>NC_092589.1:119476500-120133500 GCF_047663525.1 Anas platyrhynchos | reverse complement strand
AGCATTTGAGCTCTACCATAACTGCTCTCTCTCTTCCCGTCCTCATAGGAAAAGTGGGAGAAAATGCAATGAAAAGGGCTCATGGGTTGAGATAAGGACAGGGAGATCACTCAACAAGTGCGCTTAGATAAGCTTCTAAGAGCATCTGGATTTTTTTTGCCCTTTAACTTTTTTTTTCTTCAGTTCCGTCCCCCATCCTGCTGTGGGGGTGGGGGGAGCCAGTAAATGGCTGTGTGGTGCTTTGCTGCCTGCCTGGTTAAACCACAACATCCTCCAACACCACCCCAGTGGGTTTCATGCTCCTCTGGCAGCTCCCCCAGGGCCCTTCCACCATGGCCCTGGGCAGGCGTTGGCTGCTCCCTGCATCATGCTCTGAAAACAGCCCCAGAGGCATAGTCTGTGCATTGCCAGGTCATCTTCCCGACCATGAGAAACCAAGGCTCCAAATGCTAAAGAATCCTAAAATGGTTTGAGATGGAAGACATATTATAGATCATTGTAGTGCTTCTGATCGAGTGGGCAGCTCAGCTCCACCACAGCCCCTTTCTCACTCCCCGTCCTCAAAGAGGAATGGGGAGAAAATACAATGAAAAGGGCTCAAAGGTTGACATAAGGACAAGAAGATCACACAGTAATTATTTGTGAGGGGAAAACAGACACAGCATAGGGAGACAGTAAGATTTATTGCTTATTACTAACAAACTAGAGAAGTGAGAAACAAAGGAAAGAAACCAAAAGCACCTTCCCCCCCATCCACCCTCTTCCACCTCCTCCCCCCGAGCGGCGCGGGGGAACGGGGGAATGGGGGTTATGGTCAGCCTACAGCACTTCTTCTCTGCCGCTCCTTCTCAGTCACTCTTGTCCCCTGTGCTGTGGGGTCCCACCCACGGGATGCAGTCCTTGACGAACTGATCCGGCGTGGGCTTCCCACAGGCAGCAGCTCTTCCAGAGTTGGTCCAGATATGGGTCCGTACCACGGGGTCCATCCCTCAGGAGAAAACTGCTCCGACCTAGCTCCCCCACGGGCAGCAGCTCCTGCCAGGTCACCTGCTCCTGCGTGGGCTCCTCCATGGGCTGCAGCGTGGAACCCTGCTCCACCGTGGTAGTCCATGGGCTGCAGGGGGACATCCTGCTTCACCATGGTCCTCACCACAGGCCGCAGGGGACTTCTGCTCCGGCGCCTGGAGCACCTCTCCCCCTCGTTCTTCACTGACCTTTGCGCCTGCAAGGCTTTTACAGAGAAATGACTGGCTGACGGGGTGGTGTCTGGACCAGGGATTTGGGTATTTTGATCTTGGGCCGTCCTTTGAGAGGTTGGGTATGTGGGCTATGGACAGACACCAAGTGGGGCGCAAGTTTGTTGGGGAGCAAGCTCTCTGGGCTGATTACCAGGGCTTTAAACTAGGTTTGATGGGGGAAGGGAGGGGAGCTAAAGGTGACAGAGAAGGGCTGGGGGAAGTCATCACTGCTGTCACTGTTGAAGACAGGGAAAAACTTCTGAGTTCTCCCATAGGATTGTCTGAGGGCTCCTCAGAGAAGGTAGCATTCCCGATCCCCTGTCCAGTATCTTCTTCTTGCATCCCCCCAGGAGTAACTGCACCTGCTGCTTCCCTAAAGTGCCTGTACACCAATGCACGGAGCATGGGAAACAAACAGGATGAGCTCGAGATCTGTGTTCGGTCGAGGGGCCACGATCTCGGTACGATCACTGAGACGTGGTGGGACAGCTCGCATGACTGGAACGCAGTCATGGAGGGCTATGTCCTCTTTAGGAAAGGCAGGCTGGGGAAGAGAGGGGGTGGGGCTGCCCTTTATGTGAGGGAGCAATTAGAGCGTACCCAGCTCCAGCTGGGGGAGGGTGAAGGACAAGTGGAGAGCTTGTGGGTGAGAATTAAGGGGTGGGCTGGTATGGGAGACACGGTGGTGGGGGTCTACTACAGGTCTCCAGATCAGGAGGAGGAAGTCGATGAGGCCTTCTACGAGCAGCTGCTAGTAGCCTCACGATCACAAGCGCTGGTCCTCATGAGGGACTTCAATTACCCAGACATCTGCTGGGTAAGCGACTCAGCCAGGCACAAGCAGTCCAAAGGGTTCCTACAATGTGTTGAGGACAATTTTCTGATGCAGGTGGTGGAGGAGCCGACGAGGCAGAGGGTGCTCCTGGACCTCGTTCTTAGCAACAGGGATGGCCTTGTTAGCGATGTGAAGGTTGGGGGCAGCTTGGGATGCAGTGACCATGAGATGGTGGAGTTCCAGATAGAACTAGGCAAAGGAATCACAGAATCACAGAATTTTCTAGGTTGGAAGAGACCTCCAAGATCATCGAGTCCAACCTCTGACCTAAAACTAACAGTCCCCAACAGAATCACAGAATTTTCTAGGTTGGAAGAGACCTCCAAGATCATCGAGTCCAACCTCTGACCTAAAACTAACAGTCCCCAACAGAATCACAGAATTTTCTAGGTTGGAAGAGACCTCCAAGATCATCAAGTCCAACCTCTAAGTTGGAAGTAAAGCTAAAAGCAGGATTGCTACCCTGGACTTCCGAAGAGCCAACTTTGACCTCTTCTGGGACCTGCTTGGGAGTATCTCATGGGATAGGTTGCTAGAAGGCAAGGGTGCTTGTGAGAGCTGGGCTACATTTAAGCAGCACTTCTTCCATGCTCAGGGTCAGTGCATCCCGAGGAATAGGAAATCGGGGAAGGGGGGGCAGGAAGCCCGCGTGGATGAGCAAGGAGTTCATCAATAAGAATAAAAGGAAGAGGAAGGTCTGTGAAATGTGGAAAAAGGGCCGGTCCTCTTGGGAGGAGTATAGATGTGTGTGGCGGTTTTACTCAGGTGGGCAGCCGAGCTCCACCACAACCGCTCTCTCACTCCCCCTCTCCTCAAAGAGGAAGGGGGAGAAAATACAACACAGAGAACTCGAGGTTTGAGATGAGAAAGGTTTAATTAAAGGGAAAGGGAATGGGGAGGAAAAACAGAAACAAAAGAAACAATCAGTCCGCGCGGAAGCACAGAGAGAGAGAAAAAACAAATTATTCTCTACTTCCCATCAACGAGCGGTGTTCGGCCACGTCCTGGGAAGCAGGGCCTCAAAACGCGTAGTGGTTGTTCAGGAGGAACAGCCCCCTCCCCCACGAGAGCCCCCCCTTTTATTGCTGAGTGTGACATCAGGTGTTATGGAATATCCCTTTGGTTGGTTTAGGTCAGCTGCCTCAGCAATGTCCCCTCCCCATCACTTGCCCACCCCCAGCCTGCTGGCTCTTGGGGGCTTGGAAGGAGTCCTGATGCTGTGCCAGCACTACGCAGCAATAGACACAACACTGGAGTGATATCAGTGCTGTTCCAGCTACGAGTGCAGAGCACAGCACTGTGCGGGCTGCTGCAGGGAAAGGTGACTCCAGCTCAGACAGACCCAACACAACTTCCACCCCTTATTCCATAACATTTGTGTCACAATCAGGTGCAGTTTAGTATATAGAAGTTCTCATCACCATTGTTTTCTGTCCATTGAAGCATTTTTATGTCTGTACTTCTCTTTATTCTGTAGGTCTTTTCCCAAAATGCTCATAAAAACTGTTGATGGTTTCAGCTTCATCTGTCAAAGTGGTCACTGAGGGCAGGCGAAGTTGGTTTTCTTGACACCAGCACCAGCTTAGCTCACATCACTGTTGCACTTGCCCAGTTCCTTGCAAAGTTGACCTGTCATTGGTTCTGCAGTGTCCTCCTACAACACATAACTTGGATGACAGATTAATTTTCTCCCAGTGTTAAATCTCCTTGAGGCACACACTTGATATCCCCATTCTTTTGCATGACCCACCAGGTAGACCCTGGTCCTTGGGCAAAGACAATCCCATGAGTGGGTTTGCCTTTTCCCATGGCAGGGGCGACCCACACTGCCTTCCCCATCCACTTTCCCACATGCACTACAGGGACTTCAGCTTCTCCCACAGTGTGTAGGGGTTTTGTTTCAGCAGGACCAGGACGGCTGTCAGACCCCCTCTTGTAAACTAGCCAAGTGTCCTCTGGTAGATTTATATCCCAGTGTTTCCACGTCCCAGCACCCAATGCTCGCAGCATAGTTTTTAACAGTCCATTGTACCTCTCAACCTTCCCAGAGGCTTGTGGGTGATAAGGGATGTGATACACCCATTCAATGCCATGTCTCATGGCCCAGAAAGTGATCAAATTGTTTCAGAAGTGACTCCCATTGTCGGACTCAATTCTTTCTGGTGTACCATGTCGCCACAACAATTATCTTTCCAGGCCCAAGGTAGTGTTTCAGGCCGTGGCATGGTTTACTGGATATGTTTCCAGCCACCCAGTAGTTGCTTCTACCATGGTGAGTATGTACCGTTTGCCTTGGCGAGTTTTTGGGAGTGGTCTGATATAGTCAATTTGCCAGGCCTCACCATATTGAAACCCTAGCCATCTCCCCCTGTTCCAGGGAGACTTTACCCTCATGGCTTGCTTGATTGCAGCACAAGTCTCACACTGATGGGTAACCTGTGTAATAGCCTCAATGGTCAGGTCCACCCCTCGATCACAAGCCCATCTGTATGTGGCATCCCTCCCCAGATGTCCTGATGTTTCATGGGCCCATCGAGCTACAAACAGCTCACCCTTACGCCCCCCAGTCCAGGTCCACCTGAGGTATTTCAATTTTTGAAGCTCAATCTACTTCTTCGTTGTTCTGATGTTCTTCAGTAGCACGATTCTTAGGCATGTGAGCATCTACATGACGTACCTTTACAGCCAGGTTTTCTACCCGGGCAGCAATATCTTTCCACAGGGTAGCAGCCCAGATAGGTTTACCTCTGCGCTGCCAGTTGTTCTGTTTCCATTGTAGCAGTCACCCCTACAGAGCATTTGCCACCACCCATGCGTCAGTGTAGAGATACATTACTGGCCATTTTTCTCTTTCAGCAATTTCTAGGGCCAGTTGTAGAGCTTTCACTTCTGCATCCTGACTCGACTCACCTTCCCCTTCCATGGCCTCCACAACTTGTCGTGTGGGACTCCACACAGCAGCTTTCCACTCCCGATGGCTCCCTACCACACGGCAGGATCCGTCAGTAAACAACGCGTACTGCTTTCTGTCTTCTGGAAACTCATTGTATGGTGGTGCCTCTTCAGCACAAGTTACTTCTTCTGTCGGTACTCCAAAATCCCTGCCCTCCGGCCAGTTCATAATCTCTTCCAGGATTCCCAGGTGGTTGGCTTTCCCCATTCAAGCCCGCTGTGTAATTAACGCTACCCATTTACTCCACATAGTGTCGGTTGCATGATGTGTAGTGGGGATTTTCTCTTTGAACATCCAATGTAACACAGGTAGCCGTGGGGCCAGGAGGAGTTGTGCTTCTGTACCAACAACTTCTGAAGCGGCTTGAATCCCCTCATATGCTGTTAATATTTCCTTTTCAGTTGGGGTGTAATCGGCTTCTGATCCTCGATAGCCCCGGCTCCAGAAGCCCAGAGGTCGGCCTCGAGTTTCTCCTGGGGTCTTGTGCCAGAGGCTCCAGGTGAGCCCATGCTCCCCAGCTTCAGTGTACAGTATGTTTTGCACAGCTGGTCCGGTACGGACAGGCCCAAGGGCTACTGCACGAGCTATTTCTTGTTTGAGTTGTTCAAAGGCCTGTTGTTGCTCGGGGCCCCACTCGAAAGTGTTCCTCTTTTGAGTCACTCGAGATAGAGGACTCACAAGCTGACTATAGCCGGGCACATGCATTCTCCAGAATCCCTCGAGGCCTTGGAAAGCTTGTGTTTCTTTTTTGCTAGTTGGTGGAGACATAACTGTTATTTTGTTGATCACATCCGTTGGAATGTGGCGACGTCCATCCTGCCATTTTACCCCCAAGAACTGGATTTCCTGTGCAGGTCCCTTGACCTTATTCTGTTTAATGGCAAAGCCAGCTTTCAGGAGAATTTGAATTATTTTCTTCCCTTTCCCAAAAACTTCTTCTGCTGTGTTACCCCATACGATGATATCATCGATGTACTGCAGGTGTTCAGGAGCGTTCCCCTGTTGCAGTGTCATCTGGATCAGTCCGTGGCTAATGGTAGGGCTGTGTTTCCACCCCTGGGGCAGTCGATTCCAAGTATACTGAATGCCCCTCCAAGTGAAAGCAAATTGTGGCCTGCATGCTGCTGCTAGAGGGACAGAGAAAAATGCATTAGCAATATCGATTGTAGCATACCACTTGGCTGCCTTTGACTCTAGTTCATACTGGAGTTCTAGCATGTCTGGCACTGTTGCACTTAGTGGTGGTGTGACTTCATTCAGGCCCCGATAGTCCACTGTTAGCCTCCACTCGCCATTGGACTTTCGCACTGGCCATATAGGACTGTTAAAAGGTGAATGAGTCTTGCTGATCACTCCTTGGCTCTCCAGATGGTGAACTAACTCATGGATAGGAGTCAGGGAGTCTGGGTTGGTGCGATATTGCCGCCGGTGCACAGTTGTAGTCGCAATTGGCACTTGCTGTTCTTCAATCCTCAGCAATCCTACAGCAGAAGGGTCTTGTGAGAGACCAGGCAGGGTAGACAGCTGCTTAATTGTCTCTGTGCTCAAGGCAGCTATGCCAAAAGCCCACCGGTAGGTACCCTTTTGGATCCTTGAAGTACCCTTTCCTGAGGTAGTCTATGCCGAGGATGCACAGAGCTTCTGGGCCAGTCATGATGGGGTGCTTTTGCCACTCATTCCCAGTGAGACTCACTTCAGCTTCCAATATGGTTAGCTCTTGGGATCCCCCCGTCACTCCAGAGATAGAGGTGGGTTCTGCCCCTTGGTGGCCTGATGGCATTAAGGTACACTGTGCGCCTGTGTCCACTGAAGCTTTATATTTTTGCGGTTCTGGTGTGCCAGGCCATCGAATCCACACAATCCAGTAAATCCGGTTGTCCCTCTCCTCTACCTGGCCAGAGGCAGGGCCCCACTAGTCCTGGTCTGAGTATCTATCAATTAATTCTTCCAAATGTGAAGCAGAAGTCTTTTCGTCAGGGTCAGGAGTAATACTATCCCTTCTACTGCCTCTGGGGGACTGTCCAACAGAAACTGGGGCAACAATCCTCCTAGGGGCCCTCTTTGTTGCTGCTGTATCTTTCCGTAGCTCACATACCCGAGCAGCTAGGGCCGAGGTCGGTTCACCGTCCCACTTCCTCATATCTTCCCCGTGGTCACGTAAATAAAACCACAAGGTACCTCGCGGTGTGCGTCCCGGATTCTCCCTTGTTTGAGCCGGGGACTGCTGGTGCTTGATGGCCGAAAGATTTTTCCGTCTAGGTGAGGACGAAGCTATGTGTTCATCTAGCCGTTGGGACAGTCTCTCCACAGCTGAAATGCAGCCCCGTACTGGGGCAGAGAGATTTTCTTCATATTTATGAAGTTGATTGGACACGTTGTCCACAGTTGGCCCCATCCCCTCCTCCCAACCCATTACTGCCAGTGTGCTGGCATGTGTTGGGGGTGCAGCCCGTACAAACTTCCGCCACATGGACGTTGTGCATTGAACTTCATCAGGGTCTTTAGGTACCTGGGCGTTGTTTAAATCATTATAGTGCATCTCCAGCACAGCTAATTCCTGCAGCTGCTGGAGGCCCTTATCCATAGTGGTCCATTTGCTTACTTGGTATACAATATCCTCTTTGTGGGGATACCTTTCTTTCACAGCTGTTAGGATTCGCCTCCAGAGGCTGATAACTTGTGCCTCTCTTCCAATTACTCCATCAATGAGCCTTTCTCTAGAAAGGGATCCCAGCTGCTTGGCTTCATTGCCTTCTAGCTGTTGGGTATTGGCCCCACTATCCCAGCATCAAAGCAGCCAACTGAGGATGTGCTCACCTGGATGGCGACTGAAGTCTTTTCGTAGTTCTCACAGCTCACTCAAAGATAGAGACCAAGTAGTTTCTGATTCATCTATGATTTCAGTCTCTTCTTCGTGATATTGCCGTGATGACGCTGCTTTAGAGCTGCTTGCCTTTTCCTCTTCTCCCTCATCCGTAGGAGGAGCTTCTTCCCTTACTAAACGACCTGATCTCCGTTTCCACTGTTTTGTCTTTACTACAGGGGCGAGTGATACCATAGATGGTCAGTCCTCTGGGGTGGTCACAGTGTGTGCTGTCTCATCATCAAATTCAGGAACCTCCCTATCCCATTGAGGGTGCTGGGCAATATTAATTGACATCTGATAGGCGTAAGCCAGACCCCAGCAGAGTGCAGCAAGCTGGTGGAGTTCTCTAGTATTGCCAGGGTCAGGACATACATCTTTCAAACATTCTACCAGTTTTCTTGGATTTTGTACTTGTTCAGGGGTGAAATTTAGAACCATTGGAGGAGAAAACCATGATAGGTACCTGCCCAAATACCCCCCCACACCTTGCCACCCACAACTACTTTGTCTGGGGACAGGTCCTTGGATAATATTCTTAATAAATTGCTTTACCTTGGGGAAGAAGACAAACACAAGACCTAGTAATAGGAGGATAATATCTGACCAAGGGTATCCAAGATACTGAAAGGCTGCTGTAATTAGCCCACAGGGAGAAAAGTAGAAGGCACCACACCCGATATTATTCACTGATTGACTGCTAGGGGCAAAAATGAAGGCACTGTAATTCTTAATATTTTCAATAAGATAATCTCCATGAGACCAGGAGGATAACAATGCCGGGCCTGAATACCAAACAAAACTGAAGGCCAGTATGTGACAGCACAACATGATAAAAAAAACAAGCACAGACTTCAACACTTTCTCCGATCGGATGTAAAGGAAAAAAGAAAACAGAGAGTGGGCTACATACAACATATCCACACAGAAAAGTATTACCAGAAAACCAAGCATTATGACTATCAATATGTTAGTTGTAAATACTTCAATCAATGCTATTGTTATCTCAACCCTCGAGCCCCACGTTGGGCGCCAAAAAGGACTGTGGTGGTTTTACTCAGGTGGGCAGCCGAGCTCCACCACAACCACTCTCTCACTCCCCCTCTCCTCAAAGAGGAAGGGGGAGAAAATACAACACAGAGAACTCGAGGTT
This sequence comes from Anas platyrhynchos, assembly GCF_047663525.1. Taxonomy (NCBI): domain Eukaryota; kingdom Metazoa; phylum Chordata; class Aves; order Anseriformes; family Anatidae; genus Anas; species Anas platyrhynchos. Next base: position 120,124,458 of record NC_092589.1, on the reverse strand, counting down.
TGAGATGAGAAAGGTTTAATTAAAGGGAAAGGGAATGGGGAGGAAAAACAGAAACAAAAGAAACAATCAGTCCGCGCGGAAGCACAGAGAGAGAGAAAAAACAAATTATTCTCTACTTCCCATCAACGAGCGGTGTTCGGCCACGTCCTGGGAAGCAGGGCCTCAAAACGCGTAGTGGTTGTTCAGGAGGAACAGCCCCCTCCCCCACGAGAGCCCCCCCTTTTATTGCTGAGTGTGACATCAGGTGTTATGGAATATCCCTTTGGTTGGTTTAGGTCAGCTGCCCCGGCAATGTCCCTTCCCCATCACTTGCCCACCCCCAGCCTGCTGGCCCCTGGGGGCTTGGAAGGAGTCCTGATGCTGTGCCAGCACTACGCAGCAATAGACACAACACTGGAGTGATATCAGTGCTGTTCCAGCTACGAGTGCAGAGCACAGCACTGTGCGGGCTGCTGCAGGGAAAAGGTGACTCCAGCTCAGACAGACCCAACACAATGTGTTTTCAGGGCCTGCAGGGACGCAACGAGGAAGGCTAAAGTCCACCTAGAGATGAGGCTTGCGAAAGAGATAAAGGATAATAAGAAGGGTTTTTTTCAAGTATGTAAGCAGCAAGAGGAAGACTAGGGATAATGTGGGTCCCTTGCTGAATGAGGGAGGTGTCCTGGTCACAGGAGACACTGAGAAAGCAGAGATACTGAATTCTTTCTTTGCTTCAGTCTTTGCTCCAAGGACACTTCCCCGGGACTGCTCGCCCCTGACAAGAGGACAAAGGGTCTGGGAAATGGAGGGCTCCCCCCTGGTGGACATGGGAGTGGTTCAGGAGTGTCTGAGTGGTCTCAACACACACAAATCCATGGGTCCCAATGGGATGCATCCACGTGTGCTAAGGGAGCTGGCAGCTGTGATCGCTGAACCGCTCTCTATCATCTTTGAAAGGTCCTGGAGAATGGTGAGGTGCCTGAAGACTAGAGGACAGCCAATGTCATTCTGGTCTTCAAGAAGGGCAGGAAGGAGGATTTGGGAAACTACAGGCCAGTCAGTCTCACCTCTGTCCCTGGAAAGGTATTGGAGCAGCTTGTTCTGGATGCCATCTCCAAGCAATTGGAAGAGAAGAAGGCTATGAGGAGTAGTCAGCATGGATTCATTGAGGGGAAGTCGTGCTCGACCAACCTCGTTGCCTTCTATGATGGCATCACCAGCTGGGTAGATGGGGGGAGAGCGGTGGATGTCATCTACCTTGACTTTAGCAAGGCTCTTGGTACTGTCTCCCATGACATCCTGATAGCAAAGCTGAGAAAGTGTGGGATAGAGGAGTGGACAGTAAGGTGGGTTGAGAACTGGCTGAGTGGCCAAGCTCAGAGGGTGGTGATAGGAGGAGCAGGGTCTGGCTGGAGGCCTGTGACTAGCGGTGTTCCCCAGGGGCCGGTGCTGGGTCCAGTCTTGTTCAACATCTTCATCGACGAACTTGATGAGGGAATATTGTCTGCCCTCAGCAAGTACACCGATGACACAAAGCTGGGAGGAGTGGCTGACACACCAGAAGGCTGTGCTGCCATTCAGTGAGACCGGGACTGGCTGGAGAGATGGGCAGGAAGAAGCCAAATGAGATTTAATAAGAGCAAGTTTTGGGGCCTGCACCTGGGAAGGAACAACCGCATGTATCATTACAGGATGACCTGCTGGAGAGAAGCTCTGAGGAGAAGGACCTGGGGGTCCTGGTGGACGACAGGTTGACCATGAGCCAGCACTATGCCCTTGTGGCCAAGAGGGCTAATGGGATCCTGGCGTGCATTAAGGGGACCGTGGCCAGCAGGTCAAGGGAGGTGATCCTCCCCCTCTACTCTGCCCTGGTCAGGCCTCACCTGGAGTACTGTGTCCGGTTCTGGGTTCCCCAGTACAAGAAAGACAGGGATCTCCTGGAAAGAGTCCAGCAGAGGGCCACAAAGATGATACGGGGCCTGGAGCATCTTCCCTATGAAGAAAATCTGAGAGACCTGGGTCTGTTCAGCCTGGAGAAGAGAAGACTGAGAGGGGATCTCCTCAGTGTATATATCTGAGGGGTGGGGGACAATAGGATGTAGCCAAACTCTTCTCAGTGGTTTGTGGGGATAGGCCAAGGGGTAATGGCTGCAAGTTAGAGCCCAGGCAGTTCCGCACTGACATGCGAAAGAACTTCTTCACAGTGGCGGTGACGGAGCATTGGAACAGGCTGCCTAGGGAGGTTGTGGAGTCTCCTTCTCTGGAGATATTCAAGGCCTGTCTGGACGCCTATCTGGGCAGCCTGCTTTGAGGAACCTGCTTTGGCAGGGGGGTTGGACCCGATGATCTTTCGAGGACCCTTCCAACCCCTACAGTTCTGTCTCCCTATGCTGTATCTGTTTTCCCCTCACAAATAATTACTGCATGACCTTCTTGTCCTTTTCTCAACCTTTGAGCCATTTTCATCGCATTTTCTCTCCTTCCTCTTTGAGGAGGGGGAGTGAGAAACTGGCTGTGGTGGAGCTCAGCTGTCCACTCGAGCGGAACCATCACAGCAGCTTATACATGGGTGCTGTTGAAGGCAGCACCTTGTCCATGGCTATTTGTGCAGCCGTGCCAGTGGTTGCGTGTGTCTGTCTGTCTGTGTCTGCCTGTCTCGGGGGTGCCCGAGGCTGGGTTCCAGCAGCAAGGCAGAAGAAATCCCTGAGCCAGGAACTATGGAGAGGCCTCTTCTAAGGGGTGGTGGCCTCCTCTAACCTGATGTAACAAAAGTCTCTTTTCCCCTTCCACAGCCATGGAGTCACAGGAGGATAGAGCAGATGCTGGGGAAAAGGCACGAATTGCTAAGCAATTGTTGGCAGAAGCATTTGAGAAGGAAGGACTTGATGAAGAATACTGGCTCCCCAAACTGTCAGAGATATTGGGTGTTAAGTCAATAAATGCTTTGAAACATCTGCAATATGAAGACTGCCTTAAACTGGAGTGCGAAGTACGGTACCCTTGGGAGACCAAGGCACTCCAAAGGCTCCTAGGAATCACAGACAACAAAAGAGCTGTTGATGAAGTACAGAAGCAGCGCTTGGATGTGATGAAGCAGAGACAAGAAGAAGCCAAGTCAATCCTACAGGAGCTGGAAGAAATGCAGAAGAGACGCAGCCACAGCAAGGAAATGATAAGACAGAAAGAGGAGGCCCTACAGCAAGCCATGGACATTCCCAAGGAGTACTGGGCACCTCCAGAGAAGGCATTGCTGGATGAGCTGGTGAGCATCCGGAAGCAACTGGAGCAGCAGGAGAAGTCCATGGGGGAGAGGGAGAATGTCTCTGACGAGGAGGTCCTGAGGCAGGCATCGGGAGGCCTGGCTCTGCAGGGAATTTACCAAACCAAGAGCCTGGAGGATGTGCTGGCAAAGCGAGAGCAACTCATCAGGGTCCCTGATGGCTTCATGCTCACTGGTCCAGTGCAAGGGTCGCTGCTTGAGAGGAAGGAGTTCTCCTCCTCTGCAGCAGAAGCCACTTTCACCAAGTCCATGGAGCAGCTGGGGTTCAGCATCAATGCTTCTGTCAAAGCTGGGTTCTGGGGGTTCAGTGTTGAAACAGGTGTGGATTACGGCAAGTCCTCACAGTCAGAGGACTCCCGTCGGTCACGCTCGGAGCAGGCGTACATTTGCACCACCAAGTACCAATACATGCCTCTGGCCTCCTACTACTTCCAAAAGGACCAGCTTCGCCTCTCAGACGCAGCCCTGCGAGAGCTGCAAGACATGGAACAGCTTCTGAGCATCACCCAGGAGGCAGACAGGTCCCACCTACTGAAGAGCAGGTGCACCAGCTTCTTCAGCAGGTTTGGGTCCCACGTGAACCAGGGACCCCTCCACTTTGGGGGAATATTCTGGTGGAAAGCATCTGCTGAAGGTTTCAGGGCAGAGCAATGGGATGAGATGAAGCAACAAACATCTGAAGCACTGAACAGCTACGTTGGGGCTAGCTTCAGCGGCTTCGGTACCAAGTGGGGAGTGAAGGGGGATGCTTCAAACTCCAGCTCACAGGCATCATTTCAGGGAAGAGACAGAAGCAGCACCCACACAGCAGTTCAGCTCTATGTGACCAAAACAGGGGGCCCAGCAGAGACAGATTCCCTTCCCGAGTGGAAATGCGGGCTTGTGGCCAATAACACAACCTGGTGTGTGATCGACCGGGGCTTTCAGCTGATCCCAGTGTGGGACATAATCCTGTCCAACCACAGCAGCGATTTTAAAGCCTCCCATCAAATGGGCAGCGGCCTCAGGGCTGTTTACGAAGCACTAACGAATCACAGCACCAGTGTGATCTTTGGAGAGGAACTGGCCAGTGCTGTAGAAGAGTCCAGAGCTTTCCTGGAGCAAGTGAAGACCTGGGAGGGGATGGTGGATGAAAAGAAACTGCTCATGTTGCTAGATTTTAAACAGGGTCTGAATAACAGAACAAAAAATCACAGTGTCTGGATCAACATATGCCTGTCAGACAAAGCATTGCAGGAGTTCCTGGTGAACACTGTTTCTTTTTGCCAGAAGTCTTCTCCAGAAAACACCACCTACATCAAATCTCTGCTGCAGTGCCTGCTGGATCCTCACATCTATTCTGTCAAGGACTTCCCTAGGGCTTCCTTCATTATGCAATGGGTCTTCCACAAGGATCAGACACTTCCCCAAACTCCCAGTATTTCCAGTCTTGATGATCTCAATACGACACTGCTACAAATGAAGGAGTACATGCAGGAAGTCACCTACGCACCGGCAACTTCTGCATCTGCCATTCATGAGGCAAAGATCAAAGCCACCTTCACTGTAAGCCAGTCTGTTTCTTCCTTGCTCCAGTCTCTGCAGCAAAGGGCACAGGAAGACATAGAACTCTTAGTGCTCTTAGTTACAACCAGCACGGGATACCAAGTAGAAAGCAGCACTTTTCAGTACCTCCTTGGGTGTCCAGAAATTAATTTCATGATACAGGAAATGCGCGTGGCACATAACGAGTATCAGAGCCTGAAGGAACAGGATGTTTGCAGAGCTCAGGCCTTCCTGCTGCTGACGGGGCTCACCATAACATCCGAAAACAAGAAGGTGACCCCTGAGCAGAAGCATGAACGCTTAGTTTTTATGAAAGAAAAGATGAAAAACACATGGTCCACAGAGATGAAAGCTCTCCTCGAAAAGCACAATGCATTCAGAGACTGGGAGATGCTGGAAAGAGATTTGCAATCCTTCATCGATGGGCAACTGGAGGACACATCTGACAACCTGAACAAAGACGATATAATGAAAGACCTGGAAGATGCTTTTCAAGGCATGCAGCCTCCCAGTCAGTGCAATCCCAAATCGGACAGCAGCAAATCCAAAGCAAATCAAACCACTGCAAACCCGGAGTTCCTCAACTTACTTAAGCGCCTCAGGCTGGAAAGGTACTATCCAAGAAAAATGGGCACAGAAGATTTCCACATAATACACCAGACATCTGTACACAACAGCCAGCCCAGCAAGGACAGCGAGCTACCATTTTACTTCCTGCAAAGGCTCCTGACCGTGGATTATCGGGTGAGGTACCTGACTTGCAAGGAGGCGAGTAAGCCGGGAGTTGTTCCCACACCAAACACCTCAGGGGAGGAGCATGAGCCCTTTGATTCCTTTGATGACTTTCTCAGTGACTTGGACAAAGGAGCCCCTGAATCTGCAAGCAGGGAGAGTCATGTGCACCCCATGGACCTCCAGATGGCAATTTTTCATTGTGCTGATGATTTCATGAGACAGTACCTTTCATCCAAGCTCGCTTTCTGCCAGTTTGCACTACCCCTCCTGGTACCAAACCCGGGCACTTCACAGATAGAGTTCCCTCTCTGGTCCCTCAGCCAAATCAAGAAGAGCTGGAAAGGGACAGTGAGATCAGGAGAGCAGACGAGCATTAGCAGTCACAAAAACAAACTCATTTATCAGGCAGAGATGCCTATTGTGTCCTTCCTCCGCATCGGCAGCTCTCCTTCCTCTTCCAAGTCTCAGCTCCTGAATGCCCTGCTGAGCAGGAAAAAACACGACACTTTTTTCCACCGCCATTGCGAAGGCAGCACCAAAGACTGCTTCCTGATGAAAGGTGTTGTGGAGATCTCCTGGTACCTTCCTCGTGGTAGCGACGATGACAGTTTTACCAGCCCTGTTGCTTTCTGTAACCTGCATGGAGATGCGAGGGATCATGAACCCCAGCTGCAGTTTTTAAAGGAGATCTCTGCCGTGAACGTGGTTCTTGTTTCTGAGTCTGATCAGAGCAACGAGAAGAAAGGCAGGAAAATTTTACATGATCTGTGGCAGTCTCGGAGGCCTTTGGTTTGCCTTTTCACTGAGAAAGAGAGCATTGCAGCTGGCCGATCTAGCCAAAACGTAAGAATAGGGATCAAGAACAGAAATGAAGCAGAATTAGTGGCTGAGCTGACAAAAACCATCCAAGACCTAGTGGAAGGGTCGAGCATGCTTGTTCGTCTCAATGCATGCCTGAGCACAGCTCGCCAGCACGGCTTCTTAGTCGATGAAGATACAGAAGCGTGTGTGACAGCCAAAGAAACAGCAATCACACTGGTGAATCTGTTGAAGAAGGAGAAGTTGTCTGAGATCAAATCACAGCTACTGCCTCTTCAGGGAAAACTGTGGTACATGTGGTGTAAAAAGGACAAAGAACTCACTCGCTTGCAGGAAAAGAGGAACAAGAGCATAGAGCATCATCGGAGCCAAATTGAATTGGAGAAGTCATCAATACGAAGAAAGCAACTAGGCAAAGCGTTTCCCCTCAATCAGCTGATGAAAACAGTCCTTGGCTTTCTCCAGTCACAGCCAGACAATACCAAAAAATTCTTTCTGCAGTGGATGAAGATCTTCATGGACGATATCTCCTCTGATCACCTTGATGAGCTGAAGAGAAAGTATCATCACTTATGGTCTCAAATCCTGGCATTAAAGAAAAACAATGAAAACAACAACCTGAAAACTCAACTGATGAAGAAATTGAATGACCTTTCCGATGAAATCAATGATTCGTCCATTGGCCTTGAGCATATTTTGAGAGAGGTGGGGCAGATTTATGAGGCACTGGAATCAACAAACTCCAAAGAAAAATGGTATGTCAAACTACCTGAAATTGCTGCCAATCTGATGCTTTTAGGGTATCCCGTTGAGCTGATGGATGGTGATGCTTCTTACGTACCACTGCAGTGGATTGGAGCCGTCTTTGACAGGTTAATTGAGAAGCTAGGGGACAAGCGAGTATTTGTGCTTTCCGTGCTTGGCATCCAGAGCACAGGGAAGTCAACCCTGCTGAATGCCATGTTTGGTCTCCAGTTTAACGTCAGCGCAGGGAGGTGCACCCGGGGAGCGTTTATGCAGCTCATTAAAGTGGACGAGAAGCTCCAACAGGATTTGAACTTTGATTACCTGCTCGTTGTTGACACAGAAGGACTTCGTGCCATGGAGATTGCCAATAAGCAGTCACTTAACCATGACAATGAGCTGGCCACCTTTGTCATTGGCATCGGCAACATGACTCTGATCAACATCTTTGGAGAAAATCCTTCGGAAATGCAAGACGTCCTTCAGATTGCTGTGCAGGCTTTCCTGAGGATGAAACAAGTTAATATTTCCCCAGGCTGCCTCTTTGTGCACCAAAACGTGGGTGAAATAACTGCAAAGGAACAGAACATGGAAGGACAAAGACGTCTGCAGGAAAAGCTGGATGAAATGACCGTGACCGCGGCCCAGCAGGAATTCTGTGACATCACCTGCTTCAGCGACGTCATCCGCTTTGACGTGAACACCCACATTCATTACTTTGCTCACCTGTGGGAAGGAAACCCACCGATGGCACCGCCCAACCCCACCTACAGCCAGAACGTCCAGGAATTAAAGAGCAAAATTCTCCAAGCTGCCAAGAAGGAATCGCACAGCAGCGTTTTGAGGCTCTCCAGCTTGAAAGTTCGTATTAGTGACCTGTGGAATGCCCTGCTGAATGAAAACTTTGTTTTCAGCTTCAAGAATTCAGTGGAGATTGCTGCCTACAAGAAACTGGAAACTGCATTTAGTCAGTGGACGTGGCAGCTGAGAAGTCACATCTTAGACTTGCAAATGAAACTGGAAAACAAGGTGCGGAATGGGGAGTTGGGCAAGGTCACCATGGAACACCTTGAGAAACTGGTGCAAGAGAGAAGTGATGCCATCATCAAGAACATGGAAATGTTTTTCGGTGAAGACAGAGACCATGAAATACTGATCCAGTGGAAAAGCAGCACGGAACTGAAGCTGAAAGAACTGAGAGAGTCCCTTCTTGTTGAAACGCGAAGGAAGTGTGAGAAACTTCTAGAAGTAAAGAAGAGCCAGAGTAAACTGGATGAGAGGAAGTCCACATATGAAAATGAGCTCCTGAGAAAGAGCAGAGAGTTGGCCCTGTCTCTAAAAGGCCAGAAATTAGGTGAAAGTGAACTGAGAAACCACTTCAATTCTATCTGGAAGCAGTGGGTTGCTGAAGTGTCCTCTGATACTCCCCCTCTGGAAGAGGTGAACATCGACGTGGATATAGAAAATGTCCTTCTAGATCACTTTAAGGAGCCTAAGGTAGATAAACGAATCAGAAAGTTTTCCCAAAAGACAGTCTTTTGTCTTGACATAGAGAAACACGTGTCTAGGAAGAAAAATTTTTTTGGCCTTTCTAAAAGTTTGGACGATGCAGATGACAACAGCATGCACCGCATTACAGAGAGCATCAAAATGCGTGTGAAGGCAAACATTGAGAAGAAGGAAAAGGACAAAATGGATTACAGTCGAACTTTTATTCATGAAATACTAAATGAAGTGGAGGAAGGTATGAAGTCTGTTCCTAACACTGCAAATTACAGTTTTAATAAAGAATACAAAATGGAATTATCACTGTACCTGTGCAGAATGGCAGCAGAAAGGTTTAAAGACATGCATGCAGCATTCAGGAAAGCAAATGATCCAGTCATCTACCTGGAGAGCAAGAGAGAAGACTTCTTCAAATGTTTCCAGATTTCCTGCCAAGGAGCCTCTTGTATCACAACATTTGCTGATTTCCTGTGCAGCAAGATTGCCCCAGCTCTTCGACACGCCATCTATGAGAAGACAGCTCTTGACATAGCTCGAGACGTGAAGGATAAAATTCCAGATTTCAGAGGCAACAGATCCACTCTGGAATATTACATGCTGAAATACCTAGCAGAAGAAGAGAATTTTGAAAAATTCATGTATTATCTTAATGCCCCAGGAGACTTTTTAAATAATTACATTAAGACAAAAGTTGAGACATACTGTTTAGATAAGAACAGAAGGCTAGAGATGTTTTTAAGAGAATCCCTCTCTCGTTACTCTGAAAACATTCAGTCAGCTGTTTTTGCATCAACCACGGTTGTCAAAGACAGAAAAGACAGAAAGGATAAAATCTCTCTTTGGCTGGATGAATTCTGCAGAGTACTCGGAGATGTGCTAAGCTTGCCCAGGAGTGACCTGAAGGGCATTGAACATCAGGAGATAACAGACGTAGAGTTCCTGAATAATGCCATGACAGAAGCACTGTCTCCCGTTATTGATGATCTCAGGAAGGAGTTTGAAGAAGCTTGTATGAGCTCTTTTGAAAGGCAGCCTCACACAATAGTGGCTGAGCAGTTTGCAGGGTGCCAGGAGCAGTGTCCATTTTGTGGGGCTGTTTGCACTAACACTATGCCAAACCATGATGGAGACCACCGGGTTGTCTTCCATCGTCCACAATTTTTAAGAGGACGCATATGGTATGAAATGATAGGATCTAAAAGACATAAAACAGACAACCTTGTCATTGATATTTGTTCTAGCCTTGTTTCAAGTGGCTGTTTATTTCTGGTTGGTGAAGACACATGGATCCCCTACAAGAAATACCGGGATGCAGGACATCCCTATTCCACTTGGAGCATTCCTCCTGATCCATCCATGCAAGCATACTGGAAATGGTTTGTGTCTTATTTCAGGACACAGCTAGAACAACGCTACAATGGGAAATTTCATGGCAGAGGAGAAATCCCTGCTTCCTGGAAGACAGTTACAAAGCAGAATGCACTCGCTGAACTGGAGAAATATTAGGCTAAGTTGGTATGAAGGAAAAACTGCAAGTGCTTTGCCTTTTAGAGGATCATAATACGAGGATAATCACAAAATCTTGTTGAAAAGATTGTGACCTTAAACCATGTCAATATAACTAAATGTAATTGCTGTAAATTTGGGTGAACTAAGGAGTACTTCTCATGCCGCTGCTCAGCGATTCTCTTGCTGTGTGATAAAGTCAAAGTCCTCTCCCTTTCTTGCCATAAATATTTACCTCAGCTTTGTCTTAAAGCAAACTAGAAAAACATTCCAGTAGCACGCAGTCATACCGCCAAGATCAAGACCAAGTGCCAGATGAAGAGCAAAGGCAGCATTAGAAAGGACCAGTTTTATCAGCTGCTATGGGAAAAGAAATGACACTGGCAAAAGAACAGTTTCCCTGCAGCAATACTTGTCACACTTGCAGAAAGGCCAGCGGGGTCTGTGAGCAGGTGAATATTTGTGGGGAACTCAGCTATTTTGTTTCTGGGGATTTTGTTTGCATTCATAAAGTCAGTACTCAGGTGCTGTTCTCTTTCTGATGCCATTAAAGCAATTAACGCAGCAGCCTATGCAGATTTAGACAGTGATTTTAACTCTGTGGTTATTAGGTATAAGTCCTAGGTTAAGATGTGCCCCCACTTCCATGAGCCATTCCTACTCATGAGCCTGGGCCTGGCAAAGTTCCCTGCATCTCCTAGCCACCCCAACTGCTTTTGCCAAGCACTTCTGTGTTGGGTAAAAGCCCTTTATAACCAATATGGAGAATTAGACAACTTTGCAGCTTCCTCAGCAGCTGTCAGCAGTGCGTGAGCTTAGCGTTTGTGCTGTCAAGACAGGCAGGTGGCAACTGAACAAAAAGGGTCTGGAGAACATGGAAGTGGCTCTGCCTGCACCAGTGCAGTGGCAGGGGGTGTTTACTGTGCACTTTTTCTGCAATCTTTCTGCAAACCCAATGACCAGAGTCTCCTGAAGAGGTGTCAAGAGTGGTGATTCATTATAATGCTTTGTAGTCTTTGCTAATAAACTGAGTTGGACTGGACTGGTCACTGCGTGCTTCATTTCAAGGTGAGCCACAATTCTTCTAGAATCATAAAATCAGAATGGTATGGGTTGGAAAGGACTTTGAAGATCATCTAGTTCCAACCCCCCTGCTATGGGCAGGCCCACCTCCCACTAGATCAAGGTTGCTCAAAGCCCCATCCAGCCTGGCCTTGAACATCTCCAGGGATGGGGCATCCACAGCATCTCTAGGAAACCTGTGCCAGTGCCTCACTGCTGTCATATTAAAGATTTTCTTCCTTGTTACTAAGATAAATCTCCTCTCTTAGTTTAAAGCCATTACCCTTTGTCCACCACCCCCCAGGGATGGGGACTCCACCACCTCCCTGGGCAACCATCCCAATGCCTGACTGCTCTTTCTGAGCAGAAATGTCTCCTCATTTCCAGCATGAACCTCCCCTGGTACAACTTGTGCCCATTCCCTTCTTATCGATGGGTGTCACATTTGCAAGTCTCCAGTCATCTGCAACATCTCCAGTTGACTAGGCCTGCTGATACATGATGGAAATTGGCTCAGCAATCACATCTGCTAGTTCCCTTAGCACCCTCAGGTGGATCCCATCTGGCCCCATGGACTTGTGACAGTCCAGGTGGAGCAGCAGGTCTCTTACTCTTTCCAACTGAACTGTGGAGGGGTTATTCTGCTCCCCGTCCCAGACTTCCAGGTCGGGAGCCTGAGCCCCTGAGGATAACTGGTCTGACTGCTGAAGACAGATGTAAAGAAGGCATTGAGAATCTCAGCCTTTTCCTTATCCTCCGTAGTCATGTTCCAGTAAAAGATGGAGACTCTCCTTGGTCCTGCTCTTACTGTTAGTATAGTTGTGAAAATGTTTTTTATTGTCTCTCACCACAGCTGCCAGATTGAGTTCATGCTGGCCTTTAGCCTTTCAGATTTTCTCTCTGCATATGCTAGCAAACTCCTTGTACTCTCCGTGAGTTCTCTGTTCCTTCTTCCACAGGAGGATAACGCTTTTTCCCTCAAAGACTTAGCAAAAGTTCCCTGATCATCCATGTCGGTCTTCCTCCCCAACAGCTCTTCTTATGGCCCATGGGGACAGCCTGCTCCTGCAAGTTGGAGTCCCCTACAAGAGCAAGCACTGACGATTGCATGACTTCTGCCAGCTGCTTGTAGAATGCCTCTTAGAATCATGGAATCATAGAATGGTGTGGGTTGGAAGGGAGCTTGAAGACCATCTAGTTGCAACCCCCCTGCCATAGGCAGGGATGCCACCCACTAGTTCAGGTTTGCCAGGGCCTCATCCAGACTGACCCTGAACACCTCCAGGGATGGGGCATCCACAGCCTCTCTGGGCAACCAGTTCCTGTGCTTCTCCACCGTCTGCGTGAAGAATTTCTTCCTAAGATCCAATCTAAATCTTCCCTCTTTCAGTTTAAAACCATCCCCCATTGTCCTACCATTATCTACCCAAGTAAAAAGTCCCTCTTCACCCTATTTATAAGAACTCTTGAAGTATTGAAAGGCTGTGATGAGGTCCCCCCAGAGCATTCACTTCACCAGGCTGAACATCCCCAGCTCTCTCAGCCTTTCTTCCTAGGAGAGGTGCCCCAGCCCTCTGATCGTCTCTGTGGCCCTCCTCTGGACCCACTCTAATAGCCCCATATCTTTCTTGTGCTGGGGGCCCAGGACCTGGACGCAGCACTCCAAGGGGGGCCTCACAAGGGCAGAATAGAGGGGGACAATCACCTCCCTTCACCTGCCAGCCAGGCCTCTGTTGCTGCAGCCCAGGATGCAGTTGGCCTTCTGGGTTGCAAGTACACACTGCCGGCTCACGTCGAGCTTCTCATCCACCAAAACCCCCAAATCTTTCTGCGCAGGGCTGCTCTCAATGAGTTCTTCTCCCAGCCTGTACTCATGTCTGGGATTGCCCTGTCCCAGGTGCAGCACCCTGCACTTGGACTTGTTGAACCTCATTCGGTTCACGGGGGAACACTGCTCAAACTTATCCAGGTCTCTTTGGATAGCATCCCTTCCTTCTGTCGCTCCCCTTCTCTGGTCATCCCTTTTCCAAGCTCTCAACTGACCAAGGCCTTCTCTGAGGTGTACACTCACCAGGATCAAAACTAACAGTTGGCCTCTGCCTGTCATTATTTATAAATCTTAGGTTTCCAAATAATTATGAATATGAAGAATAAGATGCATGCTTCTACAAGAATAAAAACCCCTTGCGGACACTCCAATCCTGTATAAGCCAGTCCTTTCTCCCAATCACAAGTCACATTCAGTAGTTACCTCTGAAAATAAAAAGTTGATTTACAATTATAGTTTACAATTATACAAGTTTAGTCTCTAAAACCAGCTTTGACAGGTGTTTCTTTAATGTCTGATTCATTTGTTCCACTTTCCCAGAGGAGGAAGGATGCCATGGGGATGAAACTACCATTTTATTCCTGAAGTTCTCATTAATCTTTGTAAAACATACATGTATGAAGGAAAATGACTCCCTTGATCTGAGTTTATATTTTCAACAATCCCATATCTAGGGATTATTTGTTCTGGAATTACCTTTGTCAGCTGAATATTAGCTGTCACTGATATTGAAGGAAAAGCTTCTACCCATCCTGACAAATGGTCAGTTAAGCTAGCAACTTAAATCTGCCTACTTTACGTTATTCAGTAAAAGCTACCTGGAAGCTCTGAAAAGGTCAAAGTCCTGGCTCCCATCCACCCAGAGGCTGTTTCCACACAGCCTTCTTATTCACCCATTGGTGTGTTATGCAACTGTTACACGCCTGCTTAGCTATGGTAAACATTCCTACACTCACTTATTTTCTCAGTACAGCATCACACATTGCCTGGACTCCCCAGTGGCATCCTTGATGTAGAACAGATAAAATTTCCCCCTTTATTTTTTTATTTACCATTTCTCTACCATCAGGGAGAGTCCACTGTCCTTCTGACTTCTTTGCTCCTAACTCTTTGAAGGTTTCTATCTCTTTTTCATCGAATATTTGCTTTTCAGGTGAATGCTTTATTTCAGGTACAAGAAACAGCTTCATTTCTACTCCTAATTGCAAGGACAATTCTTCAGCCTTTTCATCTGCAATTCTGTTTCCCCATTCGACTAGAGAGTTTCCCTTTGATGTCCTCTCACATGCACCATAGCAATCTCTTTTTCAGATTTTCCAGAATCTGTCTAATTGATTATTCATGGACCAATTCTTTTCCCTTACTGTTTACTGAACCCCTTTCTTCCCAAATGATTTCCAAATGTATTTACCACCCCATATGTATATCAACAATCTGTATATATAGTTCCCTGTTTCCCTTGTAGCAACTTAAATGCTTGATTTAATGCATATAATTCACAAGTTTGAGCTGGCCAATTAATAGGCAGTCTTCCCACTTCCTGAGTTTTTCCGTCTATCCCTTTAACAATGGCATAACCATTGCATAGCCTTCCTTGTATCATCCTAGAAGATCCATCTGTGAACAATATTTCCCCTTCATCCAAGGGTACATCTTGTAAATCTAATCTGATCTTTGCTCATTTCTTAGACCTAAGCAGTTATGTTCCATATCCATTGGGTCTTCACTTCCCTTTCACAAGAAGGAGGCAGGATTCAAAACAGATTCAGGAGTTACAGTTAAATCATCCTTTTCAGTCAGGACAGCTTCATATTTCAGTATTTTAGAGTCTATCAGCCACCTTCCTGCTTTCTGAGTAAGGATGGTCTTCACTTGGTGAGGGGTAACAACACTGCATTGCCCCCCAGTGGTTAATTCTTTCCTGCTCTCTTCCACCAGTAAGGCAGTTGTTGCCACTGCCTGAATACACTCGCCAGTCCCGGTATGCAGCATCTAATAATTTAGACAGATATGCTACAGGTTTTCTTGTCTCGTCCCATTCTTGGGTTAAGACCCCCAAAGCAGCACCCTCACTTGCAGTTATGAAAGGATGAAATGATTTCTTTAGGGCAGGAAGAGCTAAGACTGGTGCTGCAGTTGTTTTAACTGTTCCTCTATTTCTTTTTCTTCTTCAGTCCAGTTCAATACATTGAGGTTTTCCTCCAGTAATTTGAGATATAACTTCTTTGTTGTCTGCACATATGCCTCTATCCAAAATCTGCTATATCCATTTAAACCTAAAACTTTTCTTAATTCTTTCTTTGTTCTAGGTAGAGGAAGTTACACAATTCCCTGAATCCTTTCAGCGTTTATTCTCCATCTATCCTCTATCTGACTTCTTTTTCTACATATTGTAATTTAACCTTAGATACTTTTAGCCCATGTTCTCTTAAAAAAATCAAGAGTTCATTTGTGGCTTCTTTTACCTTTGATTTTTCTACCCCTAGATATCAACAAATCATCTACATATTGTAACGATGTCACCCCTTCTGGGATATGAAATGTTTCTAAAATCTTTCCCAATATTTGGACAAACAAACTGGGGGATTCAGTGAATCCTTGAGGCAAAACAGTCCAACAAACAACAAAATATAGTTGTTTCTGGGTCTTCCCATTCAAATGCAAAAATATCCTGACTTTCAGGATCCAATGGGCAAGCCCAAAAAGCATCCTTGAAATATGTAACAGTGAACCATTCGTGCTCATAAGGAATTTGACCCATCAGGGTGTAAGGCTTAGGAACCACAGGGTGGCGTTTGCATACTATCTCATCAACCTTTCTTAGGTCTTGCACCAATCAGTACAAGTCGTTTGGCTTTCATACTGGTAAAACTGGAGTGTTATAAGGTGACATACAAGGCTCCAAAAGACCATCCCTAATTAAAGTTTGCGATACAAGATTCAGGCCCATTTTTCCTCCAAAAGGCATAGGCTACCGCCATTGTTTCACTATTCCACTCCCTTCTTGAACAGTTGTTTTAAAGGAACTATCTTAAGTTCCCCACAATTTTCTTCCCTTACCCTCTTCTAGTTAGATTCCGGGGCAGAAGCTGATTGGTTCAGCCCAGCAATGATCAGACAACAGCTATATATACATATGTATATAAAGCAAGTGAGCTGTTTGGGGATGTCAAATACACTCACACACACACTTGAGCGATAGAATGACAAAGAATTTATTAATGAGTTAGCTTGTTAACATACCAACAATGCCTGTTTCAAATCAGACCAACACAACGGTTTTTAGTCCTAACACATGCCACCGCATGGTCTGAGAGTGGAACACGCTGGTACTCACCTACACATGGTACATGGTTTCGATACAGCATGGTGTCAAAATAGAGATGCCATGAAACTGCGTAAAAAAGATAGCAAGCATGGGCTACAACATGCAGTCCAGGCAGATGCAGTGAGAACAAACAAAGTGTAGAGTGACCATTTTTGTAACCAAGGCCACCCCCAACGCCAGGACAAGCTGTTCCACAACAGACCAAACAACTTACACATGCCACCGCGTGGTCCACTGTTGGAAGAGATCGATATTCCACAATCCGTACTACACGCTGTTGAAACAGAGAGTCTATTACTGATATCAGCCAGGGCAATAGACATGGAACACAGAATGCAATTCATAGGAGAATTACACAGTAGTTTTGTAGCCATGCCACCCCATCCACACACACACACACCCGCCCAATACAGTCTCCAAATGGGTTCCTGCTATCATTCATCTTCAGTTGCTTGCTTAATTCTTCTCATTCCTTCACTGGTACCAACTGGGAATGATCGTACAACACATAGCCTCAAAGTCCTCGCAACTTTGACCATGGACAAGTAACAAAAATCAATCGCAGTTCTATTTTGTAGCGTAGCATGCCTTATTAAATTTAGGTCAAGCAGCAAGCCAGAGAGCGCAGCCCTAGTGGCATTGCTAAATTTCCTTAGCCAGAACCTTAGGTGATTCAGGGTGGTTAACGCTCAAGCACTAGCCACGCCAGGTTTCACACTATTCATCCGCCATGAAACTAAGTTATTTTCCATGCATACATGAAAAATGTGCAATAAGTGACCGACAATGAGCCCAGGAAGCTCAATCCTTGGGACAGGAGGCTTGGTGTCTCCCCAGCTCTGGATATCCAACCATTCCAGGAGTCACTCCAGGTCTCACAGATTGCCGCTCAGGACACGTATTGGCCACAAAAGTGGCTACCCATTGCTTTCCCAATGGGGCTCCAACCAGACAGGTGGAAAAAGGTTCTGAGGTGTAGCAAGACCCAGGCACGTAGTATCTTGGCTTGGGGCATTAGTCCGGGTTACCATATGTTCTGTTGAGGAAATGCGACAACCCAGGCCGACCTGAAAAACAGCTGGGGGGGATCAGGGGTGAAAGACAGAAGCTGGGAGAGAGAAGTGATAAGCACCCTTACAGACACTAAGGTCAGTGAAGAAGGAGGGGGAGGAAGTGTTGCAGGTGTCGGAGCTGAAGTTCCCCTGAGGCCTGTGGTGAGGCCCATGGTGAAGCAGGATGTCCGCCTGCAGCCCATGGAGTAGCACGGTGGAGCAGGGTTCCATGCTGCAGCCCATGGAGGAGACCACGGTGGAGCAGGTGGACCTCCACAGAACGAGACTGCCGCCTGTGGAGGATCCCCACTGGAGCAGATTCTGGGCCGGACCTGTAGCCCGTGGAGAGGAACCTACGCAGGAGCAGGTGATCTGGCAGGAGCTGCTGCCCGTGGGGGAGCCAGGTTGGAGCAGTTTTCTCCTGAGGGATGGACCCCGTGGTACGGACCCATATCTGGAGCAGTTCTGGAAGAGCTGCTGTCTGTGAGAAGCCCACACAGGATCAATTTCTGGCCTTTTAGAGACAGGATCTGTCTCTAAAAGGCCAGAAATTGAGTGAAAGTGAACTGAGAAACTGCTTCAATTCTATCTGGATGCAGTGGGTTGCTGAAGTGTCCTCTGCTGTTTCCCCTCAGGAGGAGGTGGACATCGATGTGGACATAGAAGTTGTCTTTCTAGATCACTTTAAGGAGTCTAATGTAGTTAAACAAATATTGAATTTATACCAAAATACTATCTTTTCGCTTGACATAGAGAAACATGTGTCTAAGAAAATAGGCTTCCGCATCCTTTCTAAGACTTTGAACGACGCCAATTTGAACAACATGCACCGCATTACAGAGAGCATCATAATGCGTGTGAAGGCAAACATTGAGAAGAAGGAAAAGGACAAAATGGATTACAATCAAACTTTTATTCATGAAATACTGAATGAAGTGGAGGAAGGTATGAACTCTGTTCCTAACAGTGCAAATTACATTTTTAATAAAGAATATAAAATGGATTTATCACTGTACCTGTGCAGAATGGCAGCAGAAAGGTTTAAAGACATGCATGCAGCATTCAGGAAAGCAAATGATCCCGTCGTCTACCTGGAGAGCAAGAGAGAAGACTTCTTCAAATGTTTCCAGATTTCCTGCCAAGGAGCCTCTAGTATCACAACATTTGCTGATTTCCTGTGCAGCAAGATTGCCCCACCTCTTCGACATGCCATCTATGAGAAGACAGCTCTTGACATAGCTCGAGACGTAAAGGATAAAATTCCAGATTTCGGAGGCAATAGATCCACTCTGGAATATTTCATGCTGAAATACCTAGCAGAAGAAGAAAAATTTGAAAAATTCATGTATTATCTTAATGCCCCAGGAGACTTTTTAAATAATTACATTAAGACAAAAGTTGAGACATACCGTTTAGATAAGAATAGAAGGCTAGAGATGTCTTTAAGAGACTCCCTCTTTCATTACTATGAAAACATTCGGTCTGCCATTTTTGCATCAAACACGGTTGTCAAAGACAGAAAAGACAGAAAGGATAAAATCTCTCTTTGGCTGGATGAATTCTGCAGAGTACTCAGAGATGTGCAAGACTTGTCCAGGAGCGACCTGAAGGGCATTGAACATCAGGAGATAACAGACACAGAGTTCCTGAATTATGCCATGACAGAAGCACTGTCTCACGTTATTGATGATCTCAGGAAAGAGTTTGAAGAAGCTTGTATGAGCTCCTTTGAAAGGCAGCCTCACACAATAGTGGCTGAGCAGTTTGCAGGGTGCCAGGAGCAATGTCCATTTTGTGGGGCTGTTTGCACTAACACTATGCCAAACCATGACGGAGACCACCGGGTTGTCTTCCATCGTCCACAATTTTTAAGAGGACACAGATGGTATGAAAGGAGACTATTTAAATGGCATAAAACAGACAACTTTAAAATTGGTATTTGTTCTAGCCTTGTTTCAAGTGACTACTTATTCAGGCTTGGTGAAGACAGATGGATCCCCTACAAGAAATACCGGGATGCAGGACATCCCTATTCCACTTGGAGCATTCCTCCTGATCCATCCATGCAAGCATACTGGAAATGGTTTGTGTCTTCTTTCAGGACACAGCTAGAACATCGCTACAATGGGAAATTTCATGGCAAAGGAGAAATCCCTGCTTCCTGGAAGACAGTTACAAAGCAGAATGCACTCGCTGAACTGGAGAAATGGTAGGCTAGGTTGGTATGAAGGAAAAACTGCAAGTGCTTTGCCTTTTAGAAGAATGTAATACGAGGATAACCACAAAATCTTGTTGTAATGATTATGACTTTTACCATGTCAATAAAACTAAATGTAATTGCTGTAACTTTGGGTGAACTAAGGAGTGCTTCTCATGCCGCTGCTCAGCGATTCCCTTGCTGTGTGATAAAGTCAAAGTCCTCTTCCTTTCTTGCCATAAATATTTACTTCAGCTTTGTCTTAGAGCAAACTAGAAAAATATTCCGGTAGCAAGCAGTCATACCGCCAAGATCAAGACCAAGTGCCAGATGAAGAGCAAAGGCAGTGTGGTGTAAATGCCTGAAGTAACTAGGAAAATACAACTAACATTCACATTTTTAAGGAAAAGGTACAGCTTTGAAGAGACTTTCATGGTAGGGCATAACTGCATTACCTGAGTGTTCCCTAGGCTCCCAAACTTAGATGCTATCGCGCTGGGGAAACTTGGTGTGCTAGCTCTAAGGAATACCACGGAGCGTGGAGTGGAGTGGAGACACCACGGCTAGGCTCTGTAATCAGGTGGGGCCTCGATTGTTCTTGTGCACAAAGCTGCACTTTTTGCCACCCTAAGCCAAAGTCCTGTCATGTTTTGACAAATGCTGTACCCTAGTGTACTTTTTGCTCGTTATAATATCATTATAATACCAAAACACGCCTCCATCCCAAAAGCTACCCGCCTGCAAGGTGCGACCACCCCTCACTGAGCATGCGCCCTGAATTTCTCGGAGCCTATTACTTTAAACGGAGACGGGAAAACTTTACACCAATCATAACTAAGATATGCTTGACTAGAGCCACTCAAGCTCCACCTAAAAGATAGAAAATAATATAAATTGGCCCAAGAGAGAGGAGATGTTAGGGAAGATACCATCGTCAGGGGAGATACCATCCTGAGGAAATACAACATCCTTAGGACCTCCTGACTCCTGGGATCAGTTGACGGGCTGAGCCTCTCTTCCCCCCCCATTGGGACGCCTTTGGCTGAGATCTGAAGACTTGCTTATAATCTTTAACGCGTTTATTTCTAGGCTGCGCACCTGTAATACCTGTAACATCTATAACATCTGTAACACCTATAACACCTGTGTATTTCATGCATACTAGCTTGCTTTTGCAGACAGTCACTATCACCGGCAATCCAAAAGAACCTGATTATCTGTTGCTGTAATAAACCATACTTGATTGCATTGTGATAGCTCTCATTAATGCAACTAGGGTGATGGTGGTTATCCATGATAGTTCAGTGTTCTGAATCTAACCAGACCCCCAGATGGTTAATGCATTTTTGGTGAATGTCTGAATGGACCCCCAGGTGGTTAATACGTTTTTGGTGAATGTCTGAGCGGACACCCAGGCGGTTATTACGTTTTTGGTGAATGTCCGAACGGACCCCCAGACCGTTAATGCGTTTTTGGTGAATGTCTGACTGGACCCCCAGGCGGTTAATGTGTTTTTGGTGAATGTCCGACTGGTTCAGTACTCTGAATCCAACCGGGCCCGTAACGGTTAATCAGCTACACCCCTTTAACGCGACAGTAAAATTGGCGTAGTCGGCAGGATTGCTATGGATAAACTACTGCAAAAATACAAATGTGCCCCTTCCCAGGCAGGGAAGGAGTTTTCCCAAAAGTTTTGGAAAGATGAGGAGAAAGTGGTAGAGCGCATTGAGCAGTGTCAGGCTTCACGAAAGATTGGTCAAAGAAAGGGTAAAGGTGCGATTTGTGCTGTGTTAGGAGCTTGTTTGTCTCGTGCTCAGCAAGGAGCTAAGGAAATTCCTGCTCCCAAACTGATCTCTGATGCGGAACATACAGCTTTGAAATCAGAGATTGATGTGTTGAAGTCATCATTGGCCTTTGAAAGGGAGACGGGAAAAACATTAGGAATCAGAGTGGATCAACTTTTGGATGAAAATAATAAACTTTCCATTGAGAATTTCAAACTTGTGACTGAAAATGATAAACTTGTGAGTGAAAATGATAAACTTGTGCATGAGAATAATCATCTTAAACAATTGCTGGAGAGGGTTAGTCATCTGTTAAATAAAGTACAGCCTTGTGCTCCGGTCAAGCAGATTCGTGGAGTGCTGCATAGTGCAGAACCTGAAAGCTGGGACAGTGATTTCTGGTCTGACAGTGATGATGGTGTAGAAGAGATTTCTGATTCTGAACCCCAATCCATTTCCTTGAGACCTTTGGTTAAGACTGAGACTACTGTTGATGATAATGATGAAATCCGCACTACTGTGCGAACGATTCCGTTGCCACCAGCAGAGTTGGTTAAAATACAAAAGTTCTCAAGGCGGTCAGGGGAATCGGAAGTTGAGTATGTGTGTCGAGTTTCTCTTAAAGGAGGAGATCGAATGATGTTGAGTGAGGAAGAGGTAGGAGGCTTTTGGAGACCTGGAGTATTTTTAACCACCACACCAGGAGCTGACCTGGCTGTAGCAGTACAGAAAGCAGCCTGTATTCAGGCAATATATGAAAGAGATGAATTAACGAAATCCCCGATTTTAGCTCCTATTGATCCAATTCGGTTAACCCCTCTCATCCGTGGACTCCCTGATTGTCTTAAGATGTTTGTAGCAAACACCCAAGATCACATACTAGCTGCTTGTAGGGATGATGATAGTGGTTGTAGGCAAAATCCTAACTCCCCTATTCCCACCTGGAGTGAATTGGTACAAAACATATATAAGTACGGACACCGAATGGGCTGGATTAATTCATCCAGTATTAAATCCCAAGACCACTCTCGGCGAGTCCGCCAAATCCACACTAAAAATCCCAGATACCCCAAATTCAAAGAGAGGTTGAAACCTAATAGGGAACGAGGCGAGTTGTGGTGTCGGCAAAAGAACTCTTATCCCCGGGGAGGGCAATGAGCCACCCTGCTTGGCAGGTATTAGCAATTCAATGGCTCTCTAATGAACACTCTGACCCTATCATCACCATTCCTGTAGAACCCCCAAAAATATTGGCAAATTTTCTTATTGATACCAGGACCCAAATGTCAGTAATTACACATGAGACGGCACAAACCCTGAGCATAACACCTGGTCAACACAGGGTTAAATTCACGGGAATCAACGGTGTGGAAAAACAATGCCCCACTGCAAAAATTTCACTCTGGTTGCCAGAGGAACAAAAATTAACCAGGGTAGAAGTATTAGTTGGTGCTGCATACACTAATATTTTAGGATTTGACATACTGCATGATCGTATGTGGAAACTCCCTGATGGAACTGTGTGGAGTTTCGCGACACATCAAAGGGTTTCAGGCACCATGAGACTGAGTCTGTTGCAAACATCCATACCCCTATCCCCTGCTTAAAATCATTAATGGGGATTGACGGGGTGGTAACAGAATTGGAAAAAAGAGACATTATTAAAAGGACCCATTCACCTTACAATTCACTGGTGTGGCCGGTAAAGAAACCAACCAGGCAATGGCATTTTACAGTGGATTACAGACAGCTGAACGCTAACACTACACCTTTGACTGCCGCAGTTCCAAACATGGCAGAGATAGTGAAAGCCCTCTGTGTTTCTAACAGTAGCAATAGTGCTAACTACTCCCATATATTTCTATGCATGGGAAATCAAAGATTGCTATTTCACCCTCTTTCTAACCCTGCCGGTTGAATACAACCGAGCATATTTTATTTTCTTTTGTGTTCACAGGAACCCTGAGCAAACTGTATAGGGACAGCTGGAAGATGACGAATCAACAGTTTGGATTAATGATGCTATGCTTTACCCTGACCTTGATGCAATTACAGACCTTAAAGGAAACTTAGCTACTGTGGCTGTGCATGGAGCTGAGATGTTTCACCATGGCATTTAACCATGTATTGTCACAGTATAGCACAGTCACTGGAACATCTCAAAACAGAAAGGACCCAAATCTCTCTACTTTAGTTCTACATGGAAACAAAATATTTTCAAAAGATGAATGGAGTTGGAACAATTCTCTAAGAATGGCTGAACTTCAAGCCACGTCTGGACAGACAATACAAATTGGTTGCCGAATAACTAACCAATCCACTTATAATCAGCTGACTGAAAATAAGACAGTGTTACTTTCACCAAACCTATAATTTTGTACTGTCTCTGAGGTTACAGAGGCACAGAATTACTATTTGAATTCATGGTCAAAGGATATGAAGCCTCTGCCCCTGCAGATATTTGAAAACGAACTGACTCAGCCTCCCATTGGTCTAACTCCTTCCATCTTCAACACAGGTCCTTACATAATTAAAAATGTGGGACAAAAACAAATTCTCTTTGACCCTAGTTGGTTCCTAAAAAAGGGCCACAGGATGCACAGGTTATTAGGGACAGGATTAGGTATATTAAATAGCATTGATGCTGAGGTTTTAATGAGTAGAGTAACTGCTACTACAGATGACCTAAGGAAACTGGAACCACCAATAAAATCATCCTTATTGGCTTTAGGAGCAAATCAATGGCTTCTATCAGATGTTTTGCCCCATTGGGAACAAATTGAGGAAAATGATCATCAATTAATTATAAATGCCCTTGGAAAAGCCCAAGGCAATACCTCCCTTGCCTTGAGCTGTATCCAAGCGCAGTTATGGATACAATCTGTAGCAGCAGCTATTATTAGAGAGGGAGAAGGAGGAACTTTGCCCACTGAAATTCAAAAATTGATTTGGGATAATGCTTCAGAATTTGAAAAAGAATTTCAAGCTTGGTGGCAATTAGTCAACTTTACCCATTAAAATGATTAAATTGTTGCCTTTATACTTACTGTAAGTAATGCCACCGTATATAATGTATATCCAATCATTGCATTAGGACTCAATCATAATGGAACTACACTTTATCCTAAAGAGCATAAAGTATGGGCCCATCAAAAGGGAGGAAAGTGGCAAACAATTGATGTAAATGCATGCATTGTGCGTGAACAAAAAGGTTTCATCTGTGAAAGTAACACGCTGGAATCTCAAGACATTTGTCTTGACACTGAGCAAAATATTTGCCACTTTGAGATACATCCTAAAGAAACCCTTGAAACTGTACTTGTATATATTGGGAAAGGTCGTGTTTGTATGAGAACTCATTGTGATTCTATAGTCATAGATGATACAGTGGTAGATACCAGTAATCACTCTAATGTTTGTGTTTGCAATTTTACCAAAATTCTAGGATGTGATTTTAAACACTCAGCTCCTGTCACTTCTTATCAACTTATTTCATCTAATTATATTCTGCTTCATGAACTGTTGCCTACTCCTATTGGAATGAACCTTACCTTGGTGAAGAAACTGCTGGTACATGAGGACCTGAAGCAGCTGATGACACAAGTCCGAGAAAATGGACAAAAGACTCTGATTACTATCCACCATGATGCCTTGAGTGATGGAAAGAGTGAAGAGAGATGAGAGACACCGTTGGTGGGACATTTTGTTTGGATGGTCGCCAGCTGCCAAGGGAATCTTCAACAAGATGCTACACCCTGTTATTGTTCTGCTAATACGCACCGTATTATGTTTTCTACTGACAATTAGTTTGTATGTACCACAGTACAAGGACATTAAACTGCTGGAGAGTGTCTAGGGGAGGGCAACGAAGATGTTCAAGGGCCTAGAGGGGAAGACGTATGAGGAGCGGCTGATGGCACTGGGCGTGTTCAGCCTCGAAAGAGGAGGCTGAGGGGGGACCTCATCATAGAACAGCTTCCTCACTAGGGGGAGTGGAGGAGCAGGTGCCAATCTGTCCTCCGCAATCACCAGTGATAGCACCTGTGGGAATTTTGTCAAGCTGAGGCAGGGGAGGTTTAGGCTAAACATCAGGAAGAGGTTCCTTACTGAGAGGGTGGTCACACACTGGAACAGGCTCCCCAGGGAAGTTGTCACTGCACCAAGCCTGTTGGAATTTAAGAAGCATTTCGACTCTGCGCTTAGTCACATGGTCTAAAATTTTGGGTAGACCTCTGTGGTGCCAGGAGTTGGACTTGATGATCCTTGCAGGTCCCTTCCAAATCAGGATATTCTATGATTCTGTGATTCTGTGCATAATCCCAAAGTCAGGGCAGCGCACAATTGGTGGCCCTGGCCTCACAGAGCATTTGGCAATCCTTGACAGGCTACTGTGATAACGCACAGCTACGTGCCCAGGGCGTGCTGTGCTGATGGCAGTATTTTTTCAATCCAGGTGACTTGCAGCCTGGTGCCATAGTGCTGAACAAGCAATATGTACTATCAAAGGTTAGAGTTCTGCCTTGCTACTTTCACAGCAATCCTTGTTTCACATTGGACCAAGCTAACTGTTTAGTTCTAACACACACCCATCCATTGGGATTTATTTCTTTTTCATCATTCTCTGTGAATAAACTGTTATTCTTTTTTCACAGGTCTTCAACTGCAATCTAATATGACTACAACTGCAACTGCAATCCTAATTTGACTATTCGATCTCCCACGAATTAATTTGTTCCTGCTTCAGGTACATGTAACAATTGCCAGGTGACCCTTTTAGTCTCCCAGCTTAATTCAGTAGACTCAAAAAGTGACACCAACATTCCAGACCTGTCTACCCCTGTTACTCTGAAGGTATTACTAGTCAAATTAAGTCCTGGTATCTTATAAGCTAAGGATGATTTGGCTGCCCCAAATTCTATCTGCTAAGAATACAGACTCCTTATTAGGCCCCACCTCCAAATTTATCAAGGGGTCTTGGTGGGATGACTCTTCAGAGAACCTCTGTCTGCCCTATTCTGAGTTTTTGATACTCTTCTGGTTACTGGTCTCCAACTAAACCAGTCCATGGCCTTTCAACCAGTTTTTGATGCACCTCATGCTGCACATCCAGCCCAAACGCCGTCTGCTTGTCTATGAGGATCTGAGGGGAGCCAAGGTCAAAGAGCTGTCTGATGAAGTGTTCACATTTCTTACCCAGTGTGCAATACTCGAGATACACACAATAGGTCGTGATATTGGTTTTTACAGCATTTCACAAATCCAAGTGGTTTTTGTCAATTTTATTTTTTCCACAAAGCTGGCCCAACTCTGGACTTTCCCTGTTGATTTTTATAAAATTCTACAGAGTAGAATTTTAAACTTACAAACTCCCTTTTACCCAGGGAGTTTGTTGAGTCTACTTCTGTGGTGGTTTTACTTGGGTGGGCGGCCGAGCTCCACCACAGCCACTCTCTCACTCCCCCTCCTCAGAGGGGAGCAGGGAGAAAATACGATGAAAAGGGCTCAAAGGTTGAGATAAGGACAAGGGTATCACACAGTAATTATTGTGACAGGCAAAACAGACTCGGCATAGGGAGATAGTAAGATTTATTGCTAATTACTAACAAGCTAAGGAAGTGAGAAACAAAGGAGAGAACCCAAAAGCACCTTCCCCCCATCCATCCTCTTCCACCTCTTTCCCCCAAGCAGCGCAGGGTAATGGAGGAATGGGAGTTGTGGTCAGTCTCTGGCACTATAGTCCCCTCCACGGGCTGCAGCGTGGAACCCTGCTCCACCGTGGTGCTCCATGGGCTGCAAGGGGACATCCTGCTGCACCATGGTCCTCACCACGGGCCGCAGGGGACTTCTGCTCTGGCACCTGGAGCACCTCTCCCTCTCCTTCTTCACTGACCTTGGCGTGCTCAGGGGAAGGGTCTTCACCTGGGCTAGGGTCATCCCAAGCTGTGGGTGTGTTTTTGAGCATTACAATGACATTACGATGAGCACAGCATACCTTCACACAATACCATTCCTCTCCTTTTGCCAACTCGGCCCTATTCCCCTTGGCATGTCGATTACCACATCCATTCTTCCTTATATTCCATACCAAATGATGTCACACAGTAATAAAAAAAAAGAGGGGCGAATAAAATAGGAAATAAAAAAGGAAAAATAAAAAAGGGAGAAGAGGGGAAAGAGAGGGGGGCTCTCATTATGAACACTTCTGTCCTCCCAAACAACCGCTATATGCATTGAGGCCCTGCATCCTGGGATTTAGCTGAACGTCATTCATTGATGGGAAGTAGACAGGAATTTCTTTTCTCTCTCCCTGTGCTTCCGCAGAGCCTTCACTTCTGTTTATTTTTTTCTGCTTGTTTTGTTTTTTCCTTCTTTTCTTTTTCCTCTTCCTTTCCCCATTAATTAAATTAGATTAAATTAAATTTAATTAAATTAGATTAAATTAAATTAAATTAAGTTCACTATCTCAGTCCATGAGTTTTTTGTTTTTTGTTTTCTTTTAAGCATACTTTCTTCTCCACATCTTCTTCAAAGGAGGGGGAGTGAGAGCACATTGTGGTGGAGTTCACCTGCCCAGCAAAGTAAAACCACCATACTCCCCTGGCTGGGGCTTGGGATGCAGATGCCCCAGCAGCCTGGCTCAGCCCGAGCACAACCAGCAGCTGCCAAATTTCACTTTCAGGTGCCGTATCATCTAATGGCCTGACTTCCAAGAAAGAAGAAAGCCTCTCCCTGCTGTGTAACCAGGAAGCTTCAACCAGTGCAGAGGCTTGGGGCTCTGTAAGGGGTGGGGTAAGAGCTGGACTTTGGCAGTGCAAGAGCTGGGCTGAGGCAGTGCAGCAGCTGGGCTGAGAGGCTGCCGGAGCTGGGCTGAGGCGGTGCAGAAGCTGCAGAGCACCAGGGAGGGCAGGTAGGTCCCCGCTGACTTGCGCTGGGCAGGGCAGGGGCCACACAGGGAGCCCCTTTTCCCCCTGGGCCTCTGGTGCCCAACCACCCTCTTGGTGAAGAACCTTTTCCTGATATCCAGCCTGACCCTCCCCTGTCCCAGCTCCATGCCATTCCCTCGGGTCCTATTGCTGGTCACCAGAGAGCAGCACCTGCCCCTCCGCTCCCCTCGTGAGGAAGTTGGAGGCCACCATGAGGTCTCCCCTCAGTCTCCTCTTCTCCAGGCTGAACAATCCAAGTGACTTCAGCCGCTCCTCATATGTCTTCCCCTCTAGAAAATTTACCATCGTTGTTCCCTTAGTTAGTAGTTTTGCATGAGAAAAGTGTAAGGGTATGTGGATGGCGAGAGTGTTGGCTTCATTAAGGTCATCCAGTCTACAGTTGCTACTTGATAGGCCAGAGATTGCCTCTCTCCAGACAATCCCTTTCTCTACCTCGTGTGGGCGAGTGCTCTAAGGACGAGGAGCCAGTGACGGGTGAGACCAGTCCTGACAGCTTATACATGGGTGCTGTTGAAGGCAGCGCCTTGTCCATGGCTATTTGTGCAGCAGTGCCAGTGGTTGTGTGTGTCTGTCTGTCTGTGTCTGCCTGTCTCGGGGGTGCCCGAGGCTGGGTTCCAGCAGCAAGGCAGAAGAAATCCCTGAGCCAGGAACTATGGTGAGGCCTCTTCTAAGGGGTGGTGGCCTCCTCTAACCTGATGTAACAAAAGTCTCTTTTCCCCTTCCACAGCCATGGAGTCACAGGAGGAGAGAGCAGATGATGGGGATAAGGCACGAATTGCTAAGAAATTGCTGGCAGAAGCATTAGAGAAGGAAGGACTTGATGAAGAATACTGGCTCCCCAAACTGTCAGAGATACTGGGTGTTAAGTCAATAAATGCTTTGAAACATCTGCAATATGAAGACTACCTTAAACTGGCACGTGAAGGACGGCATAACTGGGAGACCAAGGCACTCCAAAAGCTCCTGGGAATCACAGGCAATGAAACAGCTGTTGATGAGCTGCAGAAACAGCACTTGGATGTGATGAAGCAGAGACAAGAAGAAGCCAAGTCAATCCAGCGGGAGCTGGAAGAAATGCAGAAGAGCCGCAGCCACAGCAAGGAAATGATAAGACAGAAAGAGGAGGCCCCACAGCAAGCCATGGACATTCCCAAGGAGTACTGGGCACCTCCAGAGAAGGCATTGCTGGATGAGCTGGTGAGCATCCGGAAGCAACTGGAGCAGCAGGAGAAGTCCATGGGGAAGAGGGAGAACGTCTCTGACGAGGAGGTCCTGAGGCGGGCATCGGGAGGCCTGGCTCTGCAGGGGATTTACCAAACCAAGAGCCTGGAGGATGTGCTGGCAAAGCGAGAGCAACTCATCAGGGTCCCTGATGGCTTCATGTTCACTGGTCCAGTGCAAGGGTCGCTGCTTGAGAGGAAGGAGTTCTCCTCCTCTGCAGCAGAAGCCACTTTCACCAAGTGCATGGAGCAGCTGGGGTTCAGCATCAGCGCTTCTGCCAGTGACAGGTTCTCAGGTCCCATTGTTGAAAGAGGTGTAGATTCCAGCGAGTCCTCACAGTCAGAGGACTCCCGTCGGTCATGCTCGGAGCAGGCGTACATTTGCATCACCAAGTACCAATACATCCCTCTGGCCTCCTACTACTTCCAAAAGGACCAGCTTCGCCTCTCAGATGCAGCCCTGCGAGAGCTGCAAGACATCGAACAGCTTCTGAGCATCACCCAGGAGGCAGAAAGGCTCCACCTACTGAAGAGCAGGTGCGCCAGCTTCTTCAGCAGGTTTGGGTCCCACGTGAACCAGGGACCCCTCCACTTTGGGGGAATATTCTGGTGGAAAGCATGTGCCGAAGGTTTCAGGGCAGAGCAATGGGATGAGATGAAGCAACAAACATCTGACGCACTGAACAGCTATGTCGGAGCTAGATTCAGCGTCTTTGGTACAAGGTGGGGAGTGAAGGGGGATGCTTCAAAGTCCAGCTCACAGGCATCATTTCAGGGAAGAGACAGAAGCAGCACCCACAGAGCAGTTCAGCTCTATGTGACAAAAACAGGGGGCCCAGCAGAGACAGATTCCCTTCCCGAGTGGAAATGCGGGCTTGTGGCCAATAACACAACCTGGTGTGTGATCGACCGGGGCTCTCAGCTGATCCCAGTGTGGGACATAATCCTGTCCAACCACAGCAGCGATTTTAAATCCTCCCATCAAATGAGCAGCAGCCTCAGGACTGTCTATGAAGCGCTAACGAATCACAGCTCTGGCATAAGCTTTGGAGAGGAACTGGCCAGTGCTGTAGAAGAGGCCAGAGCTTTCCTGGAGCAAGTGAAGACCTGGGACGGGAGGGTGGATGAAAAGAAACTGCTCATGTTGCTAGATTTTAAACAGGGCCTGAATAAGAGAACAAAAAATCACAGTGTCTGGATCAACATATGTCTGTCAGACAAAGCATTGCAGGAGTTCCTGGTGAACACTGTTTCTTTTTGCCAGAAGTCTTCTCCAGAAAACACCACCTACATCAAATCTCTGCTGCAGAGCCTGCTGGATCCTCACATCTATTCTGTCAGGGACTTCCCCAAGACTTCCTTCATTATGCAATGGGTCTTCCACAAGGATCAGACACTTCCCCAAACTCCCAGTATTTCCAGTCTTGATGATCTCAATACGACACTGCTACAAATGAAGGAGTACATCATGGAAGTCACCTACGCACCGGCAACTTCTGTATCTGCCATTCATGAGGCAAAGATCAAAGCCACCTTCACTGTAAGCCAGTCTGTTTCTTCCTTGCTCCAGTCTCTGCAGCAAAGGGCACAGGAAGACATAGAACTCTTAGTGCTCTTAGTTACAACCAGCACGGGATACCAAGTAGAAAGAGGCACTTTTCAGTGCCTCCTTGGGTGTCCAGAAATTAATTTCATGATACAGGAAATGCGCGTGGCACATAACGAGTATCAGAGCCTGAAGGAACAGGATGTTTGCAGAGCTCAGGCCTTCCTGCTGCTGATGGGGCTCACCATAACATCCGAAAACAAGAAGGTGACCCCTGAGCAGAAACATGACCGCTTGGTTTTCATGAAAGAAAAGATGAAAAACACATGGTCCACAGATATGAAAGCTCTCCTCGAAAAGCACAATGCATTCAAAGACTGGGAGATGCTGGAAAGAGATTTGCAATCCTTCATCAATGGGCAAGTAGAGGACACATCTGACAACCTGAAGAAAGCCAATAGAATCAAAGACATGAAAGATGCTTTTCAAGGCATGCAGCCTCCCAGTCAGTGCAAACCCAAATCAGACAGCAGCAAATCCAAAGCAAATCAAGCCACTGCAAGCCCAGAGCTCCTCAACTTGCTTAAGCGCCTCGGGCTGGAAAGGTACTATCCAAGAAAAATGGGCACAGAAGATTTCCACATAATACACCAGACATCTGTACACGACAGCCAGCCCAGCAAGGACAGCGAGCTACCATTTTACTTCCTGCAAAGGCTCCTGACCGTGGATTATCGGGTGAGGTACCTGACTTGCAAGGAGGCGAGTAAGCCAGGAGCTGTTCCCACACCAAACACCTCAGCGAAGGAGCGCGAGCCCTCTGATTCCTTTGATGACTTTCGCAGAGACTTGGACAAAGGAGCCCCTGAATCTGCAAGCAGGGGGAGTCATGTGCACCCCATGGACCTCCAGATGGCAATTTTTCATTGTGCTGATGATTTCATGAGACAGTACCTTTCATCCAAGCTCGCTTTCTGCCAGTTTGCACTACCCCTCCTGGTACCAAACCCGGGCACTTCACAGATAGAGTTCCCTCTCTGGTCCCTCAGCCAAATCAAGAAGAGCTGGACAGGGACGGTGAAATCGGGAGAGCAGACAAGGCTTAGCAGTCACAACAACAAACTCATTTATCAGGCAGAGACACCCATTGTGTCCTTCCTCCGCATCGGCAGCTCTCCTTCCTCTTCCAAGTCTCAGCTCCTGAATGCCCTGCTGAGCAGGAAAAAACACGACACTTTTTTCCACCGCCATTGCAAAGGCAGCACCAAAGACTGCTTCCTGATGAAAGGTGTTGTGGAGATCTCCTGGTACCTTCCCCGTGGTAGCGATGACGACAGCTTTAATGGCCCTGTTGCTTTCTGTAACCTGCACGGAGATGCAAGGGATCACGAAACTCAGCTGCAGTTTTTACAGGAGATCTCTGCCGTGATCGTGGTTCTTGTTTCTGAGTTGGATCAGAGCAACGAGAAAGGCAGGAAAATTTTACATGATCTGTGGGAGTCTCGGAGGCCTTTGGTTTGCCTTTTCACTGAGAAAGAGTGCATTGCAGCTGGCCGATCTAGCCAAAACG
Source organism: Anas platyrhynchos (assembly GCF_047663525.1). NCBI lineage: Eukaryota > Metazoa > Chordata > Aves > Anseriformes > Anatidae > Anas > Anas platyrhynchos. Next base: position 120,091,813 of record NC_092589.1, on the reverse strand, counting down.
TAAGAATAGGGATCAAGAACAGAAATGAAGCAGAATTAGTGGCTGAGCTGACAAAAACCATCCGAGACCTAGTGGAAGGGTCGAGCACGCTTGTTAGCCTCAATGCATGCCTGAGCACAGCTCGCCAGCATGGCTTCTTAGTCGATGAAGATACAGAAGCATGTGTGACAGCCAAAGAAACAGCAATCACACTGGTGAATCTGTTGAAGAAGAAGTTGTCTGAGATCAAATCACAGCTACTGCCTCTTCAGGGAAAACTGTGGTACATGTGGTGTAAAAAGGACAAAGAACTCACTCGCTTGCAGGAAAAGGGGAACAAGAGCATAGAGCATCATCGGAGCCAAATTGAATTGGAGAAGTCTGATATACGAAGAAAGCAACTAAGCAAAGCGTTTCCCCTCAATCAGCTGATGAAAACAGTCCTTGACTTTCTCCAGTCACAGCCAGACAGTACCAAGAAATTCTTTCTGCAGTGGATGAAGATCTTCATGGATGACATCTCCCCTGATCACCTTCATGAGCTGAACAGAGAGTACCATCAGGTATGGTCTCAAATCCTGGCATTAAAGAAAAACAATGAAAGCAACAACCTGAAAACTCAATTGATGAAGAAATTGAATGCCCTTTCCGATGAAATCAATGATTCGTCCATTGGCCTTGAGCATATTTTGAGAGAGGTGGGGCAGATTTATGAGGCACTGAAATCAACAAACTCCAAAGAAAATTGGTATGTCAAACTATCTGAAATTGCTGCCGATCTGATGGTTTTAGGATATCCCATTGAGCTGATGGATGGTGATGCTTCTTACGTACCACTGCAATGGATTGGAGCCGTCTTTGACAGGTTAATTGAGAAGCTAGGGGACAAGCGAGTATTTGTGCTTTCCGTGCTTGGCATCCAGAGCACAGGGAAGTCAACCCTGCTGAATGCCATGTTTGGTCTCCAGTTTAACGTCAGCGCAGGGAGGTGCACCCGGGGAGCGTTTATGCAGCTCATTAAAGTGGACGAGAAGCTCCAACAGGATTTGAGCTTTGATTACATGCTCGTTGTTGACACAGAAGGACTTCATGCCGTAGAGATGGCCAATAAGCAGTCACTTTACCATGACAATGAGCTGGCCACCTTTGTCATTGGCATCAGCAACATGACTCTGATCAACATCTTTGGAGAAAATCCTTCGGAAATGCAAGACATCCTTCAGATTGCTGTGCATGCTTTCCTGAGGATGAAGCAAGTTAATATTTCCCCAGGCTGCCTCTTTGTGCACCAAAACGTGGGCGAAATAACCGCAAAGGAACAGAACATGGAAGGACAAAGACGTCTGCAGGAAAAGCTGGATGAAATGACCGTGACCGCGGCCCAGCAGGAATTCTGTGACATCACCTGCTTCAGCGACGTCATCCGCTTTGACGTGAACACCCACATTCATTACTTTGCTCACCTGTGGGAAGGAAACCCACCGATGGCACCGCCCAACCCCACCTACAGCCAGAACGTCCAGGAATTAAAGAGCAAAATTCTCCAAGCTGCCAAGAAGGAATCGCACAGCAGCGTTTTGAGGCTCTCCAGCTTGAAAGATCGTATTAGTGACCTGTGGAATGCCCTGCTGAATGAAAACTTCATTTTCAGCTTCAAGAATTCAGTGGAGATTGCTGCCTACAAGAAACTGGAAACTGCATTTAGTCAGTGGACCTGGCAGCTGAGAAGTCACATCTTAGACTTGCAAATGAAACTGGAAAACAAGGTGCGGAACGGGGAGTTGGACAAGGTCACCACGGAACACCTTGAAGAACTGGTGCAAGAGAGTAGTGATGCCATCACCAAGAACATGGAAACATTCTTCAGTGAAGACAAAGACTGTGAAATACTGATCCAGTGGAAACGCAGCACAGAACTGAAGCTGAAAGTACTGAGAGAGTCCCTGCTTGTTGAAACGCGAAGGAAGTGTGAAAAACTTACAGAACTAAAGAGCCAGAGTAAACTGGATGCGAGGAAGTCTGAATATGAAAATGAGCTCCTGAGAAAGAGCAGAGAGTTGGCCCTGTCTCTAAAAGGCCAGAAATTAAGTGAAAGTCAACTGAGAAACCGCTTCAATTCTATCTGGAAGCTGTGGGTTGCTAAAGTGTCCTCTGCTGCTCCCCCTCTGGAACAGGTGGACATCGATGTGGACATAGAAAATGTCCTTCTAGAGCACTTCAGGGAGTCTAATGTAGTTAAACAAATATTGAATTTATACCAAAATAATACATTTTCTCTTGACTTAGAGAAACATGTGTCTAAGAAAAAAGGCTTCCGCATCTTTTCTAAGAGTTTGGACGATGCCGACGTGAACAACATGATCCGCATTACAGAGAGCATCATAATGCGTGTGAAGGCAAACATTGAGAAGAAGGAAAAGGACAAAATGGATTACAGTCGAACTTTTATTCATGAAATACTAAATGAAGTGGAGAAAGGTATGAACCCTTTCCTACCACTGCAAATTACAGTTTTAATAAAGAATACAAAATGGAATTATCACTGTACCTGTGCAGAATGGCAGCAGAAAGGTTTGAAGACATGCATGCAGCATTCAGGAAAGCAAATGATCCAGTCGTCTACCTGGAGAGCAAGAGAGAAGACTTCTTCAAATGTTTCCAGATTTCCTGCCAAGGAGCCTCTTGTATCACAACATTTGCTGATTTCCTGTGCAGCAAGATTGCCCCAGCTCTTCGACACGCCATCTATGAGAAGACAGCTCTTGACATAGCTCGAGACGTGAAGAATAAAATACCAGATTTCAGAGGCAATAGATCCACTCTGGAAAATTACATGCTGAAATTCCTAGCAGAAGAAGAAAAATTTGAAAATTTCATGTGTTATCTTAATGCCCCAGGAGACTTTTTAAATAATTACATTAAGACAAAAGTTGAGACGTACTGTTTAGATAAGAACAGAAGGCTAGAGATGTTTTTAAGAGACTCCCTCTCTCATTACTATGAAAACATTCAGTCTGCCATTGTTGCATCAACCACGGTTGTCAAAAACAGAAAAGACAGAAAGGATAAAATCTCTCTTTGGCTGGATGAATTCTGCAGAGCACTTGGAGATATGCTAGACTTGTCCAGGAGTGACCTGAAGGGCATTGAACATCAGGAGATAACAGACGTAGAGTTCCTGAATTATGCCATGACAAAGGCACTGTCTCCCGTTATTAATGATCTCAGGAAGGAGTTTAAAGAAGCTCGTATGAGCTCCTTTGAAAGGCAGCCTCACACAATAGTGGCTGAGCAGTTTGCAGGGTGCCAGGAGCAGTGTCCATTTTGTGAGGCTGTTTGCACTAACACTATGCCAAACCATGACGGAGACCACCGGGTTGTCTTCCATCGTCCACAAGTTTTGAGAGGATACAGATGGTATGATAAGAGAGGATCTAAATGGCATGAAACAGACAACCTAGTCATTGATATTTGTTCTAGCCTTGTTTCAAGTGACTTCACATTCGTGGTTGGTGAAGACAGATGGATCCCCTACAAGAAATACCGGGATGCAGGACATCCCTATTCCACTTGGAGCATTCCTCCTGACCCATCCATGCAAGCATACTGGAAATGGTTTGTGTCTTCTTTCAGGACACAGCTAGAACAACACTACAATGGGAAATTTCATGGCAGAGGAGTAATCCCTGCTTCCTGGAAGACAGTTACAAAGCAGAATGCACTCGCTGAACTGGAGAAATGTTAGGCTAAGTTGGTATGAAGGAAAAACTGCAAGTGCTTTGCATTTTAGAAGAACGTAATACGAGGATAACCACAAAATCTTCTTGTAATGATTATGATTTAACCATGTCAATAAAAACTAATTTAATTACTGCAACATTGGGTGAACTAAGGAGTGCTTCTTATGCTGCTGCTCAGCGATTCCCTTGCTGTGTGATAAAGTCAAAGTCCTCTTCCTTTCTTGCCATAAATATTTACCTCAGCTTTGTCTTAAAGCAAACTAGAAAAATATTGCTGCAGGAAGAAGTCATACTGCCAAGATCAAGACCAAGTGCCAGATGAAGAGCGAAAGCCACATTAGAAAGTACCAGTTTTATCAGCTGCTATGGGAAAAGAAATGACACTGGCAAAAGAACAGTTTCCCTGCAGCAATACTTGTCACACTTGCAGAAAGGCCAGCGGGGTCTGCGAGCAGGTGAACATTTGTGGGGAACTCAGCTGTTTTGTTTTTTGGGGTTATTGTTTGCATTCATAAACTCAGTACTCAGGTGCTGTTCTCTTTCTGATGCCATTAAAGCAATTAACGCAGCAGCCTATGTGTATTTAGACAGTGATTTTAACTCTGTGGTTATTAAGTATATGTCCTAGGTTAAGATGTGCCCCCACTTCCATGAGCCACTCCTATTCATGAGCCTGGGCCTGGCAAAGTTCCTCCAGCTCCTAGCCACCCCAACTGCTTTTGCCAAGCACTCCTGTGTTGGGTAAAAGCCCTTTATAACCAATGTGGAGAATTAGACAGCTTTGCAGCTTCCTCAGCAGCTGTCAGCAGTGCGTGAGCTTAGCGTTTGTGCTGTCCCACCCCAGCTTTCCTGTAGAATCCTAGAATCATGAAGGTTGGAAAAGCCCTCCAAGAACATCTGGTCCAACCATCACCTGATCACCAATGTCACCACTAAACCACGTCCTTGAGCACCACGTCCAACCTCTCCTTAAACACTCCCAGGAGTGTGACCTCACCACTTCCCTCAGCAACCCATCCCAAGGCCTGACTGCTCTTTCTGAGCAGAAATGTCTCCTCATTTCCAGCATGAACCTCCCCTGGCACAACTTGGGCCCATTCCCTCTGGTCCTGTCACTGGTTACCCACAAGAAGAGGCTGACTCCAAGCTCTCCAGACCTTCCTTTCAGGTCATTGTAGAGAGCAATGAGTTCTGCCCTGAGCCTCCTCTTCTCCAGACCAAACACCCCCAGTTCCCTCAGCCGCCCCTCACAGGACTTGTGCTCCAAGCCCTTCCCCAGCTTCGTAGCCCTGCTCTGGACACTCTCCAGGGCCTCGATGTCCTTCTGGTAGTGAGGGGCCCAAAGCTGAACCCAGCACGCGAGGTTTGGCCTCACCAGAGCAGAGCCCAGAGGGACTATCACCTCTCTGCTCCTGCTGGCTGCACTGCTCCTGACACAACCAGGATGCCCTTGGCCTTCTTGGCCCCCTGGGCACACTGCGGCTCATGTTCAGGTGAGCATTGACCAGCACCCCCAGATCCTTTTCCTCTGCACAGCTTTCCAGACACTCTGCCCCAAGCCTGTAGCGCTGTGTGGGGTTGGTGTGGCCTGTTGTGGTTTAACACGGTCAGCAGCTAAACACCATGCAGCCGTTCTCTCTCCCTCCCCATTCCCTCTCTGGGATAGGGGAGAGAAATGGGAAAGTGAAGCCTGTGAGTTGAGATAAAGACAGTTTATTAAGATAGGAAAATAATTACAATAATAATAATAATAATAACAAAAACAACGTGTACGAAACAAGTGATGTACAATTCAATTGCTCACCACCCGATGACCAATGCCCAGCCTATCCCTTAGCAGCCAGCCCCCCAACCCAGCTAGCCACCCCTATATATTGTTTAGCATGAACCCATATGAGATGGAATACCCCTATGGCTAGTTTGGGTCAGCTGTCCTGGGTCTGTCCCCTCCCAGCTCCTGCCGCACCCACAGTTTGCCCACTGGCAGGGCAGCACGAGGAGCTTGAAAATCCTTGGCTTAGCGTAAGCACTGCTCTGCAACAATTAAAACATCAGCATGTTATCAGCACTCTTCTCATCCTAATCCAAAATATAGCACCCTACAAGCAACTAGAAGGGAAATTAAGTCTATCCTAACTGAAACCAGGACATTCTGAAAGCTGGTTCTGCTATAAAGCAAAGCAAGGTCAAAGGACTCACACACGAGATCCAGTTCTTGTGAGTAAAATGGCAGGGTGGATGTGATCAATTAGATAACAGCTATGTCCCCATCATCTAACAAGAGAGAAACACAAGCTTTCCTAGGCCTTGTGGGATTCTGGAGAATGCATGCTCAGTCAGTTTGTGACTCAATATTAAGAGACTCGCAAGAGGGACTGTGATGAATGCAGCCCTGAGCATCAACAAGCTTTTTTGAATGGACTAAAGAGGAAACTGCTCTTGCAGGAGCTCTTGGGGCTATCTGGTCCAACCATCACCCAATCACCAATGTCACCCACCAAACCATGTCCCCAAGCACCATGTCCAACCTCTCCTTGAACACCCCCAGGGATGGTGATGCCACTGCCTCCCTGGGAAACCCATCCCAATGCCTGACTGCTCTTTCTGAGCAGAAATGTCTCCTCATTTCCAGCCTTCTTATCGATGGGTGTCACATTTGCAAGTCTCCAGTCATCTGAGACATCTCCAGTTGACCAGGACCGCTGATAGATGATGGAAATTGGCTCAGCAATCACATCTGCTAGCTCCCTCAGCACCCTTGTGTGGATCCCATCTGGCCCCATGGACTTGTGACAGTCCAGGTAGAGCAGCAGATCTCTTACTGTTTCCACCTGATCTGTGGGGGGGTTATTCTGCTCCCCGTTCCAGATTTCCAGGTTAGGAGCCTGAGACCCTGAGGCTGAGACCTGAGGATAACTGGTCTGACTGCTGAAGACAGATGTAAAGAAGGCATTGAGAATCTCAGCCTTTTCCTTATTCTCCGTAGTCATGTTCCAGTAAAAGATGGAGACTCTCCTTGGTCCTTCTCTTTATGTTAATATAGTTGTGAAAATGTTTTTTATTGTCTTTCACCACAGCTGCCAGATTGAGTTCATGCTGGCCTTTAGCCTTTCAGATTTGCTCTCTGCATATGCTAGCAAACTCCTTGTACTCTCCCTGAGTTCCCCGTTCCTTCTTCCAATGCCCACAGGAGGCTAACACTTTTTCCCTCAAAGACTTAGCAAAAGTTCCCTGATCATCCATGTCGGTCTTCCTCCCCAGCAGCTCTTCTTAAGGCCCATGGGGACAGCCTGATCCTGCAAGTTGGAGTCCCCTACGAGAGCAAGCACTGACAATTGCATGACTTGTGCCAGCTACTTGTAGAATGCCTCTTAGAATCATGGAATCATAGAATGGCGTGGGTTGGAAGCGAGCTTAAAGACCATCTAGTTGCAACCCCCCTGCCATAGGCAGGGATGCCACCCACTAGATCAGGTTTGCCAGGGCCTCATCCAGACTGACCCTGAACACCTCCAGGGATGGGGCATCCACAGCCTCTCTGGGCAACCTGTGCCAGTGCTTCTCCACTGTCTGCGTGAAGAATTTATACCTAACATAGAATCTAAGTCTCCCTTCTTTCAGTTTAAAACCATCCCCCATTGTCCTATCATTATCTACCCAAGTAAAAAGTCCCTTTTCACCCTATTTATAAGAACTCTTGAAGTATTGAAAGGCTGCGATGAGGTCCCCCCAGAGCATTCGCTTCACCAGGCTGAACATCCCCAGCTCTCTCAGCCTTTCTTCCTAGGAGAGGTGCTCCAGCCCTTTGATCATCTCTGTGGCCCTCCTCTGGACCCACTCTAATAGCCCCATATCTTTCTTGTGCTGGGGGCCCAGGACCTGGACGCAGCACTCCAAGGGGGGCCTCACAAGGGCAGAATAGAAGGGGACAATCACCTTCCTCCACCTGCCAGGCATGCTTCTGTTGTTGCAGCCCAGGATGCAGTTGGCCTTCTGGGTTGCAAGTACACACTGCCGGCTCACGTCGAGCTTCTCATCCACCAAAACCCCCAAATCCTTCTGCGCAGGGCTGCTCTCAATGAGTTCTTCTCCCAGCCTGTACTCATGTCTGGGATTGCCCCGTCTCAGGTGCAGCACCCTGCACTTGGACTTGTTGAACCTCATTCGGTTCACGGGGGAACACTGCTCAAACTTATCCAGGTCTCTTTGGACAGCATCCCTTCCTTCTGTTGCTCCCCTTCTCTGGTCATCCCTTTTCTAAGCTGTCAACTGACCAAGGCCTTCTCTGAGGTGTACACTCACCAGGATCACAACTAACAGCTGGCCTCTGCCTGTCATTATTTATAAATCTTAGGTTTCCAAATAATTATGAATATCAAGAATAAGATGCATGCTTCTACAAGAATAAAAACCCCTTGCGGGCACTCCTATCCTTTATAAGCCAGTCCTTTCTCCCAGTCACAAGTCACATTCATTAGTTATGTGAGATATGTTCACCTGATTCGTGTCAGTATGGAACAATGCTAGGGCATCATGGTATGATGAATGTGACCTTCTGTCTTACATACCCTTGTATAACCACATGTCTAAGAAAAACAGAGTGGTTAATGTACATAATTCTTGTATTTTGCAAAGGAATGTTTTAGCATTTCGTGTCAATAGAGAGCTTGAAGGGAAATGTATTTGTAGGCTTTTCCTTGAAGTCTCTGATATCAGGGGGGTTTCAGAATAACTGCTAACTATTATGGCTATTGCACGGGATGCTATGCAAGTCTCTGATATCTGGCCAGGAGATTAGGGAGACGGGGAGAGCTGAAGAAGAACTAAAAGACAAAGCTTGCAGGGGACGTTGCACAAGTCTCTGACATCCAGCCAAGTTGGACAAAGGAGAAGGACAAGAGGGAGGAAGACTATGAGCCTTCAGCATGAGAGACCCCCAGAGACCCCCAGAGGGACCACCGGAGACTGATACGCATGCACCAGTAGGAGGGTTTGGATTCCGGAAACTAATTATAATAACCCTGTTTTTTTTAGAAGTAGTAATGAATATGTATTAGCCTAGCAGCATAAAAATCAGCTGCTTGATGTAACCGGTGTGCGTCTTGGTGGAGCACAGACTCCCGGCGCACCCAGTGTTGTTTGCTTACCTCTATTCCTTTAATAACTTGTAAACGTAATAGTTACGTTTAATAAATAAAATATTTTTTTTTTATAAATAAAATATTTTAAAATAAAAATATAGTCCTATTTTGAAGACTGAGCCATTTGTTACATTTACCTCTGTTCCCTTAATATTTACCAAACCCCTTTCTTCCCAAATGATTTCCAAATGTATTTACCACCCCATATGTATATCAAGAATCTGTATATATAGTTCCCTGTTTCCCTTGTAGCAACTTAAATGCTAGATTTAATGCATATAATTCACAAGTTTGAGCTGGCCGATTAATAGGCAGTCTTCCCACTTCCTCAGTTTTTCCGTCTATCCCTTTAACAATGGCATAACCATTGCATAGCCTTCCTTGTATCATCCTAGAAGATCTATCTGTGAACAGTATTTCCCCTTCATCCAAGGGTACATCTTGTAAATCTAATCTGATCTTTGTTTGCTCATTTCTTAGACCTAAGCGGTTATGTTCCACATCCATTGGATCTTCACTTCCCTTTGACAAGAAGGAGGCAGGATTCAAAACAGATTCAGGAGTTACAGTTAAATCATCCTTTTCAGTCAGGACAGCTTCATATTTCAGTATTTTAGAGTCTATCAGCCACCTTCCTGCTTTCTGAGTAAGGATGGTCTTCACTTGGTGAGGGGTAACAACACTGCATTGCCCCCCAGTGGTTAATTCTTTCCTGCTCTCTTCCACCAGTAAGGCAGTTGTTGCCACTGCCTGAATACACTCGCCAGTCCCGGTATACAGCATCTAATAATTTAGACAGATATGCTACAGGTTTTCTTGTCTCGTCCCATTCTTGGGTTAAGACCCCCAAAGCAGCACCCTCACTTGCAGTTATGAAAACATGAAATGATTTATTTAGGGCAGGAAGAGCTAAGACCGGTGCTGTAATCAGATCTTGTTTTAACTGTTCCTCTATTTCTTTTTCTTCTTCTGTCCAATTCAATGCATTGAGATTTTCCTCCAATAATTTGAGATATAACTTCTTTGTTGTCTGCGCATATGCCTCTATCCAAAATCTGCTATATCCATTTAAACCTAAAACTTTTCTTAATTCTTTTTTTGTTCTAGGTAGAGGAAGTTGCACAATTCCCTGAATCCTTTCAGCGTTTGTTCTCCATCTACCCTCTATCTGACTTCTTTTTCTACATATTGTAATTTAACCTTAGATACTTTTAGCCCATGTTCTCTTAAAAAACTCAAGAGTTCATTTGTGGCTTCTTTTACCTTTGATTTTTCTACCCCTAGATATCAACAAATCATCTACATATTGTAACAATGTCACCCCTTCTGGGAACTGAAATGTTGCTAAAATCTTTTCCAATATTTGGACAAACAAACTGGGGGATTCAGTGAATCCTTGAGGCAAAACAGTGCAACAAACAACAAAATATTGTTGTTCACGGCCTGTTTCTGGGTCTTCCCATTCAAATGCAAAAATATCCTGACTTTCAGGATCCAATGGGCAAGCCCAAAAGGCATCCTTGAAATATGTAACAGTGAACCATTCGTGCTCATAAGGAATTTGACCCATCAGGGTGTAAGGGTTAGGAACCACAGGGTGGCGTTTTCATTCTGTCTCATCAACCTTTCTCAGGTCTTGCACCAATCAGTACAAGTCGTCTGGCTTTCGTACTGGTAAAACTGGAGTGTTATAAGGTGACATACAAGGCTCCAAAAGACCATCCCTAATTGTTGAGGGATTTCTTGAAACAGCAAAAATCCCATGGCTTGCTGTAGCTGAGCAAACCAAGCTACCAGGGCAATTATGAGAAGTTCCCATGACAGTGTTCCCACATTGCCCAATTGAGGAATTCAGAAAAATATTGTTACCAGTAGCTGGCTTCAAGGACAAGGTCTATGTGACTGCTAATCACAAGGGGTTGTTTTCTTGCAGGTGGGGTTGTTTTCTTATAGTTGTTTGTCTGAGTGCTTTTGACCAATAATCTTGTGTGAAACACTGTCCACCCCTGTTAAGTTCTCTATAAAAGTTAGTCTATTCGGGCAATAAAATGGAGCATGATCTGACTCTACTGTGTGTCTGTCATGCTTTCGACCGTGCTTCCTGCAACATATGGCGCCCGAACAGGCTGAGACCTGAACAGGGCCTGAACAGGACATCGCAGCGGGAGTCCTGAACAGGACCTGAACAGACATCGCACCGGAGCAGGACATCGCAGCACCGGAGCAGACATCGCAGCCGAGCACGGACATCGCAGCGGCGCCGGGGCAAACATCGCAGCACAGCGGGACACCAGCGCAGCGGGACACCAGCGGCGCCGGCACATCCGAACGCAGGTAGACCAGGAGACCAGCGGCGCCGGGACCGGCGGCGCCGGGACCAGCTGCGCCGCGATCTTGCCGCGCCGTCGGGACTTCGGAGCGCCCATCCGACCGGCGCTTGAGCAGACCGGACACCGGCCCGGAAACACGGTACATAGGCCTCACGGTGAGACGCGGTACTCCCGCTGAGAGACGCGGAAAACGGTGGGAAACGGGGTTTCGCGGCGGGACGTGGAGTTGCGGAGGGCCGCGGGAAACGGAGTTGCGGTGGGACGTGGAATTGCGGAGGGCCGCGAGAAATAGAGTCGCAGCGGGATGTGGAATTGTGGAGGGCCGCGGGAAACGGAGTTGCGGCGGGACGTGGAATTGCGGAGGGCCGCGGGAAACGGAGTTGCGGCGGGACGTGGAATTGCGGAGGGCCGCGGGAAATTGACGTGATCACGGTGTGATGCGGGACATCCGAGATCGAGCTGCTACGGGAGACCAGAGGCATCAGTGGACAACGGCAGCCGACTCTCACTGTGTGGCGAGTCGGCACAGAGCAGAGGGGTGGACATCAGGACCCTGCAGCCTGTCTGACATAACCATGGAGGCAGCGGTGGCTGTGCTGCTTCTCTTTGGCATTCTTTTTATAAGAGGTTTATCTTGCAATGCAAAAAAGACTATTCGTCCCCAGATCGGTGTTATAACTATGTTTCTGGATAACATTCCGTGGGGTTGCCACATTCTATGGATTACTAGTGACAATTTAACTCTATTGCGGGGCAGGAGTGCAGAGACGTGGATTACACTGCCAAATGACCACCGGCAGGCTCTTTCACAAACAGCTTCTAAGGTTGCAGCTGGCACTGCTTGCAGCCGTATAGCAGACGTTACACTCTCTTTCCTAACTAGTAATCATGTGTCTCATCCATTTGTGGTGAATGGTCAGTGGCAAAAAGAAAAGGGGGAGAGTAAGGGACGACAAAGACAGAAACAGTACCAGGAGGATGCCACTGACACTACTAGCACGGGTAATAGGAGTAGTATAAGTGACATAGGTGCAGGGCGGCGGCAGGCACTGCCGCGCTGTGGGGCATTCTGCCTGCTGCTCGCCCTCACCTGCCTGTGCACTGCTGCCGACAGTGCTAGAGCAAAATGTGAAGACTGCTCAGATGGCAGTGATGAGAGTGCTTGTGTGAAGAAGACGTGTGCTGAATCTGACTTTGTGTGCAACAGTGGTCAGTGTGTGCCAAACAGATGGCAGTGTGATGGGGATCCGGACTGTGAAGATGGGTCTGATGAGAGTGCTGAGCTGTGTCATATGAGAGCATGCCGGGTAAATGAAATCAGCTGTGGTCCTCAGTCAACCCAGTGTATCCCGGTGTCCTGGAAATGTGATGGTGAAAAAGACTGTAACAGAGATCCTGATTGCAAGGATGGAAGTGATGAAATTAACTGTCCTTCTCAGACCTGCAGGCCAGACCAGTTCAGATGTGAAGATGGGAACTGTGTCCATGGGAGTAGGCAGTGCAATGGTGTGAGAGACTGTCTGGATGGCACTGATGAAGCAAACTGTAACGATGTTATTCAGTGCTCTGGACCTGGCAAATTCAAGTGCAGAAGTGGAAAATGCATAGATACCAATAAAGTGTGTAACCAGCAGAGAGACTGCAAGGACTGGGGTGATGAGCCCCTGAAGGAATGCAACATAAATGAATGTGACTGTCCAGCTGGGTTTGACTTTGTAGAAAAGAGAAACTGTGGAATTGATGAATGTCAAAACCCTGGTATCTGTAGTCAAATCTGTATCAACCTGAAAGGTGGCTACAAATGTGAACGTAGCCGTGGATATCAGATGAATCCTGCTACAGGAACTGGGAAAGGGCCATACTGGTACAAAAACACAAATAACACCTGTGATTACAATGACGCTGCTAAGCAGGGTTTAGGAGTTTATAGCATGGAGACAAGGGGTAACAACTACAGTGCTTGGAACAATTGTACAGCTTTGGCCTTACCTCCTGATGTGCTTCTGATTTGTGGGGATGGGGCCTGTCATGGTATCCCTGCAAACGCTGTCAGATGTCCATGTTACTTAGATAAACTCATTGTATTTGCTCCTAGCTTGCTACAGTTGCGTGAGATCACCAGACATAAATGGGCATTGCTTGCATCGGATTGCAATGATAATGTTGAATTGTGTGGGGTTGCAGCTAGAGCGGCATTAGCAATTTCAGTGTCTGGAGTGGCATCTGCGGCCGCACGTAACAACTTAGAAAAATTGGAATGCTGGGCCGAGAGGCAAGCCTATGCCACGACAGAGATACTTGAGGAGATGTTACCAGATCAAAATAGTCTGCGACATCTGCTTTTACAGGATCAAGCTGCTATTGACATCTTGCCTTTGGCTCAAAGGAATGGGTGTGAGGACTTTAAGGGAATGTACTGTTTAAACCTTTCTGATCATAATGAGTCAATTCACAAATCCATTACTTTCCTGAAAGAGCATATGAGAAAGATTCAGTATGGTATCAATCCTTTCAATCAATGGTTCACTGACTTGTTTGAAACAAGGTGTAGATGGTTGCTGGGTTTAGTCACAAGGGGATTAAGGATTTGGTTTAGGGTGGTGGTAATCATCGTTGTGTGTTGTAAGTATAGCTAAAGAGTCACTTGTAAAACTGCTGTATCGGGCTTGGTTTGCTCAAAAGAAGAAGGGGGAATTGTTGAGGGATTTCTTGAAACAGCAAAAATCCTATGGCTTGCTGTAGCTGAGCAAACCAAGCTACCAGGGCAACTATGAGAAGTTCCCATGACAGTGTTCCCACATTGCCCAATTGAGGAATTCAGAAAAATATTGTTACCAGTAGCTGGCTTCAAGGACAAGGTCTATGTGACTGCTAATCACAAGGGGTTGTTTTCTTGCAGGTGGGGTTGTTTTCTTATAGTTGTTTGTCTGAGTGCTTTTGACCAATAATCTTGTGTGAAACACTGTCCACCCCTGTTAAGTTCTCTATAAAAGTTAGGCTATTCGGGCAATAAAATGGAGCATGATCTGACTCTACTGGTGTCTGTCGTGCTTTCGGCCGTGCTTCCTGCAACACCAACCCCCACCTCGCTACAGCCTCCTTTAATGTACTTATACAGAGCAATAAGGTCACCCCTGAGCCTCCTCTTCTCTAGGCTGAACAAGCCCAGCTCCTTCAGCCGCTCCTCATAGGACTTGTTCTCCAGGCCCCTCACCAGCTTCGTCGCCCTTCTTTGGACATGCTCAAGCACCTCGATGTCCTTCTTGTAGCGAGGGGCCCAAAACTGAACACGGTACTCGAGGTGCGGCCTCACCAGAGCCGAGTACAGGGGGACGATCACCTCCCTAGCCCTGCTGGTCACGCTGTTTCTGATACAAGCCAGGATGCCGTTGGCCTTCTTGGCCACCTGAGCACACTGCTGGCTCATATTCAGCCGACTGTCCACCATCACTCCCAGGTCCTTCTCTGCCACGCAGCTCTCCAACCACTCATCTCCCAGCCTGTAGCTCTGCTTGGGGTTATTGCGCCCCAGGTGCAGGACCCGGCACTTGGCCTTGTTGAACTTCATACAGTTGACCTCAGCCCATCAGTGCAGCCTATCCAGATCCTCCTGCAGAGCCTTCCTACCCTCGAGCAGATCGACACACACACCTGTTAGCTCCTATTGATCCAATTCGGTTAACCCCTCTCATCCGTGGACTCCCTGGTTGTCTTAAGATGTTTGTAGCAAACACCCAAGATCATATACTAGCTGCTTGTAGGGATGATGATAGTGGTTGTAGGCAAAATCCTAACTCCCCTATTCCCACCTGGAGTGAATTGGTACAAGACATAGATAAGCACGGACACTGAATGGGCTGGATTAATTCATCCAGTATTAAATCCCAAAACCACTCTCGGTGAGTCCGTCAAATCCACACTAAAAATCCCAGATACCCCAAATTCAAAGAGAGGTTGAAACCTAATAGGGAACGGAGTGAGTTGTGGTGTCGGCAAAAAAACTCTTATCCCCGGGGAGGGCAGTGAGCCACCCTGCTTGGCAGGTATTAGCAATTCAATGGCTCTCTAATGAACACTCTAACCTTATCATTGCCATTCCTTTTGAACCCCCCAAAAATATTGGTAAATTTTCTTATTGACACTGGGACCCAAATGTCAGTAATTACACATGAGACAGCACAAACCCTGAGCATAACACCTGGTCAACACAGGGTTAAATTCACAGGAATCAACGGTGTGGAAAAACAATGCCCCACTGCAAAAATTTCACTCTGGTTGTCAGAGGGACAAAAATTAACCAGGGTAGAAGTATTAGTTGGTGCTGCATATACTAATATTTTAGGATTTGACATACTGCATGGTTGTATGTGGAAACTCCCTGATGGAACTGTGTGGAGTTTCGCGACACATCAAAGGGATTCAGGCACTGTGAGACTGAGCCTGTTACAAACATCCATATCATTATCCCCTGCTAAAATCATTAATGATCGGCAGTATCTGTTGTCAGCAGCAGCACTTATGGGGATTGACGGGGTGGTAACAGAATTGGAAAAAAGTGGCATTATTAAAAGGACCCATTCACCTTACAATTCACCAGTGTGGCCAGTAAAGAAACCAACCAGGCAATGGCATTTTACAGTGGAATACAGACAGTTGAATGCTAACACTACACCTTTGACTGCCACAGTTCCAAACATGGCAGAGATAGTGAAAGCCCTCTGTGTTTCCAACAGTAGCAATAGTGCTAACTACTCCCAAATATTGCTATGCATGGGAAATCAAAGATTGCTATTTCACCCTCTTTCTAACCCTGCCGGTTGAATACAACCGAGCATATTTTATTTTCTTTTGTGTTCACAGGAACCCTGAGCGAACTGTATATGGACAGCTGAAAGATGACGAATCAACAGTTTGGATTAATGATGCTATGCTTTACCCTGACCTTGATGCAATTGCAGACCTTAAAGGAAACTTAGCTACTGTGGCTGTGCATGGAGCTGAGGTGTTTCACCATGGCATTTAACCATGTATTGTCACAGTATAGCACAGTCACTGGAACATCTCAAAACAGAAAGGACCTAAATCTCTCTACTTTAGTTCTACATGGAAACAAAATATTTTCAAAAGATGAATGGAGTTGGAATGATTCTCTAAGAATGGCTGAACTTTAAGCCATGTCTGGACCGACAATACAAATTGGTTGCTGAATAACTAACCGATCCACTTATAATCGGCCTACTGAAATACCAAAATAACTGAACCAAATTTTGATTGCTGGTAATTTCACCAAACTTATAATTGTATACTGTCTTTGGGGTTACAGAGGCACAGAATTACTATTTGAATTCATGGTTAATACAGAAACATCATCAACCTTTTTGAGAACTGTCTACACCGGCTGGTTAGCATGGTTACATGGACGTTCTCTGAAACAATCTCAGCGCGTGCCATGGGATGCAACTGGGTTATTGGGAAAAGGATTAGGTATATTAAATAGCATTGATGCTGAGGTCCTAATGAACAGAATAACTGCTACTACAGATGACCTAAGGAAACTGGAACCATCAATAAAATCATCCTTATTGGCTTTAGGAGCAAATCAATGGCTTCTATCAGATGTTTTGCCCCATTGGGAACAAATTGAGGAAAATTATCATCAATTAATTGTAAATGCCCTTGGAAAAACCCAAGGCAATACCTCCCTTGCCTTGAGCTGCATCCAAGCTCAGTTATGGATACAATCTGTAGCAGCAGCTATTAGTAGAGAGGGAGAAGGAAAAACTTTGCCCACTGAAATTCGAAAACTGATTTGGGATAATGCTTCAGAATTTGAAAAAGAGTTTCAAGCATGGTGGCAATTAGTCAACTTTACCCATTATGCCTTTATACTTACCATAAGTAATGCCACCGTATACAATGTATATCCAATCATTGCATTAGGACTCAGTCATAACGGAACCATGCTCCTTAGGATAAAGCATAAAGTATGGGCCCATCAAAAGGGAGGAAAGTGGCGAACAATTGATGATGTAAATGCATGCATTGTGCGTGAACAAAAAGGTTTCATCCGTGCCCAAGACATTTGTCTTGACACTGAGCAAAATATTTGCCACTTTGAGATACATCCTAATGAAACCCTCAAAACTGTACTTGTATATATTGGGAAAGGTTGTGTTTGCATGAGAACTCATTGTGATTCTATAGTCATAGATAATACAATGGTAGATACCAGTAATCACTCTAAAGTTTGTGTTTGCAATTTTACCAAAATTCTAGGATGTGATTTTAAATACTCAGCTCCTGCCACTTCTTATCAACTTATTGCATCTAATTATCACAGAATTTCTCAGAATTTCTAGGTTGGAAGAGACCTCAAGATCATCGAGTCCAACCTCTGACCTTACGCTAACAGTCCCCACTAAACCTTATCCCTAAGCTCTACATCTAAACATCTTTTAAAGACTTCCAGTGATGGTGACTCCACCACTTCCCTAGGCAGCCTGTTCCAATGTCTAACAACCCTTTTGGTAAAGAAGTTCTTCCTAAGATCCAACCTAAAATTCTGCTTCTTGTATTCTGCTTCATGAACTGCTGCCTACTCCTATTGGAATGAACCTCACCTTGGTGAAGAAATTGCTGGTACATGAGGACCTGAAGCGGCTGATGACACAAGTTCGAGAAAATGGACAAAAGACAAGAAATACATCGAGTGATGGAAAGAGTAAAGAGAGATGAGAGACACCGTTGGAGGGACATTTTGTTTGGATGGTCACCAGCTGTCACAGGAGTCTTCAACAAGATGCTTCACCCTGTTATTGTTCTGTTAATACTCACTGTATTATGTTTTATGTGAGCTCCAGATGGCTCCAAAGGAACCCACTGCTGTCCAGAGCCAATCCAGTGAGCAACACTGTGAGAACAGATTGAGGAAAGGGGGAAAAGCAGGAAAGGGGGAAATTTGAGGAAAGGGGCAGAGGGGGACCGTGAAGCAGCGGCGGGGACAAAACATCAGGGACTGACTGCAGCCCCCATTCCCGTGTCCCCTGCACCACTTGGGAGGAGAAGACAGAAGAGGATGGGTGGGAGGAAGGTGTCCGTAGTTTCCTTTTAGTTTCTCAGCGCTGCAGTCTGCTAGGTCAATAAATTGTATTTATCTCCTTGTGCTGAGATTGTTTTGCCCGTGACAGTAATTATTGACTGATCTCCCTGTCCTTATCTCAACCCTTGAGCTCTTTCCATCATATTTTTACCCCTTTTTTCTTTGAAGAGAGGGAGTGAGAGAGCGGCTGTGGTGGAGCTCAGCAGCCCTGCAGGGTAGAACCACCACACCGTGCTTCCTAGGTGCAGTGTAAAGCAGGTTTTGCATAGCTGGCCTCGTACAGACAGCCCCAAGAGCTGCTGCACGAGCAGTTTCCTCTTTAGTCCATTCAAAAAGGCTTGTTGATGCTCAGGGCTGCACTCGTCACAGTCCCTCTTGCGAGTCTCATAACATAGAGTCACAAACTGACTGAGCATGCATTCTCCAGAATCCCACAAGGCCTAGGAAAGCTTGTGTTTCTCTCTTGTTAGTTGGTGGGGACATAGCTGTTATCTAATTGATCACATCCATCCTGCCATTTTACTCACAAGAACTGGATCTCGTGTGTGAGTCCTTTGACCTTGCTTTGCTTTGCTTTATAGCAGAACCAGTTTACAGAAGAATTTGCATTATTTTCCTCCCTTTCTCAAACACTTCCTCTGCTGTGTTACCCCACGCAGTGGTGGCATTCAGGTATTGCAGGTGCCCAGGAGCTTCCCCCCGTTCCAGTGCAGCCTGGATCAGTCCAAGGCAAACAGTGGGGCTGCGTTTCCACCCCTGGGGTAGTCGATTCTAGGTGGTCTGGACATCCCTGCAAGGGAAAGCAAACTGGGGCCTGCATGCCATTAGTCCACTGTCTTCATAATTGTGGAGTTAGCCGGACGCTAAACACTGTTGGTCCCATCCCATCAATCCAGTTCATCACTGGCAGCATGCTGGCACATGACGGTGGTGCTCTGTATAAACTTCCACCATGTGGAACAAATTTCATCTGGATCCTTGGGTGCCTGGTTGTTGTTCAGATTACTATAAACTGTCTCGAGCACAGCTGATTCCCTCAGGTACTGGAGACCTTTCTCCACGGTGGTTGACTTGCCTGGCTGATGTACAGTACCTTCCTTGAGGGGATGGATACCTTTCCTTCACGCCTGACGTGGGCCATCTCCAGATACTGAGGACTTGTGCCCTTTCCCAATCACTTTGCAAGGACCCTTTTCCTAGAGAGGGATTGCAGCTGCTTGGCTTCCTTGCCTTCTGATTCCCAGCTACCAGCCCCAGTATCCCAGCATCAGAGCAGCCAGGTGAGAATGTGCTCACGTAGGTGACAGCTGAAATCCTTTTGCTACCTCGCACCTCTCTCAGGGATAGGGTTCATGTGGATTCTGACTCTGCTACAATTTCTGTCTCTTTTCCTTCCCATTTCTGTGATGGCTCTGCTTTAGAGCTGCCTGCTTCTTCCACTTCCCCTTGCCTTCCTTGGAGGAGTGCCTGGGGATGTGGCTACCCCAGCAGCCTGACTCAGCCTGATATTGTATAGACTCAATTTAAAATAGAATAAATCTTGTGGTTAAAAAATTTATGAGAACAAAGTAAATGGTATCTTGTTATCTGTTAACCTTCTGTTATGTTGAAGCATCTTGTTATTTGAAAACATCCCATTATCTGTCAACTCTCAGTCAGGCTGAGACTTGAGATAACTTGAGTCAACTGTCTTTTGTTCACAGAACGAGCTTGTTCACAGAATTTTTCTAGGTTGGAAGAGACCTCAAGATCATCGAGTCCAACCTCTGACCTAACGCTAACAGTCCCCACTAAACCTTATCCCTAAGCTCTACATCTAAACATCTTTTAAAGACTTCCAGTGATGGTGACTCCACCACTTCCCTAGGCAGCCTGTTCCAATGTCTAACAACCCTTTTGGTAAAGAAGTTCTTCCTAAGATCCAACCTAAAATTCTGCTTCTTGTATTCTGCTTCATGAACTGCTGCCTACTCCTATTGGAATGAACCTCACCTTGGTGAAGAAATTGCTGGTACATGAGGACCTGAAGCGGCTGATGACACAAGTTCGAGAAAATGGACAAAAGACAAGAAATACATCGAGTGATGGAAAGAGTAAAGAGAGATGAGAGACACCGTTGGAGGGACATTTTGTTTGGATGGTCACCAGCTGTCACAGGAGTCTTCAACAAGATGCTTCACCCTGTTATTGTTCTGTTAATACTCACTGTATTATGTTTTATGTGAGCTCCAGATGGCTCCAAAGGAACCCACTGCTGTCCAGAGCCAATCCAGTGAGCAACACTGTGAGAACAGATTGAGGAAAGGGGGAAAAGCAGGAAAGGGGGAAATTTGAGGAAAGGGGCAGAGGGGGACCGTGAAGCAGCGGCGGGGACAAAACATCAGGGACTGACTGCAGCCCCCATTCCCGTGTCCCCTGCACCACTTGGGAGGAGAAGACAGAAGAGGATGGGTGGGAGGAAGGTGTCCGTAGTTTCCTTTTAGTTTCTCAGCGCTGCAGTCTGCTAGGTCAATAAATTGTATTTATCTCCTTGTGCTGAGATTGTTTTGCCCGTGACAGTAATTATTGACTGATCTCCCTGTCCTTATCTCAACCCTTGAGCTCTTTCCATCATATTTTTACCCCTTTTTTCTTTGAAGAGAGGGAGTGAGAGAGCGGCTGTGGTGGAGCTCAGCAGCCCTGCAGGGTAGAACCACCACACCGTGCTTCCTAGGTGCAGTGTAAAGCAGGTTTTGCATAGCTGGCCTCGTACAGACAGCCCCAAGAGCTGCTGCACGAGCAGTTTCCTCTTTAGTCCATTCAAAAAGGCTTGTTGATGCTCAGGGCTGCACTCGTCACAGTCCCTCTTGCGAGTCTCATAACATAGAGTCACAAACTGACTGAGCATGCATTCTCCAGAATCCCACAAGGCCTAGGAAAGCTTGTGTTTCTCTCTTGTTAGTTGGTGGGGACATAGCTGTTATCTAATTGATCACATCCATCCTGCCATTTTACTCACAAGAACTGGATCTCGTGTGTGAGTCCTTTGACCTTGCTTTGCTTTGCTTTATAGCAGAACCAGTTTACAGAAGAATTTGCATTATTTTCCTCCCTTTCTCAAACACTTCCTCTGCTGTGTTACCCCACGCAGTGGTGGCATTCAGGTATTGCAGGTGCCCAGGAGCTTCCCCCCGTTCCAGTGCAGCCTGGATCAGTCCAAGGCAAACAGTGGGGCTGCGTTTCCACCCCTGGGGTAGTCGATTCTAGGTGGTCTGGACATCCCTGCAAGGGAAAGCAAACTGGGGCCTGCATGCCATTAGTCCACTGTCTTCATAATTCTGGAGTTAGCCGGACGCTAAACACTGTTGGTCCCACCCCATCAATCCAGTTCATCACTGGCAGCATGCTGGCACATGACGGTGGTGCTCTGTATAAACTTCCACCATGTGGAACAAATTTCATCTGGATCCTTGGGTGCCTGGTTGTTGTTCAGATTGCTATAAACTGTCTCGAGCACAGCTGATTCCCTCAGGTACTGGAGACCTTTCTCCACGGTGGTTGACTTGCCTGGCTGATGTACAGTACCTTCCTTGAGGGGATGGATACCTTTCCTTCACGCCTGACGTGGGCCATCTCCAGATACTGAGGACTTGTGCCCTTTCCCAATCACTTTGCAAGGACCCTTTTCCTAGAGAGGGATTGCAGCTGCTTGGCTTCCTTGCCTTCTGATTCCCAGCTACCAGCCCCAGTATCCCAGCATCAGAGCAGCCAGGTGAGAATGTGCTCACGTAGGTGACAGCTGAAATCCTTTTGCTACCTCGCACCTCTCTCAGGGATAGGGTTCATGTGGATTCTGACTCTGCTACAATTTCTGTCTCTTTTCCTTCCCATTTCTGTGATGGCTCTGCTTTAGAGCTGCCTGCTTCTTCCACTTCCCCTTGCCTTCCTTGGAGGAGTGCCTGGGGATGTGGCTACCCCAGCAGCCTGACTCAGCCTGATATTGTATAGACTCAATTTAAAATAGAATAAATCTTGTGGTTAAAAAATTTATGAGAACAAAGTAAATGGTATCTTGTTATCTGTTAACCTTCTGTTATGTTGAAGCATCTTGTTATTTGAAAACATCCCATTATCTGTCAACTCTCAGTCAGGCTGAGACTTGAGATAACTTGAGTCAACTGTCTTTTGTTCACAGAACGAGCTTGTTCACAGAATTTTTCTAGGTTGGAAGAGACCTCAAGATCATCGAGTCCAACCTCTGACCTAACGCTAACAGTCCCCACTAAACCTTATCCCTAAGCTCTACATCTAAACATCTTTTAAAGACTTCCAGTGATGGTGACTCCACCACTTCCCTAGGCAGCCTGTTCCAATGTCTAACAACCCTTTTGGTAAAGAAGTTCTTCCTAAGATCCAACCTAAAATTCTGCTTCTTGTATTCTGCTTCATGAACTGCTGCCTACTCCTATTGGAATGAACCTCACCTTGGTGAAGAAATTGCTGGTACATGAGGACCTGAAGCGGCTGATGACACAAGTTCGAGAAAATGGACAAAAGACAAGAAATACATCGAGTGATGGAAAGAGTAAAGAGAGATGAGAGACACCGTTGGAGGGACATTTTGTTTGGATGGTCACCAGCTGTCACAGGAGTCTTCAACAAGATGCTTCACCCTGTTATTGTTCTGTTAATACTCACTGTATTATGTTTTATGTGAGCTCCAGATGGCTCCAAAGGAACCCACTGCTGTCCAGAGCCAATCCAGTGAGCAACACTGTGAGAACAGATTGAGGAAAGGGGGAAAAGCAGGAAAGGGGGAAATTTGAGGAAAGGGGCAGAGGGGGACCGTGAAGCAGCGGCGGGGACAAAACATCAGGGACTGACTGCAGCCCCCATTCCCGTGTCCCCTGCACCACTTGGGAGGAGAAGACAGAAGAGGATGGGTGGGAGGAAGGTGTCCGTAGTTTCCTTTTAGTTTCTCAGCGCTGCAGTCTGCTAGGTCAATAAATTGTATTTATCTCCTTGTGCTGAGATTGTTTTGCCCGTGACAGTAATTATTGACTGATCTCCCTGTCCTTATCTCAACCCTTGAGCTCTTTCCATCATATTTTTACCCCTTTTTTCTTTGAAGAGAGGGAGTGAGAGAGCGGCTGTGGTGGAGCTCAGCAGCCCTGCAGGGTAGAACCACCACACCGTGCTTCCTAGGTGCAGTGTAAAGCAGGTTTTGCATAGCTGGCCTCGTACAGACAGCCCCAAGAGCTGCTGCACGAGCAGTTTCCTCTTTAGTCCATTCAAAAAGGCTTGTTGATGCTCAGGGCTGCACTCGTCACAGTCCCTCTTGCGAGTCTCATAACATAGAGTCACAAACTGACTGAGCATGCATTCTCCAGAATCCCACAAGGCCTAGGAAAGCTTGTGTTTCTCTCTTGTTAGTTGGTGGGGACATAGCTGTTATCTAATTGATCACATCCATCCTGCCATTTTACTCACAAGAACTGGATCTCGTGTGTGAGTCCTTTGACCTTGCTTTGCTTTGCTTTATAGCAGAACCAGTTTACAGAAGAATTTGCATTATTTTCCTCCCTTTCTCAAACACTTCCTCTGCTGTGTTACCCCACGCAGTGGTGGCATTCAGGTATTGCAGGTGCCCAGGAGCTTCCCCCCGTTCCAGTGCAGCCTGGATCAGTCCAAGGCAAACAGTGGGGCTGCGTTTCCACCCCTGGGGTAGTCGATTCTAGGTGGTCTGGACATCCCTGCAAGGGAAAGCAAACTGGGGCCTGCATGCCATTAGTCCACTGTCTTCATAATTCTGGAGTTAGCCGGACGCTAAACACTGTTGGTCCCACCCCATCAATCCAGTTCATCACTGGCAGCATGCTGGCACATGACGGTGGTGCTCTGTATAAACTTCCACCATGTGGAACAAATTTCATCTGGATCCTTGGGTGCCTGGTTGTTGTTCAGATTGCTATAAACTGTCTCGAGCACAGCTGATTCCCTCAGGTACTGGAGACCTTTCTCCACGGTGGTTGACTTGCCTGGCTGATGTACAGTACCTTCCTTGAGGGGATGGATACCTTTCCTTCACGCCTGACGTGGGCCATCTCCAGATACTGAGGACTTGTGCCCTTTCCCAATCACTTTGCAAGGACCCTTTTCCTAGAGAGGGATTGCAGCTGCTTGGCTTCCTTGCCTTCTGATTCCCAGCTACCAGCCCCAGTATCCCAGCATCAGAGCAGCCAGGTGAGAATGTGCTCACGTAGGTGACAGCTGAAATCCTTTTGCTACCTCGCACCTCTCTCAGGGATAGGGTTCATGTGGATTCTGACTCTGCTACAATTTCTGTCTCTTTTCCTTCCCATTTCTGTGATGGCTCTGCTTTAGAGCTGCCTGCTTCTTCCACTTCCCCTTGCCTTCCTTGGAGGAGTGCCTGGGGATGTGGCTACCCCAGCAGCCTGACTCAGCCTGATATTGTATAGACTCAATTTAAAATAGAATAAATCTTGTGGTTAAAAAATTTATGAGAACAAAGTAAATGGTATCTTGTTATCTGTTAACCTTCTGTTATGTTGAAGCATCTTGTTATTTGAAAACATCCCATTATCTGTCAACTCTCAGTCAGGCTGAGACTTGAGATAACTTGAGTCAACTGTCTTTTGTTCACAGAACGAGCTTGTTCACAGAATTTTTCTAGGTTGGAAGAGACCTCAAGATCATCGAGTCCAACCTCTGACCTAACGCTAACAGTCCCCACTAAACCTTATCCCTAAGCTCTACATCTAAACATCTTTTAAAGACTTCCAGTGATGGTGACTCCACCACTTCCCTAGGCAGCCTGTTCCAATGTCTAACAACCCTTTTGGTAAAGAAGTTCTTCCTAAGATCCAACCTAAAATTCTGCTTCTTGTATTCTGCTTCATGAACTGCTGCCTACTCCTATTGGAATGAACCTCACCTTGGTGAAGAAATTGCTGGTACATGAGGACCTGAAGCGGCTGATGACACAAGTTCGAGAAAATGGACAAAAGACAAGAAATACATCGAGTGATGGAAAGAGTAAAGAGAGATGAGAGACACCGTTGGAGGGACATTTTGTTTGGATGGTCACCAGCTGTCACAGGAGTCTTCAACAAGATGCTTCACCCTGTTATTGTTCTGTTAATACTCACTGTATTATGTTTTATGTGAGCTCCAGATGGCTCCAAAGGAACCCACTGCTGTCCAGAGCCAATCCAGTGAGCAACACTGTGAGAACAGATTGAGGAAAGGGGGAAAAGCAGGAAAGGGGGAAATTTGAGGAAAGGGGCAGAGGGGGACCGTGAAGCAGCGGCGGGGACAAAACATCAGGGACTGACTGCAGCCCCCATTCCCGTGTCCCCTGCACCACTTGGGAGGAGAAGACAGAAGAGGATGGGTGGGAGGAAGGTGTCCGTAGTTTCCTTTTAGTTTCTCAGCGCTGCAGTCTGCTAGGTCAATAAATTGTATTTATCTCCTTGTGCTGAGATTGTTTTGCCCGTGACAGTAATTATTGACTGATCTCCCTGTCCTTATCTCAACCCTTGAGCTCTTTCCATCATATTTTTACCCCTTTTTTCTTTGAAGAGAGGGAGTGAGAGAGCGGCTGTGGTGGAGCTCAGCAGCCCTGCAGGGTAGAACCACCACACCGTGCTTCCTAGGTGCAGTGTAAAGCAGGTTTTGCATAGCTGGCCTCGTACAGACAGCCCCAAGAGCTGCTGCACGAGCAGTTTCCTCTTTAGTCCATTCAAAAAGGCTTGTTGATGCTCAGGGCTGCACTCGTCACAGTCCCTCTTGCGAGTCTCATAACATAGAGTCACAAACTGACTGAGCATGCATTCTCCAGAATCCCACAAGGCCTAGGAAAGCTTGTGTTTCTCTCTTGTTAGTTGGTGGGGACATAGCTGTTATCTAATTGATCACATCCATCCTGCCATTTTACTCACAAGAACTGGATCTCGTGTGTGAGTCCTTTGACCTTGCTTTGCTTTGCTTTATAGCAGAACCAGTTTACAGAAGAATTTGCATTATTTTCCTCCCTTTCTCAAACACTTCCTCTGCTGTGTTACCCCACGCAGTGGTGGCATTCAGGTATTGCAGGTGCCCAGGAGCTTCCCCCCGTTCCAGTGCAGCCTGGATCAGTCCAAGGCAAACAGTGGGGCTGCGTTTCCACCCCTGGGGTAGTCGATTCTAGGTGGTCTGGACATCCCTGCAAGGGAAAGCAAACTGGGGCCTGCATGCCATTAGTCCACTGTCTTCATAATTCTGGAGTTAGCCGGACGCTAAACACTGTTGGTCCCACCCCATCAATCCAGTTCATCACTGGCAGCATGCTGGCACATGACGGTGGTGCTCTGTATAAACTTCCACCATGTGGAACAAATTTCATCTGGATCCTTGGGTGCCTGGTTGTTGTTCAGATTGCTATAAACTGTCTCGAGCACAGCTGATTCCCTCAGGTACTGGAGACCTTTCTCCACGGTGGTTGACTTGCCTGGCTGATGTACAGTACCTTCCTTGAGGGGATGGATACCTTTCCTTCACGCCTGACGTGGGCCATCTCCAGATACTGAGGACTTGTGCCCTTTCCCAATCACTTTGCAAGGACCCTTTTCCTAGAGAGGGATTGCAGCTGCTTGGCTTCCTTGCCTTCTGATTCCCAGCTACCAGCCCCAGTATCCCAGCATCAGAGCAGCCAGGTGAGAATGTGCTCACGTAGGTGACAGCTGAAATCCTTTTGCTACCTCGCACCTCTCTCAGGGATAGGGTTCATGTGGATTCTGACTCTGCTACAATTTCTGTCTCTTTTCCTTCCCATTTCTGTGATGGCTCTGCTTTAGAGCTGCCTGCTTCTTCCACTTCCCCTTGCCTTCCTTGGAGGAGTGCCTGGGGATGTGGCTACCCCAGCAGCCTGACTCAGCCTGATATTGTATAGACTCAATTTAAAATAGAATAAATCTTGTGGTTAAAAAATTTATGAGAACAAAGTAAATGGTATCTTGTTATCTGTTAACCTTCTGTTATGTTGAAGCATCTTGTTATTTGAAAACATCCCATTATCTGTCAACTCTCAGTCAGGCTGAGACTTGAGATAACTTGAGTCAACTGTCTTTTGTTCACAGAACGAGCTTGTTCACAGAATTTTTCTAGGTTGGAAGAGACCTCAAGATCATCGAGTCCAACCTCTGACCTAACGCTAACAGTCCCCACTAAACCTTATCCCTAAGCTCTACATCTAAACATCTTTTAAAGACTTCCAGTGATGGTGACTCCACCACTTCCCTAGGCAGCCTGTTCCAATGTCTAACAACCCTTTTGGTAAAGAAGTTCTTCCTAAGATCCAACCTAAAATTCTGCTTCTTGTATTCTGCTTCATGAACTGCTGCCTACTCCTATTGGAATGAACCTCACCTTGGTGAAGAAATTGCTGGTACATGAGGACCTGAAGCGGCTGATGACACAAGTTCGAGAAAATGGACAAAAGACAAGAAATACATCGAGTGATGGAAAGAGTAAAGAGAGATGAGAGACACCGTTGGAGGGACATTTTGTTTGGATGGTCACCAGCTGTCACAGGAGTCTTCAACAAGATGCTTCACCCTGTTATTGTTCTGTTAATACTCACTGTATTATGTTTTATGTGAGCTCCAGATGGCTCCAAAGGAACCCACTGCTGTCCAGAGCCAATCCAGTGAGCAACACTGTGAGAACAGATTGAGGAAAGGGGGAAAAGCAGGAAAGGGGGAAATTTGAGGAAAGGGGCAGAGGGGGACCGTGAAGCAGCGGCGGGGACAAAACATCAGGGACTGACTGCAGCCCCCATTCCCGTGTCCCCTGCACCACTTGGGAGGAGAAGACAGAAGAGGATGGGTGGGAGGAAGGTGTCCGTAGTTTCCTTTTAGTTTCTCAGCGCTGCAGTCTGCTAGGTCAATAAATTGTATTTATCTCCTTGTGCTGAGATTGTTTTGCCCGTGACAGTAATTATTGACTGATCTCCCTGTCCTTATCTCAACCCTTGAGCTCTTTCCATCATATTTTTACCCCTTTTTTCTTTGAGGAGAGGGAGTGAGAGAGCGGCTGTGGTGGAGCTCAGCAGCCCTGCAGGGTAGAACCACCACACCGTGCTTCCTAGGTGCAGTGTAAAGCAGGTTTTGCATAGCTGGCCTCGTACAGACAGCCCCAAGAGCTGCTGCACGAGCAGTTTCCTCTTTAGTCCATTCAAAAAGGCTTGTTGATGCTCAGGGCTGCACTCGTCACAGTCCCTCTTGCGAGTCTCATAACATAGAGTCACAAACTGACTGAGCATGCATTCTCCAGAATCCCACAAGGCCTAGGAAAGCTTGTGTTTCTCTCTTGTTAGTTGGTGGGGACATAGCTGTTATCTAATTGATCACATCCATCCTGCCATTTTACTCACAAGAACTGGATCTCGTGTGTGAGTCCTTTGACCTTGCTTTGCTTTGCTTTATAGCAGAACCAGTTTACAGAAGAATTTGCATTATTTTCCTCCCTTTCTCAAACACTTCCTCTGCTGTGTTACCCCACGCAGTGGTGGCATTCAGGTATTGCAGGTGCCCAGGAGCTTCCCCCCGTTCCAGTGCAGCCTGGATCAGTCCAAGGCAAACAGTGGGGCTGCGTTTCCACCCCTGGGGTAGTCGATTCTAGGTGGTCTGGACATCCCTGCAAGGGAAAGCAAACTGGGGCCTGCATGCCATTAGTCCACTGTCTTCATAATTCTGGAGTTAGCCGGACGCTAAACACTGTTGGTCCCATCCCATCAATCCAGTTCATCACTGGCAGCATGCTGGCACATGACGGTGGTGCTCTGTATAAACTTCCA
The DNA here is from genome assembly GCF_047663525.1 of Anas platyrhynchos. Lineage (NCBI taxonomy): Eukaryota > Metazoa > Chordata > Aves > Anseriformes > Anatidae > Anas > Anas platyrhynchos. The sequence continues at coordinate 120,062,690 of NC_092589.1, read as the reverse complement.
CCATGTGGAACAAATTTCATCTGGATCCTTGGGTGCCTGGTTGTTGTTCAGATTACTATAAACTGTCTCGAGCACAGCTGATTCCCTCAGGTACTGGAGACCTTTCTCCACGGTGGTTGACTTGCCTGGCTGATGTACAGTACCTTCCTTGAGGGGATGGATACCTTTCCTTCACGCCTGACGTGGGCCATCTCCAGATACTGAGGACTTGTGCCCTTTCCCAATCACTTTGCAAGGACCCTTTTCCTAGAGAGGGATTGCAGCTGCTTGGCTTCCTTGCCTTCTGATTCCCAGCTACCAGCCCCAGTATCCCAGCATCAGAGCAGCCAGGTGAGAATGTGCTCACGTAGGTGACAGCTGAAATCCTTTTGCTACCTCGCACCTCTCTCAGGGATAGGGTTCATGTGGATTCTGACTCTGCTACAATTTCTGTCTCTTTTCCTTCCCATTTCTGTGATGGCTCTGCTTTAGAGCTGCCTGCTTCTTCCACTTCCCCTTGCCTTCCTTGGAGGAGTGCCTGGGGATGTGGCTACCCCAGCAGCCTGACTCAGCCTGATATTGTATAGACTCAATTTAAAATAGAATAAATCTTGTGGTTAAAAAATTTATGAGAACAAAGTAAATGGTATCTTGTTATCTGTTAACCTTCTGTTATGTTGAAGCATCTTGTTATTTGAAAACATCCCATTATCTGTCAACTCTCAGTCAGGCTGAGACTTGAGATAACTTGAGTCAACTGTCTTTTGTTCACAGAACGAGCTTGTTCACAGAATTTTTCTAGGTTGGAAGAGACCTCAAGATCATCGAGTCCAACCTCTGACCTAACGCTAACAGTCCCCACTAAACCTTATCCCTAAGCTCTACATCTAAACATCTTTTAAAGACTTTCAGTGATGGTGACTCCACCACTTCCCTAGGCAGCCTGTTCCAATGTCTAACAACCCTTTTGGTAAAGAAGTTCTTCCTAAGATCCAACCTAAAATTCTGCTTCTTATATTCTGCTTCATGAACTGCTGCCTACTCCTATTGGAATGAACCTCACCTTGGTGAAGAAATTGCTGGTACATGAGGACCTGAAGCGGCTGATGACACAAGTTCGAGAAAATGGACAAAAGACAAGAAATACATCGAGTGATGGAAAGAGTAAAGAGAGATGAGAGACACCGTTGGAGGGACATTTTGTTTGGATGGTCACCAGCTGTCACAGGAGTCTTCAACAAGATGCTTCACCCTGTTATTGTTCTGTTAATACTCACTGTATTATGTTTTATGTGAGCTCCAGATGGCTCCAAAGGAACCCACTGCTGTCCAGAGCCAATCCAGTGAGCAACACTGTGAGAACAGATTGAGGAAAGGGGGAAAAGCAGGAAAGGGGGAAATTTGAGGAAAGGGGCAGAGGGGGACTGTGAAGCAGCGGCGGGGACAAAACATCAGGGACTGACTGCAGCCCCCATTCCCGTGTCCCCTGCACCACTTGGGAGGAGAAGACAGAAGAGGATGGGTGGGAGGAAGGTGTCCGTAGTTTCCTTTTAGTTTCTCAGCGCTGCAGTCTGCTAGGTCAATAAATTGTATTTATCTCCTTGTGCTGAGATTGTTTTGCCCGTGACAGTAATTATTGACTGATCTCCCTGTCCTTATCTCAACCCTTGAGCTCTTTCCATCATATTTTTACCCCTTTTTTCTTTGAAGAGAGGGAGTGAGAGAGCGGCTGTGGTGGAGCTCAGCAGCCCTGCAGGGTAGAACCACCACACCGTGCTTCCTAGGTGCAGTGTAAAGCAGGTTTTGCATAGCTGGCCTCGTACAGACAGCCCCAAGAGCTGCTGCACGAGCAGTTTCCTCTTTAGTCCATTCAAAAAGGCTTGTTGATGCTCAGGGCTGCACTCGTCACAGTCCCTCTTGCGAGTCTCATAACATAGAGTCACAAACTGACTGAGCATGCATTCTCCAGAATCCCACAAGGCCTAGGAAAGCTTGTGTTTCTCTCTTGTTAGTTGGTGGGGACATAGCTGTTATCTAATTGATCACATCCATCCTGCCATTTTACTCACAAGAACTGGATCTCGTGTGTGAGTCCTTTGACCTTGCTTTGCTTTGCTTTATAGCAGAACCAGTTTACAGAAGAATTTGCATTATTTTCCTCCCTTTCTCAAACACTTCCTCTGCTGTGTTACCCCACGCAGTGGTGGCATTCAGGTATTGCAGGTGCCCAGGAGCTTCCCCCCGTTCCAGTGCAGCCTGGATCAGTCCAAGGCAAACAGTGGGGCTGCGTTTCCACCCCTGGGGTAGTCGATTCTAGGTGGTCTGGACATCCCTGCAAGGGAAAGCAAACTGGGGCCTGCATGCCATTAGTCCACTGTCTTCATAATTCTGGAGTTAGCCGGACGCTAAACACTGTTGGTCCCACCCCATCAATCCAGTTCATCACTGGCAGCATGCTGGCACATGACGGTGGTGCTCTGTATAAACTTCCACCATGTGGAACAAATTTCATCTGGATCCTTGGGTGCCTGGTTGTTGTTCAGATTGCTATAAACTGTCTCGAGCACAGCTGATTCCCTCAGGTACTGGAGACCTTTCTCCACGGTGGTTGACTTGCCTGGCTGATGTACAGTACCTTCCTTGAGGGGATGGATACCTTTCCTTCACGCCTGACGTGGGCCATCTCCAGATACTGAGGACTTGTGCCCTTTCCCAATCACTTTGCAAGGACCCTTTTCCTAGAGAGGGATTGCAGCTGCTTGGCTTCCTTGCCTTCTGATTCCCAGCTACCAGCCCCAGTATCCCAGCATCAGAGCAGCCAGGTGAGAATGTGCTCACGTAGGTGACAGCTGAAATCCTTTTGCTACCTCGCACCTCTCTCAGGGATAGGGTTCATGTGGATTCTGACTCTGCTACAATTTCTGTCTCTTTTCCTTCCCATTTCTGTGATGGCTCTGCTTTAGAGCTGCCTGCTTCTTCCACTTCCCCTTGCCTTCCTTGGAGGAGTGCCTGGGGATGTGGCTACCCCAGCAGCCTGACTCAGCCTGATATTGTATAGACTCAATTTAAAATAGAATAAATCTTGTGGTTAAAAAATTTATGAGAACAAAGTAAATGGTATCTTGTTATCTGTTAACCTTCTGTTATGTTGAAGCATCTTGTTATTTGAAAACATCCCATTATCTGTCAACTCTCAGTCAGGCTGAGACTTGAGATAACTTGAGTCAACTGTCTTTTGTTCACAGAACGAGCTTGTTCACAGAATTTTTCTAGGTTGGAAGAGACCTCAAGATCATCGAGTCCAACCTCTGACCTAACGCTAACAGTCCCCACTAAACCTTATCCCTAAGCTCTACATCTAAACATCTTTTAAAGACTTCCAGTGATGGTGACTCCACCACTTCCCTAGGCAGCCTGTTCCAATGTCTAACAACCCTTTTGGTAAAGAAGTTCTTCCTAAGATCCAACCTAAAATTCTGCTTCTTGTATTCTGCTTCATGAACTGCTGCCTACTCCTATTGGAATGAACCTCACCTTGGTGAAGAAATTGCTGGTACATGAGGACCTGAAGCGGCTGATGACACAAGTTCGAGAAAATGGACAAAAGACAAGAAATACATCGAGTGATGGAAAGAGTAAAGAGAGATGAGAGACACCGTTGGAGGGACATTTTGTTTGGATGGTCACCAGCTGTCACAGGAGTCTTCAACAAGATGCTTCACCCTGTTATTGTTCTGTTAATACTCACTGTATTATGTTTTATGTGAGCTCCAGATGGCTCCAAAGGAACCCACTGCTGTCCAGAGCCAATCCAGTGAGCAACACTGTGAGAACAGATTGAGGAAAGGGGGAAAAGCAGGAAAGGGGGAAATTTGAGGAAAGGGGCAGAGGGGGACCGTGAAGCAGCGGCGGGGACAAAACATCAGGGACTGACTGCAGCCCCCATTCCCGTGTCCCCTGCACCACTTGGGAGGAGAAGACAGAAGAGGATGGGTGGGAGGAAGGTGTCCGTAGTTTCCTTTTAGTTTCTCAGCGCTGCAGTCTGCTAGGTCAATAAATTGTATTTATCTCCTTGTGCTGAGATTGTTTTGCCCGTGACAGTAATTATTGACTGATCTCCCTGTCCTTATCTCAACCCTTGAGCTCTTTCCATCATATTTTTACCCCTTTTTTCTTTGAAGAGAGGGAGTGAGAGAGCGGCTGTGGTGGAGCTCAGCAGCCCTGCAGGGTAGAACCACCACACCGTGCTTCCTAGGTGCAGTGTAAAGCAGGTTTTGCATAGCTGGCCTCGTACAGACAGCCCCAAGAGCTGCTGCACGAGCAGTTTCCTCTTTAGTCCATTCAAAAAGGCTTGTTGATGCTCAGGGCTGCACTCGTCACAGTCCCTCTTGCGAGTCTCATAACATAGAGTCACAAACTGACTGAGCATGCATTCTCCAGAATCCCACAAGGCCTAGGAAAGCTTGTGTTTCTCTCTTGTTAGTTGGTGGGGACATAGCTGTTATCTAATTGATCACATCCATCCTGCCATTTTACTCACAAGAACTGGATCTCGTGTGTGAGTCCTTTGACCTTGCTTTGCTTTGCTTTATAGCAGAACCAGTTTACAGAAGAATTTGCATTATTTTCCTCCCTTTCTCAAACACTTCCTCTGCTGTGTTACCCCACGCAGTGGTGGCATTCAGGTATTGCAGGTGCCCAGGAGCTTCCCCCCGTTCCAGTGCAGCCTGGATCAGTCCAAGGCAAACAGTGGGGCTGCGTTTCCACCCCTGGGGTAGTCGATTCTAGGTGGTCTGGACATCCCTGCAAGGGAAAGCAAACTGGGGCCTGCATGCCATTAGTCCACTGTCTTCATAATTGTGGAGTTAGCCGGATGCTAAACACTGTTGGTCCCATCCCATCAATCCAGTTCATCACTGGCAGCATGCTGGCACATGACGGTGGTGCTCTGTATAAACTTCCACCATGTGGAACAAATTTCATCTGGATCCTTGGGTGCCTGGTTGTTGTTCAGATTACTATAAACTGTCTCGAGCACAGCTGATTCCCTCAGGTACTGGAGACCTTTCTCCACGGTGGTTGACTTGCCTGGCTGATGTACAGTACCTTCCTTGAGGGGATGGATACCTTTCCTTCACGCCTGACGTGGGCCATCTCCAGATACTGAGGACTTGTGCCCTTTCCCAATCACTTTGCAAGGACCCTTTTCCTAGAGAGGGATTGCAGCTGCTTGGCTTCCTTGCCTTCTGATTCCCAGCTACCAGCCCCAGTATCCCAGCATCAGAGCAGCCAGGTGAGAATGTGCTCACGTAGGTGACAGCTGAAATCCTTTTGCTACCTCGCACCTCTCTCAGGGATAGGGTTCATGTGGATTCTGACTCTGCTACAATTTCTGTCTCTTTTCCTTCCCATTTCTGTGATGGCTCTGCTTTAGAGCTGCCTGCTTCTTCCACTTCCCCTTGCCTTCCTTGGAGGAGTGCCTGGGGATGTGGCTACCCCAGCAGCCTGACTCAGCCTGATATTGTATAGACTCAATTTAAAATAGAATAAATCTTGTGGTTAAAAAATTTATGAGAACAAAGTAAATGGTATCTTGTTATCTGTTAACCTTCTGTTATGTTGAAGCATCTTGTTATTTGAAAACATCCCATTATCTGTCAACTCTCAGTCAGGCTGAGACTTGAGATAACTTGAGTCAACTGTCTTTTGTTCACAGAACGAGCTTGTTCACAGAATTTTTCTAGGTTGGAAGAGACCTCAAGATCATCGAGTCCAACCTCTGACCTAACGCTAACAGTCCCCACTAAACCTTATCCCTAAGCTCTACATCTAAACATCTTTTAAAGACTTCCAGTGATGGTGACTCCACCACTTCCCTAGGCAGCCTGTTCCAATGTCTAACAACCCTTTTGGTAAAGAAGTTCTTCCTAAGATCCAACCTAAAATTCTGCTTCTTGTATTCTGCTTCATGAACTGCTGCCTACTCCTATTGGAATGAACCTCACCTTGGTGAAGAAATTGCTGGTACATGAGGACCTGAAGCGGCTGATGACACAAGTTCGAGAAAATGGACAAAAGACAAGAAATACATCGAGTGATGGAAAGAGTAAAGAGAGATGAGAGACACCGTTGGAGGGACATTTTGTTTGGATGGTCACCAGCTGTCACAGGAGTCTTCAACAAGATGCTTCACCCTGTTATTGTTCTGTTAATACTCACTGTATTATGTTTTATGTGAGCTCCAGATGGCTCCAAAGGAACCCACTGCTGTCCAGAGCCAATCCAGTGAGCAACACTGTGAGAACAGATTGAGGAAAGGGGGAAAAGCAGGAAAGGGGGAAATTTGAGGAAAGGGGCAGAGGGGGACCGTGAAGCAGCGGCGGGGACAAAACATCAGGGACTGACTGCAGCCCCCATTCCCGTGTCCCCTGCACCACTTGGGAGGAGAAGACAGAAGAGGATGGGTGGGAGGAAGGTGTCCGTAGTTTCCTTTTAGTTTCTCAGCGCTGCAGTCTGCTAGGTCAATAAATTGTATTTATCTCCTTGTGCTGAGATTGTTTTGCCCGTGACAGTAATTATTGACTGATCTCCCTGTCCTTATCTCAACCCTTGAGCTCTTTCCATCATATTTTTACCCCTTTTTTCTTTGAAGAGAGGGAGTGAGAGAGCGGCTGTGGTGGAGCTCAGCAGCCCTGCAGGGTAGAACCACCACACCGTGCTTCCTAGGTGCAGTGTAAAGCAGGTTTTGCATAGCTGGCCTCGTACAGACAGCCCCAAGAGCTGCTGCACGAGCAGTTTCCTCTTTAGTCCATTCAAAAAGGCTTGTTGATGCTCAGGGCTGCACTCGTCACAGTCCCTCTTGCGAGTCTCATAACATAGAGTCACAAACTGACTGAGCATGCATTCTCCAGAATCCCACAAGGCCTAGGAAAGCTTGTGTTTCTCTCTTGTTAGTTGGTGGGGACATAGCTGTTATCTAATTGATCACATCCATCCTGCCATTTTACTCACAAGAACTGGATCTCGTGTGTGAGTCCTTTGACCTTGCTTTGCTTTGCTTTATAGCAGAACCAGTTTACAGAAGAATTTGCATTATTTTCCTCCCTTTCTCAAACACTTCCTCTGCTGTGTTACCCCACGCAGTGGTGGCATTCAGGTATTGCAGGTGCCCAGGAGCTTCCCCCCGTTCCAGTGCAGCCTGGATCAGTCCAAGGCAAACAGTGGGGCTGCGTTTCCACCCCTGGGGTAGTCGATTCTAGGTGGTCTGGACATCCCTGCAAGGGAAAGCAAACTGGGGCCTGCATGCCATTAGTCCACTGTCTTCATAATTCTGGAGTTAGCCGGACGCTAAACACTGTTGGTCCCACCCCATCAATCCAGTTCATCACTGGCAGCATGCTGGCACATGACGGTGGTGCTCTGTATAAACTTCCACCATGTGGAACAAATTTCATCTGGATCCTTGGGTGCCTGGTTGTTGTTCAGATTGCTATAAACTGTCTCGAGCACAGCTGATTCCCTCAGGTACTGGAGACCTTTCTCCACGGTGGTTGACTTGCCTGGCTGATGTACAGTACCTTCCTTGAGGGGATGGATACCTTTCCTTCACGCCTGACGTGGGCCATCTCCAGATACTGAGGACTTGTGCCCTTTCCCAATCACTTTGCAAGGACCCTTTTCCTAGAGAGGGATTGCAGCTGCTTGGCTTCCTTGCCTTCTGATTCCCAGCTACCAGCCCCAGTATCCCAGCATCAGAGCAGCCAGGTGAGAATGTGCTCACGTAGGTGACAGCTGAAATCCTTTTGCTACCTCGCACCTCTCTCAGGGATAGGGTTCATGTGGATTCTGACTCTGCTACAATTTCTGTCTCTTTTCCTTCCCATTTCTGTGATGGCTCTGCTTTAGAGCTGCCTGCTTCTTCCACTTCCCCTTGCCTTCCTTGGAGGAGTGCCTGGGGATGTGGCTACCCCAGCAGCCTGACTCAGCCTGATATTGTATAGACTCAATTTAAAATAGAATAAATCTTGTGGTTAAAAAATTTATGAGAACAAAGTAAATGGTATCTTGTTATCTGTTAACCTTCTGTTATGTTGAAGCATCTTGTTATTTGAAAACATCCCATTATCTGTCAACTCTCAGTCAGGCTGAGACTTGAGATAACTTGAGTCAACTGTCTTTTGTTCACAGAACGAGCTTGTTCACAGAATTTTTCTAGGTTGGAAGAGACCTCAAGATCATCGAGTCCAACCTCTGACCTAACGCTAACAGTCCCCACTAAACCTTATCCCTAAGCTCTACATCTAAACATCTTTTAAAGACTTCCAGTGATGGTGACTCCACCACTTCCCTAGGCAGCCTGTTCCAATGTCTAACAACCCTTTTGGTAAAGAAGTTCTTCCTAAGATCCAACCTAAAATTCTGCTTCTTGTATTCTGCTTCATGAACTGCTGCCTACTCCTATTGGAATGAACCTCACCTTGGTGAAGAAATTGCTGGTACATGAGGACCTGAAGCGGCTGATGACACAAGTTCGAGAAAATGGACAAAAGACAAGAAATACATCGAGTGATGGAAAGAGTAAAGAGAGATGAGAGACACCGTTGGAGGGACATTTTGTTTGGATGGTCACCAGCTGTCACAGGAGTCTTCAACAAGATGCTTCACCCTGTTATTGTTCTGTTAATACTCACTGTATTATGTTTTATGTGAGCTCCAGATGGCTCCAAAGGAACCCACTGCTGTCCAGAGCCAATCCAGTGAGCAACACTGTGAGAACAGATTGAGGAAAGGGGGAAAAGCAGGAAAGGGGGAAATTTGAGGAAAGGGGCAGAGGGGGACCGTGAAGCAGCGGCGGGGACAAAACATCAGGGACTGACTGCAGCCCCCATTCCCGTGTCCCCTGCACCACTTGGGAGGAGAAGACAGAAGAGGATGGGTGGGAGGAAGGTGTCCGTAGTTTCCTTTTAGTTTCTCAGCGCTGCAGTCTGCTAGGTCAATAAATTGTATTTATCTCCTTGTGCTGAGATTGTTTTGCCCGTGACAGTAATTATTGACTGATCTCCCTGTCCTTATCTCAACCCTTGAGCTCTTTCCATCATATTTTTACCCCTTTTTTCTTTGAAGAGAGGGAGTGAGAGAGCGGCTGTGGTGGAGCTCAGCAGCCCTGCAGGGTAGAACCACCACACCGTGCTTCCTAGGTGCAGTGTAAAGCAGGTTTTGCATAGCTGGCCTCGTACAGACAGCCCCAAGAGCTGCTGCACGAGCAGTTTCCTCTTTAGTCCATTCAAAAAGGCTTGTTGATGCTCAGGGCTGCACTCGTCACAGTCCCTCTTGCGAGTCTCATAACATAGAGTCACAAACTGACTGAGCATGCATTCTCCAGAATCCCACAAGGCCTAGGAAAGCTTGTGTTTCTCTCTTGTTAGTTGGTGGGGACATAGCTGTTATCTAATTGATCACATCCATCCTGCCATTTTACTCACAAGAACTGGATCTCGTGTGTGAGTCCTTTGACCTTGCTTTGCTTTGCTTTATAGCAGAACCAGTTTACAGAAGAATTTGCATTATTTTCCTCCCTTTCTCAAACACTTCCTCTGCTGTGTTACCCCACGCAGTGGTGGCATTCAGGTATTGCAGGTGCCCAGGAGCTTCCCCCCGTTCCAGTGCAGCCTGGATCAGTCCAAGGCAAACAGTGGGGCTGCGTTTCCACCCCTGGGGTAGTCGATTCTAGGTGGTCTGGACATCCCTGCAAGGGAAAGCAAACTGGGGCCTGCATGCCATTAGTCCACTGTCTTCATAATTCTGGAGTTAGCCGGACGCTAAACACTGTTGGTCCCATCCCATCAATCCAGTTCATCACTGGCAGCATGCTGGCACATGACGGTGGTGCTCTGTATAAACTTCCACCATGTGGAACAAATTTCATCTGGATCCTTGGGTGCCTGGTTGTTGTTCAGATTACTATAAACTGTCTCGAGCACAGCTGATTCCCTCAGGTACTGGAGACCTTTCTCCACGGTGGTTGACTTGCCTGGCTGATGTACAGTACCTTCCTTGAGGGGATGGATACCTTTCCTTCACGCCTGACGTGGGCCATCTCCAGATACTGAGGACTTGTGCCCTTTCCCAATCACTTTGCAAGGACCCTTTTCCTAGAGAGGGATTGCAGCTGCTTGGCTTCCTTGCCTTCTGATTCCCAGCTACCAGCCCCAGTATCCCAGCATCAGAGCAGCCAGGTGAGAATGTGCTCACGTAGGTGACAGCTGAAATCCTTTTGCTACCTCGCACCTCTCTCAGGGATAGGGTTCATGTGGATTCTGACTCTGCTACAATTTCTGTCTCTTTTCCTTCCCATTTCTGTGATGGCTCTGCTTTAGAGCTGCCTGCTTCTTCCACTTCCCCTTGCCTTCCTTGGAGGAGTGCCTGGGGATGTGGCTACCCCAGCAGCCTGACTCAGCCTGATATTGTATAGACTCAATTTAAAATAGAATAAATCTTGTGGTTAAAAAATTTATGAGAACAAAGTAAATGGTATCTTGTTATCTGTTAACCTTCTGTTATGTTGAAGCATCTTGTTATTTGAAAACATCCCATTATCTGTCAACTCTCAGTCAGGCTGAGACTTGAGATAACTTGAGTCAACTGTCTTTTGTTCACAGAACGAGCTTGTTCACAGAATTTTTCTAGGTTGGAAGAGACCTCAAGATCATCGAGTCCAACCTCTGACCTAACGCTAACAGTCCCCACTAAACCTTATCCCTAAGCTCTACATCTAAACATCTTTTAAAGACTTCCAGTGATGGTGACTCCACCACTTCCCTAGGCAGCCTGTTCCAATGTCTAACAACCCTTTTGGTAAAGAAGTTCTTCCTAAGATCCAACCTAAAATTCTGCTTCTTGTATTCTGCTTCATGAACTGCTGCCTACTCCTATTGGAATGAACCTCACCTTGGTGAAGAAATTGCTGGTACATGAGGACCTGAAGCGGCTGATGACACAAGTTCGAGAAAATGGACAAAAGACAAGAAATACATCGAGTGATGGAAAGAGTAAAGAGAGATGAGAGACACCGTTGGAGGGACATTTTGTTTGGATGGTCACCAGCTGTCACAGGAGTCTTCAACAAGATGCTTCACCCTGTTATTGTTCTGTTAATACTCACTGTATTATGTTTTATGTGAGCTCCAGATGGCTCCAAAGGAACCCACTGCTGTCCAGAGCCAATCCAGTGAGCAACACTGTGAGAACAGATTGAGGAAAGGGGGAAAAGCAGGAAAGGGGGAAATTTGAGGAAAGGGGCAGAGGGGGACCGTGAAGCAGCGGCGGGGACAAAACATCAGGGACTGACTGCAGCCCCCATTCCCGTGTCCCCTGCACCACTTGGGAGGAGAAGACAGAAGAGGATGGGTGGGAGGAAGGTGTCCGTAGTTTCCTTTTAGTTTCTCAGCGCTGCAGTCTGCTAGGTCAATAAATTGTATTTATCTCCTTGTGCTGAGATTGTTTTGCCCGTGACAGTAATTATTGACTGATCTCCCTGTCCTTATCTCAACCCTTGAGCTCTTTCCATCATATTTTTACCCCTTTTTTCTTTGAAGAGAGGGAGTGAGAGAGCGGCTGTGGTGGAGCTCAGCAGCCCTGCAGGGTAGAACCACCACACCGTGCTTCCTAGGTGCAGTGTAAAGCAGGTTTTGCATAGCTGGCCTCGTACAGACAGCCCCAAGAGCTGCTGCACGAGCAGTTTCCTCTTTAGTCCATTCAAAAAGGCTTGTTGATGCTCAGGGCTGCACTCGTCACAGTCCCTCTTGCGAGTCTCATAACATAGAGTCACAAACTGACTGAGCATGCATTCTCCAGAATCCCACAAGGCCTAGGAAAGCTTGTGTTTCTCTCTTGTTAGTTGGTGGGGACATAGCTGTTATCTAATTGATCACATCCATCCTGCCATTTTACTCACAAGAACTGGATCTCGTGTGTGAGTCCTTTGACCTTGCTTTGCTTTGCTTTATAGCAGAACCAGTTTACAGAAGAATTTGCATTATTTTCCTCCCTTTCTCAAACACTTCCTCTGCTGTGTTACCCCACGCAGTGGTGGCATTCAGGTATTGCAGGTGCCCAGGAGCTTCCCCCCGTTCCAGTGCAGCCTGGATCAGTCCAAGGCAAACAGTGGGGCTGCGTTTCCACCCCTGGGGTAGTCGATTCTAGGTGGTCTGGACATCCCTGCAAGGGAAAGCAAACTGGGGCCTGCATGCCATTAGTCCACTGTCTTCATAATTGTGGAGTTAGCCGGACGCTAAACACTGTTGGTCCCATCCCATCAATCCAGTTCATCACTGGCAGCATGCTGGCACATGACGGTGGTGCTCTGTATAAACTTCCACCATGTGGAACAAATTTCATCTGGATCCTTGGGTGCCTGGTTGTTGTTCAGATTACTATAAACTGTCTCGAGCACAGCTGATTCCCTCAGGTACTGGAGACCTTTCTCCACGGTGGTTGACTTGCCTGGCTGATGTACAGTACCTTCCTTGAGGGGATGGATACCTTTCCTTCACGCCTGACGTGGGCCATCTCCAGATACTGAGGACTTGTGCCCTTTCCCAATCACTTTGCAAGGACCCTTTTCCTAGAGAGGGATTGCAGCTGCTTGGCTTCCTTGCCTTCTGATTCCCAGCTACCAGCCCCAGTATCCCAGCATCAGAGCAGCCAGGTGAGAATGTGCTCACGTAGGTGACAGCTGAAATCCTTTTGCTACCTCGCACCTCTCTCAGGGATAGGGTTCATGTGGATTCTGACTCTGCTACAATTTCTGTCTCTTTTCCTTCCCATTTCTGTGATGGCTCTGCTTTAGAGCTGCCTGCTTCTTCCACTTCCCCTTGCCTTCCTTGGAGGAGTGCCTGGGGATGTGGCTACCCCAGCAGCCTGACTCAGCCTGATATTGTATAGACTCAATTTAAAATAGAATAAATCTTGTGGTTAAAAAATTTATGAGAACAAAGTAAATGGTATCTTGTTATCTGTTAACCTTCTGTTATGTTGAAGCATCTTGTTATTTGAAAACATCCCATTATCTGTCAACTCTCAGTCAGGCTGAGACTTGAGATAACTTGAGTCAACTGTCTTTTGTTCACAGAACGAGCTTGTTCACAGAATTTTTCTAGGTTGGAAGAGACCTCAAGATCATCGAGTCCAACCTCTGACCTAACGCTAACAGTCCCCACTAAACCTTATCCCTAAGCTCTACATCTAAACATCTTTTAAAGACTTCCAGTGATGGTGACTCCACCACTTCCCTAGGCAGCCTGTTCCAATGTCTAACAACCCTTTTGGTAAAGAAGTTCTTCCTAAGATCCAACCTAAAATTCTGCTTCTTGTATTCTGCTTCATGAACTGCTGCCTACTCCTATTGGAATGAACCTCACCTTGGTGAAGAAATTGCTGGTACATGAGGACCTGAAGCGGCTGATGACACAAGTTCGAGAAAATGGACAAAAGACAAGAAATACATCGAGTGATGGAAAGAGTAAAGAGAGATGAGAGACACCGTTGGAGGGACATTTTGTTTGGATGGTCACCAGCTGTCACAGGAGTCTTCAACAAGATGCTTCACCCTGTTATTGTTCTGTTAATACTCACTGTATTATGTTTTATGTGAGCTCCAGATGGCTCCAAAGGAACCCACTGCTGTCCAGAGCCAATCCAGTGAGCAACACTGTGAGAACAGATTGAGGAAAGGGGGAAAAGCAGGAAAGGGGGAAATTTGAGGAAAGGGGCAGAGGGGGACCGTGAAGCAGCGGCGGGGACAAAACATCAGGGACTGACTGCAGCCCCCATTCCCGTGTCCCCTGCACCACTTGGGAGGAGAAGACAGAAGAGGATGGGTGGGAGGAAGGTGTCCGTAGTTTCCTTTTAGTTTCTCAGCGCTGCAGTCTGCTAGGTCAATAAATTGTATTTATCTCCTTGTGCTGAGATTGTTTTGCCCGTGACAGTAATTATTGACTGATCTCCCTGTCCTTATCTCAACCCTTGAGCTCTTTCCATCATATTTTTACCCCTTTTTTCTTTGAAGAGAGGGAGTGAGAGAGCGGCTGTGGTGGAGCTCAGCAGCCCTGCAGGGTAGAACCACCACACCGTGCTTCCTAGGTGCAGTGTAAAGCAGGTTTTGCATAGCTGGCCTCGTACAGACAGCCCCAAGAGCTGCTGCACGAGCAGTTTCCTCTTTAGTCCATTCAAAAAGGCTTGTTGATGCTCAGGGCTGCACTCGTCACAGTCCCTCTTGCGAGTCTCATAACATAGAGTCACAAACTGACTGAGCATGCATTCTCCAGAATCCCACAAGGCCTAGGAAAGCTTGTGTTTCTCTCTTGTTAGTTGGTGGGGACATAGCTGTTATCTAATTGATCACATCCATCCTGCCATTTTACTCACAAGAACTGGATCTCGTGTGTGAGTCCTTTGACCTTGCTTTGCTTTGCTTTATAGCAGAACCAGTTTACAGAAGAATTTGCATTATTTTCCTCCCTTTCTCAAACACTTCCTCTGCTGTGTTACCCCACGCAGTGGTGGCATTCAGGTATTGCAGGTGCCCAGGAGCTTCCCCCCGTTCCAGTGCAGCCTGGATCAGTCCAAGGCAAACAGTGGGGCTGCGTTTCCACCCCTGGGGTAGTCGATTCTAGGTGGTCTGGACATCCCTGCAAGGGAAAGCAAACTGGGGCCTGCATGCCATTAGTCCACTGTCTTCATAATTCTGGAGTTAGCCGGACGCTAAACACTGTTGGTCCCATCCCATCAATCCAGTTCATCACTGGCAGCATGCTGGCACATGACGGTGGTGCTCTGTATAAACTTCCACCATGTGGAACAAATTTCATCTGGATCCTTGGGTGCCTGGTTGTTGTTCAGATTACTATAAACTGTCTCGAGCACAGCTGATTCCCTCAGGTACTGGAGACCTTTCTCCACGGTGGTTGACTTGCCTGGCTGATGTACAGTACCTTCCTTGAGGGGATGGATACCTTTCCTTCACGCCTGACGTGGGCCATCTCCAGATACTGAGGACTTGTGCCCTTTCCCAATCACTTTGCAAGGACCCTTTTCCTAGAGAGGGATTGCAGCTGCTTGGCTTCCTTGCCTTCTGATTCCCAGCTACCAGCCCCAGTATCCCAGCATCAGAGCAGCCAGGTGAGAATGTGCTCACGTAGGTGACAGCTGAAATCCTTTTGCTACCTCGCACCTCTCTCAGGGATAGGGTTCATGTGGATTCTGACTCTGCTACAATTTCTGTCTCTTTTCCTTCCCATTTCTGTGATGGCTCTGCTTTAGAGCTGCCTGCTTCTTCCACTTCCCCTTGCCTTCCTTGGAGGAGTGCCTGGGGATGTGGCTACCCCAGCAGCCTGACTCAGCCTGATATTGTATAGACTCAATTTAAAATAGAATAAATCTTGTGGTTAAAAAATTTATGAGAACAAAGTAAATGGTATCTTGTTATCTGTTAACCTTCTGTTATGTTGAAGCATCTTGTTATTTGAAAACATCCCATTATCTGTCAACTCTCAGTCAGGCTGAGACTTGAGATAACTTGAGTCAACTGTCTTTTGTTCACAGAACGAGCTTGTTCACAGAATTTTTCTAGGTTGGAAGAGACCTCAAGATCATCGAGTCCAACCTCTGACCTAACGCTAACAGTCCCCACTAAACCTTATCCCTAAGCTCTACATCTAAACATCTTTTAAAGACTTCCAGTGATGGTGACTCCACCACTTCCCTAGGCAGCCTGTTCCAATGTCTAACAACCCTTTTGGTAAAGAAGTTCTTCCTAAGATCCAACCTAAAATTCTGCTTCTTGTATTCTGCTTCATGAACTGCTGCCTACTCCTATTGGAATGAACCTCACCTTGGTGAAGAAATTGCTGGTACATGAGGACCTGAAGCGGCTGATGACACAAGTTCGAGAAAATGGACAAAAGACAAGAAATACATCGAGTGATGGAAAGAGTAAAGAGAGATGAGAGACACCGTTGGAGGGACATTTTGTTTGGATGGTCACCAGCTGTCACAGGAGTCTTCAACAAGATGCTTCACCCTGTTATTGTTCTGTTAATACTCACTGTATTATGTTTTATGTGAGCTCCAGATGGCTCCAAAGGAACCCACTGCTGTCCAGAGCCAATCCAGTGAGCAACACTGTGAGAACAGATTGAGGAAAGGGGGAAAAGCAGGAAAGGGGGAAATTTGAGGAAAGGGGCAGAGGGGGACCGTGAAGCAGCGGCGGGGACAAAACATCAGGGACTGACTGCAGCCCCCATTCCCGTGTCCCCTGCACCACTTGGGAGGAGAAGACAGAAGAGGATGGGTGGGAGGAAGGTGTCCGTAGTTTCCTTTTAGTTTCTCAGCGCTGCAGTCTGCTAGGTCAATAAATTGTATTTATCTCCTTGTGCTGAGATTGTTTTGCCCGTGACAGTAATTATTGACTGATCTCCCTGTCCTTATCTCAACCCTTGAGCTCTTTCCATCATATTTTTACCCCTTTTTTCTTTGAAGAGAGGGAGTGAGAGAGCGGCTGTGGTGGAGCTCAGCAGCCCTGCAGGGTAGAACCACCACACCGTGCTTCCTAGGTGCAGTGTAAAGCAGGTTTTGCATAGCTGGCCTCGTACAGACAGCCCCAAGAGCTGCTGCACGAGCAGTTTCCTCTTTAGTCCATTCAAAAAGGCTTGTTGATGCTCAGGGCTGCACTCGTCACAGTCCCTCTTGCGAGTCTCATAACATAGAGTCACAAACTGACTGAGCATGCATTCTCCAGAATCCCACAAGGCCTAGGAAAGCTTGTGTTTCTCTCTTGTTAGTTGGTGGGGACATAGCTGTTATCTAATTGATCACATCCATCCTGCCATTTTACTCACAAGAACTGGATCTCGTGTGTGAGTCCTTTGACCTTGCTTTGCTTTGCTTTATAGCAGAACCAGTTTACAGAAGAATTTGCATTATTTTCCTCCCTTTCTCAAACACTTCCTCTGCTGTGTTACCCCACGCAGTGGTGGCATTCAGGTATTGCAGGTGCCCAGGAGCTTCCCCCCGTTCCAGTGCAGCCTGGATCAGTCCAAGGCAAACAGTGGGGCTGCGTTTCCACCCCTGGGGTAGTCGATTCTAGGTGGTCTGGACATCCCTGCAAGGGAAAGCAAACTGGGGCCTGCATGCCATTAGTCCACTGTCTTCATAATTGTGGAGTTAGCCGGACGCTAAACACTGTTGGTCCCATCCCATCAATCCAGTTCATCACTGGCAGCATGCTGGCACATGACGGTGGTGCTCTGTATAAACTTCCACCATGTGGAACAAATTTCATCTGGATCCTTGGGTGCCTGGTTGTTGTTCAGATTACTATAAACTGTCTCGAGCACAGCTGATTCCCTCAGGTACTGGAGACCTTTCTCCACGGTGGTTGACTTGCCTGGCTGATGTACAGTACCTTCCTTGAGGGGATGGATACCTTTCCTTCACGCCTGACGTGGGCCATCTCCAGATACTGAGGACTTGTGCCCTTTCCCAATCACTTTGCAAGGACCCTTTTCCTAGAGAGGGATTGCAGCTGCTTGGCTTCCTTGCCTTCTGATTCCCAGCTACCAGCCCCAGTATCCCAGCATCAGAGCAGCCAGGTGAGAATGTGCTCACGTAGGTGACAGCTGAAATCCTTTTGCTACCTCGCACCTCTCTCAGGGATAGGGTTCATGTGGATTCTGACTCTGCTACAATTTCTGTCTCTTTTCCTTCCCATTTCTGTGATGGCTCTGCTTTAGAGCTGCCTGCTTCTTCCACTTCCCCTTGCCTTCCTTGGAGGAGTGCCTGGGGATGTGGCTACCCCAGCAGCCTGACTCAGCCTGATATTGTATAGACTCAATTTAAAATAGAATAAATCTTGTGGTTAAAAAAATTATGAGAACAAAGTAAATGGTATCTTGTTATCTGTTAACCTTCTGTTATGTTGAAGCATCTTGTTATTTGAAAACATCCCATTATCTGTCAACTCTCAGTCAGGCTGAGACTTGAGATAACTTGAGTCAACTGTCTTTTGTTCACAGAACGAGCTTGTTCACAGAATTTTTCTAGGTTGGAAGAGACCTCAAGATCATCGAGTCCAACCTCTGACCTAACGCTAACAGTCCCCACTAAACCTTATCCCTAAGCTCTACATCTAAACATCTTTTAAAGACTTCCAGTGATGGTGACTCCACCACTTCCCTAGGCAGCCTGTTCCAATGTCTAACAACCCTTTTGGTAAAGAAGTTCTTCCTAAGATCCAACCTAAAATTCTGCTTCTTGTATTCTGCTTCATGAACTGCTGCCTACTCCTATTGGAATGAACCTCACCTTGGTGAAGAAATTGCTGGTACATGAGGACCTGAAGCGGCTGATGACACAAGTTCGAGAAAATGGACAAAAGACAAGAAATACATCGAGTGATGGAAAGAGTAAAGAGAGATGAGAGACACCGTTGGAGGGACATTTTGTTTGGATGGTCACCAGCTGTCACAGGAGTCTTCAACAAGATGCTTCACCCTGTTATTGTTCTGTTAATACTCACTGTATTATGTTTTATGTGAGCTCCAGATGGCTCCAAAGGAACCCACTGCTGTCCAGAGCCAATCCAGTGAGCAACACTGTGAGAACAGATTGAGGAAAGGGGGAAAAGCAGGAAAGGGGGAAATTTGAGGAAAGGGGCAGAGGGGGACCGTGAAGCAGCGGCGGGGACAAAACATCAGGGACTGACTGCAGCCCCCATTCCCGTGTCCCCTGCACCACTTGGGAGGAGAAGACAGAAGAGGATGGGTGGGAGGAAGGTGTCCGTAGTTTCCTTTTAGTTTCTCAGCGCTGCAGTCTGCTAGGTCAATAAATTGTATTTATCTCCTTGTGCTGAGATTGTTTTGCCCGTGACAGTAATTATTGACTGATCTCCCTGTCCTTATCTCAACCCTTGAGCTCTTTCCATCATATTTTTACCCCTTTTTTCTTTGAAGAGAGGGAGTGAGAGAGCGGCTGTGGTGGAGCTCAGCAGCCCTGCAGGGTAGAACCACCACACCGTGCTTCCTAGGTGCAGTGTAAAGCAGGTTTTGCATAGCTGGCCTCGTACAGACAGCCCCAAGAGCTGCTGCACGAGCAGTTTCCTCTTTAGTCCATTCAAAAAGGCTTGTTGATGCTCAGGGCTGCACTCGTCACAGTCCCTCTTGCGAGTCTCATAACATAGAGTCACAAACTGACTGAGCATGCATTCTCCAGAATCCCACAAGGCCTAGGAAAGCTTGTGTTTCTCTCTTGTTAGTTGGTGGGGACATAGCTGTTATCTAATTGATCACATCCATCCTGCCATTTTACTCACAAGAACTGGATCTCGTGTGTGAGTCCTTTGACCTTGCTTTGCTTTGCTTTATAGCAGAACCAGTTTACAGAAGAATTTGCATTATTTTCCTCCCTTTCTCAAACACTTCCTCTGCTGTGTTACCCCACGCAGTGGTGGCATTCAGGTATTGCAGGTGCCCAGGAGCTTCCCCCCGTTCCAGTGCAGCCTGGATCAGTCCAAGGCAAACAGTGGGGCTGCGTTTCCACCCCTGGGGTAGTCGATTCTAGGTGGTCTGGACATCCCTGCAAGGGAAAGCAAACTGGGGCCTGCATGCCATTAGTCCACTGTCTTCATAATTGTGGAGTTAGCCGGACGCTAAACACTGTTGGTCCCATCCCATCAATCCAGTTCATCACTGGCAGCATGCTGGCACATGACGGTGGTGCTCTGTATAAACTTCCACCATGTGGAACAAATTTCATCTGGATCCTTGGGTGCCTGGTTGTTGTTCAGATTACTATAAACTGTCTCGAGCACAGCTGATTCCCTCAGGTACTGGAGACCTTTCTCCACGGTGGTTGACTTGCCTGGCTGATGTACAGTACCTTCCTTGAGGGGATGGATACCTTTCCTTCACGCCTGACGTGGGCCATCTCCAGATACTGAGGACTTGTGCCCTTTCCCAATCACTTTGCAAGGACCCTTTTCCTAGAGAGGGATTGCAGCTGCTTGGCTTCCTTGCCTTCTGATTCCCAGCTACCAGCCCCAGTATCCCAGCATCAGAGCAGCCAGGTGAGAATGTGCTCACGTAGGTGACAGCTGAAATCCTTTTGCTACCTCGCACCTCTCTCAGGGATAGGGTTCATGTGGATTCTGACTCTGCTACAATTTCTGTCTCTTTTCCTTCCCATTTCTGTGATGGCTCTGCTTTAGAGCTGCCTGCTTCTTCCACTTCCCCTTGCCTTCCTTGGAGGAGTGCCTGGGGATGTGGCTACCCCAGCAGCCTGACTCAGCCTGATATTGTATAGACTCAATTTAAAATAGAATAAATCTTGTGGTTAAAAAATTTATGAGAACAAAGTAAATGGTATCTTGTTATCTGTTAACCTTCTGTTATGTTGAAGCATCTTGTTATTTGAAAACATCCCATTATCTGTCAACTCTCAGTCAGGCTGAGACTTGAGATAACTTGAGTCAACTGTCTTTTGTTCACAGAACGAGCTTGTTCACAGAATTTTTCTAGGTTGGAAGAGACCTCAAGATCATCGAGTCCAACCTCTGACCTAACACTAACAGTCCCCACTAAACCTTATCCCTATGTTCTACATCTAAATGTCTTTTAAAGACTTCCAGGGATGGTGACTCCACCACCTCCCTGGGCAGCCTGTTCCAGTGTCTAACAATCCTTTCAGTGAAGAAGTTCTTCCTAACATCTAACCTAAATCTCCCCTGGCGCAACTTTAGCCCACTCTCCCTCATCCTGTCACCAGGCACGTGGGAGAACAGGCCAACCCCCACCTCACTACAGCCTCCTTTAAGGTTCCTGTACAGAGCAATAAGGTCACCCCTGAGCCTCCTCTTCTCCAGGCTGAACAAGCCCAGCTCCTTCAGCCGCTCCTCATAGGACTTGTTCTCCAGGCCCCTCACCAGCTTCGTCGCCCTTCTCTGGACCCGCTCAAGCACCTCGATGTCCTTCTTGTAGCGAGGGGCCCAAAACTGAACACAGTACTCGAGGTGCGGCCTCACCAGAGCCGAGTACAGGGGGACAATCACCTCCCTAGCCCTGCTGGTCACACTGTTTCTGATACAAGCCAGGATGCTATTGGCCTTCTTGGCCACCTGAGCACACTGCTGGCTCATATTCAGCCGTCTGTCCACCATCACTCCCAGGTCCTTCTCTGCCTTTTATGTCCTTCTCTGCCTTTTATGTCTTGTTAACTGAGACATCCTGTTATCTGTCAACCCTCAGTTAGGCCGAAAGCCAACTCAGCATTTTTACAGCTTGGAAAACAACTGATTAAGCAAAAGGTGAAAAGTGCATCACGAGCAAGACCTACAGTCTTCCTCCCAAAGACCACAGCCCACATCTTGAAGACCCCGGCGCACAATTCTTGGAAGGCTTTGTGCAAGCGCAAGGACTGATAAGCTAATTAGCATATGAAGCGAGAGTAGGCAGGGTTAGGTAATGAATATGTATAGGCATTAATAGAATATTCATTGTTTCTCTGTATAAATATGAGATAGTTTGTCACTTCAAACATGCACGATAGGTGGAAAGATCCCCCGTGCATCCAGTGCTGCAATAAAGAGTATACCACTTAAGGAAATTTTGGCTTCGATCTTTAAATTAAGCCCCAGCACAGCCAGCAACTGTCAAGTTTCACTTTCTGGCACTGCCTGAAAGATAACAGCCTGACTTCCAGGAAAGCAAAAGATATCTTCCTGTCGTGCAACCAATAAACTGCAGCCAGTGCAGGGGCTTGGGGCTCTGTGAAGAGAGGGGTCAGGGGTGGGCTGAGGCTGTGCAGGGGCTTCACTGAGAAGGGTAGGGGCCACATGCGGAGACCCCTTGGCCTCCTGCTCGCTGTTTCACCCATCTCCTGCTGGGTTGTGAGATGCCAGGAGGGCAGCAGGGCTTTTCGCTCAGGGGAAATGGGCTCTGCTCAGGGGTAGGGGATGGAGGAGCAGCCCCCTCCGGTGTTGCCTTCAGGGGGCAGTGGTGACCTGGTTCAGGAACGGCACGGCGACCAACCCCAGGCTGCTCGGTCCATCGGCTCACAGACACCAATGTGGTGGATGGCAAATGGCATTTATTGTCGAGCTGATTTGGACACAAAATTCGAACCATTGTCCATTTTGATCTGATTAGGGACACCAAGCCACGCCATGGTTGTCAGCCAATGTTGGATGGTTGCTTTGGAATCGGCCTTAAGGTGTTGTGTGGCTACGATCACCCCGCTATATGTGTCTACGGTTACCGCTAGCCACACTCGAGGTCTCAGCGACTGAAAGAGCATAAAATCTGTCTGCCACACCTCAGAGGCTTTGAGACCTCTGGGGTTGACTCCACTGGACCATAGTGGTGCTTTTTGACAGTGGGGACACGTAGCTACTATGTGTTTCGTGTCGGTGGTCGAAATCCCACATCTCTTAGCTAGCGCTTTGGCTCCAGTGTGGAGGGACTCATGTGGCTGGCGTGCATCTTTTAGTGTCCATAATCCTTTTACAGCGGTGTCTGCTTTGTCGTTACTGATTTGGTAAAACCCTTTGATTGGGTTGTGGCTGTTGACGTGGGTGACCGATATAGTGCCTTTTCGGGAGAAAAGTGCTTCTTCTAGCATTAGAGCGACCGTGGATGTTGACACGCCGGGCCCTGACATGGCGAAGCAAAGTTTGGCTACGAACATTGAATCGGTCACTATGTTGAGGTGTTCCATTGGGAACAGTCCACAGGCTAGTACTATGGCCGTCGCTTCTAATTGCTGGACTGAAAGCGCACGATCGTTCATTTTAATGCTGTGTCATATAGGCTGCACCGATGGGCTGAGGTCAACTGTATGAAGTTCAACAAGGCCAAGTGTCGGGTCCTGCACCTGGGGCGCTATAACCCCAAGCAGAGCTACAGGCTGGGAGAGGAATGGTTGGAGAGCTGCCAGGCAGAGAAGGACCTGGGAGTGATGGTGGACAGACGGCTGAATATGAGCCAGCAGTGTGCTCAGGTGGCCAAGAAGGCCAACGGCATCCTGGCTTGTATCAGAAACAGTGTGACCAGCAGGGCTAGGGAGGTGATTGTCCCCCTGTACTCGGCTCTGGTGAGGCCGCACCTTGAGTACTGTGTTCAGTTTTGGGCCCCTCGCTACAAGAAGGACATCGAGGTGCTTGAGCGGGTCCAAAGAAGGGCGACGAAGCTGGTGAGGGGCCTGGAGAACAAGTCCTATGAGGAGCGGCTGAAGGAGCTGGGCTTGTTCAGCCTAGAGAAGAGGAGGCTCAGGGGTGACCTTATTGCTCTGTATAAGTACATTAAAGGAGGCTGTAGCGAGGTGGGGGTTGGCCTGTTCTCCTATGTGCCTGGTGACAGGACGAGGGGGAATGGGCTAAAGTTACGCCAGGGGAGATTTAGGTTAGATGTTAGGAAGAATTTCTTTACTGAAAGGGTTGTTAGGCACTGGAACAGGCTGCCCAGGGAGGTGGTGGAGTCACCATCACTGGAAGTCTTCAAAAGACGTTTAGATGTAGAACTTAGGGATATGGTTTAGTGGGGACTGTTAGTGTTAGGTTAGAGGTTGGACTCGATGATCTTGAGGTCTCTTCCAACCTAGAGATTCTGTGATTCTGTGATTCTGTGATTCTCCTTCCGATTGCCATACCGCTGCCGCGGTTGAGGTTGCTGAGGATGCATCTGTGAAGACCGTTGGTCCCCATTGGGGCCAGTCCATGATCTTCCGTTGGAGGTCGATGTTGACAATTTTCAGCATTTGAGCTCAAGGGGGCTTAATAGCGTATTGAACTTCTCTGCGAAATCCAGCAAGGGCTATGGCTAGAGATTCCGACATCACTACTGATTGCAGTAGCAGCTGTTTACAAAAGGGTAGATATATCGTGGCGGGTTCGATACCGAGGTGTCTTAGGGCGAGTTTTCGGCCTTTCATGATGATGTTACCAAGGCACTGGACTCCTGGAGAGAATGCGCGTGACAGTTTTCCTAGGACTATCCACTGTATTGGTTGAACTTTTTGAGGGGGGCCCTGGGCTAGTGCCCCTACTCCCCCCCTTTCCGTGAAGTATACATACAGATCAAGTGGTTCATTCGGGTTCCACCTGGCGAGCGTGCTTGATGATACTTTTCGCTCAATAAAATCGAGAGAGTTCACTGCTTCTGTTGTCAGAGTCTTTTGCTCCCATGTTTTTTTTCCTTTTAAAAGATCATACAGGGGAGCCATGGTTTCAGGAGGAATCAGGACAATATTGCAGAGCCATTGTAAGGATCCCACTAATTGTTGCATATCATGGAGCGTTTTGATGTCCCAAAGGATTTTTATCTGGGGGGGTGGGGGTGGGTTATGTAAGAACTTGTGATCACCACTCCCAAAAAACTTACACATGGTCCTTTTTTAATTTTTGCGCTCGCGATTTCAAACCTGTTTGTTTTTAGAGTTTCTGAGACTGTTGACACTAGCTGGTCCACTTGACTTCCTGACGGCGCAGCAATCAGGATATCGTCCATGTATTGGATGATAGTCGCGGTCGGGTCACTGCGCCGAACTGGCGCCAGCACCCGATCCACCGTGATCTGGCAGATAGTAGGCGAGTTGATCATTCCTTGAGGCAGCACTTTCCACTGGAAGCGTAAGTTGGGGCGTTGGCTGTTTGGAAACACGACAGAGAAAGCAAACCACTCCTTGTCTTCTTCATGTAGAGGTATTGAGAAAAAACAGTCCTTAATATCAAGGACGGCACAAGGTTGCCCTTCCGGTATCATAGAGTTCATAGGCAACAACGTTTGGACAGGACCCATTGGTTGAATTATCTTGTTTACTTCACGCAGGTCATGGAGGAGGTGAAATCCTTCACTGGTTCGCTTGGGTATTACAAAAACTGGAGTGTTCCATGGGCTAGTAGAAGGCTCTATATGACCTCGTTGTAGTTCGCGGTCAACTAGCTCGAGAAGAGCACCCATTCGAGGCCTCGACAGCGGCCATTGCTCGACCCACACTGGGTCGGATGATTTCCACATCAGTCTAATCGGTGGAAGTGGGTATGTGGCAGTGGCCCTTATGGTAAATTTGTCACCCTGGCTTTTAATAGGGCTAAAGCGTCCCTTCCCAACAGGGGAGGGACTCCTGACATGACATGTGGGAAGAGAGTAATGGTTTTCTCCGGTCCCTTTTTAGTGTGGAGCGTGATTACAACCAATTGAGCGCTCTTGCGAGCTTGGGTTAATCCCCCAACTCCACCCACCATGGGGACATCTTCCAATTTCCAACTCGGAGGCCAGCTCGTCTCAGGGATAACTGTAATGTCTGCTCCAGTATCAATCAAAAAGGAGACACTAACGGTGGTGTCATTTAAGGTATCATAAAGGGAACAGATCCCCCACACCACTGGCGGGTTATCACACTTTACTGCCAGGGCCACCCTGGGGTCTTGCCCCCAGAGGGTGGTCCTTGCTGTCCCTGAGATAAGGACAGGTTTGGCTGGACTGTCGGTTGAGCCATAAAATTGGACCCCTCTTGAGGGGGCAGTGGGTTCAGGGGCACCGCACCCCATCTGGGGTTGGCATAGTTGGACCGCCTCATGTCCCAAGTGGGAGAGGGCTGTGCGTGGCCCAATTGCCCTCTCCCCCTCCCATTTCCCTGGGATTTAGATCTGCATTCCTTGGCAAAGTGCCCTTTCTTTCCACAGACCCAACACAGTCTTCTGGGTCTGTTTTGGCATGGGGGGAGCGCTGTTGGCGGACCCCCCAACTGAGGGCAATTTGCCGTGATGTGGCCTGCCTGGCCACATTTAAAACATGCCATCACGTTAGCTATTGCGGTGCGAACAGCTACCTGGATCGGGGTTAGGTGCTCTTCTTTTGCGACATGTTTAATCATGTCCGCGATGCTAGACCCCGCCGGCAGTGATCGCAAGATTTCTTTGGTTGCCGAATTACACTGCTGGCATAGGCATTCTGCCACGACTGGGCCTTTTGCCTCCATGGGCAGTGACAAAGAGTCGACCGCTGCCTGGAGACGATCTACAAATTGCGAAAAGCTCTGGCTTTCACTTTGTTTTATTTTTGACCATGGCGATGGTTTGGCAATAACTCTAGAGGCTGTACGAATAGCTTCTCTGGCCGCAGGAGTAGTTGCCATAACTTCATGGGCCTGCAGGCCCTGGGCTTGCGCCTGGGGGGTGATCATTGTTGGGTCCATACCCATTAGCCGCTGCAGGCTAGAGCCATATAGTGGGTGATCCCCCCCAGTTACTTGGGCCAGTTGTCTCGTACAGTTGTCCTCCCATTCTTGTTTAAAAACGATCATCCCTGCCCCGTCAAAGATCAGTCTACAAGTTTGTTTTATATCAAACGGGAGCATATTGTCTCCCCCAAAAACACCATCTATGAGGGTGGAGACCATTGCAGAATTAAGCCCTTTATCCGCGATGGCTTTAACAATCGCTTGTACATTCTTAGGGTTTATTGGTGAGTGGACCCTCTGTCCCCCGTCTGTCACCTGGACCGGGAACGCTAGTGTGGCCAATGGGGCCCAGTCGGCGCACACAAGCTTAATTTTCCTCCAATCCATGAGAGGAATTTCTCCCCCTCAGGGTTCTGCTTTATTTCGGATGGGGATATTTTTGCTTTTGACTCTATCTGTCCCCATTTCCTCCTCCTCCGAATTTGAATCAGTATCTGATCCGGAGTCGGAACTCTACTGACTAGTCACCTCCGAGTGCCAGTACCCTTCCATTGTGCCCACCACCCTTGTGGGCAGGCCGTTCTCTCCCTCGTGGCTCTCCCCGCCTTCTTCTTGGTGAGGTGTTTGCCCCACAAGAGCATTTTTTGGATGGACGTTCTGATTGGCTCTCTGCCCCTCGCTCACGTTTCTACCTCCTTCCTGGTTGCCCCCACAACCCTTCTCTTTCTCGTTCTCCTCCACCATTTGCACGTTTTAGTTAAATCTAGCACTTCCTCCCCACTCCCGCCGGAGGCATCTTCGCCCCACCCTTCGTCTTCTAGTTTGGCGCTGTCTTGGGGCATATATGGCGGTGGTCTCGCCCAGATTTCATCAGACCCTGGATCCCCAGTGGTGCCCCTGGCTTCCTCAGCTAACCCACCCCATTGCTTGTGTAATTTTGATACGACCTTCACAAGGGTTTCCATCTTCCTTGTTGGGCCGGAAGCGTCCTCCCCGCTGGGCTGGTCCTGCCGCTCCGGCCGCCGTTCACCCGAATCCAGGAGTTTTCCCGGGTTTTGGCACCACTTGTTGCCTTCAGGGGCAGTGGCGACCTGGTTCAGAAACGGCACGGCGACCAACCCCAGGCCGCTCGGTCCATCGGCTCACAGACACCAATGTGGTGGATGGCAAATGGTGTTGTGAGGAATGTTTTAACAATTCCAATTCGTGTCCATAAATTTGTGTCCATAAAGAACAATTCTGTTTGAATCCTGTCTACCTCTGGGCCCTGCACTGGCAATTTAGTTCTTGAACCACAGATGCAGTGTGTCCCAGTCTCCCCCTCATTCCAGTCAATTTATCACGTCTTCAGAAGACACTCCTTAAATTTATGAACCTGTTTGCTTTTGTTATTCCTGACTTCTAGTTCTAACAGTTACAGTTTTTTTTTCTGTCTTCTTCGAGATTGATTTAACACTGCTGTAGATGTTCTGTAGATGACTGTAAATAGCTGGAAAAGAATGTTTTAATTGCTCGTGAGTCGTCAAGCTGTTTGGGAGTTTCAGAACAACTGATAATAACTGGTGACTGCTGGTGACTGTTATGAGATCCTTGGTATCTGGCCAGGGGGGCCAAGAGATTAAGAGGAAGAAAAAAGAAGCTGAAGGACGGTTGGGAGACAAGACCTGTGGAGAGTGTACAGAGAGTGTTCCATAAACTTGGAATAGTGCCGAGTAAGTACAAAGGGTGAGAGGAAGACTACGAGCCTTCAGCATGAAAGACCCCTAGAGACCCCCAGAGGAGACTGATGCGCATGCTCCAGTAGGAGGGACTGGACCGCGGAAGCTAATTATAATAATCTATTTTTTTAGAAGTAGTAATGAATATGTATTAGTCTAGGTGCATAAAAATCAGCTGCTTGATGTAACTGGTGTGCGTCCTGGTGGAGTGGAGACTCCCGGTGCACCCAGCGCTGTTTGCTTACCTCTATTCCTTTATATTCCTTTAATAAATCCTATTTTTCATTTAATCCTAATTTGAATCCTGAGCCTTTTATAACAGTGTTTATTGCCGAGTTACACGGTGTTATATAGCCGAGGCCCACAGCGTCACTTCCGCTTGCTTACGCCACAGACCACACGCTACTGTCCATCAAGGGAGGGGCTCCACCTTTCCATACAGCGTGACATCTTCCGGCCGCCAGACCCTAACTACCCACACTACAAGAAAAATGGGTGGGAGATGGAATGTTCCTGATTTCCATCAGGCTGGGGATGGATGGGAGCCCTGGTTGAGCGTTGTGCTGCCTGGGGGTAGTTCTGTGGGTAACCCGAGGGCTTGGCCCTGGCTCGCCCCTCGCTGAGTGCTTTAGGGGCTGCCTTGGGAGCAGCGTGGTGTGCTGGTCTGCCTCGGCACCTGGAGCAGCCCTGTGCTGGCACGGAGCTGCCAGAGCAAATCTGATCGTGAATCAGCTCTGGGCTCCCACCTCACCTTTATTTTAGTATGGGCGGGAGGTGGGCATCTCCTGTTGACTGCTGCCTGTAATACCCAGTCCTTTCTGTGCCTGTTCTCTTTTTCTCTCCATTTCTAGGGGCACGTAATGCTAGTGGAGCTCTACCCTCAGTAATGGGACAAGGGACTGTTGAATGAGTATTTATCAACGAGTATTCTGTGCCTGGCAATGCCATTTCAATGCACTAATAAAAAGATACAAACAATCCTTCTTGGGAAGGATTTTTGGTGGCCTTTGTAAATACCTTTTAGCTACACTGCTGGTAATTTTCAGCTAATAAACGCACTCTAAGACTTATTCCAGGTCGAGGAAAATAAAAGTTAATGTGGCTCTTAGTGTCTCCGAGGTCCTTGTAACCAGTCTGATTTCTACTGTAATTCTTCAGGAAGCAAGATTTATTATTTTCTTTTTCCCTGGAAAAGAAAAAAAGAAGGATTCCCAAGTGCTGTACAAAGAATGAAGCTCAGAGGTGAGGAGATCCACAAAGTGCTGAATGTCGGCAGGCTGAGATGTGGGGTAACGTGCCGTTGTAGGGAGTAACAACTTCAGAAGCAGGTTTAAACTCAAGTGGCTGACCTGGTTCAAAGGGGGAAGATTGCACGATGTCTGAACAGCATGGAACTAGCAAATTGCCTCAGAATTGAGTCTCGCTGATGTTTGCCACAATAAACCAGGAGAGAAAAAAAAGTTTGGCTAGTGTTTGTTTTTTTTTTCCCCCCTTTCCCTTGCTTCTCTGTGGCACCTTAATTACACATTTTTGGTGTCTGGTATTATCCTGTCCCTGTTTCTGAATTTTAAAAACACTTGCGCAGAAACAAGCTGGTGACAAACATCGGTTCTGCAGACTTGTTGTTCTCCCAGGATTTTGGGAACATGAGATTGTTGTTCCTGCCCTTTTGGTTAATGTTCTGAGTTATTTTCCTCCCTCATCTTTTCATGTTTTTATTACAATGAGGGTGGCTTGGGCTATGCCAGGCACTACAGAAATCTTCCAAAACACCCTGCAAAAATCTTCAGCTCCCTTGTACAGAAGGAACCTTGCCTCTGCAAGCCACCTGCTGCCGAGCAGCCCTGCAATTGTGGAGGCAAAGCTGAGATAAGAGTTGGGTGGGACGGCGGGTGCTGCCTGCTTGGTGCTGGCTGGAAATCTTGTGCAATGCTGCTGCTCTGTGCTGAGCTGCCTGTGGGTGGGAGGGAAGCTGAGGAGCAGGGGCAGCACTTTGGTTTTCTATAAACACCTCTTGTGCTTCGTGGACCTGGTGTCCCAGCAGAGGGAGGCTCTGCTGCGGTCGGACCATGCTGGGCAGCCAGAGTGGCTGAAAATCCATCCCTCTGCCCACATTTGGGTAGCTGGGGGCATCCACGTCACCAAGAGCTTCACGGGGCAGAGGTCCCTTTGGGGTCTGGGGATGGGGAGAGGTGCTGTGGAGACCAGGCACTGATCCCCACCCTCCTTTCCGTGCCTCCCAGCCCATTGGGGTAGGACGGTGTGAAGCGGCACCACTGCACTCCCCGGCGTTCCCACACACGTAGGAGCACGTTCCCAGGGCTCCGTCAACGTCCTGCCAGCTCTGCGTCTACCTGGATGCACAAGACTTTTTTTTTTTTTCTTTTTTTTTTTTTTTTTTTTCTCTCCACCCCTGGAAGTTGCTTAATAGCTTGGTGCACTCCTACTTTGCGGGATGTGTTGGCTTCAGCAGCCTTTAAAGATACCTATCGCCACCCGACAGTGATGTTTGGGTGCTCGCTTTGCTACCGAGCCTGGTGCTGCCTGCGTGGGCACTGAGCTGGCCCCAGGACACCCCCGGGGCTGCGTGGAAGGGGGGCACGGGCAGCAGGGACTGTTGCAGGTAGGGGCAGGGCTGCAGCCCTTCGGGATGTGACTCATCCTTGGGGCTCGCCCTGTTCTGGCGCTCGCACTGGAGGTGAGGCTGCTGCGGTGCGCCCCGCATAGATCTGCGTGGGGGCTTTTACCCCGTGGGACGGGCTGCGACGGGCCCCTTCTGCACCTAACGGGGACGGGAGAGGGGGGAGCCTTTGCAGAGCTCCTGGACCTGGTTGTGGTAAGGATGCTGCCCCACTCTGCCCTCCTCCAACCCCTGGAAAACCTCGTGTCTGGCTCTGGCCGAGGTCTCGCCAACCCCTGGAGCTGTGTGGGGAGGGTGAAGCCAGGGCTGGGGTAGGGCAAAGAGGAAGGGGGAGCACGATTGGAGCTCGCAGAGCAGCCGCCGCGCCCCTGGCAGCCCTGGGTGCTGTTGGGGTGCCTGCAGAGGGAGCGCCCGGGCAAAGGTTCCTTTTGCTCTCCTGCTTCCCGTGCAGTGGGTTCCTGCTCGACCCAGGGCAGAGCTGTGAGCTGCAGGGTGGTGGGGAGGAGGACGTTGGGCTGGGGAAGGGGTCTGGGCTGGCTTGGGGGTGCCAGGGCACGCCGGAGCTCCCCGGGGCTTGCGGAGGTGGTGGGGAGCTGGGGCTGGTCTTGCTTCCCGGGTGTGCCCGGCTCCGTGCGCCCACGCGGCAGGATGGGTGCTGGGGCCTTGTCCCAGTTCCAACTGGGGGGACGGGAATTGGGTGGGCAGGAGGGGTCTGCACTGGGGGAGGGCAGCCACCACACCCCAGGGGATGGTGTGGAATAGGGGTGCAGGGGGCTGTGCTCACCCCAGCTTTTGCAGCCCCCTCTGTAGGGAGCCCCAGCTGCCCCCGCACCCTGCCGGACCCCCACATGGACACCGAGGCGCAGGATGGTGTCGAGGTGCAGGATGGTGCCGAGGTTCTGTTGGAGGGATGTTCGCTGGCCGAGGTGAGCGAGGGCAGGGGCTGGGGGCTGGGGGCTGGAGTGTCCCCGGGGGCGAACGGGAGACCCCAGGGAGATGTGAGCACCAGCACCAGCATGGGCACGGGGATGGCAGAAGGGTCCCATTTCAGGGAGGGGTGGAATTTGGGCATGGAGTAGCCAGCCTGACCCTGTATCCCCCACGGGGCTGGAGGGACGGACTGGGGTGGTGAGGGAACACCTCAGCTCACCCCTCTCTTCCCGGTGCAGGTCTCGGAGGGGCCCCCAGCACAGTGGTCGGTGCCGGAGGTGTGCGCCTGGCTGGATGCACGGTGCGGGGACGGGGACCTGGTGCAGCTGGCGGCCGAGCACGGGGTCAGCGGCCGGGCCCTGCTGCGAATGACTGAGGGGACCCTGCGGCGCATGGGGGTCGCCCCCCGCAGCCGGCGCCGGGAGCTGCTGCGGGAGCTGCTGGGGCTGCGGCTGCAGCAGGAGCTGGAGGAGCTGCTGAGCATCGCCGGGGGTGAGCATCCCCCTTAGCGCATCCACGGGGGGCACCGGCCGCGAGGACGCCGGGGGTGCCTCCAGATGGACTGCGGTCACCTCTGTCCTCAGAGTGACGTGGACAGGAGCTTGCGAGCAGGGAGGCAATGCCATGGGATGACAAAGCGGCGGCTGGAATTAAGCACACGACATGGAAGCAGTGCTGGAAGGAGTCCCGAGGCTACCGTGTCCCCCAGAAAAACCCAAACCTGGCTGGAGAGGCAGGGCTGCGCGAGAAGGAGCCTCTCACCCCGTGAGCCACCTGCTGCCGGGTGACACCGGGTCCCACAAGGTGCCACTGCGCCCCGTGGGGTGTGGGGAGCCCTGTGGCAATAACACAGCTGGGATCGTACCCAGCCACCAGATCCTGCTGTAAGCCCAGGGTGTGAGGGATACAGAGAGGGGACACAGAGGTGCGACACCTTCCTTGGCTGTGCCCGGGAGTAGCGCATCGATGGGGGAGCCCACGAAGGAGGTGCTGGGGCACCCTCTGCCTCCGACCCCGGGGCTGGCAGGGTGTGCAGAGCAGCAGGGCAGGGCTGAGGGCCTCAATAAACGTGGCTGGAGCCGTGAAACCACCGGAGTGGCTGTGCTTGAGGGACCTGCTGCCTCCCAGACAGCGAGGAGAGGCAGCCTTCGCTGTGGGCACGAGGTAGAAGGGTCCCCACTCCTTGCTGGGAGCCTGTTGTACCCACGCACG
Source organism: Anas platyrhynchos (assembly GCF_047663525.1). Classification (NCBI taxonomy): domain Eukaryota; kingdom Metazoa; phylum Chordata; class Aves; order Anseriformes; family Anatidae; genus Anas; species Anas platyrhynchos. Next base: position 120,029,984 of record NC_092589.1, on the reverse strand, counting down.
GCAGCCCAGCTGCATATGGGGTCCTGGCACTGCTCTTGTGCTCGGATCCCCTGAGGGTCTGGGGCACAGCCAGGGCAGCCTGAGGGTGCCAGCGTGGTGGGTGACAGGGGAGTTACTGGGTGATGGGGGCTCGCTCCCAATTTGCCCATTCTGTTCTGCGAGGAGCAGGGGCTGGGGCTTGTAGGGGGCTGGGGCTTGCAGGAGGCTGGGGACCCCGAGTTTATAGGGCAGTGGAGCACTGGCTGGGGTCAGGTCCTGCTGCTCCCCTGCATGGACCACAGCTTGTTTCATGCTGTGCCATCTGGTTTTGCACCCGTTTGTATTTTTACTCCTGTAGTCCCTGCTGGCATGGCTCCACAAAGCCCAAACCTCACCTCCCCTAATCCCAAACCTCACCTCCCCTAATCCCAAATCTCACTGGGGGCAGCACCATGCTCCCTTTGAGGCTGTCTCTCCCCTCCAGGAGAAGCCCCAAACTCAGCAGTTGCAGTTTTGGGGCTCTGGCAGCTCCTTTTTGCAGCAATGGGAGCGACCAGGGCAGTGGTGCAGCCGCAGGGTGGCCGCATGTCCCTGAGGGTCTGCCTGGCCTGGGGACTGCCCTGCTCCACTGAAAAGTGGATTTGGTCACCATGGGAGGGTGAAGAACGCAGAAACTGCTGGAGAGCACAGCCTGGGAGGACGTGCAGAGGCAACACCAGCTGTGCTGTCTGCATGCATGGTACTGCAGCAGGGCGCTCCCCTCGTGCCTGTGCCCACTTCTCTGCGGCTGCCCAAACACTCAGAGCTCCTGAGCATCCCTGAGGCTGCCGGAGCATCGCTGGATTTGCCTGAGCATCACCAAGCAGCCTGTGTCCAAGCATCGTCTGGGGGCTGCTGGAGCATCCCTACGACTGCCTGAGCTTCACCAGGACTGCCCACGCATCCCTGGGGCTGCCCGAGCACCCCTGGATTTTTCTGAGCATTCATGGGGCTGCCTGAGCCCTGGAAACTCCAGGAGCTTCAGGGCACTGGGGAGCTGGGGGCTCTCGGTGTGAGTTTCTTGTTGGGAGCAACTTTGATGTCTTTGCACAGCTCGGAGCATTTACTGGGTTTATTTATAAGACTGATATTTTTCTCTTCTGCTCCAGAAATACTACTGGGGAACAAATTCACCTGCTCACCACTTTGACCTGTGAGCAGCAGCCTGGCACTGGTAACGGAGGCTGTGCTGGAGTGTGGGTGCCCGACGGTGTCCCAGTCCCCGTCCCCATTCACTGCCACCCCACCGTGTCCCTGCTGGTCTGCAGCACCCTGCGAAAAAGCTGCTTGAAACACCCCTGTGGCCACAGCAGCTGGTTGCTTATTTAATGACTAATGGCTCTGCCAACTCTAGGGCTAACACTAGTTTTAGGAAGGCAAAAATAGCAGCAGGGGGATTTGCGTATAGATGTTTCTTCGTGGATTAAGAGCTCCAATTTCAATTTGAGCCAGCTGAGCTGCAGTTTGTAGTGGTTTTCCTTTCCCTCCCCTTCTGTTCATCTCTTTCTTTTTTTCTATTCCTGTTTTCCTTGGGAGCTGGAAGGATGATGGCTTTTTAAGACAAAATTCACAGCGATGTGTGCATGTTTGTTTTCCTGCAGTGCTAGGTGACCTCTGTAGCACCAGGGCCAGATTTTGGGTATGGGGCTTCAGAGCCACAGGAGAGAGCTGGGGGAGCATCAAGACCGAATCCTGCCCGCTGGCATATCCTGCAGTTTTGTCATCTAATTGAGGCTCTTTTAATACACTTAAACTAATTTTCATTAGGGAAAAAAAAAGAAAAATGAGAAAAGAAACCACAAGACAGATGAAATTATGGCTTTAAAAAGCAGCTGGGTGCCCTCAGCAATGGAGCAAAGTGCGGTGTGTGTTTTATTGCTCACTGTTCTGAAGGAGCCGTGGGCTGCAGTCCGGATGAAACCCATGTGTCTGATCCCAAGGAGTAAGCAACGATGCTGGGGCCCAGCGGGTTTTTGCATAGAAATGTTGAGTAAACAAAGTCTCCAGTCTGAGGGCAGCAGACCCCAGCAGAGGACACAGCCAATATAGCAGCGCGTGTTGAAGATGTGAATGCCCAGAGTGGGAATCAGTGCTCCTGCTGGCGGTGGGGGTGCTGCAGGGGCAGGAGCTCCTTGTGCTGGTGGCTCCTTTCTGCTCCCACACTCAGGTGGGAGAAAGCTCCGTCTGCTCCAGGCTTCACAAAGCAGGATGCTTCCAGCAAGCGTGCTCCTGGCCCAGCAAACCCTTGCCACGTGCACGTTTTCTTCTGCCCCGCAGACATGTTTCTTCCCAGCTCCCTGGCTCGAACATCTTTGCCATTGTGGACCTGCTTGTTACTACCTAAAGGTCTCGCCTGGGGAGCTGGCATCATATTCATCCCTGGAGGCATGAGGCTGAGCCTGCTTTTTGGGTGTGCATCACTTTGCAGAGCAGTCTGCCCTTTCAGCAGCCGGTCTCCTTCCATCCTGTGACAGCCGTGCGCGGTGTTTGCAGCCCCTTACTACCGGTCAGTGCCACCACCACAGCTCCCATCTTCTCTTGAGTGTTCAGGGGGTGTTCCTTGGAGGCTTCCCTCCACAGTGACAATTCACCATTTGTTCTTTCTCCCTTTTCAGTAACTGCTTTTCCATGTTAGGACCCTCCCTCTTATCCCAGCCTTACCTTTCTAAGCCATTGTGCTGAGGGATCCTGTTGGGGCTGTTCTGGACATCCAGGCAGATGACACTCTCTGCGTGTCCCCTGTCCTGTTGCCCCTGCTCCTTCAGAATCTGGATTTCTTCAGCACATCTCCTGGTGTGCCTCAGCTGCTGCCCATCCATTTCTTTACCTCCCCTGCCTTCACGCTGGTAACCTCCTGCAGCACCATGGGCTCCAGAGGGATGCACAAGAGGATGCTCACTCAAGGCTTCCTCTTCTTGGCTGCTGTATGACCTCCTGGGTCTGTTGATTCGGGATGTCCTGGGCATTGTGGCAGTCTGTCCCGCTGTTCCTGTCCTGGGATCCTGGGACATCAGCACAGAGCTGAGCTGCTGTCCTTCTCCTGCCCCTTGGAGCTGCTCAGGCCTGCATCCTCCAAAGGGCAAACAGGTCCAAACTGGGGCTGAGCGGCACCAAACTGGGGAGGTGCACCCTGGTAGAGGTGGTAAAACAAGCACTGGAAGATGTCTGGAGGGACATCTGTGCCAAGGGATGTCCCCTACCACCCTGCAGGCACTGCCACCCAACACCTTTCCTGTGTCACCCTTGGGTGCATGGAAATTGCAGCTGGGGGTTCACAGGAGTCCATGATACACGAGGACACCGAGGCTTTATTCCCTAAGCTTCTCTACCTGATTACAGATTACTGCCAACCACCACTAACAAGAATACCTACGGTTAGCTGCGATGGATGCACTCAACTCCTTGACCTAGCCCACAGCAGCCTGGCTCGGGCTCCCAGGAAAGAAAGGCCTAGGCCCTGACCAGGCCACGAACTTCCTTGATTCCTGCCTGTTCTTTGGAACCCCCCTGAATCAGGTTGTGTGGTGTGCTTTGATGTTCGTCAGCCTGGAAACCAGTTCACAGGACCATGGAATCATTTAGGTTGGCACAGACCTCCAAGACCACCACGTCCATCTGTTAACCTAGCACTGAGAAGTCTACCACTACACCATGTCCCTAAGCGCCACCTCTACATGCCTTTTGAACGCCTCCAGGGATGGTGGCCCAACCACTTTCCTGGGCATCCTCTTCCAATGCCTCGCAACCCTTTAGTGAACAAATTTTCCCTAATATCCAACCTAAACGTCCCCTGGTGCAACTTGAGGCCATTTCATCATCATGTGATTAACAAGCGAATAGCAGGAGGTTCTTCCAAGACTAATTTATCAGGGAGTAAAAGAAGTCGTGGGTGCAAGGAGTGTTGTGCTTGCCTTTCCCATTTTTTGTAGTCTGACTACAAGCCAACCGCTTTATTCCATAAATATGGCTGCATGAGCTTTTGGGGGCTTTCCCTGCACAGCAGCGGGCCGCGTGGTGGCGGCCACCCCACGATCAGGGACAGCTCCCCAGGACACTGCTGGAGGCTGAGAGGCCCCTTACCAGCTGCAGATCTTCCGTCAGAGACTGACATCACACACATGTACCAAAGGGTGTTAAGACCTTGCAGGGGGTGGCACTGGGGGGGCTCTGAGGGCCCTGCCAGCCCAAACCACTCTGGGATTCTGTGATTTTATCAACAGTTGCTGCATCAGAAGTATGGCAGCAAATATATACACACCAATGATAGGATGAGAGGGAATGGGCTGAAGTTGTGCCAAGGGAGGTTTAGGTTGGGTATTAGGGAAAACTTCTTTACCGAAAGGGTTGTTAGGCATTGGAACGGGCTGCCCAGGGAAGTGGTTAAGTCACCATCCCTGGAGGTCTTGAAAAGACGTTTAGATGTAGAGCTTGGTGGTATGGTTTAGTGGAGGACTGGTTAGTGTTAGGTCAGAGGTTGGACTGGGTGATCTTGGAGGTCTCTTCCAAACTAGACTATTCTGAGATTCTGTAATGAAAATAAATTTACTCTTTGTGTTTCAGCTGTGGGTCTGTTGTTTTTTCTGCTGCCTGCCTGTGCTGGCCCGCACCCCGGCCTAGTGGGATGCAAATGTAAAATCGTACAGAGTCCTGCCGAGGGACTGCTGCCTTTGCTCTGTCCTCCCCCAAAATACTCCCACCACATCCACCTCAAAATTAGAGGTTTTACCCTTCTGGAGCAGCCTTGCACAGCTGACACACGTTCCCAGAGCCCCAGGCTGGCTGCCACCTAGCCTTGCATTTAGGAAGCAGGTTGGGATTGGGGGTTTGCAGACCCTTCCCCAAGCTGCATCACCAAGGCCTCATCCTGCCCTGGGAGTTGGAAATAGTGAGGCTCAGCCTGGTCTCCCTGTCCTCGAGGCCAATTAACCCATCAGGGAAAGGAATTAGATTGGCAAGATAGCATTTGGTCTTGACAAATGCATACTGGTTGTATTTTTTTATCAGCTTATTATCCCAGGGGGCGTATAAAATGATTGTTTAATGATTTACTCTGGTGTGCGAGATGTACTGGACTATTAGATGAATTAGGACCGGGGGGACTTGTGAGTCCCTGTTCACCCCTGGTCCTCCTGCCAGGAGCAGCTGCTCTTGGCCTGCTTCAGCACGGGGGCTTTTCCCATCCTGCACAAAATCTGAGACGATTGTTGATGGTTTTGGAAATGGCCTTGGACAGAACTGTCTTGGAGAGAGATGAATTTGATGGCTGGCCTGTAGATGAATTAGGAATGCAGTGTCTTCATGGCCTCTTTCCAGTACATCCAGGTCTCTCTCATCCTGGGGAGCCCAGGCCTGGTCCCAGTACTGCAGACGGGGCCTCACCAGTGCTGAGGAAGGATCCCCTCCCTTGCCCTGCTGGCAGCACTTTGCCCAGTGCAGCCCAACAGAGCAGCAGACCTCTTTGTGGCGAGGGCCCTTTACTGGCTCCTGTTCAGCTCGGTGCCCACCAGGACCCCAGGCCCTTCTCTGCCAGGCTGCTTCCAGCCGACTGCCCCCAGCAGGTGGTGGTGCTGGGTTTGCTCCACCCCAGGGGCAGGACGCTGTGCTTGTCCTTGTGCAACTGCAGGAAGCTCTTACTGACCCATTTCTCTGCCTGGCAGAGAAATATATATAATATATTTATAATATATTATGTATATTATATTTATACATATAATATAAATATTTTATATTTATATAATATATTATATTATATTATATTATATACATTATATATTATAATATATTATATATTATAATATATATTATAATATATAATATATATATTATATTATATTATATACAATAATAATATATAATAATATATATGATAAATATGTATGTATATAATGTTTAATACATAATTTATATATATATATATATTGATATAAATAAGAGCAGGACCAAGGAGAATCTCCATCTTTTACTGGAACATGACTACGGAGGATAAGGAAAAGGCTGAGATTCTCAATGCCTTCTTTACATCTGTCTTCAGCAGTCAGACCAGTTATCCTCAGGGGCTCCGCCTCAGGGTCTCAGGCTCCCAACCTGGAAGTCTGGGATGGAGAGCAGAATATCCCCCACACAGTTCAGGTGGAAACAGTAAGAGACCTGCTGCTCCACCTGGACTGTCACAAGTCCATGGGGCCAGATGGGATCCACCTGAGGGTGCTGAGGGAACTAGCAGATGTGATTGCTGAGCCAATTTCCATCATGTATCAGTGGGCCTAGTCAACTGGAGATGTTGCAGATGACTGGAGACTTGCAAAGGTGACACCCATCGATAAGAAGGGAATGGGCCCAAGTTGTGCCAGGGGAGGTTCAGGCTGGAAATGAGGAGACATTTCTGCTCAGCAAGAGCAGTCAGGCATTGGGATGGTTGCCCAGGGAGGCAGTGGTGTCACCATCCCTGGGGGTGTTCAAGGACAGGTTGGACATGGTGCTTGGGGACATGGTTTGGTGGGTGACATTGGTGATGGGGTGATGGTTGGACAACATGATCTTGGAGGGATTTTCCAACCTTCATGATTCTAGGATTCTATAGGAAAGCTGGGGTGGGACTCTTTATCAGGACCTGTAGCAATAGGACAAGGGGGAATGGCTTTAAACTAAAAGAGGGGACATTTATCTTAGAAACAAGGAAGAAAATCTTTAATATGACAGCAATGAGGTGCCGGCACAGGTTTCCTAGAGATGCTGTGGATGCCCCATCCCTGGAGGTGGCCCTGCCCATAGCAGGGGGATTGGAACTAGATGATCTTCATAGTCCTTTCCAACCCAAACCATTCTGATTTTATGATTCTAGGAGAATTGTGGCTCACCTTGAAATGAAGCACGCAGAGACCAGTCCAGTCCAACTCAAACAGTTTCTTAGCAAAGACTACAAAGCATTATAATGAATCACCGCTCTTGACAGTTCTTCAGGAGACTCTGGTCATTGGGTTTGCAGCAGGATTGCAGGAAAAGTGCACAGTAAACACCCCCTCCCACTGCACTGGTGCAGGCAGAGACACTTCCATGTTCTCCAGAGCATTTTTGTTCTATTGCCACCTGCCTGTCTTGACAGCACAAACGCTAAGCTCACGCACTGCTGACAGCTGCTGAGGAAGCTGCAAAGCTGTCTAATTCTCTACATTGGTTATAAAGGGCTTTTACCCAACACAGAAGTGCTTGGCAAAAGCAGTTGGGGTGGTTAGGAGCTGGAGGGAACTTTGCAAGGCCCAGGCTCATGAGTAGGAATTGGTCATGGAAGTGGGGGCACATCTTAACCTAGGACATATACATATAATCACAGAGTTAAAAGCACTGTCTAAATCCACATAGGCTGCTGCGTTAGTTGCTTTAATGGCATCAGAAAGAGAACAGCACCTGAGTACTGAGTTTATGAATGCAAACAACAATCCCTAAAAAACAAAATAGACGAGTTCCCCACAAATGTTCACCTGCTTGCAGACCCCTCTGTCCTTTCTGCAAGTGTGACAAGTATTGCTGCAGGGAAACTGTTCTTTTGCCAGTGTCATTTCTTTTCCCATAGCAGCTGATAAAGCTGGTACTTGCTAATGCTGCCTTCGCTCTTCATCTGGCACTTGGTCTTGATCTTGGCGGTATGACTGCTTGCCACCAGAATGTTTTTCTAGTTTCCTTTAAGACAAAGCTGATGTAAATATTTATGGCAAGAAAGGAAGAGGACTTTGACTTTATCACACAGCAAGGGTATCGCTGAGCAGCGGCATAACAAGCACTCCTTAGTTCACCCAACGTTGCAGCAATTGCATTTAGTTTTATTGACATTCTTTAAGTCATAATCATTACAACAAGATTTTGTGGTTATCCTCGTATTACGTTCTTCTAAAATGCAAAGTACTTGCAGTTTTTCCTTCATACCAACTTAGCCTAACATTTCTCCAGTTCAGCGAGTGCATTCTGCTTTGTAACTGTGTGCCATGAAGCAGGGATTTCTCCTCTGCCATGAAATTTCCCATTGTAGTGTTGTTCTAGCTGTGTCCTGAACGAAGACACAAACCATTTCCAGTATGCTTGCATGGATGGATCAGGAAGAATGCTCCAAGTGGAATAGGGATGTCCTGCATCCCGGTATTTCTTGTAGGGGATCCATGTGTCTTCAGCAACCACGAATGTGTAGTCACTTGAAACAAGGCTAGAACAAATAGTAGTGATTAGGTTGTCTGTTTTATGACATTTAGATCCTCTAATTTCATACCATATTAATCCTCTCAAAACTTGTGGACGATGGAAGACAACCCGGTGGTCTCCGTCATGGTTTGGCATAGTGTTAGTGCAAACAGCCCCACAAAATGGACACTGCTCCTGGCACCCTGCAAACTGCTCAGCCAGTATTGTGTGAGGCTGCCTTTCAAAGGAGCTCATACGAGCTTCTTCAAACTCTTTCCTGAGATCATCAATAACGGGAGACAGTGCCTTTGTCATGGCATTATTCAGGAACTCTATGTCTGTTATCTCCTGATGTTCAATGCCCTTCAGGTGTCTCCTGGGCAAGCTTAGCACGTCTCCGAGTGCTCTGCAGAATTCATCCAGCCAAAGAGAGATTTTATCCTTTCTGTCTTTTCTGTCTTTGACAACCCTGGTTGATGCAAAAACAGCTGACTTTATGCTTTCATAGTAACGAGAGAGGCATTCTCTTAAAAACATCTCTAGCCTCCTGTTCTTATCTAAACAGTACGTCTCAACTTTTGTCTGAATGTAATTATTTAAAAAGTCTCCTGGGGCATTAAGGTAATGCTTGAAATTTTCAAATTTTTCTTCTTCTGCTAGGTATTTCAGCATGTAATATTCCAGAGTCGATCTATTGCCTCTGAAATCTGGTATTTTATTCTTCACGTCTCGAGCTATGTCAAGAGCTGTCTTCTCATAGATGGCGTGTCGAAGAGCTGGGGCAATCTTGTTGCACAGGAAATCAGCAAATGTTGTGATGCAAGAGGCTCCTTGGCAGGAAATCTGGAAACATTTGAAGAAGTCTTCTCTCTTGCTCTCCAGGTAGACGACGGGATCATTTGCTTTCCTGAATGCTGCATGCATGTTTTTAAACCTTTCTGCTGCCATTCTGCACAGGTACAGTGATAAATCTATTCTGTAATCTTTATTAAAACTGTAATTTGCAGTGTTAGGAACAGAGTTCATACCTTTCTCCACTTCATTTAGTATTTCATGAATAAAAGTTTGGCTGTAATCCATTTTGTACATTTCCTTCTTATCAATGTTTTCTGTCACACGCATTTTGATGCTCTCTGTAATGCAGTGCATGTTGTTCACATCGGCATCGTCCAAACTCTTAGAAAAGATGCCAAAGCCTTTTTTCTTAGACACATGTTTCTCTATGTCAAAGGAAAATGTATTATTTTGGTAGAAATTCAATATTTGTTTAAGTATATTAGACTCCCTGAAGTGCTCTAGAAGGACATTTTCTATGTCCACATCGATGTTCACCTCTTCCAGAGGGGGAGCAGCAGAGGACACTTCAGCAACCCACTGCTTCCAGATAGAATTGAAGCGGTTTCTCAGTTCGCTTTCACCTAATTTCTGGCCTTTTAGAAACAGGGCCAACTCTCTGCTCTTTCTCAGGAGCTCATTTTCATATTCAGACTTCCTCTCATCCAGTTTACTCTGGCTCTTCTTTACTTCTAGAAGTTTCTCACACTTCCTTCGCGTTTCAACAAGAAGGGACTCTCTCAGTTCTTTCAGCTTCAGTTCCGTGCTGCTTTTCCACTGGATCAGTATTTCACGGTCTTTGTCTTCACTGAAGAATGTTTTCATGTTCTTGACGATGGCATCACTTCTCTCTTGCACCAGTTTTTCAAGGTGTTCCATGGTGACCTTGCCAAGCTCTCCATTCCGCACCTTGTTTTCCAGTTTCATTTGCAAGTCTAAGATGTGACTTCTCAGCTGCCAGGTCCACTGACTAAATGCAGTTTCCAGTTTCTTGTAGGCAGCAATCTCCACTGGATTCTTGAAGCTGAAAACAAAGTTTTCATTCAGCAGGGCATTCCACAGGTCACTAATACGAACTTTCAAGCTGGAGAGCCTCAAAACACTGCTGTGCGATTCCTTCTTGGCAGCTTGGAGAATTTTGCTCTTTAATTCCTGGACGTTCTGGCTGTAGGTGGGGTTGGGCGGTGCCATCGGTGGGTTTCCTTCCCACAGGTGAGCAAAGTAATGAATGTGGGTGTTCACGTCAAAGCGGATGACGTCGCTGAAGGAGGTGATGTCACAGAATTCCTGCTGGGCAGCAATCACGGTCATTTCATCCAGCTTTTCCTGCAGACGTCTTTGTCCTTCCATGTTCTGTTCCTTTGCAGTTATTTCACCCACGTTTTGGTGCACAAAGAAGCAACCTGGGGAAATATTAACTTGCTTCATCCTCAGGAAAGCCTGCACAGCAATCTGAAGGACGTCTTGCATTTCCGAAGGATTTTCTCCAAAGATGTTGATCAGAGTCATGTTGCCGATGCCAATGACAAAGGTGGCCAGCTCATTGTCGTGGTTAAGTGACTGCTTATGGGTCATCTCTATGGCACGAAGTCCTTCTGTGTCAACAACGAGCATGTAATCAAAGTTCAAATCCTGTTGGAGCTTCTCGTCCACTTTAATGAGCTGCATAAACGCTCCCCGGGTGCACCTCCCTGCGCTGACGTTAAACTGGAGACCAAACATGGCATTCAGCAGGGTTGACTTCCCTGTGCTCTGGATGCCAAGCACAGAAAGCACAAATACTCGCTTGTCCCCTAGCTTGTCAATTAACCTGTCAAAGACGGCTCCAATCCATTGCAGTGGTATATAAGAAGCATCACCATCCATCAGCTCAATGGGATACCCTAAAAGCATCAGATTGGCAGCAATTTCAGGTAGTTTGACATACCATTTTTCTTTGGAGTTTGTTGATTCCAGTGCCTCATAAATCTGCCCCACCTCTCTCAAAATATGCTCAAGGCCAATGGACGAATCATTGATTTCATTGGAAAGGGCATCTAATTTCTTCAGCAATTGCGTTTTCAGGTTGTTGTTTTCATTGTTTTTCTTTAATGCCAGGATTTGAGACCATAACTGATGATACTCTGTCTTCAGCTCATCAAGGCGATCAGAGATGTCGTCCATAAAGATCTTCATCCACTGCAGAAAGAATTTCTTGGTATTGTCTGGCTGTGACTGGAGAAAGTCAAGGACTGTTTTCATCAGCTGATTGAGGGGAAACGCTTTGCTTAGTTGCTCTTGTCGTATTGCAGACTTCTCCGATTCAATTTGGCTCCGATGATGCTCTATGCTCTTGCTCCCCTTTTCCTGCAAGCGAGTGAGTTCTTTGTCCTTTTCACACCACTTGTACCACAGTTTTCCCTGAAGAGGCAGTAGCTGTGATTTGATCTCAGACAACTTCTCCTTCTTCAACAGATTCACCAGTTTGATTGCCGTTTCTTTGGCTCTCACGCACGCTTCTGCATCTTCATCGACTTGGAAGCCGTGCTTGCGAGCTATGCTCAGGCATGCATTGAGGCTAACAAGCGTGCTCGACCCTTCCACTAGGTCTCGGATGGTTTTTGTCAGCTCACCCACTAATTCTGCTTCATTTCTGTTCTTGATCCCTATTCTTATGTTTTGGCCAGATCGGCCAGCTGCAATGCTCTCTTTCTCAGTGAAAAGGCAAACCAAAGGCCTCTGAGACTGCCACAGATCATGTAAAAAATTCCTGCCTTTCTCGTTGCTCGGATCCAACTCAGAAACAAGAACCACATTCACGGCAGAGATCTCCTGTAAAAATTGCAGCTGGGGTTCGTAATCTCTCGCATCTCCATGCAGGTTACAGAAAGCAACAGGGCCGTTAAAGCTGTCGTCGTCGCTACCACGGGGAAGGTACCAGGAGATCTCCACAACACCTTTCATCAGGAAGCAGTCTTTGGTGCTGCCTTCACAATGGCGGTGGAAAAAAGTGTCGTGTTTCTTCCTGCTCAGCAGGGCATTCAGGAGCTGAGACTTGGAAGAGGAAGGAGAACTGCCAATGCGGAGGAAGGACACGATGGGCATCTCTGCCTGATAAATGAGTTTGTTGTTGTGACTGCTAATCCTCGTCTGCTCTCTCGATTTCACCGTCCCTTTCCAGCTCTTCTTGATTTGGCTGAGGGACCAGAGAGGGAACTCTATCTGTGAAGTGCCCGGGTTTGGTACCAGGAGGGGTAGTGCAAACTGGCAGAAAGCGAGCTTTGATGAAAGGTACTGTCTCATGAAATCATCAGCACAATGAAAAATTGCCATCTGGATGTCCATGGGGTGCACATGACTCTCCCTGCTTGCAGATTCAGGGGCTCCTTTGTCCAAGTCACTGAGAAAGTCATCAAAGGAATCAGAGGGCTCGTGCTCCTCCCCTGAAGTGTTTGGTGTGGGCACAACTCCCGGCTTACTCGCCTCCTTGCAAGTCAGGTACCTGACCTGATAATCCACGGTCAGGAGCCTTTGCAGGAAGTAAAATGGTAGCTCGCTGTCCTTGCTGGGCTGGCTGTTGTGTACAGATGTCTGGTGTATTATGTGAAAATCTTCTGTGCCCATTTTTCTTGGGTAGTACCTTTCCAGCCCGAGGCGCTTAAGTAAGTTGAGGAACTCTGGGCTTGCAGTGGCTTGACTTGCTTTGGATTTGCTGCTGTCTGATTTGGGTTTGCACTGACTGGGAGGCTGCATGCCTTGAAAAGCATCTTTCATATCTTTGATTCTATTGTCTTTCTTCAGGATGCCAGATGTGTCCTCCACTTGCCCATCGATGAAGGATTGCAAATCTCTTTCCAGCATCTCCCAGTCTTTGAATGCATTGTGCTTTTCGAGGAGAGCTTTCATCTCTGTGGACCATGTGTTTTTCATCTTTTCTTTCATAAAAACTAAGCGTTCATGCTTCTGCTCAGGGGTCACCTTCTTGGTTTTGGATGTTATGGTGAGCCCCCTCAGCAGCAGGAAGGCCTGAGCTCTGCAAACATCCTGTTCCTTCAGGCTCTGATACTCGTTATGTGCCACGCGCATTTCCTGTATCATGAAATTAATTTCTGGACACCCAAGGAGGCACTGAAAAGTGCCTCTTTCTACTTGGTATCCCGTGCTGGTTGTAACTAAGAGCACTAAGAGTTCTATGTCTTCCTGTGCCCTTTGCTGCAGAGACTGGAGCAAGGAAGAAACAGACTGGCTTGCAGTGAAGGTGGCTTTGATCTTTGCCTCATGAATGGCAGATGCAGAAGTTGCCGGTGCGTAGGTGACTTTCATGATGTCCTCCTTCATTTGCAGCAGTGTCGTATTGAGATCATCAAGACTGGAAATACAGGGAGTTTTGGAACGTGTCTGATCCTTGTGGAAAACCCATTGCATAATGAAGGAAGATCTGGGGAAGTCCCTGACAGAATAGATGTGAGGATCCAGCAGGCACTGCAGCAGAGATTTGATGTAGGTGGTGTTTTCTGGAGAAGACCTCTGGCAAAAAGAAACAGTGTTCACCAGGAACTCCTGCAATGCTTTGTCTGACAGACATATGTTGATCCAGATGCTGTGATTTTTTGTTCTGTTATTCAGACCCTGTTTAAAATCTAGCAACATGAGCAGTTTCTTTTCATCCACTGTCCCCTCCCAGGTCTTTACTTGCTCCAGGAATGCTCTGGCCTCTTCTACAGCACTGGCCAGTTCCTTTCCAAAGCTCACACTTGTGCTGTGATTAGTTAGCGCTTCGTAGACAGCCCTGAGGCTGCTGCCCATTTGATGGGAGGATTTAAAATCGCTGCTGTGGTTGGACAGGATTATTTCCCACACTGGGATCAGCTGAGAGCCCCGGTCGATCACACACCAGGTTGTGTTATTGGCCACAAGCCCGCATTTCCACTCGGGAAAGGAATCCGTCTCTGCTGGGCCCCCTGTTTTGGTCACATAGAGCTGAACTGCTCTGTGGGTGCTGCTTCTGTCTCTTCCCTGAAATGATGCCTGTGAGCTGGACTTTGAAGCATCCCCCTTCACTCCCCACTTGGTACCGAAGCCGCTGAATCTAGCTCTGACGTAGCTGTTCAGTGCTTCAGATGTTTGTTGCTTCATCTCATCCCATTGCTCTGCCCTGAAACCTTCAGCAGATGCTTTCCACCAGAATATTCCCCCAAAGTGGATGGGTCCCTGGTTCACGTGGGACCCAAACCTGCTGAAGAAGCTGGCGCACCTGCTCTTCAGTAGGTGGGACCTGTCTGCCTCCTGGGTGATGCTCAGAAGCTGTTCGATGTCTTGCAGCTCTCGCAGGGCTGCGTCTGAGAGGCGAAGCTGGTCCTTTTGGAAGTAGTAGGAGGCCAGAGGGATGTACTGGTACATGGTGGTGCAAATGTACGCCTGCTCCGAGCGTGACCGACGGGAGTCCTCTGACTGTGAGGACTTGCCGTAATCTACACCTGTTTCAACACTGAACCTCCAGAACCCAGCTTTGACAGAAGCATTGATGCTGAACCCCAGCTGCTCCATGGACTTGGTGAAAGTGGCTTCTGCTGCAGAGGAGGAGAACTCCTTCCTGTCAAGCAGCGACCCTTGCACTGGACCAGTGAGCATGAAGCCATCAGGGACCCTGATGAGTTGCTCTCGCTTTGCCAGCACATCCTCCAGGCTCTTGGTTTGGTAAATCCCCTGCAGAGCCAGGCCTCCCGATGCCCGCCTCAGGACCTCCTCGTGAGAGAAGTTCTCCCTCTTCCCCATGGACTTCTCCTGCTGCTCTAGTTGCTTCCGGATGCTCACCAGCTTATCAGGCAATGCCTTCTCTGGAGGTGCCCAGTACTCCCTGGGAATGTCCATGGCTTGCTGTGGGGCCTCCTCTTTCTGTCTTATCATTTCCTTGCTGTGGCTGCGGCTCTTCTGCATTTCTTCCAGCTCCAGTAGGATTGACTTGGCTTCTTCTTGTCTCTGCTTCATTGTTTCCAAGTGCTGCTTCTGTAGCTCATCAACAGCTCTTTTGTTTTCTGTGATTTTTAGGAGCCTTTGAAGTGCGTTGGTCTCCCAGGTGTACCGTACTTCGCACTCCAGTTTAAGGTAGTCTTCATATTGCAGATGTTTCAAAGCATTTATTGACTTAACACCCAGTATCTCTGACAGTTTGGGGAGCCAGTATTCTTCATCAAGTCCTTCCTTCTCTAATGCTTCTGCCAGCAATTGCTTAGCAATTCGTGCCTTTTCCCCAGCATCTGCTTTCTCCTCCTGTGACTCCATGGCTGTGGAAGGGGAGAAGAGACTTTTGTTACATCAGGTTAGAGGAGGCCACCACCCCTTAGAAGAGGCCTCTCCATAGTTTCTGGCTCAGGGATTTCTTCTGCCCTGCTGCTGGAACCCAGCCTCGGGCACCCCCGAGACAGGTAGACACAGACAGACAGACACAAGCAACCACTGGCACGGCTGCACAAATAGCCATGGACAAGGCGCTGCCTTCAACAGCACCCATGTATAAGCTGCCAGGACTGGTCTCACCCGTCACTGGTTCCTCATCCTTAGAGCACTCGCCCACACGAGGTAGAGAAAGGGATTGCCTGGAGAGAGGCAATCTCTGGCCCATCAAGTAGCAACTGGAGACTGGATGACCTTAATGAAGCCAACACTCTCGCCATCCACATACCCTTACACTTTTCTCATGCAAAACTACTAACTAAGGAAACAACGATGGGAAATTTTCTAGAGGCGAAGACATATGAGGAGCAGCTGAAGTCACTTGGATTGTTCAGCCTGCAGAAGAGGAGACTGGGGGAAGACCTGATAGTGGCCTCCAACTTCCTCACGATTTGAGCGGAGGGGCAGGTGCTGCTCTCTGGTGACCAGCAATAGGACCCGAGGGAAAGGCATGGAGCTGGGACAGGGGAGGGTCAGGCTGGATATCAGGAAAAGGTTCTTCACCAAGAGGGTGGTTGGGCACCAGAGGCCTGGGGGAAAAGGGGGCTCCCTGTGTGGCCCCTGCCCTGCCCAGCGCAAGTCAGCGGGGACCTACCTGCCCACCCTGGTGCTCTGCAGCTTCTGCACCGCCTCAGCCCAGCTCCGGCAGCCTCTCAGCCCAGCTGCTGCACCGCCTCAGCCCAGCTCTTGCACTGCCAAAGTCCAGCTCTTACCCCACCCCTTACAGAGCCCCAAGCCTCTGCACTGCTTGAAGCTTCCTGTTTACACAGCAGGGAGAGGCTTTCTTCTTTCTTGGAAGTCAGGCCATTAGATGATACGGCACCTGAAAGTGAAATTTGGCAGCTGCTGGTTGTGCTGGGGCTGAGCCAGGCTGCTGGGGCATCCGCATCCCAAGCCCCAGCCAGGGGGGTTTGGTGGTTTTACTTTGCTGGGCAGCTGAACTCCACCACAATGTGCTCTCACTCCCCCTCCTTTGAAGAAGATGGGGAGAAGAAAGTATGCTTAAAAGAAAACAAAACCCAAAAAACTCATGGACTGACATAGTGAATTTAATTTAATCTAATTTAGTCTAATTTAACCTAATTTAATTTAATCTAATTTAATTAATGGAGAAAGGAAGAGGAAAAAGAAAAGAAGGAAAAAAACAAAACGAGCAGAAAAAATAAACACAAGTGAAGGCTGCACGGAAGCACGGGGAGAGAAAAAAGAAATTCCTGTCTACTTCCCATCAATGAATGACGTTCAGCTAAATCCCAGGATGCAGGGCCTCAATGCATATAGCGATTGTTTGAGAGGACAGAAGTGTTCATAATGAGAGCCCCCCTCTCCTTCCCCTCTTCTCCCTTTTTTATTTTTCCTTTTTTATTTCCTATTTTATTCTCCCCCCTTTTTTTATTACTGTGTGACATTATATAGTAAGAAATACAAGGAAGTATGGATGTGGTAATTGACATGCCAAGGGGAATAGGGCCGAGTTGGCAAAAGGAGAGGAATGGTATTGTGTGAAGGTATGCTTTGCTCATTGTAATGTCATTGTAATGCTCAAAAACACACCCACAGCTTGGGATGACCCTAGCCCAGGTGAAGACCCTTAACCTGAGCACGCCAAGGTCAGTGAAGAAGGAGGGGGAGAGGTGCTCCAGGCGCCGGAGCAGAAGTCCCCTGCAGCCTGTGGTGAGGACCATAGTGAAGCAGGATGTCCCCTTGCAGCCCATGGAGCACCACGGTGGAGCAGGGTTCCACGCTGCAGCCCATGGAGGGGACTATAGTGCCATAGACTGACCACAACTCCCATTCCCCCATTACCTGCTTGGGGAAAAGAGGTGGAAGAGGGTGGATGGGGGGAAGGTGCTTTTGGGTTCTCTCCTTTGTTTCTCACTTCTTTAGCGTGTTAGCAATTAGCAATAAATCTTACTATCTCCCTATGCTGAGTCTGTTTTGCCCGTCACAATAATTACTGTGTGATATCCTTGTCCTTATCTCAACCTTTGAGCCCTTTTCATCGTATTTTCTCCCTGCTCCCCTTTGAGGAGGGGGAGTGAGAGAGTGGCTGTGGTGGAGCTCGGCCGCCCACCCAAGTAAAACCACCACAGAAGTAGACTCAACAAACTCCCTAGGTAAAAGGGAGTTTATAAGTTTAAAATTCTACTGTGTAGAATTTTATAAAAATCAACAGGGCAAGTCCAGAGTTGGGCCAGCTTTGTGGAAAAGCAACTTGGCACTCAGATTTGTGAAATGCTGTAAAAACCAATACCACGACCTATTGTGTGTATCTGGAGTATTGCACACTGCATAAGAAATGCAAACACTTTATCAGACAGCACTTTGACCCTGGCTCCCCTCAGATCCTCATAGACAAGCAGACGGCGTTTGGGCTGGATGGGCAGCATGAGGTGGATCAAAAACTGGCTGCAAGGCCACGGCCTGGTTTGGTTGGAGGCCAGTAACCAGCAGAGTATCAAAAACTCAGAATAGGGCAGTCAGAGGTTCTCTGAAGAGTCGTTCCACCAAGACCCCCTGATAAATTTGGAGGTGGGGCCTAATAAGGAGTCTGTATTCTTAGCAGATAGAATTTGGGGCAGCCAAATCATCCTTAGCTTATAAGATACCAGGTCTTAATTTGACTAGTAATAGCTTAAGAGTAACAGGGGTAGACAGGTCTGGAATGTTGGTGTCACTTTTTGAGTCTACTGAATTAAACTGGGAGACTAAAAGGGTCACCTGGCAATTGTTACATGTACCCAAAGCAGGAACAAATTAATTAGGGGGAGATTGAATAGTCAAATTAGGATTGCAGTTGAAGACCTGTGAAAAAAGCATATCAGTCTCAATGAATTTATTTACAGAGAATGAAGAAGAAGAAATAAATCTCAATGGATGGGTATGTGTTAGAACTAAACAGTTAGGTTGGTCCAATGTGAAACAGGGATTGTTGTGAAAGTAGCAGGGCAGAACTCTAACCTTGTGATAGTACATATTGCTTGTTCAGCACTATGGCACGAGGCTGCAAGTCATCTGGATTGAAAAAATACTGCCATCAGCACAGCAGCCCTGGGCACGTGGCTGTGCGTTATCGCAGTAGCCTGTCAAGGATTGCCAAGTGCTCTGTGAGGCCAGGGCCACCAATTGTGCGCTGCCCTGACTTTGGGATTATGCACAGAATCAGAGAATCATAGAATATCCTGAGTTGGAAGGGACTCGTAAGGGTAAGGATCATCGAGTCCAACTCCTGGCACCACAGAAGTCTACCCAAAATTTTAGACCATGTGACTAAGCACACAGTCCAAATGCTTAAATTCCGACAGGCTTGGTGCAGTGACTACTTCCCTGGGGAGCCTGTTCCAGTGTGCGACCACCCTCTCAGTAAGGAACCTCTTCCTGATGTTTAGCCTAAATTTAGCCCAAGCTCCTCAGCTTGACAAAATTCCAACAGGTGCTATCACTGGTGATTAAGGAGAACAGATTGGCACCTGCTCCTCCACTCCCCCTAGTGAGGAAGCTGTTCTACGATGAGGTCCCCCCTCAGCCTCCTCTTGCAAGGCTGAACAGGCCAAGTGCCCTCAGCTGCTCCTCATACATATTCCCCTCTAGGCTCTTCACCATTTTCGTCGCCCTCCCCTGGACACTCTCCAACAGTTTAATGTCCTTCTTGCACTGTGGTGCCCAGAACTGCATGCAGTACTTGAGGAGAGGCCACACCAGTGCAGAGCAGAGCAGGACAATCACTTCCCTCAACCAACTAGAGATGTCATGCTTGATGCACCCCAGGGTACGGTTGGCCCTTCTGGCTGCCAGGGCACACTGCTGGCTCATATTCAACTTGCTGTCAGCCACAACCCCCAGACCTCTCTCTGCAGGGCTGCTCTCCAGCGTTTTGTCCCCCAGTCTGTACGTATATTGCTCTGTGTCGGGAAGGGGAGGGGACAGGAACATCAACCGAGGTTAATGTTACCTCCGCAGGGAAACCAGCAAGACATTGATGCCTACCGCACCAACGGGATGCCGACCACGACCTGGCTAAGTATCTATGACACCAATGACTGGGAAAAGCATTGTGCACATCAGTACCCTTGTCATCACCCTGGGGTCGGTATGTTAACAAGCTAACTCATTAATAAATTCTTTGTGTTCCCCTGACAGACCCCCACTGGGACCCTAATCACCCCAGAACTTATGGACAATTATGTAACTGGACAGCACCCACAGCTGTTTATCCTTTGTACTACATGGTGGACCCAAATAAACAAGCAACTGATTAGGGCGTTAGTGGACGCTGGGGCGGAGGTCAGTATTATACATGGCAACCCAGGAAAACATAACAGAACTTTAACCCTGGTGCGGGGTCTAGGGGAGCAACCAGTCACGGGGAAACTCATGAAACGCAAGCTGCAAATAGGCAATTTGCTACCTCGTGACTATCAGGTCATGATTGCTGAAGTTGAAGAGTTTATGACTGGCATGGATATACTCTGAGGAGGTGCACTAGCAATAGGAGGCTCCCTAGGGGCATTCGGCACCACACAGTGGCTGCATATGCAAGCAGTTCGGATAGGGAAAATAGCGGAGGAGGCTTACATTCCAGTTGCTACTGAGGTAGTTATGTGTGGTGGTTTTACTCGAATGTGTAGCTGAGCTCCACCTCAGCCACTCTCGCTCCTCTTCCTCCTCAAAGGGAAAAGGGGAGAAAATACGATACAAAGGGCTCAAGGCTTGAGATAAGGACGAGGACATTGCTCAACAATTACTCAAAATTGTTGATGGGCAAAACAGATTCAGAGTAGGGAGATAAGAAAATTTGTTGCCTATTACAGGCAAAAGAATGGGCTAGAGAAGTGAGAAACAAAGGAAAGGAACCAAAAATGCCTTCTCCCCATCCACCCTCCTCCACCTCCTTCTTTCCCACGAGATGCAGGGGAATGGGGGAATGGGAGTTGTGATTGGTCTATGGCACTTTGTCTCTGCCGATCCTTCTAGGTCACTCTCTGTCCCCGCTCCACACAGGGTCCCTCCCACAGGATGCCGTGCTTCCTGAACTGATCCTCTGTGGGCTGCCCACAGGCAGCAGCTCTTCCAAAACTGCTCCATATATGGGTCTGTACTGTGGGGTCCAACCCTCAGGAGCAAACTGCTCCAGCATGGGTCCCCCACAGGCAGCAGCTCCTGTCAGGTCACCTGCTCCTGCGTGGGCTCCTCTCCACGGGCTACAGGTCCGGCCTGGAATCTGCTCCAGTGGGGATCCTCCACAGGTGGCAGTCTCGTTCTGTGGAGGTCCACCTGCTCCTGGGTGGTCTCCTCCACAGGCTGCAGCGTGGAACCCTGCTCCACCGTGGTACTCCATGGGCTGCAGGGGGACATCCTGCTTCACCATGGTCCTCACCACAGGCCGCAGGGGAGCTTCAGCTCCGACACCTGCAACACTTCCTCTCCCTCCTTCTTCACTGACCTTAGTGTCTGTAAGGGTGTTTATCAACTCTGTTTCTCTCCCAGCTGCTGTCTTTCACCCCTGATCCCCCCTGGCTGTTTTTCAGGTTGGCCTGGATCGTCGCACTCCCTCAACAGAACATATGGTAACCCAGGCTAATGCCCCAGGCCAAGACCACGTGCCTGGGTCTTGCTACACTGCAGAACCTTTTTCCACCTGTCTGGTTGGAGCCCCATTAGGAAAGCAATGGGTAGCCACTTTTGTGGCCAATATGTGTCCTGAGCGTCAATCTGCGAGACCTGGAGTCACTCCTGGAATGGTTGGTTATCCAGAGCTGGGGAGACACCAAGCCTCCTGTCCCAAGAATTGAGCTTCCTGGGCTCGTTCTCGGTCACCTATTGCACATTTTTCATGTATGCATGGAAAATGACTTAGTTTCATGGTGGATGAATATATGAAACCTGTCCTGGCTAGTGCTTGAGCGTTAACCACCCTAAATCACCTAAGGTGCTGGCTAAGGAAATTTAGCAATGCCACTATGCGCTATCTGGCTTGCTGCTTGACCTAAATTTAATAAGGCATGCTATGCTACAAAATAGAACTGCAATTGATTTTTGTTACTTGTCCATGGTCACAGTTGCGAGGACTCTGGGGGTATGTGTTGTATGATCATTCCCAGTTGGTACCAGTGAAGGAATGAGAAGAATTAAGCAAACAACTGAAGATGAATGATAGCAGGAACCCATTTGGAGACTGTATGGGGCGGGTGTGTATGTGTGTGTGTGGGGGGGGTGGTGGCATGGCTACAAAACTACTGTGTAATTCTCCTATGAATTGCATTCTGTGTTCCATGTCTATTGCCCTGGCTGATATCAGTAATAGACTCTCTGTTCCAACAGTGTGTAGTACAGATTGTGGAATATCGATCTCTTCCAACAGTGGACCACGCGGTGGCATGTGTAAGTTGTTTGGTCTGTTGTGGAACAGCTTGTCCTGGCGTTGGGGGTGGCCTTGGTTACAAAAGTGATCACTCTACACTTTGTTAGTTCTCACTGCATCTGCCTGTGCTGCACGTTGTAGCCCATGCTTGCTATCCTTTTTACGCAGTTTCATAGCATGTCTATTTTGACACCATGCTGTATCAAAACCATGTACCATGTGTAGGTGAGTACCAGCGTGTTCCACTCTCAGACCATGCGGTGGCATGTGTTAGGACTAAAAACTGTTAGGTTGGTCTGATTTGAAAAAGGCATTGTTGGTATAACAATGCTAACAAGCTAACTCATTAATTTTAACAAGCTAACTCATTAATAAATTCTTTGTTGTTTCGTTCTATGGCTCAAGTGTGTGTGTGAGTGTATTTGACATCCCCAAACAGCTCACTTGCTTTATATACATATGTTCAGGTGGAAAGAGTAAGAGACCTACTGCTCCACCTGGACTGTCACAAGTCCATGGGGCCAGATGGGATCCACCTGAGTGTGCTGAGGGAACTAGCAGATGTGATTGCTGAGCCAATTTCCATCATGTATCAGCGGTCCTGGTCAACTGGAGATGTCGCAGATGACTGGAGACTTGCAAATGTGATGGCTATCTATAAGAAGAGTCATAAGGAGGACACAGGGAACTAAAGGCCTGTGAGCTTGACCTCGGTGCCAGGGGAGGTTATGAAACCAAGCTTATCTCCTTCTATGATGTGTTGGGTCTGTCTGAGCTGGAGTCACCTTTTCCCTGCAGCAGCCCGCACAGCACTGTGCTCTGCACTCGTAGCTGGAACAGCACTGATATCACTCCAGTGTTGTGTCTATTGCTGCGTAGTGCTGGCACAGCATCAGGACTCCTTCCAAGCCCCCAAGAGCCAGCAGGCTGCGGGTGGGCAAGTGATGGGGAGGGGACATTGCCAGGGCAGCTGACCTAAACCAACCAAAGGGATATTCCATAACACCTGATGTCACACTCAGCAATAAAAGGGGGGGCTCTCGTGGGAGAGGGGGCTGTTCCTCCTGAACAACCACTACGCGTTTGAGGCCCTGCTTCCCAGGACGTGGCCGAACACCGCTCGCTGATGGGAAGTAGAGAATAATTTTTTTCTCTCTCTGTGCTTCCGCGCGGACTGATTGTTTCTTTTGTATCTGTTTTTCCTTCCCATTCCCTTTCCCTTTAATTAAACCTTTCTCATCTCAAACCTCGAGTTCTCTGTGTTCTATTTTCTCCCTCTCCTTCTGAGGAGAGGGGGAGTGAGAGAGCGGTTGTGGTGGAGCTTGGCTGCCCACCTGAGTAAAACCACCACAGTCCTTTTTGGCGCCCAACGTGGGGCTCGAGGGTTGAGATAACAATAGCATTGATTGAAGTATTTACAACTAACATATTGGTAGTCAATTCTCGGTTTTCTGGCAATACTCTTCTGTGTGGATATGTTGTATGTAGCCTACTCTCTGTTTTCTTTTTTCCTTTACATCCGATCGGAGAAAGTGTTGAAGTCTGTGCTTGTTTTTTTTTTTTTTTTTATCGTGTTGTGCTGTAACATACTGGCCTTCAGTTTTGTTTGGTATTCAGGCCTGGCATTGTTATCCTTCTGGTCTCCTAGAGATTATCTTATTGAAAATATTAAGAATTACAGCGCCTTCTTTTTTGCCCCTAGCAGTCAATCAGTGAATAATATCGGGTGTGGTGCCTTCTACTTTTCTCCCTGTGGGCTAATTACAGCAGCCTTTCAGTATCTTGGATACCCTTGGTCAGATATTATCCTCCTATTACTAGGTCTTGTGTTTGTCTTCTTCCCCAAGGTAAAGCAATTTATTAATAATATTATCCAAGGACCTGTCCCCAGACAAAGTTGTGGGTGGCAAGGTGTGTGTGGGGATTTGGGCAGGTACCTATCACGGTTTTCTCCTCCAATGTTTCTAAATTTCACCCCGGAACAAGTACAAAATTCAAGAAAACTGGTACAATGTTTGAAAGACGTATGTCCTGACCCTGGCAATCCTAGAGAACTCCACCAGCTTGCTGCACTCTGCTGGGGTCTGGCTTACGCCTATCAGATGCCCAGCACCCTCAAGGGGATAGGGAGGTACTTGAATTTGATTATGAGACAGCACACACTGTGACCACCCCAGAGGACCGACCATCTATGGTATCAGTCGCCCCTGTAGTAAAGACGAAACAGTGGAAACGGAGATCAGGTCGTTTAGTACAGGAAGAAGCTCCTCCTACAGATGAGGGAGAAGAAGAAAAGGCAGGAAGCTCTAAAGCAGCGTTATCACGGCAACATCACAAAGAAGAGACTGAAATCATAGATGAATCAGAAACTACTCGGTCTCTATCTTTGAGTGAGCTGCGAGAACTACGAAAAGACTTCAGTCGCCATCCAGGTGAGCACATCCTCAGTTGGCTGCTTCGATGCTGGGATAGTGGGGCCAATACCCAACAGCTAGAAGGCAATGAAGCCAAGCAGCTGGGATCCCTTTCCAGAGAACGGCTCATTGATAGAGTAATTGGAAGAGAGGCACAAGTTATCAGCCTCTGGAGGCGAATCCTAACAGCTGTGAAAGAAAGGTATCCCCATAAAGAGGATATTGTCTACCAAGTAAACAAATGGACCACTATGGATCAGGGCCTCCAGCAGCTGCAGGAATTAGCTGTGCTGGAGATGCTTTATAGTGATTTAAACAACGCCCAGGTACCTAAAGACCCCGATGAAGTTCAATGCACAACATCCATGTGGCAGAAGTTTGTACGGGCGGCACCCCCAACACATGCCAGCACACTGGCAGTAATGGGTTGGGAGGAGGGGATGGGGCCAACTGTGGACACCGTGTCCAATCAACTTCATAAATATGAAGAAAATCTCTCTGCCCCAGTATGGGGCTGCATTTCAGCTGTGGAGAGACTGTCCCAACGGTTAGACGAACACATAGCTTCATCCTCACCTAAACGGAAAAATCTTTCGGCCATCAAGCACCAGCAGTCCCCGGCTCAAACAAGGGAGAATCCAGGACGCACACCACGAGGTACCTTGTGGTTTTATTTACGCGACCATGGGGAAGATATGAGGAAGTGGGACAGTGAACCGACCTCGGCCCTAGCTGCTCGGGTACGTGAGCTACGGAAAGATACAGCAGCAACAAAGAGGGCCCCTAAGAGGATTGCTGCTCCAGTTTCTGTTGGACAGTCCCCCAGAGGCAGTAGAAGGAATAGTATTACTCCTGACCCTGACGAAGAGACTTCTGCTTCACATTTGGAAGAATTAATTGATAGATACTCCGGCCAAGACTAGTGGGGCCCTGCCTCTGGCCAGGTAGAGGAGAGGGACAACCGGATTTACTGGACTGTGTGGATTCGATGGCCTGGCACACCGGAACCGCAAAAATATAAAGCTTTAGTGGACACAGGCGCACAGTGTACCTTAATGCCGTCAGGCCACCAAGGGGCAGAACCCATCTCTATCTCTGGAGTGACGGGGGGATCCCAAGAGCTAACCATATTGGAAGCTGAAGTGAGTCTAACTGGGAATGAGTGGCAAAAGCACCCCATCGTGACTGGCCCAGAGGCTCCGTGCATCCTCGGCATAGACTACCTCAGGAAAGGGTACTTCAAGGATCCAAAAGGGTACCTACCGGTGGGCTTTTGGCATAGCTGCCTTGAGCACAGAGAAGATTAAGCAGCTGTCTACCCTGCCTGGTCTCTCACAAGACCCTTCTGCTGTAGGACTGCTGAGGATTGAAGAACAGCAAGTGCCAATTGCGACTACAACTGTGCACCGGCGGCAATATCGCACCAACCGAGACTCCCTGATTCCTATCCATGAGTTAGTTCACCATCTGGAGAGCCAAGGAGTGATCAGCAAGACTCATTCACCTTTTAACAGTCCTATATGGCCAGTGCGAAAGTCCAATGGCGAGTGGAGGCTAACAGTGGACTATCGGGGCCTGAATGAAGTCACACCACCACTAAGTGCAGCAGTGCCAGACATGCTAGAACTCCAGTACGAACTAGAGTCAAAGGCAGCCAAGTGGTATGCTACAATCGATATTGCTAATGCATTTTTCTCTATCCCTCTAGCAGCAGCATGCAGGCCACAATTTGCTTTCACTTGGAGGGGCATTCAGTATACTTGGAATCGACTGCCCCAGGGGTGGAAACACAGCCCTACCATTTGCCATGGACTGATCCAGACGACACTGGAACAGGGGAACGCTCCTGAACACCTGCAGTACATCGATGATATCATTGTATGGGGTAACACAGCAGAAGAATTTTTTGAGAAAGGGAAGAAAATAATCCAAATTCTCCTGAAAGCTGGCTTTGCCATTAAACAGAATAAGGTCAAAGGACCTGCACAGGAAATCCAGTTCTTGGGGGTAAAATGGCAGGATGGACGTCGCCACATTCCGACGGATGTGATCAACAAAATAACAGTTATGTCTCCGCCAACTAGCAAAAAAGAAACACAAACTTTCCTAGGTCTTGTGGGATTTTGGAGAATGCATGTGCCCAGCTACAGTCAGCTTGTGAGTCCTCTATATCGAGTGACACGAAAGAGGAACTCGTTCGAGTGGGGCCCCGAGCAACAACAGGCCTTTGAACAACTCAAACAAGAAATAGCTCGTGCAGTAGCCCTTGGGCCTGTCCGTACTGGACCAGCTGTGCAAAACATACTGTACACTGCAGCTGGGGAGCATGGCCTCACCTGGAGCCTCTGGCAGAAGACCCCAGGAGAAACTAGAGGCCGACCTTTGGGGTTCTGGAGCCGGGGCTACCGAGGATCAGAAGCCAATTACACCCCAACTGAAAAGGAAATATTAACAGCGTATGAGGGGATTCGAGCCGCTTCAGAAGTTGTTGGTACAGAAGCACAACTTCTCTTGGCCCCACGGCTACCTGTGTTACATTGGATGTTCAAAGAGAAAAAACCCACTACACATCATGCAACCGATGCTACGTGGAGTAAATGGGTAGCATTAATTACACAGCGGGCTCGAATGGGAAAACCCAACAGCCCGGGAATCCTGGAGGAGATTATGGACTGGCCAGAGGGCAGGGATTTCAGAGCACCAGCAGAAGACGTAACTCATGCTGAAGAGACACCACCATACAATGAGTTGCCAGAAGACAGAAAGCAGTATGTGTTGTTTACTGACGGATCCTGCCGTGTGGTAGGGAGCCATCGGAAGTGGAAAGCTGCTGTGTGGAGTCCCACACGACAAGTTGTGGAGGCCATGGAAGGGGAAGGTGAGTCGAGCCAGTATGCAGAAGTGAAAGCTATACAACTGGCCCTAGAAATTGCTGAAAGAGAAAAGTGGCCGGTACTGTATCTCTACACTGACTCATGGGTGGTGGCAAATGCGCTGTGGGGGTGGCTGCGACAATGGAAACAGAACAACTGGCAGTGCAGAGGTAAACCTATCTGGGCTGCTACCCTGTGGCAAGATATTGCTGCCCGGGTAGAAAACCTGGCTGTAAAGGTACGTCATGTAGATGCCCATATGCCTAAGAATCGTGCTACCGAAGAACATCAGAACAATGAAGAAGTAGATAGAGGTTCAAAAATTGAAATAGCTCAGGTGGACCTGGACTGGGGGCGTAAGGATGAGCTGTTGTAGCTCGATGGGCCCATGAAACATCAGGACATCTGGGGAGGGATGCCACTTACAGATGGGCTTGTGATCGAGGGGTGGACCTGACCATTGAGGCCATCACACAGGTTACCCAGTTGTGTGAGACCTGTGCTGCAATCAAACGGGCCATGAGGGTAAAGTCTCCCTGGAATAGGGGGAGATGGCTTGGATTTCGTTATGGTGAGGCCTGGCAGATTGACTACATCGGACCACTTCCACAAACCCGCCAAGGTAAACGTTACATACTCACCATGGTAGAAGCAACTACTGGGTGGCTGGAAACATATCCAGTAAACCATGCCACGGCCCGAAACACTATCTTGGGCCTGGAAAGACAAGTGCTGTGGTGATATGGTACACCAGAAAGAATTGAGTCCGACAATGGGAGTCACTTCCGAAACAATTTGATCACTTCCTGGGCCAAGAGACATGGCATTGAATGGGTGTACCACATCCCTTATCACCCACAAGCCTCTGGGAAGTTTGAGAGGTACAATGGACTGTTAAAAACTACGCTGCGAGCATTGGGTGCTGGGACATGGAAACATTGGGATATAAATCTACCAGAGGCCACTTGGCTAGTTAACAACAGGGGGTCTGAAAGCCGCCCTGGTCCTGCTAAAACAAAACCCCTACACACTGTGGGAGAAGTCCCTGTAGTGCATGTAAGGAAGTGGATGGGGAAGGCAGTGTGGGTTGCCCCTGCCATGGGAAAAGGCAAACCCACTCGTGGGATTGTCTTTGCCCAATGACCAGGGTATACCTGGTGGGTAATGCAGAAAGATGGGGATATCAAGTGTGTGCCACAAGGAGATTTAACACTGGGAGAAAATTAATCTGTCATCCAAGTTATGTGTTGTAGGAGGACACTGCAGAACCAATGACAGGTCAACTTTGCAAGGAACCGGGCAAGTGCAACAGTGATGTGAGCTAAGCTGGTGCTGGTGTCAAGAAAACCAACTTCGCCTGCCCTGAGTGACCACTTTGACAGATGAAGCTGAAACCATCAACAGTTTTTATGAGCATTTTGGGAAAAGACCTATTGAATAAAGAGAAGTACAGACATAAAAATGCTTCAATGGACAGAAAACAATGGTGATGAGAACATCTATATACTAAACTGTACCTGATTGTGACACAAATGTTATGGAATAAGGGGTGGAAGTTGTGTTGGGTCTGTCTGAGCTGGAGTCACCTTTTCCCTGCAGCAGCCCGCACAGCACTGTGCTCTGCACTCGTAGCTGGAACAGCACTGATATCACTCCAGTGTTGTGTCTATTGCTGCGTAGTGCTGGCACAGCATCAGGACTCCTTCCAAGCCCCCAAGAGCCAGCAGGCTGCGGGTGGGCAAGTGATGGGGAGGGGACATTGCCAGGGCAGCTGACCTAAACCAACCAAAGGGATATTCCATAACACCTGATGTCACACTCAGCAATAAAAGGGGGGGCTCTCGTGGGAGAGGGGGCTGTTCCTCCTGAACAACCACTACGCGTTTGAGGCCCTGCTTCCCAGGACGTGGCCGAACACCACTCGCTGATGGGAAGTAGAGAATAATTTTTCTCTCTCTCTGTGCTTCTGCGCGGACTGATTGTTTCTTTTGTATCTGTTTTTCCTTCCCATTCCCTTTCCCTTTAATTAAACCTTTCTCATCTCAAACCTCGAGTTCTCTGTGTTGTATTTTCTCCCCCTCCTTCTGAGGAGAGGGGGAGTGAGAGAGCGGTTGTGGTGGAGCTTGGCTGCCCACCTGAGTAAAACCACCACATATGACCAGGTGACCCACCTGGAGGATGAGGGAAAGGCTGGTGATGTCGTTTGCCTAGACTTCAGCAAGGCCTTTGACACGATGTCATGGCTTGGACAGGTACACTCTTTGCTGGGATAAAAAGAGGCTGGATGACCAGGCCCAGAGCGTGGCGGTGAACGGATTGAAATCCAGCTGGTGACCAGTCACCAGTGGTGTTCCCTGGGGGTCAGTGTTGGGGCCCATCCTCTTTAATATCTTTATTGAAGACTTGGATGAGGGAATTGAGTGCACCCTCAGTAAGTTTGCAGATGACACTAAATTGGGGGGAAGTGTCAATCTGCCAGAGGGTTGGAAGACCCTGCAGAGGGACCTGGACGGGATGGGTTAGTGGGCAGAGGCCAAGGGGATGAGATTCAACATGGCTCAGTGCTGGGTCCTGCGCTTTGGCCACAAAAACCCCACTCATTGCTCGAGGCTTGGGGCAGAGTGTCTGGAAAGTTGTGCAGAGGAAAAGGATCTGGGGGTGCTGTCGATGCTCACCTGAACATGAGCCAGCAGTGTGCCTAGGTGGCCAAGAAGGCCAAGGGCATCCTGGTTGTGTCAGGAGCAGTGCAGCCAGCAGGGCCGATCATCCCCCTGTGCTCTGCTCTGGTGAGGCCGCACCTTGAGTGCTATGTTCAGCTTTGGGCCCCTCACTACAAGGAGGACATTGAGGTCCTAGAGCATGTCCAGAGTAGGGCTATGATGCTGGTGAAGGGTCTGGAACACAAATCCTATGGGGAGCAGCTGAGGGAACTGGGGTCAACTTGTTTAGTCTGGAGCAGAGGAGGCTCAGGAGAGACCTTATCACTCTCTGCAACTACCTGAAAGGAAGTTGTGGAGAGCTGGGGGTCAGCCTCTTCTCACAGGTAAAACAAGAGGGAATGGCCTCAAGTTGTGCCAGGGGAGGTTCAGGCTGGAAATGAGGAGACATTTCTGCTCAGAAAGAGCAGTCAGGCCTTGGGACGGGTTGCCCAGGGAGGTGGTGGAGTCACCATCCCTGGGGGTGTTTAACGAGAGGTTGGACGTGGTGCTTGGGGACATGGTTTGGTGGGTGACATTGGTTGGACCAGATGATCTTTGAGGTCTTTTCCAACCTTAATAATTCTGTGATTCTACAGGAAAGCTGGGGAGGGACTTTATCAGGAAGTGTAGCAATAGGACAAGGGGTAATGGCTTTAAACTAAGAGGGGAGATTTAGATTAGAAATGAGGAAGAAAATCTTTCCTATGAGGTCTTTACTATGAGGGCTGTGAGGCACTGGAATAGGTTTCCTAGAGATGCTGTGGATGCCCCATCCCTGGAAGTGTTCAAAGCCAGGTTGAACAGGGCTTTGAGCAACCTGATCTAGCGGGAGGTGGCCCTGCCCATAGCTGGCGGGGAGGAGGTGGGTTGGAATGAGATGATCTTCGAAGTCCTTTCCAACCCAAACCATTCTGATTTCATGATTCTAGGATAATTGTGGCTCACCTGCAAATGAAGCATGCAGAGACCAGTCCAGTCCAACTCAAACAGTTTATTAGCAAAGACTACAAAGCATTATAATGAATCACCACTTTTGCCAGTTCTTCAGGAGACTCTGGTCACTGGGTTTGCAGAAGGATTGCAGGAAAGGTGCGTAGTAAAAACCTCTGGCCACTGCACTGGTGCAGGCAGAGCCACTTCCATGTTCTCCAGACAAAAACAAAACAAAATAGCAGAGCTCCCCACAAATGTTCACCTGCACGCAGATCCCACTTTCCTTTCTGCAAGTGTGACAAGTATTGCTGCAGGGAAAGGAGAAGGAGGTCAATGAGGCCTTCTACAAGCAGCTGGTAATAGCCTCATGATCACAGACACTGGTCCTCATGGGGGACTTCAATTTTCTGGACATCTGTTGGGTAAGCACCTCAGTCAGGCACGCACAGTTCAAAAGGTTCCTACAATGCATTGAGGACAATTTTCTGACACAGGCGGTGGAGGAGCCAAGGAGGAAGGGCGTGCTCCTGGACCTCATTCTTACCAACAGGGATGGCCTTGTTAGGGATGTGAAGGTCAGGGGCAGGTTGGGATGCAGTCTTCTTCTCTGGAGATATTCAAGGCCTGTCTGGACGCCTAGACGTCTGGACACATGAGATGGTGGAGTTCCAGATGGAACTTGGTGGAAGAACTAAGGCTAAAAGCAGGATTGCTACCCTGGACTTTCAGAGAGCCAACTTCGACCTCTTCTGGGACCTGCTTGGGAGTGTCTCATGGGCTAGGTTGCTAGAAGGCAAGGGTGCTTGTGAGAGCTGGGCTACATTTAAACAGCACTTCTTCCAAGCTCAGGATCGGTGCATCCCTAAGAGTAGGAAACTGGGGAAGGGGGACAGGAAACCTGCATGGATGAGCAAGGAGCTCATCGATAGGATCAAAAGGAAGAGGAAGGTTTATGAAATGTGGAAAAAGGGCCTGTCCTCTTGGGAGGAGTATAGAAGTGTTGTCAGTGCCTGCAGGGACTCGACGAGAAAGGCTAAAGCCCACCTAGAGATGAGGCTTGCGAAAGAGATCAAGGATAATAAGAAGGTTTTTGTTTGTTTGTTTTTGTTGTTGTTTTTTTTAAGTATGTAAACAGTAAAAGGAAGACTAGGGATAATGTGGGTCCCCTGCTCAATTAGGGGGGTGTTCTGGTAACGGGAGACACTGAGAAGGCAGAGATACTGAATGCTTTCTTTGCATTAGTCTTTACTTCAAGGACTCCCCCCCAGGACTCCTTGACCCTGGAGGGAGGAGAAAGAGTCTGGGAAGTGGCGATCTCTCCCCTTGTTGACAAGGGAGTGGTTCAGGAGCGTCTGAGTGGGCTCAACGCACACAAATCCATGGTCTCAATGGGATGCATCCACGTGTGCTACAGGAATTGGCAGAGGTGATTGCCGAACCGCTCTTTATCATCTTTGAAAGATCCTGGAGAACAGGAGAGGTGCCTGAAGATTGGAGGATATCCAATGTCACTCTGGTCTTTAAGAAGGGCAAGAAGGAGGATCCGGGAAACTACAGGCAAGTCAGTCTCAGCTCCGTCCCTGGAAAGGTGTTGGAGCGGCTTGTTCTGGATGCCATATCCAAGCAATTGGAAGAGAAGAAGGTTATGAGGAGTAGTCAGCATGGATTCACCAAGGGGAAGTTGTGCTCGACCTCATAGAAGGCAACCTCATTGCCTTCTATGATGGCATCACCAACTGGGTAGATGAGGGGAGAGCAGTGGATGTCATCTACCTTGACTTTAGCAAGGCTTTCGATACTGTCTCCCATGGCATCCTGAGAACAAAGCTGAGAAAGTGTGGGATAGAGGAGTGGACAGTAAGGTGGGTTGAGAACTGGCTGTCTGGCCAAGCTCAGAGGGTAGTGTTCAGAGGAGCAGAGTCTGGCTGGAAGCCTGTGACTAGTGGTGTTCCCCAGGGGTCGGTGCTGGGTCCGGTCTTTTTCAGCATTTTCAGGGTCCAGTCTTGTTCAACATCTTCATCAACTTTGATGAGGGAATAGTGTCTGCCCTTAGCAAGTACACCGATGACACAAAGCTGGGAGGAGTGGCTGACATGCCAGAAGGCTGTGCTGCCATTCAGCGAGACCTGGACTGGCTGGAGAGATGGGCAGGAAGAAGCCCAATGAGATTTAATAAGAGCAAGTTTTGGGGCCTGCACCTGGGAAGGAACAACTGCATGTATCAGCACAGGCTGGGGGACAACCTGCTGGAGAGGAGCTCTGAGGAGAAGGACCTGGGCGTCCTGGTGGACGACAGGTTGACCATGAGCCAGCACTGTGCCCTTGTGGCCAAGAGGGCTAATGGGATCCTGGCGTGCATTAAGGGGAGTGTGGCCAGCAGGTCAAGGGTGGTGATCCTGATGGCCGCAGATGGGTCCCTATCTTTTAGGGGAAAAAGGATCCTGGGCCAGGAGCTGGCAGGGCTCACTGAGAGGGCTTTAAACTAGGTAAGAAGGGGGATGGGGCTGAGGCAAGGATTGTTGGGGCTGTGCCAGGGGGAACAATGGCAAGGCCGGAGGATAAGGTAAAGGCCCAGCTGAAGTGCATCTACACCAATGCACGCAGCATGGGTAACAAACAGGAGGAGCTGGAAGCCATCGTGCAGCAGGCAGGCTACCACTTGGTTGCCATCACGGAGACGTGGTGGGACCAGTCTCATGACTGGAGTGCTGCAATGCCTGGCTATAAGCTCTTCAGAAGGGACAGGCAGCACAGAAGGGGTGGTGGTGTGGCTCTCTATATTAGAGAGTCTTTTGATGTTGTAGAACTCGAGGCTAGGAATGACAAGGTCGAGTCCCTTTGGGTTAGGATCGGCAGGGACAACAAGGCTAGCGTCCTGGTCGGGGTCTGCTATAGACTGCCGAACCAGGATGAGGAGACGGTTGAGGAGTTCTACAGGCAGCTGACAGAAGTTGCGAAATCTTCAGCGCTTGTACTCGTGGGGGACTTCAACTTCCATGACATATCCTGGAAGCACAACACAGCCCAGAGAAAGCAGTCTAGGAGGTTTCTGGAGAGCGTGGAAGATAGCTTCCTGACGCAGCTGGTTAGTGAACCTACCAGGGGTGGTGCCCTGCTAGACCTTCTCTTCACAAACAGAGAAGGACTGGTGGAGGATGTGATTGCCGGGAGCTGTCTTGGTCAGAGTGACCACGAAATGGTGGAGTTCACTATTCTTGGCGAGGCCAGGAAGGGGACCTGTAAAACCGCTGTATTGGACTTTCGAAGGGCTGACTTTGGGCTGCTCAGGACACTAGTTGGTGGAGTCCCTTGGGAGGCGGTTCTGAAGGGCAGAGGGGTCCAGGAAGGCTGGGTGCTCTTCAAGAGGGAAATCTTAATGGTGCGGGAGCAGTCTGTCCCCATGCACCCAAAGACGAGCCAGCTGGGAAGAAGACCAGCCTGGCTCAACAGAGAACTGTGGCTTGAGCTTAGGAGAAAAAAGAGGGTTTATAATCTTTGGAAAAGTGGGCAGGCCACTAGGGAGGACTGTAAGCATGTAGCGAGGCTGTGCAGGGACAAAATTAGGAAGGCCAAAGCTCATCTGGAGCTCAATCTGGCTACTGCCCTTAAAAATAACAAAAAACATTTTTATAAATACATCAACACAAAAAGGGGGACTAAGGAGAATCTCCATCCTTTACTGGATGCGGGGGGAAACTTAGTTACAAGAGATGAGGAAAAGGGGGAGGTGCTCAATGCCTTCTTTGCCTCAGTCTTTAGCGGCAATACCGGTTGTTCTCTGGATACCCAGTACCCTGAGCTGGTGGAAGGGGATGGGGAGCAGGATGTGGCCCTCACTATCCACGAAGAACTGGTTGGTGACCTGCTACGGCACTTGGATGTGCACAAGTCATAGAATCATAGAATCATAGAATATCCTGAGTTGGAAGGGACCCTTAAGGATCATCAAGTCCAACTCTTGACACCGCACAGGTCTACCCAAAAGTTCAGACCATGTGACTAAGTGCACAGTCCAATCTCTTCTTAAATTCAGTCAGGCTCGGTGCAGTGACCACTTCCCTGGGGAGCCTGTTCCAGTGTTCAACCACCCTCTCTGTGAAGAACTTCCTCCTGATGTCAAGCCTAAATTTCCCCTGCCTTAGCTTAACCCCGTTCCCGCGGGTCCTGTCACTGGTGTTAATGGAGAAAAGGTCTCCTGCCTCTCGACACCCCCTTATGAGGAAGTTGTAGACTGCGATGAGGTCTCCCCTCAGCCTCCTCTTCTCCAGGCTGAACAGGCCCAGTGCCCTCAGCCGTTCCTCGTACGTCTTCCCCTCCAGGCCTTTCACCATCTTCGTAGCCCTCCTCTGGACACTCTCCAACAGTTTCATGTCCTTTTTATACTGTGGTGCCCAGAACTGCACACGGTACTCGAGGTGAGGCCGCACCAGCGCAGAGTAGAGCGGGACAATCACCTCCCTCGACCTACTAGAGATGCCGTGCTTGATGCACCCCAGGACACGGTTGGCCCTGTCGATGGGGCCAGATGGGATCCACCCAAGGGTACTGAGAGAACTGGCAGAAGAGCTGGCCAAGCCGCTTACCATCATTTATCAGCAGTCCTGGCTATCGGGGGAGGTCCCAGTTGACGGGTGGCTAGCAAACGTGACGCCCATCTACAAGAAGGGCCGGAGGGCAGACCCGGGAAACTATAGGCCTGTCAGTTTGACCTCAGTACCAGGGAAGCTCATGGAGCAGATCCTCTTGAGAGTCATCATGCGGCACTTGAAGGGCAAGCAGGCGATCAGGACCAGTCAGCATGGGTTTATGGAAGGCAGATCCTGCTTGACGAACCTGATCTCCTTCTATGACAAAGTGAAGCGCTGGGTGGACGAGGGAAAGACTGTGGATGTGGTCTACCTTGACTTCAGCAAGGCTTTTGACACCGTCTCCCACAGCATTCTCCTCAAGAAACTGGCTGCTCTGGACTTGGACTGGCGCACACTTCGTTGGGTTAGAAACTGGCTGGATAGCCGGGCCCAAAGAGTTGTGGTAAATGGAGTCAAGTCCAGTTGGAGGCCAGTCACTAGTGGTGTCCCCCAGGGCTCGGTGCTGGGGCCGGTCCTCTTTAATATCTTCATCGATGATCTGGACAAGGGCATCGAGTGCACCCTCAGTAAGTTCGCAGATGACACCAAGTTAGGTGCGTGTGTCGATCTGCTCGAGGGTAGGAAAGCTCTGCAGGAGGATCTGGATAGGCTGCACTGATGGGCTGAGGTCAACTGCATGAAGTTCAACAAGGCCAAGTGCTGGGTCCTGCACCTGGGGCGCAATAACCCCAAGCAGAGCTACAGGCTGGGAGATGAGTGGTTGGAGAGCTGCCAGGCAGAGAAGGACCTGGGAGTGATGGTGGACAGTCGGCTGAATATGAGCCAGCAGTGTGCTCAGGTGGCCAAGAAGGCCAATGGCATCCTGGCTTGTATCAGAAACAGTGTGGCCAGCAGGGCTAGGGAGGTGATCGTCCCCCTGTACTCGGCTCTGGTGAGGCCGCACCTCGAGTACTGTGTTCAGTTTTGGGCCCCTCGCTACAAGAAGGACATCAAGGTGCTTGAGCGGGTCCAGAGAAGGGCGACGAAGCTGGTGAGGAGCCTGGAGAACAAGTCCTACGAGGAGCGGCTGAAGGAGCTGGGCTTGTTCAGCCTGGAGAAGACGAGGCTCAGGGGCGACCTCATCGCTCTCTATAGGTACCTCAAGGGAGGCTGTAGCGAGGTGGGGGTTGGCCTGTTCTCCCACGTGCCTGGTGACAGGACGAGGGGGAATGGGCTTAAGTTGAGCCAGGGGAGTTTTAGGTTAGATGTTAGGAAGAACTTCTTTACTGGAAGGGTTGTTAGGCACTGGAAAGGGCTGCCCAGGGAGGTGGTGGAGTCCCCATCCCTGGAAGTCTTTAAAAGACGTTTAGATGTAGAGCTTAGGGATATGGTTTAGTGGGGACTGTTAGCGTTAGGTCAGAGGTTGGACTCGATGATTTGAGGTCTCTTCCAAACTAGAAATTCTGTGATTCTGTGATTCTGTATTTCAGCATGTAATGCTATTACTATGAAAGCATTCAGTCAGCTGTTTTTGCATCAACCACTGTTGTCAAAGACAGAAAAGACAGAAAGGATCAAATCTCTCTTTGGCTGGATGAATTCTGCACAGCACTTGGAGACATGCTAAACTTGCCCAGGACCAACCTGAAGGGCATTGAACATCAGGAGATAACAGACATAGAGTTCCTGAATAATGCCATGACAGAAGTCAATGGGAAATTTCATGGCAAAGGAGAAATCCCTGCTTCATGGCACACAGTTACAAAGCAGAATGCACTCGCTGAACTGGACAAATGTTAGGCTAAGTTGGTATGAAGGAAAAACTGCAAGTGCTTTGCATTTTAGAAGAACATAATACGAGGATAACCACAAAATCTTCTTGTAATGATTATGATTTAACCTTGTCAATAAAACTAAATGTAATTGCTGCAACATTGGGTGAACTAAGGAGTGCTTCTTATGCTGCTGCTCAGCGATTCCCTTGCTGTGTGATAAAGTCAAAGTCCTTTTCCTTTCTTGCCATAAATATATACATCAGCTTTGTCTTAAAGCAAACTAGAAAAATATTCCTGCAGGAAGCAGTCATACCGCCAAGATCAAGACCAAGTGCCAGATGAAGAGTGAAGGCAACATTAGCAAGTACCAGTTTTATCAGCGGCTATGAGAAAAGAAATGACACTGGCACATAATCGTTTCACAGAATCACAGAATTGAAGGGATTGGAAAGGACCTCAAAAGATCATCAGGTCCAACCCCTCTGCCAAATCAGGTTCCTTAGAGCAGGCTGCCCAGGTAGGTGTCCAGACAGGCCTTGAATATCTCCAGAGAAGGAGACTCCACAACCTCCCTAGGCAGCCTGTTCCAGTGCTCCGTCACCCTCACCGTGAAGAAGTTCTTTCTCATATTGGTGCGGAACTTCCTGTGCTCCATCTTGTGGCCATTACTCCTTGTCCTGTCCCCATAAACCACTGAAAAGAGGTTGGCCAAATCCCTCTGTCTCCCACACCTCAGGTATTTATACACATAGATGAGATCCCCTCTCGGTCTTCTCTTCTCCAGGCTGACCAGCCCTAGGTCTCTCAGCCTTTCCTCATAAGGAAGATGCTCCAGGCCCTGTATCATCTTTGTGGTCTTCCACTGGACTCTTTCCAGGAGATCCCTGTCCTTTCTGTACCAGGAAGCCCAAAACTGGACACAGTACTCCAGGTGAGGCCTGACCAGGGCAGAGTAGAGGGGGAGGATCACAGAATCACAGAATTTCTAGGTTGGGAGAGACCTCAAATCATCGAGTCCAACCTCTGACCTAACACTAACAGTCCCCACTAAACCATATCCCTAAGCTCTACACCTAAACATCTTTTAAAGACCTCCAGGAATGGTGACTCCACCACTTCCCTGGGCAGCCCTTTCCAGTGCCTAACAACCCTTTCAGTAAAGAAGTTCTTCCTAACATCTAACCTAAAACTCCCCTGGCTCAACTTAAGCCCATTCCCCCTCGTCCTGTCACCAGGCACGTGGGAGAACAGGCCAACCCCCACCTCGCTACAGCCTCCTTTAAGGTATCTGTAAAGAGCAATAAGGTCACCCCTGAGCGACTTGAGGTGTGCAGAAGAAAAATTTGAACATTTCAAGCATTACCTTAATGCCCCAGGAGACATTTTAAATAATTACATTAAGACAAAAGTTGAGACGTACGGTTTAGATAAGAACAGAAGGCTAGAGATGTTTTTAAGAGAATGCCTCTCTCGTTACTATGAAAGCATAAAGTCAGCTGTTTTTGCATCAATAAATGTTTTTGCATTGCCATAAATATTTACATCAGCTTTGTCTTAAAGCAAACTAGAAAAACATTCCGGTAGCAAGCAGTCATACCGCCAAGATCAAGACCAAGTGCCAGATGAAGAGCAAAGGCAGTATTAGAAAGGACCAGTTTTATCAGCTGCTATGGGAAAAGAAATGACACTGGCAAAAGAACAGTTTCCCTGCAGCAATACTTGTCACACTTGCAGAAAGGACAGCGGGGTCTGCAAGCAGGGAACATTTGTGGGGAACTCAGCTGTTTTGTTTTTTGGGAATGTTTTTTGCATTCATAAACTCAGTACTCAGGTGCTGTTCTCTTTCTGATGCCATTAAAGCAATTAACGCCGCAGCCTATGTGGATTTAGACAGTGATTTTAACTCTGTGATTATTAGGTATATGTCCTAGGTTAAGATGTGCCCCCACTTCCATGAGCCACTCCTACTCATGAGCTTGGGCCTGGCAAAGTTCCCTGCAGCTCCCAGCCACCCCAGCTGCTTTTGCCAAGCACTCTTGTGTTGGGTAAAAGCCCTTTATAACCAATGTAGAGAATTAGACAGCTTTGCAGCTTCCTCAGTAGCTGTCAGCAGTGCGTGAGCTTAGCGTTTGTGCTGTCAAGACAGGCAGGTGGCAACTGAACAAAAAGGGTCTGGAGAACATGGAAGTGGCTCTGCCTGCACCAGCGCAGAGGGAGGGGGTGTTTACTGTGCACTTTTCCTGCAATCCTGCTGCAAACCCAGTGACCAGAGTCTCCTGAAGAGCTGTCAAGAGTGGTGATTCATTATAATGCTTTGTAGTCTTTGCTAAGAAACTGAGTTGGACTGGACTGGTCTCTGCGTGCTTCATTTCAAGGTGAGCCACAATTCTCCTAGAATCATAAAATCAGAATGGTTTGGGTTGGAAAGGACTTTGAAGATCATCTAGTTCCAATCCCCCTGCTATGGGCAGGGCCACCTCCCACTAGATCAAGGTTGCTCAAAGCCGCATCCAGCCTGGCCTTGAACACCTCCAGGGATGGGGCATCCACAGCATCTCTAGGAAACCTGTGCCAGTGCCTCACTGCTGTCATATTAAAGATTTTCTTCCTTGTTTCTAGTCTAAATCTCCCCTCTTTTAGTTTAAAGCCATTATTCCTTGTCCTATTGTTACACGTCCTGATAAAGAGTCCCACCCCAGCTTTCCTGTAGAATCCTCGAATCATGAAGCTTGCAAAAGCCCTCCAAGATCATCTGGTCCAACAATCACCCAATCACCAATGTCACCCACCAAACCATGTCCCCAGGCACCACGTCCAACCTCTCCTTGAACACCCCCCCAGGGATGGTGACACCACTGCCTCCCTGGGCAACCATCCCAATGCCTGACTGCTCTTGCTGAGCAGAAATGTCTCCTCATTTCCAGCCTGAACCTCCCCTGGCACAACTTGGGCCCATTCCCTTCTTATCGATGGGTGTCACATTTGCAAGTCTCCAGTCATCTGCGACATTTCCAGTTGACTAGGCCCACTGATACATGATGGAAATTGGCTCAGCAATCACATCTGCTAGTTCCCTCAGCACCCTCAGGTGAAT
This sequence comes from Anas platyrhynchos, assembly GCF_047663525.1. Lineage (NCBI taxonomy): Eukaryota > Metazoa > Chordata > Aves > Anseriformes > Anatidae > Anas > Anas platyrhynchos. The sequence continues at coordinate 119,989,814 of NC_092589.1, read as the reverse complement.
CCCATCTGGCCCCATGGACTTGTGACAGTCCAGGTGGAGCAGCAGGTCTCTTACTGTTTCCACCTGAACTGTGGGGAGGGGTTATTCTGCTCTCTGTCCCAGACTTCCAGGTCGGGAGCCGTAGACCCTGAGGCGGAGCCCCTTGAGGATAACTGGTCTGACTGCTGAAGACAGATGTAAAGAAGGCATTGAGAATCTCAGCCTTTTCCTTATCCTCCGTAGTAATGTTCCAGTAAAAGATGGAGATTCTCCTTGGTCCTGCTCTTATATATATCAATATATATATTTATATTTAAATTATATATTAAACATTATATACATACATATTTATCATATATATCATTATATATCATTATTATACATTATGTATATTGTAATGTAATATAATATAATATAATATAATATAATATAATATAATATAATATAATATAATATAATATAATATAATATAATATAATATAATACAATTATATATATATGTAGTATACAATATTATATTATATATATTTCTCTGCCAGGCAGAGAAATGGGTCAGTAAGAGCTTCCTGCAGTTGCACAAGGACAAGCACAGCGTCCTGCCCCTGGGGTGGAGCAAGCCCAGCACCACCACCTGCTGGGGGCAGCCGGCTGGAAGCAGCCTGGCACAGAAGGGCCTGGGGTCCTGGTGGGCACCGAGCTGAACAGGAGCCAGCAAAGGGCCCTCGCCACAAAGAGGGCTGCTGCTCTGGTGGGCTGCACTGGGCAAAGTGCTGCCAGCAGGGCAAGGGAGGGGATCCTTCCTCAGCACTGGTGAGGCCCCGTCTGCAGTACTGGGACCAGGCCTGGGCTCCCCAGGATGACAGAGACCTGGGTTTACTGGAAAGAGGCCATGAAGACACTGCATTCCTAATTCATCTAACAGTCCAGCCATCAAATTCATCTCTCTCCAAGACTGTTCTGTCCAAGGCCATTTCCAAAACCATCAACAATCGTCTCAGAGTTTGTGCAGGATGGGAAAAGCCCCTGCGCTGAAGCAGGCCAAGAGCAGCTGCTCCTGGCAGGAGGACCAGGGGTGAACAGGGACTCACAAGCCCCCCCGGTCCTAATTCATCTAATAGTCCAGTACATCTCGCACACCAGAGTAAATCAGTAAACAATCATTTTATACGCCCCCCGGGATAATAAGCTGATAAAAAATACAACCAGTATGCATTTGTCAAGACCAAATGCTATCCTGACAATCTAATTCCCTTCCCTGATGGGTTAATTGGCCTCGACGATAGGGAGACCAGGCTGAGCCTCACTATGACCAACCCACAGGGCAGGATGAGGCCTTGGTGATGCAGCTTGGGGAAGGGTCTGCAAACCCCCAATCCCAACCTGCTTCCTAAATGCAAGGCGAGGCGGCAGCCAGCCTGGGGCTCTGGGAACATGTGTCAGCTGTGCAAGGCTGCTCCAGAAGGGTAAAACCTCTAATTTTGAGGTGGATGTGGTGGGAGCATTGTGGGGGAGGACAGAGCAAAGGCAGCAGTCCCTGGTCAGGACTCTGTACGATTTTATGTTTGCATCCCACTAGGCCGGGGTGCGGGCCAGCACAGGCAGGCAGCAGAAAAAACAACAGACCCACAGCTGAAACACAAAGAGTAAATTTATTTTCATTACAGAATCACAGAATAGTCTAGTTTGGAAGAGACCTCCAAGATCACCTAGTCCAACCTCTGACCTAACACTAACCAGTCCTCCACTAAACCATACCACCAAGCTCTACATCTAAACGTCTTTTCAAGACCTCCAGGGATGGTGACTCCACCACTTCCCTGGGTAGCCCGTTCCAATGCCTAACAACCCTTTCGGTAAAGAAGTTTTCCCTAATATCCAACCTAAGCGTCCCCTAGCCCAATTTCAGCCCATTCCCTCTCATCCTATCATTGGTGTGTGTATATTTGATGCCATACTTCTGATGCAGCAACTGTTGATAAAATCACAGAATCCCGGAGCGGTTTGGGCTGGCAGGGCCCTCAGAGCCCCCCCAGTGCCACCCCCTGCAAGGTCTTAACACCCTTTGGTACATGTGTGTGATGTCGGTCTCTGACAGAAGATCTGCAGCTGGTAAGGGGCCTCTCAGCCTCCAGCAGTGTCCTGGGGAGCTGTGCCTGATCGTGGGGTGGCCGCCACCACGCAGCCTACTGCTGTGCAGGGAAAGCCCCCAAAAGCTCATGCAGCCATATTTATGGAATAAAGCGGTTGGCTTGTAGTCAGACTACAAAAAATGGGAAAGGCAAGCACAACACTCCTTGCACCCACGACTTCTTTTACTCCCTGATAAATTAGTCTTGGAAGAACCTCCTGCTATTCGCTTGTTAATCACATGATGATGAAATGGCCTCAAGTTGCACCAGGGGACGTTTAGGTTGGATATTAGGGAAAATTTGTTCACTAAAGGGTTGCGAGGCATTGGAAGAGGATGCCCAGGAAAGTGGTTGGGCCACCATCCCTGGAGGCGTTCAAAAGGCATGTAGAGGTGGCGCTTAGGGACATGGTGTAGTGGTAGACTTCTCAGTGCTAGGTTAACAGATGGACGTGGTGGTCTTGGAGGTCTGTGCCAACCTAAATGATTCCATGGTCCTGTGAACTGGTTTCCAGGCTGACGAACATCAAAGCACACCACACAACCTGATTCAGGGGGGTTCCAAAGAACAGGCAGGAATCAAGGAAGTTCGTGGCCTGGTCAGGGCCTAGGCCTTTCTTTCCTGGGAGCCCGAGCCAGGCTGCTGTGGGCTAGGTCAAGGAGTTGAGTGCATCCATCGCAGCTAACCGTAGGTATTCTTGTTAGTGGTGGTTGGCAGTAATCTGTAATCAGGTAGAGAAGCTTAGGGAATAAAGCCTCGGTGTCCTCGTGTATCATGGACTCCTGTGAACCCCCAGCTGCAATTTCCATGCACCCAAGGGTGACACAGGAAAGGTGTTGGGTGGCAGTGCCTGCAGGGTGGTAGGGGACATCCCTTGGCACAGATGTCCCTCCAGACATCTTCCAGTGCTTGTTTTACCACCTCTACCAGGGTGCACCTCCCCAGTTTGGTGCCGCTCAGCCCCAGTTTGGACCTGTTTGCCCTTTGGAGGATGCAGGCCTGAGCAGCTCCAAGGGGCAGGAGAAGGACAGCAGCTCAGCTCTGTGCTGATGTCCCAGGATCCCAGGACAGGAACAGCGGGACAGACTGCCACAATGCCCAGGACATCCCGAATCAACAGACCCAGGAGGTCATACAGCAGCCAAGAAGAGGAAGCATTGAGTGAGCATCCTCTTGTGCATCCCTCTGGAGCCCATGGTGCTGCAGGAGGTTACCAGCGTGAAGGCAGGGGAGGCAAAGGAAGGGATGGGCAGCAGCTGGGGCACACCAGGAGATGTGCTGAAGAAATCCAGATTCTGAAGGAGCAGGGGCAACAGGACAGGGGACACGCAGAGAGTGTCATCTGCCTGGATGTCCAGAACAGCCCCAACAGGATCCCTCAGCACAATGGCTTAGAAAGGTAAGGCTGGGATAAGAGGGAGGGTCCTAACATGGAAAAGCAGTTACTGAAAAGGGAGAAAGAACAAATGGTGAATTGTCACTGTGGAGCTAAGCCTCCGGGGAACACCCCCTGAATACTCAAGAGAAGATGGGAGCTGTGGTGGTGGCACTGACCGGTAGTAAGGGGCTGCAAAGGCTGTGGCAGGATGGAAGGAGACCGGCTGCTGAAAGGGCAGACTGCTCTGCAAAGTGATGCACACCCAAAAAGCAGGCTCAGCCTCACGCCTCCAGGGATGAATATGACGCCAGCTCCCCAGGCGAGACCTTGGGGTTGTAACAAGCAGGTCCACAATGGCAAAGATGTTCGAGCCAGGGAGCTGGGAAGAAACGTGTCTGCGGGGCAGGGGAAAATGTGCACGTGGCAAGGGTTTGCTGGGCCAGGAGCACGCTTGCTGGAAGCATCCTGCTTTGTGAAGCCTGGAGCAGACGGAGCTTTCTCCCACCTGAGTGTGGGAGCAGAAAGGAGCCACCAGCACAAGGAGCTCCTGCCCCTGCAGCACCCCCACTGCCAGCAGGAGCACTGATTCCCACTCTGGGCATTCACATCTTCAACACGTGCTGCCCCCAGTGAGATTTGGGATTAGGGGAGGTGAGGTTTGGGATTAGGGGAGGTGAGGTTTGGGATTAGGGGAGGTGAGATTTGGGGAGCCATGCCAGCAGGGACTACAGGAGTAAAAATACAAACGGGCGCAAAACCAGATGGCACATCATGAAACAAGCTTTGGTCCATGCAGGGGAGTAGCAGGACCTGGCCCCAGCCAGTGCTCCACTGCCCTATAAACTCGGGGTCCCCAGCCCCCTGCAAGCCCCAGCCCCCTACAAGCCCCAGCCCCGGCTCTTTGCAGAACAGAATGGGCAAATTGGGAGTGAGCCCCCATCACCCAGTAACTCCCCTGTCACCCACCACGCTGGCACCCTCAGGCTGCCCTGGCTGTGCCCCAGACCCCCGGGGGATCTGGGCACATGAGGGGCACATTTCGGACGGCTAGTGGACGGAGCGGGAGTGCAGGTAGTGTTTTCGTCCATCCCTACGTTGACAGGGAGGGGTACGGAGAGGTCAAGGAAAGCCCACCTGTTAAACACGTGGCTCCAGGGCTGGTGCCTACGCAGAAATCTTGGGTTTTTCGACCATGGGGCACTTTACTCAGCACCTGGTCTGATGGCCGTAGGCGGGTCCCTATCCTTTAGGGAAAAAAGGATCCTGGGCCAGGAGCTGGCAGGGCTCATTGAGAGGGCTTTAAACTAGGTAAGAAGGGGGATGGGGCCGAAGCAAGGACTGTTGGGGCTGTGCCAGGGGGAGCAATGGCAAGGCCGGAGGATAAGGTAAAGGCCCAGCTGAAGTGCATCTACACCAATGCACGCAGCATGGGTAACAAACAGGAGGAGCTGGAAGCCATCGTGCAGCGGGCAGGCTACGACTTGGCTGCCATCACGGAGACGTGGTGGGACCAGTCTCATGACTGGAGTGCTGCGATGCCTGGCTATAGGCTCTTCAGAAGGGACAGGCAGCACAGAAGGGGTGGCGGTGTGGCTCTCTATATTAGAGAGTCTTTCGATATTGTAGAACTCGAGGCTAGGAATGACAAGGTCGAGTCCCTTTGGGTTAGGATCGGCAGGGACAACAAGGCTAGCGTCCTGGTCGGGGTCTGCTATAGACCGCCGAACCAGGATGAGGAGACGGATGAGGAGTTCTACAGGCAGCTGACAGAAGTTGTGAAATCTTCAGCGCTTGTACTCGTGGGGGACTTCAACTTCCCTGACATATCCTGGAAGCACAACACAGCCCAGAGAAAGCAGTCTAGGAGGTTTCTGGAGAGCGTGGAAGATAGCTTCCTGACGCAGCTGATTAGTGAACCTACCAGGGGTGGTGCCCTGCTAGACCTTCTCTTCACAAACAGAGAAGGACTGGTGGAGGATATAACTGTCGGGAGCTGTCTTGGGCAGAGTGACCACGAAATGGTGGAGTTCACTATTCTTGGCGAGGCCAGGAAGGGAACCAGTAAAACCACTGTATTGGACTTTCGGAGGGCTGACTTTGGGCTGCTCAGGACACTAGTTGGTGGAGTCCCTTGGGAGGCGGTTCTGAAGGGCAGAGGGGTCCAGGAAGGCTGGGCACTCTTCAAGAGGCAAATCCTAATGTCACAGGAGCGGTCTGTTCCCATGCACCCAAAGATGAGCCAGCGGGGAAGAAGACCAGCCTGGCTCAACAGAGAACTGTGGCTTGAGCTTAGGAGAAAAAAGAGGGTTTATAATCTTTGGAAAAGTGGGCAGGCCACTAGAGAGGACTGTAAGGATGTAGCGAGGCTGTGCAGGGACAAAATTAGGAAGGCCAAAGCTCATCTGGAGCTCAATCTGGCTACTGCTGTTAAAGATAACAAAAAACGCTTTTATAAATACATCAACACAAAAAGGAGGACTAGGGAGAATCTCCATCCTTTACTGGATGCGGGGGGAAACTTAGTTACAAGAGATGAGGAAAAGGCGGAGGTGCTCAATGCCTTCTTTGCCTCGGTCTTTAGCGGCAATACCGGTTGTTCTCTGGATACCCAGTACCCTGAGCTGGTGGAAGGGGACGGGGAGCAGGATGTGGCCCTCACCATCCACGAAGAACTGGTTGGTGACCTGCTACGGCACTTGGATGTGCACAAGTCGATGGGGCCGGATGGGATCCACCCAAGGGTACTGAGAGAACTGGCAGAGGAGCTGGCCAAGCCCCTATCCATCATTTATCAGCAGTCCTGGCTATCGGGGGAGGTCCCAGCTGACTGGCGGCTAGCAAACGTGACGCCCATCTACAAGAAGGGCCGAAGGGCTGACCCGGGGAACTACAGGCCGGTCAGTTTGACCTCAGTACCAGGGAAGCTCATGGAGCAGATCCTCTTGGGAGTCATCATGCGGCACTTGAAGGGCAAGCAGGCGATCAGGCCCAGTCAGCATGGGTTTATGGAAGGCAGATCCTGCTTGACGAACCTGATCTCCTTCTACGACAAAGTGACGCGCTGGGTGGACGAGGGAAAGGCTGTGGATGTGGTCTACCTTGACTTCAGCAAGGCTTTTGACACCGTCTCCCACAGCATTCTCCTCAAGAAACTGGCTGCTCTGGACTTGGACTGGCGCACGCTTCGTTGGGTTAGAAACTGGCTGGATAGCCGGGCCCAAAGAGTTGTGGTAAATGGAGCCAAGTCCAGTTGGAGGCCAGTCACTAGTGGCGTCCCCCAGGGCTTGGTGCTGGGGCCGGTCCTCTTTAACATCTTCATCAATGATCTGGATGACGGCATTGAGTGCACCCTCAGTAAGTTCGCAGATGACACCAAGTTAGGTGCGTGTGTCGATCTGCTCGAGGGTAGGAAAGCTCTGCAGGAGGATCTGGATAGGCTGCACCGATGGGCTGAGGTCAACTGCATGAAGTTCAACAAGGCCAAGTGCCGGGTCCTGCACCTGGGGCGCAATAACCCCAAGCAGAGCTACAGGCTGGGAGATGAGTGGTTGGAGAGCTGCGTGGCAGAGAAGGACCTGGGAGTGATGGTGGACAGTCGGCTGAATATGAGCCAGCAGTGTGCTCAGGTGGCCAAGAAGGCCAACGGCATCCTGGCTTGTATCAGAAACACTGTGACCAGCAGGGCTAGGGAGGTGATCGTCCCCCTGTACTCGGCTCTGGTGAGGCCGCACCTCGAGTACTGTGTTCAGTTTTGGGCCCCTCGCTACAAGAAGGACATCGAGGTGCTTGAGCGGGTCCAGAGAAGGGCGACGAAGCTGGTGAGGGGCCTGGAGAACAAGTCCTATGAGGGGCGGCTGAAGGAGCTGGGCTTGTTCAGCCTGGAGAAGAGGAGGCTCAGGGGCGACCTTATCGCTCTCTACAGATACATTAAAGGAGGCTGTAGTGAGGTGGGGGTTGGCCTATTCTCCCACGTGCCTGGTGACAGGACGAGGGGAAATGGGCTAAAGTTGCACCAGGGGAGTTTTAGGTTAAATGTTAGGAAGAACTTCTTTACCAAAAGGGTTGTTAGGCACTGGAACGGGCTGCCCAGGGAGGTGGTGGAGTCCCCATCCCTGGAAGTCTTTAAAAGACGTTTAGATGTAGAGCTTAGGGATATGGTTTAGTGGGGACTGTTAGTGTTAGGTTAGAGGTTGGACTCGATGATCTTGAGGTCTCTTCCAACCTAGAGATTCTGTGATTCTGTGATTCTGTGGGTACCAGGACCCCATATGCAGTCAGGCTGCCGTGCGTGGGTACAACAGGCTCCCAGCAAGGAGTGGGGACCCTTCTACCTCGTGCCCACAGCCAAGGCTGCCTCTCCTCGTTGTCTGGGAGGCAGCAGATCCCTCAAGCACAGCCACTCCGGTGGTTTCACAGCTCCAGCCACGTTTATTGAGGCCCTCAGCCCTGCCCTGCTGCTCTGCACACCCTGCCAGCCCCGGGGTCGGAGGCAGAGGGTGCCCCGGCACGTCCTTCGTGGGCTCCCCCATTGATGCGCTGCTCCTGGGCACAGCCAAGGAAGGTGTCACACCTCCGTGTCCCCTCTCTGTATCCCTCACACCCTGGGCTTGCAGCAGGATCTGGTGGCTGGGGACAATCACTGCTGCGTTATTTCCACAGGGCTCCCCACACCCCACAGGGCGCTTTGGCACCTTGTGGGACCCGGTGTCACCCGGCAGCAGGTGGCTCACGGGGCGAGGGGCGAGGGCAGGCTCCTTCTCCTCGCGCAGCCCTGCCTCTCCAGCCAGGTTTGGGTTTTTCTGGGGGACACGGTGGCCTCGGGACTCCTTCCAGCACCGCTTCCATGTCGTGTGCTTAATTCCAGCCGCCGCTTTGTCATCCCATGGCATCGCCTCCCTGCTCGCAAGCTCCTGTCCGCGTCACTCTGAGGACAGAGGTGACCGCAGTCCATCTGGAGGCACCCCCGGCGTCCTCGCGGCCGGTGCCCCCCGTGGATGCGCTAAGGGGGATGCTCACCCCCGGCGATGCTCAGCAGCTCTTCCAGATCCTGCTGCAGCCGCAGCCCCAGCAGCTCCCGCAGCAGCTCCCGGTGCCGGCTGCGGGGGGTGACCCCCATGCGCCGCAGGGTCCCCTCAGTCATTCGCAGCAGGGCCCGGCCGCTGACCCCGTGCTCGGCCGCCAGCTGCACCAGGTCCCCGTCCCCGCACCGTGCACCCAGCCAGGCGCACACCTCCGGCACCGACCACTGTGCTGGGGGCCCCTCCGAGACCTGCACCGGGAAGAGAGGGGTGAGCTGGGGTGTCCTCTCGCCACCCCAGCCCGTCCCTCCAGCCCCGTGGGGGATACGGGGTCAGGCTGGCTGCTCCATGCCCAAATTCCACCCCTCCCCAAAATGGGACCCTTCTGCCATCCCCGTGCCCATGCTGGTGCCGGTGCTCACATCCCCGTGGGGTCTCCAGTTCACCCCCGGGGACACTCCCCCAGCCCCCAGCCCCTGCCCTCACTCACCTCGGCCAGCGAACATCCCTCCGACAGAGCCTCGGCACCATCCTGCGCCTCGGCACCATCCTGCACCTCGGTGTCCATGTGGGGGTCCGGCAGGGCGTGGGGGCAGCTGGGGCTCCCTACAGAGGGGGCTGCAAAAGCTGGGGTGAGCACAGCCCCCTGCACCCCTATTCCACACCATCCCCTGGGGTGTGGTGGCTGCCCTCCCCCAGTGCAGACCCCTCCTGCCCACCCAATTCCCGTCCCCCCAGTTGGAACTGGGACAAGGCCCCAGCACCCATCCTGCCGCGTGGGCGCACGGAGCCGGGCACACCCGGGAACGAGACCAGCCCCAGCTCCCCACCACCTCCGCAAGCCCCAGGGGGCTCCGGCGTGCCCTGGCACCCCCAAGCCAGCCCAGACCCCTTCCCCAGCCCAACGTCCTCCTCCCCACCACCCTGCAGCTCACAGCTCCGCCCTGGGTCGAGCAGGAACCCACTGCACGGGAAGCAGGAGAGCAAAAGGAACCTTTGCCCGGGCGCTCCCTCTGCAGGCACCCCAACAGCACCCAGGGCTGCCAGGGGTGCGGCGGCTGCTCTGAGAGCTCCAATCGTGCTCCCCCTTCCTCTTTGCCCTACCCCAGCCCTGGCTTCACCCTCCCCACACAGCTCCAGGGGTTGGCGAGACCCTAGCCAGAGCCAGACACGAGGTTTTCCAGGGGTTGGAGGAGGGCAGAGCGGGGCAGCATCCTTACCACAACCAGGTGCAGGAGCTCTGCAAAGGCTCCCCCCTCTCCCGTCCCCGTTAGGTGCAGAAGGGGCCCGTCGCAGCCCGTCCCACGGGGTAAAAGCACCCACGCAGATCGACGCGGGGCGCACCGCAGCAGCCTCACCTCCAGCGCGAGCGCCAGAACAGGGCGAGCCCCGAGGATGAGTCACATCCCGAAGGGCTGCAGCCCTGCCCCTACCTGCAACAGTCCCTGCTGCCCGTGCCCCCCTTCCACGCAGCCCCGGGGGTGTCCTGGGGCCAGCTCAGTGCCCACGCAGGCAGCGCCAGGCTGGGTAGCAAAGCGAGCACCCAGACATCGCTGTCGGGTGGTGATAGGTATCTTTAAAGGCTGCTGAACCCAACACATCCCGCAAAGTAGGAGTGCACCAAGCTATTAAGCAACTTCCAGGGGTGGGGAGAAAAAAAAAAGGAAAAAAAAAATAAGTCTTGTGCATCCAGGTAGACGCAGAGCTGGCAGGACTTTGACAGAGCCCTGGGAACATGCTCCCACGTGTGTGGGAACGCCGGGGAGTGCAGTGGTACCGCTTCACACCGTCCTACCCCAATGGGCTGGGAGGCACGGAAAGGAGGGTGGGGATCAGTGCCTGGTCTCCATAGCACCCCTCCCAATCCCCAGACCCCAAAGGGACCTCTGCCCCGTGAAGCTCTTGGTGACGTGGATGCCCCCAGCTATCCAAATGTGGGCAGAGGGATGGATTTTCAGCCACTCCGGCTGCCCAGAACGGTCCGACCGCAGCAGAGCCTCCCTCTGCTGGGACACCAGGTCCACGAAGCACACGAGGTGTTTATAGAAAACCAAAGTGCTGCCCCTGCTCCTCAGCTTCCCTCCCACCCACAGGCAGCTCAGCACAGAGCAGCAGCATTGCACAAGATTTCCAGCCAGCACCAAGCAGGCAGCACCCGCTGTCCCACCCAGCTCTTATCGCAGCTTTGCCTCCACAATTGCAGGCAGCAGGTGGCTTGCAGAGGCAAGGTTCCTTCCGTACAAGGGAGCCGAAGATTTTTGCAGGGTGTTTTGGAAGATTTCTGTAGTGCCTGGAATAGCCCAAGCCACCCTCATTGTAATAAAAACATGAAAAGGTGAAGGAGGAAAAAAACTCAGAACATTAACCAAAAGGGCAGGAACAACAATCTCATTGTTATAAATGGCTCAGGATTCAAATTAGGATTAAATAAAAAAATAGGATTTATTAAAAGAATATAAAGGAATAGAGGTAAGCAAACAGCGCTGGGTGCACCGGGAGTCTCCGCTCCACCAGGACGCACGCCAGTTACATCAAGCAGCTGATTTTTATGCACCTAGACTAATACATATTCATTACTACTTCTAAAAAAAATAGATTATTATAATTAGCTTCCGGGGTCCAGTTCCTCCTACTGGAGCATGCGCATCAGTCTCCTCTGGGAGTCTCTAGGGGTCTTTCATGCTGAAGGCTCGTAGTCTTCCTCTCACCCTTTGTACTTACTTGGCACTATTCCGAGTTTATGGAACACTCTCTGTACACTCTCCGCAGGTCTTGTCTCCCAACCGTCCTTCAGCTTCTTTTTCCTTCCTCTTAATCTCTTGGCCCCCCGTGGCCAGATACCAAGGATCCACATAGTATCCCATAACAGTCACTAGTTGTTATCAGTTGTTCTGAAACTCCCAGACATCAAACACAAACAGCTTTCTTATTTGACGCTTCACGAGTAATTAAAACATTCTTCCCCAGCCATTCACAGACACATCTATAGCAGTGTTAAGTTAATCTCGAAGAAGACAGGAAAAAAGGCTATAACTGTTAGAACTAGAAGTCAGGAATAACAAAAGCAAACAGGTTCATAAATTTAAGGAGTGTTTTCTGAAGACTTGATAAATTGACTGGAATGAGGGGGAGACTGGGGCACACTGCATCTGTGGTTCAAGAACTAAATTGCCAGTGCAGGGCCCAGGCAGACAGGATTCAAACAGAATTATTCTTTATGGACACGAATTTATGGACACGAATTGGAATTGTTAAAACATTCCTCACATCATGTTCCCAAAATCCTGGGAGAACAACGAATCTGCAGAACCGATGTTTGTCACCAGCTTGTTTCTGCCCAAGTGTTTTTAAAATTCAGAAACAGGGACAGGATAACACTAAAAATGTGGAATTAATGTGCCACAGTGAAGCAAGGGAGAGGGGGACAAAAAAACACCAGCCAAACTTTCTTTTCTCTCCTGGTTTATTGTGGCAAACATCAGCGAGACTCAATTCTGAGGCAATTTGCTCTTTCCATGCTGTTCAGACATCGTGCAATCTTCCCCCTTTGAACCAGGTCAGCCACTTGAGTTTAAACCTGCTTCTGAAGTTGTTACTCCCTACAACGGCACGTTACCCCACATCTCAGCCTGCCGACATTCAGCACTTTGTGGATCTCCTCGCCTCTGAGCTTCATTCTTTGTACAGCACTTGGGAATCCTTCTTTTTTTTTCTTTTCCAGGGAAAAAGAAAATAATAAATCTTGCTTCCTGAAGAATTACAGTAGAAATCAGACTGGTTACAAGGACCTCGGAGACACTAAGAGCCACATTAACTTTTATTTTCCTCCACCTGGAATACGTCTTAGAGTGCGTTTATTAGCTGAAAATTACCAGCAGTGTAGCTAAAAGGTATTTACAAAGGCCACCAAAAATCCTTCCCAAGAAGGATTGTTTGTATCTTTTTATTAGTGCATTGAAATGGCATTGCCAGGCACAGAATACTCGTTGATGAATTCTCGTTCAGCAGTCCCTTGTCCCATTACTGAGGGTAGAGCTCCACTAGCATCGCGTGCCCCTAGAAATGGAGAGAAAAAGAGAACAGGCACAGAAAGGACCGGGTATTACAGGCAGCAGTCAACAGGAGATGCCCACCTCCCGCCCATACTAAAATAAAGGTGAGGTGGGAGCCCAGAGCTGACTCACGATCAGATTTGCTCTGGCAGCTCCGTGCCAGCACAGGGCAGCTCCAGGTGCCGAGGCAGACCAGCACACTACGCTGCTTCCAAGGCAGCCCCTAAAGCACTCAGCGAGGGGTGAGCCAGGGCCAGGCCCTCGGGTTACCCACAGAACTACCCCCAGGCAGCACAACGCTCAACCAGGGCTCCCATCCATCCCCAGCCTGATGGAAATCAGGAACATTCCATCTCCCACCCATTTTTCCTGTAGTGTGGGTAGTTAGGGTCTGGCGGCCGGAAGATGTTGTGCTCTACTGTCCCCTCCCTTGATGGACAGTAGCACGTGGTCTGTGGCGTAAGCAAGCGGAAGTGACGTTGTGGGCCTCGGCTATATAACACCGTGTAACTCGGCAATAAACGCCATTTGCCATCCACCACATTGGTGTCCGTGAGCCGATGGACCGAGCGGACTGGGGTTGGTTGCCGTGCCGTTCCTGAACCAGGTCGCCACTGCCCCTGAAGGCAACAAGTGGTGCCGAAACCCAGGAAAACTCCTGGAAGAGTGCTCAATTGGTTGTAATCACACTCCACACTAAAAAGGGACTGGAGAAAACCATTACTCTCTTCCCATATGTCATGTCAGGAGTCCCTCCCCTGTTGGGAAGGGACGCTTTAGCCCTATTAAAAGCCAGGGTGACAAATTTACCATAAGGGCCACTGCCGCATACCCACTTCCACCAATTAGACTGATGTGGAAATCGTCCGACCCAGTGTGGGTCGAGCAATGACCCCTGTCGAGGCCTCGAATGGGTGCTCTTCTCGAGCTAGTCGACCGTGAACTACAACGAGGTCATATAGAGCCTTCTACTAGCCCATGGAACACTCCAGTTTTTGTAATACCCAAGCGAACCAGTGAAGGATTTCGCCTCCTCCATGACCTGCGTGAAGTAAACAAGATAATTCAACCAATGGGTCCTGTTCAAACGTTGTTGCCTATGAACTCTATGGTACCGGAAGGGCAACCTTGTGCCGTCCTTGATATTAAGGACTGTTTTTTCTCGATACCTCTACATGAAGAAGACAAGGAGTGGTTTGCTTTCTCTGTCATGTTTCCAAACAGCCAACGCCCCAACATATGCTTCCAGTGGAAAGTGCTGCCTCAAGGAATGATCATCTCGCCTACTATCTGCCAGATCACGGTGGATCGGGCGCTGGCGCCAGTTCGGCGCAGTGACCCGACCGCGACTATCATCCAATACATGGACGATATCCTGATTGCTGCACCGTCAGGAAGTCAAGTGGACCAGCTAGTGTCAATAGTCCCAGAAACTCTAAAAACAAACGGGTTTGAAATCGCGAGCGCGAAAATTAGAAAAGGACCATGTGTAAGTTTTTTGGGAGTGAGGATCACAAGTTCTTACATAACCCCCCCCTTCCCCCCCAGATAAAAATCCTTTGGGACATCAAAACGCTCCATGATATGCAACAATTAGTGGGATCCTTACAATGGCTCTGCAATATTGTCCTGATTCCTCCCGAAACCATGGCTCCCCTGTACGATCTTTTAAAAGGAAAAAAACCATGGGAGCAAAAGACTCTGACAACAGAAGCAATGAACTCTCTCGATTTTATCGAGCAAAAAGTATCATCAAGCACGCTCGCCAGGTGGAACCCGAATGAACCACTTGATCTGTATGTATACTTCACGGAAAGGGGGGGAGTAGGGGCACTAGCCCAGGGCCCCCCTCAAAAAGTTCAACCAATACAGTGGATAGTCCTAGGAAAACTGTCACGCGCATTCTCTCCAGGAGTCGAGTGCCTTGGTAACCTCATCATGAAAGGCCGAAAACTCGCCCTAAGACACCTAGGTATCGAACCCGCCACGATATATCTACCCTTTTGTAAACAGCTGCTACCGCAATCAGTAGTGATGTCAGAATCTCTAGCCATAGCCCTTGCCGGATTTCGCAGAGAAGTTCAATACGCTATTAAGCCCCCTTGGGCTCAAATGCTGAAAATTGTCAACATCGACCTCCAACGGAAGATCATGGACCGGCCCCAATGGGGACCAACGGTCTTCACAGATGCATCCTCAGCAACCTCAACCGTGGCAGCGGTATGGCAATCGGGAGGAGAATGACACAGCACTAAAATGAACGATCGTGCGCTTTCAGTCCAGCAATTAGAAGCGACGGCCGTAGTACTAGCCTGTGGACTGTTCCCAATGGAACACCTCAACATAGTGACCGATTCAATGTTTGTAGCCAAACTTTGCTTCGCCATGTCGGGGCCCGGCGTGTCAACATCCACGGTCACTCTAATGCTAGAAGAAGCACTTTTCTCCCGAAAAGGCACCATATAGGTCACCCACGTCAACAGCCACAACCCAATCAAAGGGTTTTACCAAATCAGTAACGACAAAGCAGACGCCGCTGCAAAAGGATTATCGACACTAAAAGATGCCCACCAGCTACATGAGTCCCTCCACACTGGAGCTAAAGCGCTAGATAAGAGATGTGGGATTTCGACCACCGACGCAAAACACATAGTAGCTACGTGTCCCCACTGTCAAAAAGCACCACTATGGTCCAGTGGAGTCAACCCCAGAGGTCTCAAAGCCTCTGAGGTGTGGCAGACAGATTTTACGCTCTGTCAGTCGCTGAGACCTCGAGTGTGGCTAGCGGTAACCGTAGACACATATAGCGGGGTGATCGTAGCCACACAACACCTTAAGGCCGACTCAGCCCACCCCTGACCCCACTCTTTACAGAGTCCCAAGCCCCTGCACTGGCCACAGTTTATTGGTTGCATGGCGGGGAGATATTTTTTGCTTTCCTGGAAGTCAGGCTATTATCTTTCAGGCAGTGCCTGAAAGTGAAACTTGGCAGTTGCTGGCTGTGCTGGAGCAGCCACATCCCCAGGCACTCAGAATCACAGAATCACAGAATTTCTAGGTTGGGAGAGACCTCAAGATCATCGAGTCCAACCTCTGACCTAATGCTAACAGTCCCCACTAAACCATATCCCTAAGCTCTACATCTAAATGTCTTTTCACAGAATCACAGAATCACAGAATTTCTAGGTTGGAAGAGACCTCAAGATCAAGTCCAACCTCTGACCTAACGCTAACAGTCCCCACTAAACCATATCCCTAAGCTCTACATCTAAATGTCTTTTGAAGTCTTCCAGGGATGGTGACTCCACCACTTCCCTGGGCAGCCTGTTCCAATGCCTCACAACTCTTTCAGTAAAGAAGTTCTTCCTAACATCTAACCTAAAACTCCCCTGGCGCAACTTAAGCCCATTCCCCCTCGTCCTGTCAGCAGGCACGTGGGAGAACAAACCAACCCCCACCTCGCTACAGCCTCCCTTGAGGTACCTATAGAGAGCGATAAGGTCGTCCCTGAGCCTCCTCTTCTCCAGGCTGAACAAGCCCAGCTCCCTCAGCCGCTCCTCGTAGGACTTGTTCTCCAGGCCCCTCACCAGCTTCGTCGCCCTTCTCTGCACCCGCTCAATCACCTCGATGTCCTTCTTGCAGCGAGGGGCCCAAAACTGAACACAGTACTCGAGGTGCGGCCTCACCAGAGCCGAGTACAGGGGGGCGATCACCTCCCTAGTCCTGCTGGCCACACTGTTTCTGATACAAGCCAGGATGCCATTGGCCTTCTTGGCCACCTGAGCATACTGCTGGCTCATATTCAGCCGACTGTCCACCATCACTCCCAGGTCCTTCTCTTCCTGGTAGCTCTCCAACCAGAGCTGTGATTCTGTGATTCTGTGATTCTGTTCAGCCTGGAGAAGAGAAGACCGAGAGGGGATCTCATCTATGTGTATAAATACCTGAGGTGTGGGAGACAGAGGGATTTGGCCAACCACTTTTCAGTGGTTTGTGAGGACAGGACAAGGAGTAATGACCACAAGATGGAGCACAGGAAGTTCTGCACCAATATGAGAAAGAACTTCTTCACGGTGAGGGTGACGGAGCACTGGAACAGGCTGCCTAGGGAGGTTGTGGAGTCTCCTTCTCTGGAGATATTCAAAGCCTGTCTGGACACCTACCTGGGCAGCCTGCTCTAAGGAACCTGATTTGGCAGAGGGGTTGGACCTGATGATCTTTTGAGGTCCTTTCCAATCCCTTCAATTCTGTGATTCTGTGAACCTATTATTTGCAAGTGTCATTTCTTTTCTCATAGCAGCTGATAAAACTGGTACTTGCTAATGCTGCCTTCACTCTTCATCTGGCACTTGGTCTTGATCTTGGCGGTATGCCTGCTTCCTGCAGGAATATTTTTCTAGTTTGCTTTAAGACAAAGCTGATGTATATATTTATGGCAAGAAAGGAAAAGGACTTTGACTTTATCACACAGCAAGGGAATCGCTGAGCAGCAGCATAAGAAGCACTCCTTAGTTCACCCAACGTTGCAGCAATTACATTTAGTTTTATTGACAAGGTTAAATCATAATCATTACAAGAAGATTTTGTGGTTATCCTCGTATTATGTTCTTCTAAAATGCAAAGCACTTGCAGTTTTTCCTTCATACCAACTTAGCCTAACATTTCTCCAGTTCAGCGAGTGCATTCTGCTTTGTAACTCTCTTCCAAGAAGCAGGGATTTCTCCTTTGCCATGAAATTTCCCATTGTAGTGATGTTCTAGCTGTGTCCTGAAAGAAGACACAAACCATTTCCAATATGCTTGCATGGATGGGTCAGGAGGAATGCTCCAAGTGGAATAGGGATGTCCTGCATCCCGGTATTTCTTGTAGGGAATACGTGTGTTTTCACTAATGAAGAAGTAGTTTCCACTTGAAACACTGCTAGAACAAATATCAATGACTAGGTTGTCTGTTTCATGCCATTTGTATCCTGTCAAAACTTGTGGACGATGGAAGACAACCCGGTGGTCTCCGTCATGGTTTGGCATAGTGTTAGTGCAAACAGCCCCACAAAAGGGACACTGCTCCTGGCACCCTGCAAACTGCTCAGCCAGTATTGTGTGAGGCTGCCTTTCAAAGGAGCTCATACAAGCTTCTTCAAACTCCTTACTGAGATCATCAATAACAGGAGACAGTGCTTCTGTCATGGCATTATTCAGGAACTCTATGTCTGTTATCTCCTGATGTTCAATGCCCTTCAGGTCGCTCCTGGGCAAGCTTATCATGTCTCCAAGTGCTCTGCAGAATTCATCCAGCCAAAGAGAGATTTTATCCTTTCTGTCTTTTCTGTCTTTGACAACCGTGGTTGATGCAAAGACAGCTGACTTTATGCTTTCATAGTAACGAGAGAGGCATTCTCTTAAAAACATCTCTAGCCTTCTGTTCTTATCTAAACAGTACGTCTCAACTTTTGTCTTAATGTAATTATTTAAAAAGTCTCCTGGGGCATTAAGATAACACATGAAATGTTCAAATTTTTCTTCTTCTGCTAGGTATTTCAGCATGTAATTTTCCAGAGTCGATCTATTGCCTCTGAAATCTGGTACTTTATTCTTCACGTCTCGAGCTATGTCAAGAGCTGTCTTCTCATAGATGGCGAGTCGAAGAGCTGGGGCAATCTTGCTGCACAGGAAATCAGCAAATGTTGTGATGCAAGAGGCTCCTTGGCAGGAAATCTGGAAACATTTGAAGAAGTCTTCTCTCTTGCTCTCCAGGTAGACGACTGGATCATTTGCTTTCCTGAATGCTGCATGCATGTCTTTAAACAATTCTGCTGCCATTCTGCACAGGTACAGTGATAATTCCATTTTGTAAACTTTATTAAAACTGTAATTTGCAGTGTTAGGAACAGAGTTCATACCTTCCTCCACTTCATTTAGTATTTCATGAATAAAAGTTTGGCTGTAATCCATTTTGTCCTTTTTCTTCTTCTCAATGTTTGCCTTCACACACATTATGATGCTCTCTGTAATGCGGAGCATGTTGTTCACATCGGCATCGTCCAATCTCTTAGAAAAGATGCGGAAGCCTTTTTTCTTAGACACATGTTTCTCTATGTCAAGGGAAAATGTATTATTTTGGTAGAAATTCAATATTTGTTTAAGTATATTAGACTCCTTAAAGTGATCTAGAAGGACATCTTCTATGTCCACATCAATGTCCACCTGTTCCAGAGGGGGAGCAGCAGAGGACACTTCAGCAACCCACTGCATCCAGATAGAATTGAAGCGGTTTCTCAGTTTGCTTTCACCTAATTTCTGGCCTTTTAGAGACAGGGCCAACTCTCTGCTCTTTCTCAGGAGCTCATTTTCATATTCAGACTTCCTCTCATCCAGTTTACTCTGGCTCTTCTTTAGTTCTGTAAGTTTCTCACACTTCCTTCGTGTTTCAACAAGAAGGGACTCTCTCAGTTCTTTCAGCTTCAGTTCTGTGCTGCATTTCCACTGGATCAGTATTTTACCACCTTTGTCTTCACTGAAGAATGTTTTCATGTTCTTGATGATGGCATCACTTCTCTCTTGCACCAGTTTTTCAAGGTGTTCTGTGGTGACCTTACCCAACTCCCCATTCCGCACCTTGTTTTCCAGTTTCATTTGCAAGTCTAAGATGTGAATTCTCAGCTGCCAGGTCCACTGACTAAATGCAGTTTCCAGTTTCTTGTAGGCAGCAATCTCCACTGAATTCTTGAAGCTGAAAATGAAGTTTTCATTCAGCAGGGCATTCCACAGGTCACTAATACGAACTTTCAAGCTGGAGAGCCTCAAAATGCTGCTGTGCGATTCCTTCTTGGCAGCTTGGAGAATTTTGCTCTTTAATTCCTGGACGTTCTGGCTGTAGGTGGGGTTGGGCGGTGCCATCGGTGGGTTTCCTTCCCACAGGTGAGCAAAGTAATGAATGTGGGTGTTCACGTCAAAGCGGATGACGTCGCTGAAGCAGGTGATGTCACAGAATTCCTGCTGGGCCGCAGTCACGGTCATTTCGTCCAGCTTTTCCTGCAGACGTCTTTGTCCTTCCATGTTCTGTTCCTTTGCAGTTATTTCACCCACGTTTTGGTGCACAAAGAGACAGCCTGGGGAAAGATTAACTTGCTTCATTCTCAGGAAAGCCTGCACAGCAATCTGAAGGATGTCTTGCATTTCCGAAGGATTTTCTCCAAAGATGTTGATCAGAGTCATGTTGCCGATGCCAATGACAAAGGTGGCCAGCTCACTGTTGTGATTAAGTGACTGCTTATTGGCCATCTCTATGGCACGAAGTCCTTCTGTGTCAAGAACGAGCATGTAATCAAAGTTCAAATCCTGTTGGAGCTTCTCGTCCACTTGAATGAGCTGCATAAACGCTCCCCGGGTGCACCTCCCTGCGCTGACGTTAAACTGGAGACCAAACATGGCATTCAGCAGGGTTGACTTCCCTGTGCTCTGGATGCCAAGCACGGAAAGCACAAATACTCGCTTGTCCCCTAGCTTCTCAATTAACCTGTCAAAGACGGCTCCAATCCATTGCAGTGGTACATAAGAAGCATCACCATCCATCAGCTCAATGGGATACCCTAAAAGCATCAGATTGGCAGCAATTTCAGGTAGTTTGTCATACCATTTTTCTTTGGAGTATGTTGATTCCAGTGCCTCATAAATCTGCCCCACCTCTCTCAAAATATGCTCAAGGCCAATGGACGAATCATTGATTTCATTGGAAAGGGCATCTAATTCCTTCACCAATTGCGTTTTCAGGTTGTTGTTTTCATTGTTTTTCTTTAATGCCAGGATTTTAGACCATAAGTGATGGTACTCTCTCTTTAGCTCATCAAGGTGATCAGAGGACATGTCGTCCATGAAGATCTTCATCCACTGCAGAAAGAATTTCTTGGTATTGTCTGGCTGTGACTGGAGAAAGTCAAGGACTGTTTTCATCAGCAGATTGAGGGGAAATGCTTTGCCTAGTTGCTTTCTTCGTACTGCAGACTTCTCCAATTCAATTTGGCTCCGATGATGCTCTATGCTCTTGTTCCCCTTTTCCTGCAAGCGAGTGAGTTCTGTGTCCTTTTTACACCACATGTACCATAGTTTTCCCTGAAGAGGCAGTAGCTGTGATTTGATCTCAGACAACTTCTCCTTCTTCAACAGATTCACCAGTTTGATTGCCGTTTCTTTGGCTGTCACACACACTTTTGCATCTTCATCAACTAGGAAGCCATGCTGGTGAGCTGTGCTCAGGCATGCATTGAGGCTAACAAGTGTGCTCGACCCTTCCACTAGGTCTCGTATGGTTTTTGTCAGCTCACCCACTAATTCTGCTTCATTTCTGTTCTTGATCCCTATTCTTACGTTTTGGCCAGATCGGCCAGCTGCAATGCTCTCTTTCTCAGTGAAAAGGCAAACCAAAGGCCTCTGAGACTGCCATAGATCATGTAAAATTCTCCTACCTTTCTTCTCATTGCTCTGATCCAACTCAGAAACAAGAACCACATTCACAGCAGAGATCTCCTGTAAAAACTGCAGCTGGGGTTCGTGATATCTCGCATCTCCATGCAGGTTACAGAAAGCAACAGGGCTGTTAAAGCTGTCATTGTCGCTACCACGGGGAAGGTACCAGGAGATCTCCACAACACCTTGCATCAGGAAGCAGTCTTTGGTGCTGCCTTCGCAATGGCGGTGGAAAAAAGTGTCGTGTTTTTTCCTGCTCAGCAGGGCATTCAGGAGCTGAGACTTGGAAGAGGAAGGAGAACTGCCGATGCGGAGGAAGGACACGATGGGCATCTCTGCCTGATAAATGAGTTTGTTGTTGTGACTGCTAATCCTCGTCTGATCTCCCGATCTCACCGTCCCTTTCCAGCTCTTCTTGATTTGGCTGAGGGACCAGAGAGGGAACTCTATCTGTGAAGTGCCCGGGTTTGGTACCAGGAGGGGTAGTGCAAACTGGCAGAAAGAGAGCTTGGATGAAAGGTACTGTCTCATGAAATCATCAGCACAATGAAAAATTGCCATCTGGAGGTCCATGGGGTGCACATGACTCTCCCTGCTTGCAGATTCAGGGGCTCCTTTGTCCAAGTCACTGAGAAAGTCATCAAAGGAATCAGAGGGCTCGTGCTCCTCCCCTGAGGTGTTTGGTGTGGGCATAACTCCCGGCTTACTCGCCTCCTTGCAAGTCAGGTACCTGACCCGGTAATCCACGGTCAGGAGCCTTTGCAGGAAGTAAAATGGTAGTTCGCTGTCCTTGCTGGGCTGGCTGTCGTGTACAGATGTCTGGTGTATTATGTGGAAATCTTCTGTGCCCATTTTTCTTGGATAGTACCTTTCCAGCCCGAGGCGCTTAAGTAAGTTGAGGAACTCTGGACTTGCAGTGGCTTGACTTGCTTTAGATTTGCTACTTTCTGATTTAGGTTTACACTGACTGGGAGGCTGCATGCCTTGAAAAGCATCTTCCAGGTCTTTGATTATATCGTCTTTCTTCAGGTTGTCAGATGTGTCCTCCACTTGCCCATCGATGAAGGATTGCAAATCTCTTTCCAGCATCTCCCAGTCTTTGAATGCATTGTGCTTTTCGAGGAGAGCTTTCATCTCTGTGGACCATGTGTTTTTCATCTTTTCTTTCATGAAAACTAAGCGGTCATTCTTCTGCTCAGGGGTCATCTTCTTGTTTTTGGATGTTATGGTGAGCCCCATCAGCAGCAGGAAGGCCTGAGCTCTGCAAACATCCTGTTCCTTCAGGCTCTGATACTCGTTATGTGCCACGCGCATTTCCTGTATCATGAAATTAATTTCTGGACACCCAAGGAGGCACTGAAAAGTGCTGCTTTCTACTTGGTATCCCGTGCTGGTTGTAACTAAGAGCACTAAGAGTTCTATGTCTTCCTGTGCCCTTTGCTGCAGAGACTGGAGCAAGGAAGAAACAGACTGGCTTGCAGTGAAGGTGGCTTTGATCTTTGCCTCATGAATGGCAGATGCAGAAGTTGCCGGTGCGTAGGTGACTTCCTGGATGTACTCCTTCATTTGCAGCAGTGTCGTATTCAGATCTTCAAGACTGGAAATATTGGGAGTTTTGTGCTCCTCGTGGAAGACCCATTGCATAATGAAGGAAGTCTTGGGGAAGTCCCTGACAGAATAGATGTGAGGATCCAGCAGGCACTGCAGCAGAGATTTGATGTAGGTGGTGTTTTCTGGAGAAGACCTCTGGCAAAAAGAAACAGTGTTCACCAGGAACTCCTGCAATGCTTTGTCTGACAGACATATGTTGATCCAGACACTGTGATTTTTTGTTCTCTTTTTCAGACTCTGTTTAAAATCTAGCAACATGAGCAGTTTCTTTTCATCCACTGTCCCCTCCCAGGTCTTCACTTGCTCCAGGAAAGCTCTGGCCTCTTCTACAGCACTAGCCAGTTCCTCTCCAAAGATCACGCTGGTGTTGTGATTCGTTAGCGCTTCATAGACAGCCCTGAGGCTGCTGCCCATTTGATGGGAGGATTTAAAATCGCTGCTGTGGTTGGACAGGATTATGTCCCACACTGGGATCAGCTGAGAGCCCCGGTCGATCACACACCAGGTTGTGTTATTGGCCACAAGCCCGCATTTCCACTCAGGAAGGGAATCCGTCTCTGCTGGGCCCCCTGTTTTGGTCACATAGAGCTGAACTGCTCTGTGGGTGCTGCTTCTGTCTCTTCCCTGAAATGATGCCTGTGAGCTGGACTTTGAAGCATCCCCCTTCACTCCCCACTTGGTACCGAAGACGCTGAAGCTAGCCCCGACGTAGCTGTTCAGTGCTTCAGATGTTTGTTGCTTCATCTCATCCCATTGCTCTGCCCTGAAACCTTCGGCACATGCTTTCCACCAGAATATTCCCCCAAAGTGGAGGGGTCCCTGGTTCACATGGGACCCAAACCTGCTAAAGAAGCTGGTGCACCTGCTCTTCAGTAGGTGGAACCTGTCTGCCTCCTGGGTGATGCTCAGAAGCTGTTCGATGTCTTGCAGCTCTCGCAGGGCTGCGTCTGAGAGGCGAAGCTGGTCCTTTTGGAAGTAGTAGGAGGCCAGAGGGATGTATTGGTACTTGGTGATGCAAATGTATGCCTGCTCCGAGCATGACCGACGGGAGTCCTCTGATGGTGAGGACTTGCTGGAATCTACACGTCTTTCAACAATGAGCCCCGAGAACCTGTCACTGGCAGAAGCGCTGAGGCTGAACCCCAGCTGCTCCATGCACTTGGTGAAAGTGGCTTCTGCTGCAGAGGAGGAGAACTCCTTCCTCTCAAGCAGCGACCCTTGCACTGGACCAGTGAGCATGAAGCCATCAGGGACCCTGATGAGTTGCTCTCGCTTTGCCAGCACATCCTCCAGGCTCTTGGTTTGGTAAATCCCCTGCAGAGCCAGGCCTCCCGATGCCCGCCTCAGGACCTCCTCGTCAGAGACGTTCTCCCTCTCCCCCATGGACTTCTCCTGCTGCTCCAGTTGCTTCCGGATGCTCACCAGCTCATCCAGCAATGCCTTCTCTGGAGGTGCCCAGTACTCCTTGGGAATGTCCATGGCTTGCTGTAGGGCCTCCTCTTTCTGTCTTATCATTTCCTTGCTGTGGTTACGGCTCTTCTGCATTTCTTCCAGCTCCTGTAGGATTGACTTGGCTTCTTCTTGTCTCTGCTTCATCACATCCAAGTGCTGCTTCTGCAGCTTTTCAACAGCTGTTTCATTGCCTGTGATTCCCAGGAGCTTTCGGAGTGCCTTGGTCTCCCAGGGGTACCGTACTTCGCACTCCAGTTTAAGGTAGTCTTCATATTGCAGATGTTTCAAAGCATTTATTGACTTAACACCCAGTATCTCTGACAGTTTGGGGAGCCAGTATTCTTCATCAAGTCCTTCCTTCTCAAATGCTTCTGCCAGCAATTGCTTAGCAATTCGTGCTTTTTCCCCAGCATCTGCTCTCTCCTCCTGTGACTCCATGGCTGTGGAAGGGGAAAAGAGACTTTTGTTACATCAGGTTAGAGGAGGCCACCACCCCTTAGAAGAGGCCTCTCCATAGTTTCTGGCTCAGGGATTTCTTCTGCCCTGCTGCTGGAACCCAGCCTCGGGCACCCCCGAGACAGGTAGACACAGACAGACAGACACAAGCAACCACTGGCACTGCTGCACAAATAGCCATGGACAAGGCGCTGCCTTCAACAGCACCCATGTATAAGCTGTCAGGACTGGTCTCACCCGTCACTGGCTCCTCCTCCTTACAGCACTCGCCCACACGAGGTAGAGAAAAGGATTGCCTGGAGAGATGCAATCTCTGGCCCGTCAAGTAGCGAATGGAGACTGGATGACCTTAATGAAGCCAACACTCTTGCCATCCACATACCCTTACACTTTTCTCATGCAAAACTACTAACTAAGGGAACAACGATGGGAAATTTTCTAGAAGGGAAGGCATATGAGGAGCGGCTGAAGTCACTTGGATTGTTCAGCCTTGAGAAGAGGAGACTGGGAGGAGACCTCATGGTGACCTCCAACTTCCTCAAGAGTGGAGCGGAGGGGCAGGTGCTGCTGTCTGGTGACCAGCAATAGGACCCGAGGGAACAGCATGGAGCTGGGACAGGGGAGGGTCAGGCTGGATATCAGGAAAAGGTTCTTCACCGAGAGGGTGGTTAGGCACCAGAGGCCCAGGGGGAAAAGGGGGCTCCCTGTGTGGCCCCTGCCCTGCCCAGCGCAAGTCAGCGGGGACCTACCTGCCCTCCGTGGTGCTCTGCAGCTTCTGCACCGCCTCAGCCCAGCTCCGGCAGCCTCTCAGCCCAGCTGCTGCACCGCCTCAGCCCAGCTCTTGCACTGCCAAAGTCCAGCTCTTACCCCACCCCTTACAGAGCCCCAAGCCTCTGCACTGGTTGAAGCTTCCTGTTTACATAGCAGGGAGAGGCTTTCTTCTTTCTTGGAAGTCAGGCCATTAGATGATACGGCACCTGAAAGTGAAATTTGGCAGCTGCTGGTTGTGCTGGGGCTGAGCCAGGCTGCTGGGGCATCTGCATCCCAAGCCCCAGCCGGGGGGGTATGGTGGTTTTACTTTGCTGGGCATCTGAACTCCACCACAATGTGCTCTCACTCCCCCTCCTTTGAAGAAGATGTGGAGAAGAAAGTATGTTTAAAAGAAAACAAAACCCCTAAAACTCATGGACTGAGATAGTGAATTTAATTTAATCTAATTTAGTCTAATTTAACCTAATTTAATTTAATCTAATTTAATTAATGGGGAAAGGAAGAGGAAAAAGAAAAGAAGGAAAAAACAAAACGAGCAGAAAAAATAAACACAAGTGAAGGCTGCACGGAAGCACGGGGAGAGAAAAAAGAAATTCCTGTCCACTTCCCATCAATGAATGACGTTCAGCTAAATCCCAGGATGCAGGGCCTCAATGCATATAGTGATTGTTTGAGAGGACAGAAGTGTTCATAATGAGAGCCCCCCTCTCCTTCCCCTCTTCTCCCTTTCTTATTTTTCCTTTTTTATTTCCTATTTTATTCCCCCCCCTTTTTTTTATTACTGTGTGACTTTATATGTTATGAAATACAAGGAAGTATGGATATGGTAATTGACATGCCAAGGGGAATAAGGCCGAGTTGGCCAAAGGAGAGGAATGGTATTGTGTGAAGGTATGCTTTGCTCATTGTAATGTCATTGTAATGCTCAAAAACACACCCACAGCTTGGGATGACCCTAGCCCAGGTGAAGACCCTTCCCCTGAGCACGCCAAGGTCAGTGAAGCAGGAGAGGGAGAGGTGCTCCAGGCGCTGGAGCAGAAGTCCCCTGCGGCCTGTGGTGAGGACCATGGTGAAGCAGGCTGTCCCCTTGCAGCCCATGGAGCACCACGGTGGAGCAGGGTTCCACGCTGCAGGCCGTGGAGGGGACTATAGTGCCATAGACTGACCACAACTCCCATTCCTCCATTCCCCTGCGCTGCTTGGGGGAAAGAGGTGGAAGAGGGTGGATGGGGGGAAGGTGTTTTTGGGTTCTCTCCTTTGTTTCTCACTTCTCTAGCTTGTTAGTAATTAGCAATAAATCTTACTATCTCCCTATGCCGAGTCTGTTTTGCCCGTCACAATAATTACTCTGTGATATCCTTGTCCTTATCTCAACCTTTGAGCCCTTTTCATCGTATTTTCTCCCTGCTCCCCTTTGAGGAGGGGGAGTGAGAGAGTGGCTGTGGTGGAGCTCGGCCGCCCACCCAAGTAAAACCACCACAGAAGTAGACTCAACAAACTCCCTGGGTAAATGGAGTTTATAAGTTTAAAATTCTACTGTGTAGTATTTTATAAAAATCAACAGGGAAAGTCCAGAGTCGGGCCAGCTTTGTGGAAAACCAACTTGGCACTCAGATTTCTGCAATGCTGTAAAAACCAATATCACGACCTATTGTGTGTATCTGGAGTATTACACACTGCATAAGAAATGCAAACACTTTATCAGACAGCACTTTGACCCTGGCTCCCCTCAGATCCTCATAGACAAGCAGACGGCGTTTGGGCTGGATGGGCAGCATGAGGTGGATCAAAAACTGGCTGCAAGGCCACGGCCTGGTTTAGTTGGAGGCCAGTATAAAGCAGAATATCAAAAACTCAGAATAGGGCAGTCAGAGGTTCTCTGAAGAGTCGTTCCACCAAGACCCCCTGATAAATTTGGAGGTGGCGCCTAATAAGGAGTCTGTATTCTTAACAGATAGAATTTGGGGCAGCCAAATCATCCTTAGCTTATAAGATACCAGGTCTTAATTTGACTAGTAATAGCTTAAGA
Source organism: Anas platyrhynchos (assembly GCF_047663525.1). NCBI lineage: Eukaryota > Metazoa > Chordata > Aves > Anseriformes > Anatidae > Anas > Anas platyrhynchos. The sequence goes on along the minus strand of NC_092589.1, from coordinate 119,962,477 downwards.
GTAACAGGGGTAGACAGGTCTGGAATGTTGGTGTCACTTTTTGAGTCTACTGAATTAAACTGGGAGACTAAAAGGGTCACCTGGCAATTGTTACATGTACCTGAAGCAGGAACAAATTAATTAGGGGGAGATTGAATAGTCAAATTAGGATTGCAGTTGAAGACGAGTGAAAAAAAGAATAACATTCTCAATTAATTTATTTACAGAGAATGATGAAAAAGAAATAAATCCCAATAGATGGGTATGTGTTAGAACTAAACAGTTAGGTTGGTCCAATGTGAAACAGGGATTGTTATGAAAGTAGCAGGGCAGAACTCTAACCTTTGATAGTACATATCATATCAGGCTGCAAGTCATCTGGATTGAAAAAATACTGCCATCAGCACAGCATGCCCTAGGCACGTGGCTGTGCGTTATCGCAGTAGCCTGTCAAGGATTGCCAAGTGCTCTGTGAGGCCAGGGCCACCAATTGTGCGCTGCCCTGACTTTGGGATTATGCACAGAATCAGAGAATCATAGAATATCCTGAGTTGGAAGGGACCCGTAAAGGTAAGGATCATCGAGTCCAACTCCTGGCACCACAGAGATCTACCCAAAATTTTAGACTATGTGACTAAGCGCACAGTCCAAATGCTTCTTAAATTCCGACAGGCTTGGTGCAGTGACAACTTCCCTGGGGAGCCTGTTCCAGTGTGCGACCACCCTCTCAGTAAGAAACCTCTTCCTGATGTTTAGCCTAAATTTAGCCCAAGTTCCTCAGCTTGACAAAATTCCCACAGGTGTTATCACTGGTGATTAAGGAGAACAGATTGGCGCCTGCTCCTCCACTCCCCCTAGTGAGGAAGCTGTTCTACGATGAGGTCCCCCCTCAGCCTCCTCTTGCAAGGCTGAACAGGCCAAGTGCCCTCAGCTGCTCCTCATACATATTCCCCTCTAGGCTCTTCACCGTCTCCGTTGCCCTCCTCTGGACACTCTCCGACAGTTTAATGTCCTTCTTGCACTGTGGTGCCCAGAACTGCACACAGTACTCGAGGTGAGGCCACACCAGTGCAGAGTAGAGCAGGACAATCACTTCCCTCGACCAACTAGAGATGTCATGCTTGATGCACCCCAGGGTACAGTTGGCCCTCCTGGCTGCCAGGGCACACTGCTGGCTCATATTCAACTCTTCTTCCCACATACAAACTTTACTATTTCATATTGTTAATGAGCCCTGTTTCAACCATAAATCCATGGAACTTCAGGAAAAGAGCTGACGCACTCAACCTTCTGTCTTTTAGACAAACATTACCACCTTTTCCACAAAAATTTACATTTTAACAGGACCGAATTTCAAGCTGAATGCCAGTTTTTCTCATGCACTTTGCTAGTGTGAGAAACACGCCGTAGCCAATAACTTTGGCTCAGGTGAGGATCTCAGTGAAGTAGTAATTTATTTGCGATTGCAATGGTGGGCACCCCACAAGCAGGAGAGAGCGCATCTACTAGTTCCAAAACACAGTTTATATACTTTTTGATGACAGGACCCTCCCCTGTTTCCCCACTGAGTGGGTAATCCAGGTTCACAATCTATCTGATGCTTCACAAACAATGCATGGCCTTCAGTAGCCGGCTTGTTAAATTTCAATTTCCTTTTGCCATTTTTACTGTTTGAAGTGGTAATGTTTCTTCACTTATCTGACTTGACTTAACACCGTGATTTTCACCTCATTGTCCTAAGGAGTCTGGTTGTCTGCATTTTACAAGGTCACCTGCTTAAGCTTTCTTATCACTGTAAGCATATCTCAGTACCACATTCCTTCCTTCTAAACAATGTAGCTCTGCAAAAACAACATTTCTATTTCTACATTAGTAAAGCCATACAAAACAAGGAATCACTCCTGTGTATCCGTCAATATAGGGGTTTAAAAGGTATTGACGCCTAAATAAATTTGCTCTCCCCCTTCGTACCAAATTCCCAGGGCTCAAGCCCGAACCACCAAAGAAATGACTCTCTCAGTTCTGCTTTGATAATCAGTCAGCCCCTTCCCTCCCCCCAGTACTTGGGAAACTGACCAAATACTACAGCAAATACACCAACACTTCTCAACTGTTAGTTACTTAGATAATGCTCCTGCCTTTTTTCTTGTCACACTCAAAGCATTTAAGAGCAAAAAAATAGGATCACAAGATACACCGCCAGGCCCATATATTAGGCACCACCAATCAAAACTTGAATAAAACAGCCCTTCTTTTCAGTCTGTCACACACTTTGTTCATCTCCGCCCTCTCCCCTCGCAGAGAATACGGAACCGCGGATCGGAACGCTGCACTCGCTTTGCAGCGACGCTGCGTCTCACTCACACAGCACAATCACGCAATCACACAGAGAGGCCTTGTTATATACGGAGTGGTAATTCGTGTCGAGAAAATGGTTGATATTAATAAAGAAGGGGGAGATTTGGGAATGTGGCCATGGGGGTTGGAAAGCCCCATGGTTGAGATTACATTAGACTCAAAAGGACAAGGCCATCAGGAATATAAAAGAGTTTAGAGGGAACAAAGAAGGGTGATTCAGGAGACTCCATGCAGTCTCCGGTTTCTTGTTCTCCAGCTGGTCTCTTGTCCTCCAGCCATTTAGTCATGCAAGTTTCTGGGTTTTTGCTGTTGTTGTTACATTCAAAGTTGTTTGACCAATGAAAAGTTGTTTTGAAAAGAACTGCTGTGGAGAGAAGGTTGTAAGAGGGGAGCCTGCCCTCAAGAAAGAGGAAGAAAAAGAAAAAAAAAGAAAAAAAAAAAAAAGAAAGGCAACATGATGAAGTTACGTCATCAATAAAGAAGCAGGAAAAAGAAGTGAGAGGGAACAGGCTGGCAGAATGGAGACCAGGACGGGAGCAGGCACATTGATTGCCTCATGAAGATGGGTTGGGCCAGACTCAGCAAACTGCTCAGAGATGCTTGTACAGAAAGTCGCTGGAAATAGGCGCAGTGGAGCTGGAGAGAAGCTCGAGCTGAGAGAAGCCGACCCGTGCACACAACTGCCTCTCGCTGGTAAACAGCTGCGCATTATGGGGAATCATCCATCCCTGGAGGTCTTTAAAAGGTCTGGCTGCTCTTGACTTTCTGGCTGCTCTTGGCTTGGACTGGCGCACGCTTCGTTGGGTTAGAAACTGGCTGGATTGCCGGGCCCAGAGTCGTGGTGAATGGAGTCAAGTCCAGTTGGAGGCCAGTCACTAGTGGCGTCCCCCAGGGCTCGGTGCTGGGGCCGATCCTCTTTAATATCTTCATCAATGATCTGGACGAGGGCATCGAGTGCACCCTCAGTAAGTTCGCAGATGACACCAAGTTAGGTATGTGTGTCGATCTGCTTGAGGGTAGGAAAGCTCTGCAGGAGGATCTGGTTAGGCTGCACCGATGGGCTGAGGTCAACTGCATGAAGTTCAACAAGGCCAAGTGCCGGGTCCTGCACCTGGGGCACAATAACTCCAAGCAGAGCTACAGGCTGGGAGATGAGTGGTTGGAGAGCTGCCAGGCAGAGAAGGACCTGGGAGTGATGGTGGACAGTCGGCTGAATATGAGCCAGCAGTGTGCTCAGGTGGCCAAGAAGGCCAACGGCATCCTGGCTTGTATCAGAAACAGTGTGGCCAGCAGGACTAGGGAGGTGATCACCCCCCTGTACTCGGCTCTGGTGAGGCCGCACCTCGAGTACTGTGTTCAGTTTTGGGCCCCTCGCTGCAAGAAGGACATCGAGGTGATTGAGCGGGTGCAGAGAAGGGCGACGAAGCTGGTGAGGGGCCTGGAGAACAAGTCCTACGAGGAGCGGCTGAGGGAGCTGGGCTTGTTCAGCCTGGAGAAGAGGAGGCTCAGGGACGACCTTATCGCTCTCTATAGGTACCTCAAGGGAGGCTGTAGCGAGGTGGGGGTTGGTTTGTTCTCCCACGTGCCTGCTGACAGGACGAGGGGGAATGGGCTTAAGTTGCGCCAGGGGAGTTTTAGGTTAGATGTTAGGAAGAACTTCTTTACTGAAAGAGTTGTGAGGCATTGGAACAGGCTGCCCAGGGAAGTGGTGGAGTCACCATCCCTGGAAGACTTCAAAAGACATTTAGATGTAGAGCTTAGGGATATGGTTTAGTGGGGACTGTTAGCGTTAGGTCAGAGGTTGGACTTGATCTTGAGGTCTCTTCCAACCTAGAAATTCTGTGATTCTGTGATTCTGTGAAAAGACATTTAGATGTAGAGCTTAGGGATATGGTTTAGTGGGGACTGTTAGCATTAGGTCAGAGGTTGGACTCGATGATCTTGAGGTCTCTCCCAACCTAGAAATTCTGTGATTCTGTGATTCTGAGTGCCTGGGGATGTGGCTGCTCCAGCACAGCCAGCAACTGCCAAGTTTCACTTTCAGGCACTGCCTGAAAGATAATAGCCTGACTTCCAGGAAAGCAAAAAATATCTCCCCGCCATGCAACCAATAAACTGTGGCCAGTGCAGGAGCTTGGGACTCTGTAAAGAGTGGGGTCAGGGGTGGGCTGAGTCGGCCTTAAGGTGTTGTGTGGCTACGATCACCCCGCTATATGTGTCTACGGTTACCGCTAGCCACACTCGAGGTCTCAGCGACTGACAGAGCGTAAAATCTGTCTGCCACACCTCAGAGGCTTTGAGACCTCTGGGGTTGACTCCACGGGACCATAGTGGTGCTTTTTGACAGTGGGGACACGTAGCTACTATGTGTTTTGCGTCAGTGGTCGAAATCCCACATCTCTTATCTAGCGCTTTAGCTCCAGTGTGGAGGGACTCATGTAGCTGGCGGGCATCTTTTAGTGTCGATAATCCTTTTGCAGCGGCGTCTGCTTTGTCGTTACTGATTTGGTAAAACCCTTTGATTGGGTTGTGGCTGTTGACGTGGGTGACCTATATGGTGCCTTTTCGGGAGAAAAGTGCTTCTTCTAGCATTAGAGTGACCGTGGATGTTGACACGCCGGGCCCCGACATGGCGAAGCAAAGTTTGGCTACAAACATTGAATCGGTCACTATGTTGAGGTGTTCCATTGGGAACAGTCCACAGGCTAGTACTACGGCCGTCGCTTCTAATTGCTGGACTGAAAGCGCACGATCGTTCATTTTAGTGCTGTGTCATTCTCCTCCCGATTGCCATACCGCTGCCACGGTTGAGGTTGCTGAGGATGCATCTGTGAAGACCGTTGGTCCCCATTGGGGCCGGTCCATGATCTTCCGTTGGAGGTCGATGTTGACAATTTTCAGCATTTGAGCCCAAGGGGGCTTAATAGCGTATTGAACTTCTCTGCGAAATCCGGCAAGGGCTATGGCTAGAGATTCTGACATCACTACTGATTGCGGTAGCAGCTGTTTACAAAAGGGTAGATATATCGTGGCGGGTTCGATACCTAGGTGTCTTAGGGCGAGTTTTCGGCCTTTCATGATGAGGTTACCAAGGCACTCGACTCCTGGAGAGAATGCGCGTGACAGTTTTCCTAGGACTATCCACTGTATTGGTTGAACTTTTTGAGGGGGGCCCTGGGCTAGTGCCCCTACTCCCCCCCTTTCCGTGAAGTATACATACAGATCAAGTGGTTCATTCGGGTTCCACCTGGCGAGCGTGCTTGATGATACTTTTTGCTCGATAAAATCGAGAGAGTTCATTGCTTCTGTTGTCAGAGTCTTTTGCTCCCATGGTTTTTTTCCTTTTAAAAGATCGTACAGGGGAGCCATGGTTTCGGGAGGAATCAGGACAATATTGCAGAGCCATTGTAAGGATCCCACTAATTGTTGCATATCATGGAGCGTTTTGATGTCCCAAAGGATTTTTATCTGGGGGGGAAGGGGGGGGTTATGTAAGAACTTGTGATCCTCACTCCCAAAAAACTTACACATGGTCCTTTTCTAATTTTCGCGCTCGCGATTTCAAACCCGTTTGTTTTTAGAGTTTCTGGGACTATTGACACTAGCTGGTCCACTTGACTTCCTGACGGTGCAGCAATCAGGATATCGTCCATGTATTGGATGATAGTCGCGGTCGGGTCACTGCGCCGAACTGGCGCCAGCGCCCGATCCACCGTGATCTGGCAGATAGTAGGCGAGATGATCATTCCTTGAGGCAGCACTTTCCACTGGAAGCATATGTTGGGGCGTTGGCTGTTTGGAAACATGACAGAGAAAGCAAACCACTCCTTGTCTTCTTCATGTAGAGGTATCGAGAAAAAACAGTCCTTAATATCAAGGACGGCACAAGGTTGCCCTTCCGGTACCATAGAGTTCATAGGCAACAACGTTTGAACAGGACCCATTGGTTGAATTATCTTGTTTACTTCACGCAGGTCATGGAGGAGGCGAAATCCTTCACTGGTTCGCTTGGGTATTACAAAAACTGGAGTGTTCCATGGGCTAGTAGAAGGCTCTATATGACCTCGTTGTAGTTCACGGTCGACTAGCTCGAGAAGAGCACCCATTCGAGGCCTCGACAGGGGTCATTGCTCGACCCACACTGGGTCGGACGATTTCCACATCAGTCTAATTGGTGGAAGTGGGTATGCGGCAGTGGCCCTTATGGTAAATTTGTCACCCTGGCTTTTAATAGGGCTAAAGCGTCCCTTCCCAACAGGGGAGGGACTCCTGACATGACATATGGGAAGAGAGTAATGGTTTTCTCCAGTCCCTTTTTAGTGTGGAGTGTGATTACAACCAATTGAGCACTCTTCCAGGAGTTTTCCTGGGTTTCGGCACCACTTGTTGCCTTCAGGGGCAGTGGCGACCTGGTTCAGGAACGGCACGGCAACCAACCCCAGTCCGCTCGGTCCATCGGCTCACGGACACCAATGTGGTGGATGGCAAATGGCGTTTATTGCCGAGTTACACGGTGTTATATAGCCGAGGCCCACAACGTCACTTCCGCTTGCTTACGCCACAGACCACGTGCTACTGTCCATCAAGGGAGGGGACAGTAGAGCACAACATCTTCCGGCCGCCAGACCCTAACTACCCACACTACAGGAAAAATGGGTGGGAGATGGAATGTTCCTGATTTCCATCAGGCTGGGGATGGATGGGAGCCCTGGTTGAGCGTTGTGCTGCCTGGGGGTAGTTCTGTGGGTAACCCGAGGGCCTGGCCCTGGCTCACCCCTCGCTGAGTGCTTTAGGGGCTGCCTTGGAAGCAGCGTAGTGTGCTGGTCTGCCTCGGCACCTGGAGCTGCCCTGTGCTGGCACGGAGCTGCCAGAGCAAATCTGATCGTGAGTCAGCTCTGGGCTCCCACCTCACCTTTATTTTAGTATGGGCGGGAGGTGGGCATCTCCTGTTGACTGCTGCCTGTAATACCCGGTCCTTTCTGTGCCTGTTCTCTTTTTCTCTCCATTTCTAGGGGCACGCGATGCTAGTGGAGCTCTACCCTCAGTAATGGGACAAGGGACTGCTGAACGAGAATTCATCAACGAGTATTCTGTGCCTGGCAATGCCATTTCAATGCACTAATAAAAAGATACAAACAATCCTTCTTGGGAAGGATTTTTGGTGGCCTTTGTAAATACCTTTTAGCTACACTGCTGGTAATTTTCAGCTAATAAACGCACTCTAAGACGTATTCCAGGTGGAGGAAAATAAAAGTTAATGTGGCTCTTAGTGTCTCCGAGGTCCTTGTAACCAGTCTGATTTCTACTGTAATTCTTCAGGAAGCAAGATTTATTATTTTCTTTTTCCCTGGAAAAGAAAAAAAAAGAAGGATTCCCAAGTGCTGTACAAAGAATGAAGCTCAGAGGCGAGGAGATCCACAAAGTGCTGAATGTCGGCAGGCTGAGATGTGGGGTAACGTGCCGTTGTAGGGAGTAACAACTTCAGAAGCAGGTTTAAACTCAAGTGGCTGACCTGGTTCAAAGGGGGAAGATTGCACGATGTCTGAACAGCATGGAAAGAGCAAATTGCCTCAGAATTGAGTCTCGCTGATGTTTGCCACAATAAACCAGGAGAGAAAAGAAAGTTTGGCTGGTGTTTTTTTGTCCCCCTCTCCCTTGCTTCACTGTGGCACATTAATTCCACATTTTTAGTGTTATCCTGTCCCTGTTTCTGAATTTTAAAAACACTTGGGCAGAAACAAGCTGGTGACAAACATCGGTTCTGCAGATTCGTTGTTCTCCCAGGATTTTGGGAACATGATGTGAGGAATGTTTTAACAATTCCAATTCGTGTCCATAAATTCGTGTCCATAAAGAATAATTCTGTTTGAATCCTGTCTGCCTGGGCCCTGCACTGGCAATTTAGTTCTTGAACCACAGATGCAGTGTGCCCCAGTCTCCCCCTCATTCCAGTCAATTTATCAAGTCTTCAGAAAACACTCCTTAAATTTATGAACCTGTTTGCTTTTGTTATTCCTGACTTCTAGTTCTAACAGTTATAGCCTTTTTTCCTGTCTTCTTCGAGATTAACTTAACACTGCTATAGATGTGTCTGTGAATGGCTGGGGAAGAATGTTTTAATTACTCGTGAAGCGTCAAATAAGAAAGCTGTTTGTGTTTGATGTCTGGGAGTTTCAGAACAACTGATAACAACTAGTGACTGTTATGGGATACTATGTGGATCCTTGGTATCTGGCCACGGGGGGCCAAGAGATTAAGAGGAAGGAAAAAGAAGCTGAAGGACGGTTGGGAGACAAGACCTGCGGAGAGTGTACAGAGAGTGTTCCATAAACTCGGAATAGTGCCAAGTAAGTACAAAGGGTGAGAGGAAGACTACGAGCCTTCAGCATGAAAGACCCCTAGAGACTCCCAGAGGAGACTGATGCGCATGCTCCAGTAGGAGGAACTGGACCCCGGAAGCTAATTATAATAATCTATTTTTTTTAGAAGTAGTAATGAATATGTATTAGTCTAGGTGCATAAAAATCAGCTGCTTGATGTAACTGGCGTGCGTCCTGGTGGAGCGGAGACTCCCGGTGCACCCAGCGCTGTTTGCTTACCTCTATTCCTTTATATTCTTTTAATAAATCCTATTTTTTTATTTAATCCTAATTTGAATCCTGAGCCATTTATAACAATGAGATTGTTGTTCCTGCCCTTTTGGTTAATGTTCTGAGTTTTTTTCCTCCTTCACCTTTTCATGTTTTTATTACAATGAGGGTGGCTTGGGCTATTCCAGGCACTACAGAAATCTTCCAAAACACCCTGCAAAAATCTTCGGCTCCCTTGTACGGAAGGAACCTTGCCTCTGCAAGCCACCTGCTGCCTGCAATTGTGGAGGCAAAGCTGCGATAAGAGCTGGGTGGGACAGCGGGTGCTGCCTGCTTGGTGCTGGCTGGAAATCTTGTGCAATGCTGCTGCTCTGTGCTGAGCTGCCTGTGGGTGGGAGGGAAGCTGAGGAGCAGGGGCAGCACTTTGGTTTTCTATAAACACCTCGTGTGCTTCGTGGACCTGGTGTCCCAGCAGAGGGAGGCTCTGCTGCGGTCGGACCGTTCTGGGCAGCCGGAGTGGCTGAAAATCCATCCCTCTGCCCACATTTGGATAGCTGGGGGCATCCACGTCACCAAGAGCTTCACGGGGCAGAGGTCCCTTTGGGGTCTGGGGATTGGGAGGGGTGCTATGGAGACCAGGCACTGATCCCCACCCTCCTTTCCGTGCCTCCCAGCCCATTGGGGTAGGACGGTGTGAAGCGGTACCACTGCACTCCCCGGCGTTCCCACACACGTGGGAGCATGTTCCCAGGGCTCTGTCAAAGTCCTGCCAGCTCTGCGTCTACCTGGATGCACAAGACTTATTTTTTTTTTCCTTTTTTTTTTCTCCCCACCCCTGGAAGTTGCTTAATAGCTTGGTGCACTCCTACTTTGCGGGATGTGTTGGGTTCAGCAGCCTTTAAAGATACCTATCACCACCCGACAGCGATGTCTGGGTGCTCGCTTTGCTACCCAGCCTGGCGCTGCCTGCGTGGGCACTGAGCTGGCCCCAGGACACCCCCGGGGCTGCGTGGAAGGGGGGCACGGGCAGCAGGGACTGTTGCAGGTAGGGGCAGGGCTGCAGCCCTTCGGGATGTGACTCATCCTCGGGGCTCGCCCTGTTCTGGCGCTCGCGCTGGAGGTGAGGCTGCTGCGGTGCGCCCCGCGTCGATCTGCGTGGGTGCTTTTACCCCGTGGGACGGGCTGCGACGGGCCCCTTCTGCACCTAACGGGGACGGGAGAGGGGGGAGCCTTTGCAGAGCTCCTGCACCTGGTTGTGGTAAGGATGCTGCCCCGCTCTGCCCTCCTCCAACCCCTGGAAAACCTCGTGTCTGGCTCTGGCTAGGGTCTCGCCAACCCCTGGAGCTGTGTGGGGAGGGTGAAGCCAGGGCTGGGGTAGGGCAAAGAGGAAGGGGGAGCACGATTGGAGCTCTCAGAGCAGCCGCCGCACCCCTGGCAGCCCTGGGTGCTGTTGGGGTGCCTGCAGAGGGAGCGCCCGGGCAAAGGTTCCTTTTGCTCTCCTGCTTCCCGTGCAGTGGGTTCCTGCTCGACCCAGGGCGGAGCTGTGAGCTGCAGGGTGGTGGGGAGGAGGACGTTGGGCTGGGGAAGGGGTCTGGGCTGGCTTGGGGGTGCCAGGGCACGCCGGAGCCCCCTGGGGCTTGCGGAGGTGGTGGGGAGCTGGGGCTGGTCTCGTTCCCGGGTGTGCCCGGCTCCGTGCGCCCACGCGGCAGGATGGGTGCTGGGGCCTTGTCCCAGTTCCAACTGGGGGGACGGGAATTGGGTGGGCAGGAGGGGTCTGCACTGGGGGAGGGCAGCCACCACACCCCAGGGGATGGTGTGGAATAGGGGTGCAGGGGGCTGTGCTCACCCCAGCTTTTGCAGCCCCCTCTGTAGGGAGCCCCAGCTGCCCCCACGCCCTGCCGGACCCCCACATGGACACCGAGGTGCAGGATGGTGCCGAGGCGCAGGATGGTGCCGAGGCTCTGTCGGAGGGATGTTCGCTGGCCGAGGTGAGTGAGGGCAGGGGCTGGGGGCTGGGGGAGTGTCCCCGGGGGTGAACTGGAGACCCCACGGGGATGTGAGCACCGGCACCAGCATGGGCACGGGGATGGCAGAAGGGTCCCATTTTGGGGAGGGGTGGAATTTGGGCATGGAGCAGCCAGCCTGACCCCGTATCCCCCACGGGGCTGGAGGGACGGGCTGGGGTGGCGAGAGGACACCCCAGCTCACCCCTCTCTTCCCGGTGCAGGTCTCGGAGGGGCCCCCAGCACAGTGGTCGGTGCCGGAGGTGTGCGCCTGGCTGGGTGCACGGTGCGGGGACGGGGACCTGGTGCAGCTGGCGGCCGAGCACGGGGTCAGCGGCCGGGCCCTGCTGCGAATGACTGAGGGGACCCTGCGGCGCATGGGGGTCACCCCCCGCAGCCGGCACCGGGAGCTGCTGCGGGAGCTGCTGGGGCTGCGGCTGCAGCAGGATCTGGAAGAGCTGCTGAGCATCGCCGGGGGTGAGCATCCCCCTTAGCGCATCCACGGGGGGCACCGGCCGCGAGGACGCCGGGGGTGCCTCCAGATGGACTGCGGTCACCTCTGTCCTCAGAGTGACGCGGACAGGAGCTTGCGAGCAGGGAGGCGATGCCATGGGATGACAAAGCGGCGGCTGGAATTAAGCACACGACATGGAAGCGGTGCTGGAAGGAGTCCCGAGGCCACCGTGTCCCCCAGAAAAACCCAAACCTGGCTGGAGAGGCAGGGCTGCGCGAGGAGAAGGAGCCTGCCCTCGCCCCTCGCCCCGTGAGCCACCTGCTGCCGGGTGACACCGGGTCCCACAAGGTGCCAAAGCGCCCTGTGGGGTGTGGGGAGCCCTGTGGAAATAACGCAGCAGTGATTGTCCCCAGCCACCAGATCCTGCTGCAAGCCCAGGGTGTGAGGGATACAGAGAGGGGACACGGAGGTGTGACACCTTCCTTGGCTGTGCCCAGGAGCAGCGCATCAATGGGGGAGCCCACGAAGGACGTGCCGGGGCACCCTCTGCCTCCGACCCCGGGGCTGGCAGGGTGTGCAGAGCAGCAGGGCAGGGCTGAGGGCCTCAATAAACGTGGCTGGAGCTGTGAAACCACCGGAGTGGCTGTGCTTGAGGGATCTGCTGCCTCCCAGACAACGAGGAGAGGCAGCCTTGGCTGTGGGCACGAGGTAGAAGGGTCCCCACTCCTTGCTGGGAGCCTGTTGTACCCACGCACGGCAGCCTGACTGCATATGGGGTCCTGGTACCCACAGAATCACAGAATCACAGAATCTCTAGGTTGGAAGAGACCTCAAGATCATCGAGTCCAACCTCTAACCTAACACTAACAGTCCCCACTAAACCATATCCCTAAGCTCTACATCTAAACGTCTTTTAAAGACTTCCAGGGATGGGGACTCCACCACCTCCCTGGGCAGCCCGTTCCAGTGCCTAACAACCCTTTTGGTAAAGAAGTTCTTCCTAACATTTAACCTAAAACTCCCCTGGTGCAACTTTAGCCCATTTCCCCTCGTCCTGTCACCAGGCACGTGGGAGAATAGGCCAACCCCCACCTCACTACAGCCTCCTTTAATGTATCTGTAGAGAGCGATAAGGTCGCCCCTGAGCCTCCTCTTCTCCAGGCTGAACAAGCCCAGCTCCTTCAGCCGCCCCTCATAGGACTTGTTCTCCAGGCCCCTCACCAGCTTCGTCGCCCTTCTCTGGACCCGCTCAAGCACCTCGATGTCCTTCTTGTAGCGAGGGGCCCAAAACTGAACACAGTACTCGAGGTGCGGCCTCACCAGAGCCGAGTACAGGGGGACGATCACCTCCCTAGCCCTGCTGGTCACAGTGTTTCTGATACAAGCCAGGATGCCGTTGGCCTTCTTGGCCACCTGAGCACACTGCTGGCTCATATTCAGCCGACTGTCCACCATCACTCCCAGGTCCTTCTCTGCCACGCAGCTCTCCAACCACTCATCTCCCAGCCTGTAGCTCTGCTTGGGGTTATTGCGCCCCAGGTGCAGGACCCGGCACTTGGCCTTGTTGAACTTCATGCAGTTGACCTCAGCCCATCGGTGCAGCCTATCCAGATCCTCCTGCAGAGCCTTCCTACCCTCGAGCAGATCGACACACGCACCTAACTTGGTGTCATCTGCGAACTTACTGAGGGTGCACTCAATGCCGTCATCCAGATCATTGATGAAGATGTTAAAGAGGACCGGCCCCAGCACCAAGCCCTGGGGGACGCCACTAGTGACTGGCCTCCAACTGGACTTGGCTCCATTTACCACAACTCTTTGGGCCCGGCTATCCAGCCAGTTTCTAACCCAACGAAGCGTGCGCCAGTCCAAGTCCAGAGCAGCCAGTTTCTTGAGGAGAATGCTGTGGGAGACGGTGTCAAAAGCCTTGCTGAAGTCAAGGTAGACCACATCCACAGCCTTTCCCTCGTCCACCCAGCGCGTCACTTTGTCGTAGAAGGAGATCAGGTTCGTCAAGCAGGATCTGCCTTCCATAAACCCATGCTGACTGGGCCTGATCGCCTGCTTGCCCTTCAAGTGCCGCATGATGACTCCCAAGAGGATCTGCTCCATGAGCTTCCCTGGTACTGAGGTCAAACTGACCGGCCTGTAGTTCCCCGGGTCAGCCCTTCGGCCCTTCTTGTAGATGGGCGTCACGTTTGCTAGCCGCCAGTCAGCTGGGACCTCCCCCGATAGCCAGGACTGCTGATAAATGATGGATAGGGGCTTGGCCAGCTCCTCTGCCAGTTCTCTCAGTACCCTTGGGTGGATCCCATCCGGCCCCATCGACTTGTGCACATCCAAGTGCCGTAGCAGGTCACCAACCAGTTCTTCGTGGATGGTGAGGGCCACATCCTGCTCCCCGTCCCCTTCCACCAGCTCAGGGTACTGGGTATCCAGAGAACAACCGGTATTGCCGCTAAAGACCGAGGCAAAGAAGGCATTGAGCACCTCCGCCTTTTCCTCATCTCTTGTAACTAAGTTTCCCCCCGCATCCAGTAAAGGATGGAGATTCTCCCTAGTCCTCCTTTTTGTGTTGATGTATTTATAAAAGCGTTTTTTGTTATCTTTAACAGCAGTAGCCAGATTGAGCTCCAGATGAGCTTTGGCCTTCCTAATTTTCACACAGAATCACACACAGAATCTCTAGGTTGGAAGAGACCTCAAGATCATCGAGTCCAACCTCTGACCTAACACTAACAGTCCCCACTAAACCATATCCCTAAGTTCTACATCTAAACGTCTTTTGAAGACTTCCAGGGATGGTGACTCAACCACCTCCCTGGGCAGCCTGTTCCAATGTCCAACAACCCTCTCAGTAAAGAAATTCTTCCTAACATCTAACCTAAAACTCCCCTGGCGCAACTTTAGCCCATTCCCCCTCGTCCTGTCACCAGGCACATGGGAGAACAGGCCAACCCCCATCTCGCTAGAGCCGCCTTTAATATACTTATACAGAGTGATAAGGTCACCCCTGAGCCTCCTTTTCTCTAGGCTGAACAAGCCCAGCTCCTTCAGCCGCTCCTCATAGGACTTGCTCTCCAGGCCCCTCACCAGCTTCGTCGCCCTTCTCTGGACCCGCTCAAGCACCTCGATGTCCTTCTTGTAGCGAGGGGCCCAGAACTGAACACAGTACTCGAGGTGCGGCCTCACCAGAGCCGAGTACAGGGGGACGATCACCTCCCTAGCCCTGCTGGTCACAGTGTTTCTGATACAAGCCAGGATGCCGTTGGCCTTCTTGGCCACCTGAGCACACTGCTGGCTCATATTCAGCCGACTGTCCACCATCACTCCCAGGTCCTTCTCTGCCTGGCAGCTCTCCAGCCATTCCTCTCCCAGCCTGTAGCTCTTCTTGGGGTTATTGCGCCCCAGGTGCAGGACCCGGCACTTGGCCTTGTTAAACTTCATACAGTTGACCTCAGCCCATCGGTGCAGCCTATCCAGATCCTCCTGCAGAGCCTTCCTACCCTCAAGCAGATCGACACACGCACCTAGCTTGGTGTCATCTGCAAACTTACTGAGGGTGCACTCAATGCCCTCATCCAGATCATTGATGAAGATGTTAAAGAGGACCGGCCCCAGCACCGAGCCCTGGGGGACGCCACTAGTGACTGGCCTCCAACTGGACTTGGCTCCATTTACCACAACTCTCTGGGCCCGGCTATCCAGCCAGTTTCTAACCCAACGAAGCGTGCGCCAGTCCAAGCCAAGAGCAGCCAGTTTCTTGAGGAGAATGCTGTGGGAAACGGTGTCAAAAGCCTTGCTGAAGTCAAGGTAGACCACATCCACAGCCTTTCCCTCGTCCACCCAGCGCGTCACTTTGTCGTAGAAGGAGATCAGGTTCGTCAAGCAGGACCTGCCTTCCATAAACCCATGCTGACTGGGCCTGATCGCCTGCTTGCCCTTCAAGTGCCGCATGATGACTCCCAAGAGGATCTGCTCCATGAGCTTCCCTGGTACTGAGGTCAAACTGACCGGCCTGTAGTTCCCCGGGTCTGCCCTCCGGCCCTTCTTGTAGATGGGCGTCACATTTGCTAGCCGCCAGTCAGCTGGGACCTCCCCCGATAGCCAGGACTGCTGATAAATGATGGATAGGGGCTTGGCCAGCTCCTCTGCCAGTTCTCTCAGTACTCTTGGGTGGATCCCATCCGGCCCCATCGACTTGTGCACATCCAAGTGCCGTAGCAGGTCACCAACCAGTTCTTCGTGGATGGTGAGGGCCACATCCTGCTCCCCGTCCCCTTCCACCAGTTCTGGGTACTGGGTATCCAGAGAGCAACCGGTTTTACCACTAAAGACTGAGGCAAAGAAGGCATTGAGCACCTCCGCCTTTTCCTCATCTCTTGTAACTAAGTTTCCCCCCGCATCCAGTAAAGGATGGAGATTCTCCTTAGTCCTCCTTTTTGTGTTGATGTATTTATAAAAGCGTTTTTTGTTATCTTTAACGGCAGTAGCCAGCTTGAGCTCCAGATGAGCTTTGGCCTTCCTAATTTTGTCCCTGCACAGCCTCGCTACATCCTTATAGTCCTCCCTAGTGGCCTGCCCAATTTTCCAAAGATTATAAACCCTCTTTTTCCTCCTAAGCTCAAGCCACAATTCTCTGTTGAGCCAGGCTGGTCGTCTTCCCCGGTGGCTCATCTTTGGGCACATGGGGATAGACCGCTCCTGTGCCATTAGGATTTGCCTCTTGAATAGCACCCAGCCTTCCTGAACCCCTCTGCCCTTCAGAACCGCCTCCCATGGGACTCCACCAACCAGTGTCCTGAGCAGCCTAAAGTCAGCCCTCCGAAAGTCCAATACAGTGGTTTTACTGGTTCCCTTCCTGGCCCCGCCAAGAATAGAGAACTCCACCATTTCGTGGTCACTCTGCCCAAGACTGTTCCCGACAATCACATCCTCCACCAGTCCTTCTCTGTTTGTGAAGAGAAGGTCTAGCAGGGCACCACCCCTGGTAGGTTCACTAATCAGCTGCGTCAGGAAGCTATCTTCCACGCTCTCCAGAAACCTCCTAGACTGCTTCCTCTGGGCTGTGTTGTGCTTCCAGGATATGTCTGGGAAGTTGAAGTCCCCCACGAGTACAAGCGCTGACGATTTCGCAACTTCTATCAGCTGCCTGTAGAACTCCTCATCCGTCTCCTCATCCTGGTTCGGCGGTCTATAGCAGACCCCGACCAGGACACTAGCCTTGTTGTCCCTGCCGATCCTAACCCAAAGGGACTCGATCTTGTCATTCCTAGCCTCGAGTTCTACAACATCGAAAGACTCTCTAATATAGAGAGCCACACCGCCACCCCTTCCATGCTGCCTGTCCCTTCTGAAGAGCCTATAGCCAGGCATCGCAGCACTCCAGTCATGAGACTGGTCCCACCACGTTTCCGTGATGGCAACCAAGTCGTAGCCTGCCCGCTGCACGATGGCTTCCAGCTCCTCCTGTTTGTTACCCATGCTGCGTGCATTGGTGTAGATGCACTTCAGCTGGGCCTTTACCTTATCCTCCGGCCTTGCCACTGCTCCCCCTGGTACAGCCCCAACAGTCCTCGCTCCAGCCCCATCCCCCTTCTTACCTAGTTTAAAGCCCTATCAATGAGCCCCGCCAGCTCCTGGCCCAGGATCCTTTTTCCCCTAAAGGATAGGGACCCGTCTACGGCCACCAGACCAGGTGCCGAGTAAACTGCCCCATGGTCGAAAAACCCAAGATTTCTGCGTAGGCACCAGCCCCGGAGCCACGTGTTTAACAGGTGGGCTTTCGTTGTCCTCTCCGTACCCCTTCCTGTCAACGTAGGGACGGACGAAAAAACTACTTGCACTCCTGCTCCGTCCACTAACCGTCCCAGCCCCCTAAAGTCTCTTTTGATAGCCTTCAGGCTTCTGTTGTCAATGTCATCAGTGCCCGCCTGGATTAATTTTGTCCCTGCACAGCCTCGCTACATCCTTACAGTCCTCTCTAGTGGCCTGCCCACTTTTCCAAAGATTATAAACCCTCTTTTTTCTCCTAAGCTCAAGCCACAGTTCTCTGTTGAGCCAGGCTGGTCTTCTTCCCCGCTGGCTCATCTTTGGGTGCATGGGAACAGACCGCTCCTGTGACATTAGGATTTGCCTCTTGAAGAGTGCCCAGCCTTCCTGGACCCCTCTGCCCTTCAGAACCGCCTCCCAAGGGACTCCACCAACTAGTGTCCTGAGCAGCCCAAAGTCAGCCCTCCGAAAGTCCAATACAGTGGTTTTACTGGTTCCCTTCCTGGCCTCGCCAAGAATAGTGAACTCCACCATTTCGTGGTCACTCTGCCCAAGACAGCTCCCGACAGTTATATCCTCCACCAGTCCTTCTCTGTTTGTGAAGAGAAGGTCTAGCAGGGCACCACCCCTGGTAGGTTCACTAATCAGCTGCGTCAGGAAGCTATCTTCCACGCTCTCCAGAAACCTCCTAGACTGCTTTCTCTGGGCTGTGTTGTGCTTCCAGGATATGTCAGGGAAGTTGAAGTCCCCCACGAGTACAAGCGCTGAAGATTTCACAACTTCTGTCAGCTGCCTGTAGAACTCCTCATCCGTCTCCTCATCCTGGTTCGGCGGTCTATAGCAGACCCCGACCAGGACGCTAGCCTTGTTGTCCCTGCCGATCCTAACCCAAAGGGACTCGACCTTGTCATTCCTAGCCTCGAGTTCTACAATATCGAAAGACTCTCTAATATAGAGAGCCACACCGCCACCCCTTCTGTGCTGCCTGTCCCTTCTGAAGAGCCTATAGCCAGGCATCGCAGCACTCCAGTCATGAGACTGGTCCCACCACGTCTCCGTGATGGCAGCCAAGTCGTAGCCTGCCCGCTGCACGATGGCTTCCAGCTCCTCCTGTTTGTTACCCATGCTGCGTGCATTGGTGTAGATGCACTTCAGCTGGGCCTTTACCTTATCCTCCGGCCTTGCCATTGCTCCCCCTGGCACAGCCCCAACAGTCCTTGCTTCGGCCCCATCCCCCTTCTTACCTAGTTTAAAGCCCTCTCAATGAGCCCTGCCAGCTCCTGGCCCAGGATCCTTTTTTCCCTAAAGGATAGGGACCCGCCTACGGCCATCAGACCAGGTGCTGAGTAAAGTGCCCCATGGTCGAAAAACCCAAGATTTCTGCGTAGGCACCAGCCCTGGAGCCACGTGTTTAACAGGTGGGCTTTCCTTGACCTCTCCGTACCCCTCCCTGTCAACGTAGGGATGGACGAAAACACTACCTGCACTCCCGCTCCGTCCACTAGCCGTCCGAAATGTGCCCCTCATGTGCCCAGATCCCCCGGGGGTCTGGGGCACAGCCAGGGCAGCCTGAGGGTGCCAGCGTGGTGGGTGACAGGGGAGTTACTGGGTGATGGGGGCTCACTCCCAATTTGCCCATTCTGTTCTGCAAAGAGCCGGGGCTGGGGCTTGTAGGGGGCTGGGGCTTGCAGGGGGCTGGGGACCCCGAGTTTATAGGGCAGTGGAGCACTGGCTGGGGCCAGGTCCTGCTACTCCCCTGCATGGACCAAAGCTTGTTTCATGATGTGCCATCTGGTTTTGCGCCCGTTTGTATTTTTACTCCTGTAGTCCCTGCTGGCATGGCTCCCCAAATCTCACCTCCCCTAATCCCAAACCTCACCTCCCCTAATCCCAAACCTCACCTCCCCTAATCCCAAATCTCACTGGGGGCAGCACGTGTTGAAGATGTGAATGCCCAGAGTGGGAATCAGTGCTCCTGCTGGCAGTGGGGGTGCTGCAGGGGCAGGAGCTCCTTGTGCTGGTGGCTCCTTTCTGCTCCCACACTCAGGTGGGAGAAAGCTCCGTCTGCTCCAGGCTTCACAAAGCAGGATGCTTCCAGCAAGCGTGCTCCTGGCCCAGCAAACCCTTGCCACGTGCACATTTTCCCCTGCCCCGCAGACACGTTTCTTCCCAGCTCCCTGGCTCGAACATCTTTGCCATTGTGGACCTGCTTGTTACAACCCCAAGGTCTCGCCTGGGGAGCTGGCGTCATATTCATCCCTGGAGGCGTGAGGCTGAGCCTGCTTTTTGGGTGTGCATCACTTTGCAGAGCAGTCTGCCCTTTCAGCAGCCGGTCTCCTTCCATCCTGCCACAGCCTTTGCAGCCCCTTACTACCGGTCAGTGCCACCACCACAGCTCCCATCTTCTCTTGAGTATTCAGGGGGTGTTCCCCGGAGGCTTAGCTCCACAGTGACAATTCACCATTTGTTCTTTCTCCCTTTTCAGTAACTGCTTTTCCATGTTAGGACCCTCTCTCTTATCCCAGCCTTACCTTTCTAAGCCATTGTGGTGAGGGATCCTGTTGGGGCTGTTCTGGACATCCAGGCAGATGACACTCTCTGCGTGTCCCCTGTCCTGTTGCCCCTGCTCCTTCAGAATCTGGATTTCTTCAGCACATCTCCTGGTGTGCCCCAGCTGCTGCCCATCCCTTCCTTTGCCTCCCCTGCCTTCACGCTGGTAACCTCCTGCAGCACCATGGGCTCCAGAGGGATGCACAAGAGGATGCTCACTCAATGCTTCCTCTTCTTGGCTGCTGTATGACCTCCTGGGTCTGTTGATTCGGGATGTCCTGGGCATTGTGGCAGTCTGTCCCGCTGTTCCTGTCCTGGGATCCTGGGACATCAGCACAGAGCTGAGCTGCTGTCCTTCTCCTGCCCCTTGGAGCTGCTCAGGCCTGCATCCTCCAAAGGGCAAACAGGTCCAAACTGGGGCTGAGCGGCACCAAACTGGGGAGGTGCACCCTGGTAGAGGTGGTAAAACAAGCACTGGAAGATGTCTGGAGGGACATCTGTGCCAAGGGATGTCCCCTACCACCCTGCAGGCACTGCCACCCAACACCTTTCCTGTGTCACCCTTGGGTGCATGGAAATTGCAGCTGGGGGTTCACAGGAGTCCATGATACACGAGGACACCGAGGCTTTATTCCCTAAGCTTCTCTACCTGATTACAGATTACTGCCAACCACCACTAACAAGAATACCTACGGTTAGCTGCGATGGATGCACTCAACTCCTTGACCTAGCCCACAGCAGCCTGGCTCGGGCTCCCAGGAAAGAAAGGCCTAGGCCCTGACCAGGCCACGAACTTCCTTGATTCCTGCCTGTTCTTTGGAACCCCCCTGAATCAGGTTGTGTGGTGTGCTTTGATGTTCGTCAGCCTGGAAACCAGTTCACAGGACCATGGAATCATTTAGGTTGGCACAGACCTCCAAGACCACCACGTCCATCTGTTAACCTAGCACTGAGAAGTCTACCACTACACCATGTCCCTAAGCGCCACCTCTACATGCCTTTTGAACGCCTCCAGGGATGGTGGCCCAACCACTTTCCTGGGCATCCTCTTCCAATGCCTCGCAACCCTTTAGTGAACAAATTTTCCCTAATATCCAACCTAAACGTCCCCTGGTGCAACTTGAGGCCATTTCATCATCATGTGATTAACAAGCGAATAGCAGGAGGTTCTTCCAAGACTAATTTATCAGGGAGTAAAAGAAGTCGTGGGTGCAAGGAGTGTTGTGCTTGCCTTTCCCATTTTTTGTAGTCTGACTACAAGCCAACCGCTTTATTCCATAAATATGGCTGCATGAGCTTTTGGGGGCTTTCCCTGCACAGCAGTAGGCTGCATGGTGGCGGCCACCCCACGATCAGGCACAGCTCCCCAGGACACTGCTGGAGGCTGAGAGGCCCCTTACCAGCTGCAGATCTTCTGTCAGAGACCGACATCACACACATGTACCAAAGGGTGTTAAGACCTTGCAGGGGGTGGCACTGGGGGGGCTCTGAGGGCCCTGCGAGCCCAAACCGCTCCGGGATTCTGTGATTTTATCAACAGTTGCTGCATCAGAAGTATGGCATCAAATATACACACACCAATGATAGGATGAGAGGGAATGGGCTGAAATTGGGCTAGGGGACGCTTAGGTTGGATATTAGGGAAAACTTCTTTACCGAAAGGGTTGTTAGGCATTGGAACGGGCTACCCAGGGAAGTGGTGGAGTCACCATCCCTGGAGGTCTTGAAAAGACGTTTAGATGTAGAGCTTGGTGGTATGGTTTAGTGGAGGACTGGTTAGTGTTAGGTCAGAGGTTGGACTAGGTGATCTTGGAGGTCTCTTCCAAACTAGACTATTCTGTGATTCTGTAATGAAAATAAATTTACTCTTTGTGTTTCAGCTGTGGGTCTGTTGTTTTTTCTGCTGCCTGCCTGTGCTGGCCCGCACCCCGGCCTAGTGGGATGCAAACATAAAATCGTACAGAGTCCTGCCGAGGGACTGCTGCCTTTGCTCTGTCCTCCCCCACAATGCTCCCACCACATCCACCTCAAAATTAGAGGTTTTACCCTTCTGGAGCAGCCTTGCACAGCTGACACATGTTCCCAGAGCCCCAGGCTGGCTGCCACCTAGCCTTGCATTTAGGAAGCAAGTTGGGATTGGGGGTTTGCAGACCCTTCCCCAAGCTGCATCACCAAGGCCTCATCCTGCCCTGGGAGTTGGTCATAGTGAGGCTCAGCCTGGTCTCCCCATCCTCAAGGCCAATTATCCCATCAGGGAAAGGAATTAGATTGTCAGGATAGCATTTGGTCTTGACAAATGCATACTGGTTGTATTTTTTATCAGGTTATTATCCCGGGGGGCGTATAAAATGATTGTTTCCTGATTTACTCTGGTGTGCGAGATGTACTGGACTATTAGATGAATTAGGACCAGGGGGGCTTGTGAGTCCCTGTTCACCCCTGGTCCTCCTGCCAGGAGCAGCTGCTCTTGGCCTGCTTCAGCCTGGGGTCTTTTCCCATCCTGTACAAACTCTGAGACGATTGTTGATGGTTTTGGAAATGGCCTTGGACAGAACAGTCTTGGAGAGAGATGAATTTGATGGCTGGCCTGTAGATGAATTAGGAATGCAGTGTCTTCATGGCCTCTTTCCAGTACATCCAGGTCTCTGTCATCCTGGGGAGCCCAGACCTGGTCCCAGTACTGCAGACAGGGCCTCACCAGTGCTGAGGAAGTATCCCCTCCCTTGCCCTGCTGGCAGCACTTTGCCCAGTGCAGCCCAACAGAGCTGCAGACCTCTTTGTGGCGAGGGCCCTTTGCTGGCTCCTATTCAACTCGGTGCCCACCAGGACCCCAGGCCCTTCTGTGCCAGGCTGCTTCCAGCCGGCTGCCCCCAGCAGGTGGTGGTGCTGGGCTTGCTCCACCCCAGGGGCAGGACACTGTGCTTGTCCTTGTGCAACTGCAGGAATCTCTTACTGACCCATTTCTCTGCCTGGCAGAGAAATATATATAATATATTTATAATATATTATATATATTATATTTATATATATAATATAAATATTTTATATTTATATAATTATATTATATTATATTATATTATATTATATACATTATATATTATAATATATTATATATTATAATATATAATATATAATATATATAATATATTATATTATATTATATACAATAATAATTTATAATGATAGATATGATAAATATGTATGTATATAATGTTTAATACATAATTTAAATATATATATATATTGATATAAATAAGAGCAGGACCAAGGAGAATCTCCATCTTTTACTGGAACATGACTACGGAGGATAAGGAAAAGGCTGAGATTCTCAATGCCTTCTTTACATCTGTCTTCAGCAGTCAGACCAGTTATCCTCAGGGGCTCCGCCTCAGGGTCTCAGGCTCCCGACCTGGAAGTCTGGGACGGAGAGCAGAATATCCCCCACACAGTTCAGGTGGAAAGAGTAAGAGACCTGCTGCTCCACCTGGACTGTCACAAGTCCATGGGGCCAGATGGGATCCACCTGAGGGTGCTGAGGGAACTAGCAGATGTGATTGCTGAGCCAATTTCCATCATGTATCAGTGGGCCTAGTCAACTGGAGATGTTGCAGATGACTGGAGACTTGCAAAGGTGACACCCATCGATAAGAAGGGAATGGGCCCAAGTTGTGCCAGGGGAGGTTCAGGCTGGAAATGAGGAGACATTTCTGCTCAGCAAGAGCAGTCAGGCATTGGGATGGTTGCCCAGGGAGGCAGTGGTGTCACCATCCCTGGGGGTGTTCAAGGACAGGTTGGACATGGTGCTTGGGGACATAGTTTGGTGGGTGACATTGGTGATGGGGTGATGGTTGGACAACATGATCTTGGAGGGCTTTTCCAACCTTCATGATTCTAGGATTCTATAGGAAAGCTGGGGTGGGACTCTTTATCAGGACCTGTAGCAATAGGACAAGGGATAATGGCTTTAAACTAAAAGAGGGGACATTTATCTTAGAAACAAGGAAGAAAATCTTTAATATGACAGCAATGAGGCACCGGTACAGGTTTCCTAGAGATGCTGTGGATGCCCCATCCCTGGAGGTGTTCAAGGCCAGGCTGGATGGGGCTTTGAGCAACCTGGACTAGTGGGAGGTGGCCCTGCCCATAGCAGGGGGATTGGAACTAGATGATCTTCATAGTCCTTTCCAACCCAAACCATTCTGATTTTATGATTCTAGGAGAATTGTGGCTCACCTTGAAATGAAGCACGCAGAGACCAGTCCAGTCCAACTCAAACAGTTTCTTAGCAAAGACTACAAAGCATTATAATGAATCACCGCTCTTGACAGTTCTTCAGGAGACTCTGGTCATTGGGTTTGCAGCAGGATTGCAGGAAAAGTGCACAGTAAACACCCCCTCCCACTGCACTGGTGCAGGCAGAGACACTTCCATGTTCTCCAGACCCTTTTTGTTCTGTTGCCACCTGCCTGTCTTGACAGCACAAACGCTAAGCTCACGCACTGCTGACAGCTGCTGAGGAAGCTGCAAAGCTGTCTAATTCTCTACATTGGTTATAAAGGGCTTTTAGCCAACACAGAAGTGCTTGGCAAAAGCAGTTGGGGTGGCTAGGAGCTGGAGGGAACTTTGCAAGGCCCAGGCTCATGAATAGGAATGGCTCATGGAAGTGGGGGCACATCTTAACCTAGGATATATACTTAATAACCAATGAGTTAAAATCACTGTCTAAATCCGCATAGGCTGCTGCGTTAATTGCTTTCATGGCATCAGAAGGAGAACAGCACCTGAGTACTGAGTTTATGAATGCAAACAATAACCCCAAAAATCAAAATAGCCAAGTTCCCCACAAATGTTCACCTGCTCATAGACCCCCTTGTCCTTTCTGCAAGTGTGACAAGTATTGCTGCAGGGAAACTGTTCTTTTGCCAGTGTCATGTCTTTTCCCGTAGCAGCTGATATAACTGGTACTTTCTAATGCGGCTTTCGCTCTTCATCTGGCACTTGGTCTTCATCTTGGCGGTATGACTGCTTGCTACCGGAATGTTTTTCTAGTTTCCTTTAAGACAAAGCTGATGTATATATTTATGGCAGGAAAGGAAGAGGATTTTGACTTTATCAAACAGCAAGGGTATTGCTGAGCAGCAGCATGAGAAGCACTCCTTAGTTCACCCAATGTTGCAGCAATTACATTTAGTTTTATTGACAAGGTTAAATCATAATCATTACAACAAGATTTTGTGGTTATCCTCGTATTATGTTCTTCTAAAATGCAAAGCGCTTGCAGTTTTTCCTTCATACCAACTTAGCCTAACATTTGTCCAGTTCAGCGAGTGCATTCTGCTTTGTAACTGTGTGCCATGAAGCAGGGATTTCTCCTTTGCCATGAAATTTCCCATTGTAGTGATGTTCTAGCTGTGTCCTGAAAGAAGACACAAACCATTTCCAGTATGCTTGCATGGATGGATCAGGAAGAATGCTCCAAGTGGAATATGGAGGTCCTGCATCCCGGTATTTCTTGTAGGGGATCCATCTGTCTTCACGAATCCTGAATAAGCAGTCACTTGAAACATCGTTAGAACAAATATCAATGACTAGGTTTTCTGTTTTATGCCATTTGAGTCCTGTCAAAACTTGAGGACGATGGAAGACAACCCGGTGGTCTCCATCATGGTTTGGCATAGTGTTAGTGCAAACAGCCCCACAAAATGGACACTGCTCCTGGCACCCTGCAAACTGCTCAGCCAGTATTGTGTGAGGCTGCCTTTCAAAGGAGCTCATACGAGCTTCTTCAAACTCTTTCCTGAGATCATACATAACGGGAGACATTGCCTTTGTCATGGCATTATTCAGGAACTCTATGTCTGTTATCTCCTGATGTTCAATGCCCTTCAGGTCGCTCCTGGGCAAGTTTAGCACATCTCCAAGTGCCCTGCAGAATTCATCCAGCCAAAGAGAGATTTGATCCTTTCTGTCTTTTCTGTCTTTGACCACCGTGGTTGATGCAAAAACAGCTGACTTTATGCTTTCATAGTAACGAGAGAGGCATTCTCTTAAAAACATCTCTAGCCTCCTGTTCTTATCTAAACAGTACGTCTCAACTTTTGTCTGAATGTAATTATTTAAAAAGTCTCCTGGGGCATTAAGGTAATGCTTGAAATTTTCAAATTTTTCTTCTTCTGCTAGGAATTTCAGCATGTAATATTCCAGTGTGGATCTATTGCCTCTGAAATCTGGTAGTTTATTCTGCACGTCTCGAGCTATGTCAAGAGCTGTCTTCTCATAGATGGCGTGTCGAAGAGCTGGGGCAATCTTGCTGCACAGGAAATCAGCAAAGGTTGTGATACTAGAGGCTCCTTGGCAGGAAATCTGGAAACATTTGAAGAAGTCTTCTCTCTTGCTCTCCAGGTAGACGACTGGATCATTTGCTTTCCTGAATGCAGCATGCATGTCTTTAAACCTTTCTGCTGCCATTCTGCACAGGTACAGTGATAAATCTATTCTGTAATCTTTATTAAAACTGTAATTTGCAGTGGTAGGAACAGAGTTCATACCTTCCTCCACTTCATTCAGTAATTCATGAATAAAAGTTTGGCTGTAATCCATTTTGTCCTTTTTCTTCTTCTCAATGTTTGCCTTCACACGCATTATGATGCTATCTGTAATGCGTTGCATGCTGTTCTCATCTGCATCATCCAAACTCTTAGAAAAGATGCGGAAGCCTTTTTTCTTAGACACATGTTTCTCTATGTCAAGGGAAAATGTATTATTTTGGTATAAATTCAATATTTGTTTAACTATATTAGACTCCCTAAAGTGCTCTAGAAGGACATTTTCTATGTCCACATCGATGTTTACCTGTTCCAGAGGGGGAGCAGCAGAGGACACTTCAGCAACCCACAGCTTCCAGATAGAATTGAAGCGGTTTCTCAGTTCACTTTCTCCTAATTTCTGGCCTTTTAGAGACAGGGCCACCTCTCTGCTCTTTCTCAGGAGCTCGTTTTCATATTCAGACTTCCTCTCATCCAGTTTACTCTGGCTCTTCTTTACTTCTATAAGTTTCGCACACTTCCTTCGCGTTTCAGCAAGAAGAGACTCTCTCAGTTCTTTCAGCTTCAGTTCCGTGCTGCTTTTCCACTGGATCAGTATTTCATGGTCTCTGTCTTCACTGAAGAATGTTTCCATGTTCTTGGTGATGGCATCACTTCTCTCTTGCACCAGTTTTTCAAGGTGTTCCGTGGTGACCTTGCCCAACTCCCCGTTCTGCACCTTGTTTTCCAGTTTCATTTGCAAGTCTAAGATGTGACTTCTCAGCTGCCAGGTCCACTGACTAAATGCAGTTTCCAGTTTCTTGTAGGCAGCAATCTCCACTGAATTCTTGAAGCTGAAAACAAAGTTTTCATTCAGCAGGGCATTCCACAGGTCGCTAATACGAACTTTCAGGCTGGAGAGCCTCAAAACACTGCTGTGCGATTCCTTCTTGGCAGCTTGGAGAATTTTGCTCTTTAATTCCTGGACGTTCTGGCTGTAGGTGGGGTTGGGCGGTGCCATCGGTGGGTTTCCTTCCCACAGGTGAGCAAAGTAATGAATGTGGGTGTTCACGTCAAAGCGGATGATGTCGCTGAAGCAGGTGATGTCACAGAATTCCTGCTGGGCCGCGGTCACGGTCATTTCATCCAGCTTTTCCTGCAGACGTCTTTGTCCTTCCATGTTCTGTTCCTTTGCGGTTATTTCACCCACGTTTTGGTGCACAAAGAGGCAGCCTGGGGAAAGATTAACTTGCTTCATCCTCAGGAAAGCCTGCACAGCAATCTGAAGGACGTCTTGCATTTCCGAAGGATTTTCTCCAAAGATGTTGATCAGAGTCATGTTGCCGATGCCAATGACAAAGGTGGCCAGCTCATTGTCATGGTTAAGTGACTGCTTATTGGCCATCTCTATGGCACGAAGTCCTTCTGTGTCAACAACAAGCATGTAATCAAAGTTCAAATCCTGCTGGAGCTTCTCGTCCACTTTAATGAGCTGCATAAATGCTCCCCGGGTGCACCTCCCTGCGCTGACGTTAAACTGGAGACCAAACATGGCATTCAGCAGGGTTGACTTCCCTGTGCTCTGGATGCCAAGCACGGAAAGCACAAATACTCGCTTGTCCCCTAGCTTCTCAATTAACCTGTCAAAGACGGCTCCAATCCATTGCAGTGGTACGTAAGAAGCATCACCATCCATCAGCTCAATGGGATACCCTAAAAGCATCAGATCAGCAGCAATTTCAGGTAGTTTGATTAAGCATTTTTCTTTGGAGTTTGTTGATTCCAGTGCCTCATAAATCTGCCCCAGCTCTCTCAAAATATGCTCAAGGCCAATGGACGAATCATTGATTTCATTGGAAAGGGCATCTAACTCATTCCTCAATTGCGTTTTCAGGTTGTTGTTTTTATTGTTTTTCTTTAATGCCAGGATTTGAGACCATAACTGATGATACTCTGTCTTCAGCTCATCAAGGCGATCAGAGATGTCGTCCATAAAGATCTTCATCCACTGCAGAAAGAATTTCTTGGTATTGTCTGGCTGTGACTGGAGAAAGTCAAGGACTGTTTTCATCAGCTGATTGAGGGGAAACGCTTTGCTTAGTTGCTCTTGTCGTATTGCAGACTTCTCCAATTCAATTTGGCTCCGATGATGCTCTATGCTCTTGCTCCCCTTTTCCTGCAAGCGAGTGAGTTCTTTGTCCTTTTCACACCACTTGTACCACAGTTTTCCCTGAAGAGGCAGTAGCTGTGATTTAATCTCAGACAACTTCTCCTTCTTCAACAGATTCACCAGTTTGATTGCTGTTTCTTTGGCTGTCACACACGCTTCTGCATCTTCATCGACTAGGAAGCCGTGCTGGCGAGCTGTGCTCAGGCATGCATTGAGGCTAACAAGCGTGCTCGACCCTTCCACTAGGTCTCGGATGGTTTTTTTCAGCTCACCCACTAATTCTGCTTCATTTCTGTTCTTGATCCCTATTCTTATGTTTTGGCTAGATCGACCAGCTGCAATGCTCTCTTTCTCAGTGAAAAGGCAAACCAAAGGCCTCTGAGACTGCCACAGATCATGTAAAATTTTCCTGCCTTTCTCATTGCTCTGATCCAACTCAGAAACAAGAACCACATTCACTGCAGAGATCTCCCGTAAAAACTGCAGCTGGGGTTCGTGATCCCTTGCATCTCCGTGCAGGTTACAGAAAGCAACAGGGCCGTTAAAGCTGTCGTCGTCGCTACCACGGGGAAGGTACCAGGAGATCTCCACAACACCTTGCATCAGGAAGCAGTCTTTGGTGCTGCCTTCGCAATGGCGGTGGAAAAAAGTGTCGTGTTTCTTCCTGCTCAGCAGGGCATTCAGGAGCTGAGACTTGGAAGAGGAAGGAGAGCTGCCGATGCGGAGGAAGGACACGATGGGCATCTCTGCCTGATAAATGAGTTTGTTGTTGTGACTGCTAATCCTCGTCTGCTCTCCCGATTTCATCGTCCCTTTCCAGCTCTTCTTGATTTGGCTGAGGGACCAGAGAGGGAACTCTATCTGTGAAGTGCCCGGGTTTGGTACCAGGAGGGGTAGTGCAAACTGGCAGAAAGAGAGCTTGGATGAAAGGTACTGTCTCATGAAATCATCAGCACAATGAAAAATTGCCATCTGGAGGTCCATGGGGTGCACATGACTCTCCCTGCTTGCAGATTCAGGGGCTCCTGTGTCCAAGTCACTGAGAAAGTCATCAAAGGAATCAGAGGGCTCATGCTCCTCCGCTGAGGTGTTTGGTGTGGGCACAACTCCCGGCTTACTCGCTTCCTTGCAAGTCAGGTACCTCACCTGATAATCCATGGTCAGGAGCCTTTGCAGGAAGTAAAATGGTAGCTCGCTGTCCTTGCTGGGCTGGCTGTTGTGTACACATGTCTGGTGTATTCTGTGGAAATCTTCTGTGCCCATTTTTCTTGGATAGTACCTTTCCAGCCTGAGGCGCTTAAGTAAGTTGAGGAGCTCTGGGCTTGCAGTGGCTTGACTTGCTTTAGATTTGCTACTTTCTGATTTAGGTTTGCACTGACTGGGAGGCTGCATGCCTTGAAAAGCATCTTCCAGGTCTTTGATTATATGGTCTTTCTTCAGGTTGTCAGATGTGTCCTCCAGTTGCCCATAGATGAAGGATTGCAAATCTCTTTCCAGCATCTCCCAGTCTTTGAATGCATTGTGCATTTCGAGGAGAACTTCCATCTCTGTGGACCATGTGTTTTTCATCTTTTCTTTCATGAAAACTAAGCGGTCATTCTTCTGCTCAGGGGTCACCTTCTTGTTTTCGGATGTTATGGTGAGCCCTGTCAGCAGCAGGAAGGCCTGAGCTCTGCAAACATCCTGTTCCTTCAGGCTCTGATACTCGTTATGTGTCATGTGCATTTCCTTTATCATGAAATTAATTTTTTCGACACCCAAGAGGCACTGAAAAGTGCTGCTTTCTACTTGGTATCCCGTGCTGGTTGTAACTAAGAGCACTAAGAGTTCTATGTCTTCCTGTGCCCTTTGCTGCAGAGACTGGAGCAAGGAAGAAACAGACTGGCTTATAGTGAAGGTGGCGTTGATCTTTGCGTCATGAATGGCAGATGCAGAAGTTGCCGGTGCGTAGGTGACTTCCATGATGTACTCCTTCATTTGCAGCATTGTCGTACTGAGATCATCAAGACTGGAAACACTGGGAGTTTGGGGAAGCGTGTGGTCCTCGTCGAAGACCCATTGCATAATGAAGGAAGCCCTGGGGAAGTCCTTGACAGAATAGATGTGAGGATACAGCAGGCACTGCAGCAGAGATTTGATGTAGGTGGTGTTTTCTGGAGAAGACTTCTGGCAAAAAGAAACAGTGTTCCCCAGGAACTCCTGCAATGCTTTGTCTGACAGACATATGTTGATCCAGACGCTGTGATTCTTTGTTCTGTTATTCAGACCCTGTTGAAAATCTAGCAACATGAGCAGTTTCTTTTCATCCACCATCCCCTCCCAGGTCTTCACTTGCTCCAGGAAAGCTCTGGCCTCTTCTACGACACTGGCCAGTTCCTCTCCAAAGATCACACTGGTGCTGTGGTCCATTAGCGCTTCATAGACAGTCCTGAGGCTGCTGCCCATTTGATGGGAGGCTTTAAAATCGCTGCTGTGGTTGGACAGGATTATGTCCCACACTGGGATCAGCTGAGAGCCCCGGTCGATCACACACCAGGTTGTGTTATTGGCCACAAGCCCGCATTTCCACTCGGGAAGGGAATCCGTCTCTGCTGGGCCCCCTGTTTTGGTCACATAGAGCTGAACTGCTGTGTGGGTGCTGCTTCTGTCTCTTCCCTGAAATGATGCCTGTGAGCTGGCGTTTGTAGCATCCCCCTTCACTCCCCACTTGGTACCGAAGACGCTGAAGCTAGCCCCGACGTAGCTGTTCAGTGCTTCAGATGTTTGTTGCTTCATCTCATCCCATTGCTCTGCCCTGAAACCTTCGGCACATGCTTTCCACCAGAATATTCCCCCAAAGTGGATGGGTCCCTGGTTCACGTGGGACCCAAACCTGCTGAAGAAGCTGGCGCACCTGCTCTTCAGTAGGTGGGACCTGTCTGCCTCCTGGGTGATGCTCAGAAGCTGTTCGATGTCTTGCAGCTCTCGCAGGGCTGCGTCTGAGAGGCGAAGCTGGTCCTTTTGGAAGTAGTAGGAGGCCAGAGGGATGTACTGGTACATGGTGGTGCAAATGTACGCCTGCTCCGAGCGTGACCGACGGGAGTCCTCTGACTGTGAGGACATGCTGGAATCTACACGTCTTTCAACAATGAGCCCCGAGAACCTGTCACTGGCAGAAGCGCTGAGGCTGAACCCCAGCTGCTCCATGGACTTGGTGAAAGTGGCTTCTGCTGCAGAGGAGGAGAACTCCTTCCTCTCAAGCAGCGACCCTTGCACTGGACCAGTGAGCATGAAGCCATCAGGGACCCTGATGAGTTGCTCTCGCTTTGCCAGCACATCCTCCAGGCTCTTGGTTTGGTAAATCCCCTGCAGAGCCAGGCCTCCCGATGCCCGCCTCAGGACCTCCTCGTCAGAGACGTTCTCCCTCTTCCCCATGGACTTCTCCTGCTGCTCCAGTTGCTTCCGGATGCTCACCAGCTCATCCAACAATGCCTTCTCTGGAGGTGCCCAGTACTCCCTGGGAATGTCCATGGCTTGCTGTAGGGCCTCCTCTTTCTGTCTTATCATTTCCTTGCTGTGGTTACGGCTCTTCTGCATTTCTTCCAGCTCCCGTAGGATTGACTTGGCTTCTTCTTGTCTCTGCTTCATCACATCCAAGTGCTGCTTCTGCAGCTTTTCAACAGCTGTTTTGTTGTCTGTGATTCCCAAGAGCTTTCGGAGTGCCTTGGTCTCCCAGGGGGACCGTACTTCGCACTCCAGTTTAAGGTAGTCTTCATATTGCAGATGTTTCAAAGCATTTATTGACTTAACACCCAGTATCTCTGACAGTTTGGGGAGCCAGTATTCTTCATCAAGTCCTTCCTTCTCAAATGCTTCTGCCAGCAATTGCTTAGCAATTCGTGCTTTTTCCCCAGCATCTGCTCTCTCCTCCTGTGACTCCATGGCTGTGGAAGGGGAAAAGAGACTTTTGTTACATCAGGTTAGAGGAGGCCACCACCCCTTAGAAGAGGCCTCTCCATAGTTCCCGGCCCATGGATTTCTTCTGCCCTGCTGCTGGAACCCAGCCTCGGGCACCCCCGAGACAGGCAGACACAGACAGACAGACACACGCAACCACTGGCACGGCTGCACAAATAGCCATGGACAAGGCGCTGCCTTCAACAGCACCCATATATAAGCTGCCAGGACTCGTCTCACCCGTCACTGGCTCCTCATCCTTACAGCACTCGCCCACACGAGGTAGAGAAAGGGATTGCCTGGAGAGAGGCAATCTCTGGCCCATCAAGACGCGACTGGAGACTGGATGACCTTAATGAAGCCAACACTCTTGCCATCCACATACCCTTACACTTTTCTCATGCAAAACTACTAACTAAGGGAACAACGATGGTAAATTTTCTAGAGGGGAAGGCATATGAGGAGCGGCTGAAGTCACTTGGATTGTTCAGCCTGGAGAAGAGGAGACTGGGAGGAGACCTGATAGTGGCCTCCAACTTCCTCACGAGTTGAGCGGAGGGGCAGGTGCTGCTCTCTGGTGACCAGCAATAGGACCCGAGGGAACGGCATGGAGCTGGGACAGGGGAGGGTCAGGCTGGATATCAGGAAAAGGTTCTTCACCAAGAGGGTGGTTGGGCACCAGAGGCCTAGGGGGAAGAGGGGGCTCCCTGTGTGGCACCTGCCCTGCCCAGCGCAAGTCAGCGAGGACCTACCTGCCCTCCCTGGTGCTCTGCAGCTTCTGCACCGCCTCAGCCCAGCTCTGGCAGCCTCTCAGCCCAGCTGCTGCACCACCTCAGCCCAGCTCTTGCACTGCCAAAGTCCAGCTCTTACCCCACCCCTTACAGAGCCCCAAGCCTCTGCACTGGTTGAAGCTTCCTGTTTACATAGCAGGGAGAGGCTTTCTTCTTTCTTGGAAGTCAGGCCATTAGATGATACGGCACCTGAAAGTGAAATTTGGCACCTGCTGGTTGTGCTGGGGCTGAGCCAGGCTGCTGGGGCATCTGCATCCCAAGCCCCAGCCAGGGGGGTATGGTGGTTTTACTTTGCTGGGCAGCTGAACTCCACCACAATGTGCTCTCACTCCCCCTCCTTTGAAGAAGATGTGGAGAAGAAAGTATGCTTAAAAGAAAACAAAACCCAAAAAACTCATGGACTGAGATAAGTGAATTAAAATTAATTTAATTTAATCTAATTTAATTAAATTTAATTTAATCTATTTTAATTAATGGGGAAAGGAAGAGGAAAAAGAAATGAAGGAAAAAACAAAACAAGCAGAAAAAATAAACACAAGTGAAGGCTGTGCGGAAGCACAGGGAGAGAGAAAATAAATACCTGTCTACTTCCCATCAATGAATGACGTTCAGCTAAATCCCAGGATGCAGGTCCTCAATACATATAGCAGTTGTTTGGGAAGACAGAAGTGTTCATAATGAGAGCCCCCCCCTCTCCTTCCCCTCTTCTTCCCCTCACGGGGATGGACCCCGTGGTACGGACCCATATCTGGAGCAGTTCTGGAAGAGCTGCTGCCTGTGGGCAGCCCCCTCAGGCTCAGTTTGGGAAGGATGGCAACCCGTGGGAGGGACCCCACATGGAGCAGGGCCAGAGAGTGACCAAGAAGGAGCGGCGGAGACAAAGTGCATTAGACTGAACACAACTCCCATTCCCCCATTCCCCTGTGCTGCGTGGGGGAAGGAGGTGAAACAGGGTGGATGGGGGAAAGGTGCCTTTGGTTTCTCTCCTTTGTTTCTCACTTCTCTAGCTTGTTTAGTAATAAGCAATAAATCTTACTATCTCCCTATGCCAAGTTTGTTTTGCCCATCAAAATAATTACTGTGTGATATCCTTGTCCTTATCTCAACCTTTGAGCCCTTTTCATCGTATTTTCTCCCTGCTCCCCTTTGAGGAGGGGGAGTGAGAGAGTGGCTGTGGTGGAGCTCGGCCGCCCACCCAAGTAAAACCACCACAGAAGTAGACTCAACAAACTCCCTGGGTAAAAGGGAGGTTATAAGTTTAAAATTCTACTGTGTAGTATTTTATAAAAATCAACAGGGAAAGTCCAGAGTCGGGCCAGCTTTGTGGAAAAGCAACTTGGCACTGAGATTTGTGAAATGCTGTAAAAACCAATACCACGACCTATTGTGTGTATCTGGAGTATTGCACACTGCATAAGATACGCGAACACTTTATCAGACAGCACTTTGACCCTGGCTCCCCTCAGATCCTCATAGACAAGCAGACGGCGTTTGGGCTGGATGGGCAGCATGTGGTGGATCAAAAACTGGCTTCAAGGCCACGGCCTGGTTTAGTTGGAGGCCAGTAAGCAGCAGGGTCTGGTTCAGTTTGACTTCAATCCTCATTGATGATGAGGGTCATGGGGCAGAGGGAGCCCTTACCAGGCCTGCAGATGGCACAAAGCTGACAGGAGCAGGGGATACACCAGAGGGTGCTGCAGCCGACCCGAGGGATCCGGCCAGCCTGGAGAAATGGGTCAGTAAGAGCCTCCTGCAGTTCCACAATGCCTCCTGCAGTAGTTTGGCCAGCATATAGGTCTGAGAAAGACTTAAATTTATAATTTATATGTACTTTGATAGTACATATTGCTTGTTCAGCACTATGGCACCAGGCTGCAAGTCACCTGGATTGAAAAAATACTGCCATCAGCACAGCAGCCCTGGGCACGTGGCTGTGCGTTATCGCTGTAGCCTGTCAAGGATTGCCAAGTGCTCTGTGAGGCCAGGGCCACCAATTGTGCGCTGCCCTGACTTTGGGATTATGCACAGAATCAGAGAATCATAGAATATCCTGAGTTGGAAGGGACCCGTAAGGGTAAGGATCATCGAGTCCAACTCCTGGCACCACAGAGATCTACCCAAAATTTTAGACCATGTGACTAAGCACACAGTCCAAATGCTTCTTCAATTCCGACAGGCTTGGTGCAGTGACTACTTCCCTGGGGAGCCTGTTCCAGTGTGCGACCACCCTCTCAGTAAGGAACCTCTTCCTGATGTTTAGCCTAAATTTAGCCCAAGCTCCTCAGCTTGACAAAATTCCAACAGGTGCTATCACTGGTGATTAAGGAGAACAGATTGGCGCCTGCTCCTCCACTCCCCCTAGTGAGGAAGCTGTTCTACGATGAGGTCCCCCCTCAGCCTCCTCTTCTCCAGGCTGAACAGGCCAAGTGCCCTCAGCTGCTCCTCATACATATTCCCCTCTAGGCCCTTCACCATTTTCGTCGCCCTCCCCTGGACACTCTCCAACAGTTTAATGTCCTTCTTGCACTGTGGTGCCCAGAACTGCACCCAGTACTCGAGGAGAGGCCACACCAGCGCAGAGCAGAGCAGGACAATCACTTCCCTCGAAC
Organism: Anas platyrhynchos; assembly: GCF_047663525.1. Lineage (NCBI taxonomy): Eukaryota > Metazoa > Chordata > Aves > Anseriformes > Anatidae > Anas > Anas platyrhynchos. Next base: position 119,926,741 of record NC_092589.1, on the reverse strand, counting down.
AACTAGCGATGTCATGCTTGATGCACCCCAGGGTACAGCTGGCCCTCCTGGCTGCCAGGGCACACTGCTGGCTCATATTCAACTTGCTGTCAACCACAACCCCCAGACCTGTCTCTGCAGGCTTGCTCTCCAGCGTTTCGTCCCCCAGTCTGTACGTATAGCCAGGGTCGCCCCGTCCCAGGAGCAGGACCTGGCACTTGCTCTTGTTAAATTTCATGTGGTTGGTGATTGCCCAGCTCTCCAGTCTGTCCAGGTCTCTCTGCAAGGGCTTTCCACCTTCAACAAAGTCCACAACTCCTCCAAGCTTGGTGTCATCAGCAAATTTGCTCCAAACACCTTCTACTGCTGCATCGAAATCGTTTATAATAAGATTGAAGAGGACTGACTCCCTAAAGTGGAGCCTTGGGGGACCCCACTAGCGACCATCTGCCAGCCAGAAGTGGCCCCATTTACCACAACCCTTTGAGCCCTGCTCATCAACCTATTGCTCACCCATCGTATGATTTTTTGTTTTTATCTCTATGCTGGACATTTTGTCCAGTAGAATCCTATGGGAAACTGTGTCAAAAGCTTTGCTGAAGTCCAAGAAGATCAGATCAGGTCGTTTACCTTGGTCGTGCAGGGGCACAACCTATAAACAGAGCAAGTTGCTCTGTGTCAGGAGGGGAGGGGGCGGGAGGCAGGAACATCAACCGAGGTTAATGTTACCTCCCCAGGGAAACCTGCAAGACATTGATGCCTACCGCACCAACGGGATGCCGACCACGACCTGGCTAAGTATCTATGACACCAATGACTGGGAAAAGCATTGAGCACATCAGTACCCTTGTCATCACGCTGGGGTCGGTATGTTAACAAGCTAACTCATTAATAAATTCTTTGTGTTCCCCTGACAGACCCCCACTGGGACCCTAATCACCCCAGAACTTATGGACAATGATGTAACTGGACAGCACCCACAGCTGTTTATCCTTTGTACTACATGGTGGACCCAAATAAACAAGCAACTGATTAGGGCGTTAGTGGACGCTGGGGCGGAGGTCAGTATTATACATGGCAACCCAGGAAAACATAACAGAACTTTAACCCTGGTGCGGGGTCTAGGGGAGCAACCAGTCACGGGGAAACTCATGAAATGCAAGTTGCAAATAGGCAATTGGCTACCTCGTGACTATCAGGTCATGATTGCTGAAGTTGAAGAGTTTATGACTGGCATGGATATACTCTGAGGAGGTGCATTAGCAATAGGAGGCTCCCTAGGGGTATTCGGCACCACACAGTGGCTGCATATGCAAGCAGTCCGGGTAGGGAAAATAGCGGAGGAGGCTCATGTTCCAGTTGCTACTGAGGTAGTTATGTGTGGTGGTTTTACACGGATGGGCAGCTGAGCTCCACCTCAGCCACTCTCACTCCTCTTCCTCCTCAAAGGGAAAAGGGGAGAAAATACAATACAAAGGGCTCAAGGCTTGAGATAAGGATGAGGATATTGCTCAACAATTACTCAAAATTGTTGATGGGCAAAACAGATTCAGAGTAGGGAGATAATAAAATTTGTTGCCTATTACAGGCAAAAGAACGGGCTAGAGAAGTGAGAAACAAAGGAAAGAAACCAAAAACGCCTTCTCCCCATCCACCCTCCTCCACCTCCTTCCCCCACAAGATGCAGGGGAATGGGGGAATGGGAGTTGTGATTGGTCTATGGCACTTTGTCTCTGCCGATCCTTCTAGGTCACTCTCTGTCCCCGCTCCACACAGGGTCCCTCCCACAGGATGCCATGCTTCCTGAACTGATCCTCTGTGGGCTGCCCACAGGCAGCAGCTCTTCAAGAACTGCTCCAGATATGGGTCTATACCACGGGGTCCATCCCTTAGGAGCAAACTGCTCCAACCTGGCTCCCCCACGGGCAGCAGCTCCTGCCAGGTCACCTGCTCCTGCGTGGGCTCCACTCCATGGGCTACAGGTCCGGCCTGGAATCTGCTCCAGTGGGGATCCTCCACAGGTGGCAGTCTCGTTCTGTGGAGGTCCACCTGCTCCTGCGTGGTCTCCTGCACAGGCTGCAGCGTGGAACCCTGCTCCACTGTGGTACTCCATGGGCTGCAGGGGGACAGCCTGCTTTACCACGGTCCTCACCACAGGCCGCAGAGGAACTTCAGCTCTGACACCTGGAACACTTCCTCCCCCTCCTTCTTCACTGACCTTAGTGTCTGTAAGGGTGTTTATCAATTCTGTTTCTCTCCCAGCTGCTGTCTTTCACCCCTGATCCCCTCCGACTGTTTTTCAGGTCGGCCTGGGTCGTCGCATTCCCTCAACAGAACATATGGTAACCCGGGCTAATGCCCCAGGCCAAGATACTACGTGCCTGGGTCTTGCTACACCTCAGAACCTTTTTCCACCTGTCTGCATGGAGCCCTATTGGGAAAGCAATGGGTAGCCACTTTTGTGGCCAATATGTGTCCTGAGCGTCAATCTGCGAGACCTGGAGTGACTCCTGGAATGGTTGGTTATCCAGAGCTGGGGAGACACCAAGCCTCCTGTCCCAAGGATTGAGCTTCCTGGGATCGTTGTCGGTCACCTATTGCACATTTTTCATGTATGCATGGAAAATGACTTAGTTTTATGGTGGATGAATACTATGAAACCTGGCGTGGCTAGTGCTTGAGCGTTAACCACCCTGAATTATCTAAGGTGCTGGCTAAGGAAATTTAGCAATGCCACTAGGGCTGCGCTATCTGGCTTGCTGCTTGACCTAAACTTAATAAGGCATGCTATGCTACAAAATAGAACTGCGATTGATTTTTGTTACTTGTCCATGGTCACAGTTGCGAGGACTCTGGGGATATGTGTTGTATGATCATTCCCAGTTGGTACCAGTGAAGGAATGAGAAGAATTAAGCAAACAACTGAAGATGAATGATAGCAGGAATGTTGTGTGCGGGGGTGGCATGGCTACAAAACTACTGTGTAATTCTCCTATGAATTGCATTCTGTGTTCCATGACTATTGCCCCGGCTGATATCAGTAATAGAGTCTCTGTTTCAACAGCGTGTAGTACGGATTGTGGAATATCAATCTCTTCCAACAGTGGACCACGCATGTGTTAGGACTAAAAACTGTTAGGCTGGTCTGATTTGAAAAAGGCATTGTTGCTATAACAATGCTAACAAGCTAACTCATTAATTTTAACAAGCTAACTCATTAATAAATTCTTTGTCATTTCGTTCTATCGCTCAAGTGTGTGTGTGAGTGTATTTGACATCCCCAAACAGCTGACTTGCTTTATATACATATGTATATATAGCTGTTGTCTGATCATTGCTGTGCTGAACCAATCAGCTTCTGTCCCGGAACCTAACTAGAAGAGGGTAAGGGAAGAAAATTGTGGGGGACTTAAGATAGCTCCTTTAAAACAACTGTTCAAGAAGGGAGTGGAATAGTGAAACAATGGCGGTAGCCTATGCCTTTTAAGGAAAAATGGGCCTGAATCTTGTATCGCAAACTTTAATTAGGGATGGTCTTTTGGAGCCTTGTATGTCACCTTATAACACTCCAGTTTTACCAGTACGAAAGCCAGACGACTTGTACTGATTGGTGCAAGACCTCAGAAAGGTTGATAAGATAGTATGAAATCGCCACCCAGTGGTTCCTAACCCTTATACTCTGATGGGTCAAATTCCTTATGAGCACAAATGGTTCACTGTTACATATTTCAAGGATGCTTTTTGGGCTTGCCCATTGGATCCTGAAAGTCAGGATATTTTTGCATTTGAATGGGAAGACCTAGAAACAGGCCGTGAACAACAATACTTTGTTGTTTGTTGGACTGTTTTGCCTCAAGGATTCGCTGAATGCCCCAAATTGTTTGACCGACTATTGGAAAAGATTTTAGAAACATTTCATATCCCAGAAGGGGTGACATTGTTACAATATGTAGATGATTTTTTGATATCTAGGGGTAGAAAAATCAAAGGTAAAAGAAGCCACAAACGAACTCTTGAGATTTTTTAAGAGAACATGGGCTAAAAGTATCTAAGGTTAAATTAAAATATGTGGAAAAAGAAGTCAGATAGAGGGTAGATGGAGAATAAACCCTGAAAGGATTCAGGGAATTGTGCAACTTCCTCTACCTCGAACAAAGAAAGACTTAAGAAAAGTTTTAGGTTTAATTGGATATAGCAGATTTTGGATAGAGGCATATGCGCAGACAACAAAGAAGTTATATCTCAAATTATTGGAGGAAAATCTCAATGCATTGAATTGGACAGAAGAAGAAAAAGAAATAGAGGAACAGTTAAAACAAGATCTGATTAGAGCACCAGTCTTAGCTCTTCCTGCCCTGTCGCGTTAAGGGGTGTAGCTGATTAACCATTATGGGCCCGGTCAGATTCAGAGTACTGAACCAGTCGGACATTCACCAAAAACACGTTAACCATCTGGGGGTCCATTCAGACATTCACCAAAAACGCATTAACTGTCTGGGGGTCTGGTTAGATTCAGAACACTGAACTATCACGGATAACCACCCTCACCCTAGTTGCATTAATGAGAGCTATCACAATGCAATCAAGTATGGTTTATTATTTGCAGATGACACCAAGCTAGGTGAGTGTGTCGATTTGCTTGAGGGTAGGAAGGCTCTGCAGGAGGATCTGGATAGGCTGCACCGATGGGCTGAGGTCAACTGTATGAAGTTTAACAAGGCCAAGTGCCGGGTCCTGCACCTGGGGCGCAATAACCCCAAGAAGAGCTACAGGCTGGGAGAGGAATGGCTGGAGAGCTGCCAGGCAGAGAAGGACCTGGGAGTGATGGTGGACAGTCGGCTGAATATGAGCCAGCAGTGTGCTCAGGTGGCCAAGAAGGCCAACGGCATCCTGGCTTGTATCAGAAACACTGTGACCAGCAGGGCTAGGGAGGTGATCGTCCCCCTGTACTCGGCTCTGGTGAGGCCGCACCTCGAGTACTGTGTTCAGTTCTGGGCCCCTCGCTACAAGAAGGACATCGAGGTGCTTGAGCGGGTCCAGAGAAGGGCGACGAAGCTGGTGAGGGGCCTGGAGAGCAAGTCCTATGAGGAGCGGCTGAAGGAGCTGGGCTTGTTCAGCCTGGAGAAGAGGAGGCTCAGGGGTGACCTTATCACTCTGTATAAGTATATTAAAGGAGGCTCTAGCGAGATGGGGGTTGGCCTGTTCTCCCATGTGCCTGGTGACAGGACGAGGGGGAATGGGCTAAAGTTGCGCCAGGGGAGTTTTAGGTTAGATGTTAGGAAGAATTTCTTTACTGAAAGGGTTGTTAGACATTGGAACAGGCTGCCCAGGGAGGTGGTTGAGTCACCATCCCTGGAAGTCTTCAAAAGACGTTTAGATGTAGAACTTAGGGATATGGTTTAGTGGGGACTGTTAGTGTTAGGTCAGAGGTTGGACTCGATGATCTTGAGGTCTCTTCCAACCTAGAGATTCTGTGATTCTGTGATTCTATTACAGCAACAGATAATCAGGTTCTGTTGGATTGCCAGCGATAGAGCCTGTCTGCAAAAGCAAGCTAGTATGCATGAAATACACAGGTGTTATAGGTGTTGTAGATGTTACAGATGTTGTAGATGTTACAGATTTTATAGATGTTACAGGTATTACAGGTGTGCAGCCTAGAAATAAAACTCGTTAAAAGGATCAAAGACTCTATAGAGATTTATAAGCAAGTATTCAGATCTCACCCAAAGGCGTCCCAATGGGGGGGGAAGAGAGGCTCAGCCCGTCGACTGATTCCAGGAGTCAGGAGGTCCTAAGGATGTTGTATTTCCTCGGGATGGTATCTCCCCTGACGGTGGTATCTTCCCTAACATCCCCTCTCTCTTGGGCCAATTTATATTATTTTCTGTCTTTTAGGTGGAGCTTGAGTGGCTCTAGTCAAGCATATCTTAGTTATGATTGGAGTAAAGTTTTCCCAACTCCGTTTAAAGTAATAGGCTTCCAGAAATTCAGGGCGCATGCTCAGTGAGGGGTGGTCGCACCTTGGAGGCGGGTAGCTTTTGGGATGGAGGTGTGTTTTGGTATTATAATGATATTATAATGAGCAAAAAGTACACTAGGGTACAGCATTTGTCAAAACATGACAGGTCTTTGGCTTAGGGTGGCAAAAAGTGCAGCTTTGTGCTCAAGAACAATCGAGGCCCCACTGATTACAGAGCCTAGCGGTGGTGTCTCCACTCCACTCTACGCTCCGTGGTGTTCCTTAGAGCTAGCACACCAAGTTTCCCCAGCGCGACAGCATCTAAGGTTGGTAGCCTAGGGAACACTCAGGTAATGCAGTTATGCCCTACCCTGAAAGCCTCTTCAATGCTGTACCTTTTCCTTAAAAGTGTGAATGTTAGTTTTATTTCCCTAGTTACTTCAGGCAATTACACCACACATGTATAATACTGACCTCCGCCCCAGCGTCCACTAACGCCCTAATCAGTTGCTTGTTTATTTGGGTCCACCATGTAGTACAAAGGATAAACAGCTGTGGGTGCTGTCCAGTTACATCATTGTCCATAAGTTCTGGGGTGATTAGGGTCCCAGTGGGGGTCTGTCAGGGGAACACAAAGAATTTATTAATGAGTTAGCTTGTTAACATACCGACCCCAGCGTGATGACAAGGGTACTGATGTGCTCAATGCTTTTCCCAGTCATTGGTGTCATAGATACTTAGCCAGGTCGTGGTCGGCATCCCGTTGGTGCGGTAGGCATCAATGTCTTGCAGGTTTCCCTGGGGAGGTAACATTAACCTCGGTTGATGTTCCTGCCTCCCGCCCCCCCCCTCCTGACACAGAGCAACTTGCTCTGTTTATAGGTTGTGCCCCTGCACGACCAAGGTAAACGACCTGATCTGATCTTCTTGGACTTCAGCAAAGCTTTTGACACAGTTTCCCATAGGATTCTACTGGACAAAATGTCCAGCATAGAGATAAAAACAAAAAATCATACGATGGGCGAGCAATTGGCTGATGAGCAGGGCTCAAAGGGTTGTGGTAAATGGGGCCACTTCTGGCTGGCAGATGGTCGCTAGTGGGGTCCCCCAAGGCTCCACTTTAGGGAGTCAGTCCTCTTCAATCTTATTATAAACGATTTCGATGCAGCAGTAGAAGGTGTTTGGAGCAAATTTGCCAACGACACCAACCTTGAAGGAGTTGTAGACTCGGATGAGGTTGGAAAAGCCTTGCAGAGAGACCTGGACAGACTGGAGAGCTGGGCGATCAACAACCACATGAAGTTTAACAAGAGCAAGTGCCAGGTCCTGCTCCTGGGATGGGGCAACCCTGGCTATACGTACAGACTGGGGGACGAAACGCTGGAGAGCAGCCCCATAGAGAGGGGTCTGGGGGTTGTGGTTGACAGCAAGTTGAATATGAGCCAGCAGTGTGCCCTGGCAGCCAGGAGGGCCAACCGTACCCTGGGGTGCATCAAGCAGGACATCGCTAGTTGGTCAAGGGAAGTGACTGTCCTGCTCTGCTCTGCGCTGGTGCGGCCTCACCTCAAGTACTGTGTGCAGTTCTGGGCACCACAGTACAAGAAGGACATTAACAAGAAGGACATGTTGGAGAGTGTCCAGGGGAGGGCAACGAAGATGTTCAAGGGCCTAGAGGGGAAGACGTATGAGGAGCGGCTGAGGGCACTGGGCCTGTTCAGCCTGGAGAAGAGGAGGCTGAGGGGGGACTTCATCGTAGAACAGCTTCCTCACTAGGGGGAGTGGAGGAGTAGGCGCCAATCTGTTCTCCTTAATCACCAGTGATAGCACCTGCGGGAATTTTGTCAAGCTGAGGCAGGGGAGGTTTAGGCTAAACATCAGGAAGAGGTTCCTTACTGAGAGGGTGGTCGCACACTGGAACAGGCTCCCCAGGGAAGTTGTCACTGCACCAAGCCTGTCGGAATTGAAGAAGCATTTGGACTGTGTGCTTAGTCACATGGTCTAAAATTTTGGGTAGATCTCTGTGGTGCCAGTAGTTGGACTCGATGATTCTTACGGGTCCCTTCCAACTCAGGATATTCTATGATTCTCTGATTCTGTGCATAATCCCAAAGTCAGGGCAGCGCACAATTGGTGGCCCTGGCCTCACAGAGCACTTGGCAATCCTTGACAGGCTACAGCGATAACGCACAGCCACGTGCCCAGGGCTGCTGTGCTGATGGCAGTATTTTTTCAATCCAGGTGACTTGCAGCCTGGTGCCATAGTGCTGAACAAGCAATATGTACTATCAAAGTACATATAAATTATAAATTTAAGTCTTTCTCAGACCTATATGCTGGCCAAACTACTGCAGGAGGCATTGTGGAACTGCAGGAGGCTCTTACTGACCCATTTCTCCAGGCTGGCCGGATCCCTCGGGTCGGCTGCAGCACCCTCTGGTGTATCCCCTGCTCCTGTCAGCTTTGTGCCATCTGCAGGCCTGGTAAGGGCTCCCTCTGCCCCATGACCCTCATCATCAATGAGGATTGAAGTCAAACTGAACCAGACCCTGCTGCTTACTGGCCTCCAACTAAACCAGGCCGTGGCCTTGAAGCCAGTTTTTGATCCACCACATGCTGCCCATCCAGCCCAAACGCCGTCTGCTTGTCTATGAGGATCTGAGGGGAGCCAGGGTCAAAGTGCTGTCTGATAAAGTGTTCGCGTATCTTATGCAGTGTGCAATACTCCAGATACACACAATAGGTCGTGGTATTGGTTTTTACAGCATTTCACAAATCTCAGTGCCAAGTTGCTTTTCCACAAAGCTGGCCCGACTCTGGACTTTCCCTGTTGATTTTTATAAAATTCTACACAGTAGAATTTTAAACTTATAACCTCCCTTTTACCCAGGGAGTTTGTTGAGTCTACTTCTGTGGTGGTTTTACTTGGGTGGGCGGCCGAGCTCCACCACAGCCACTCTCTCACTCCCCCTCCTCAGAGGGGAGCAGGGAGAAAATACGATGAAAAGGGCTCAAAGGTTGAGATAAGGACAAGGATATCACACAGTAATTATTGTGACGGGCAAAACAGACTCTACATAGGGAGATAGTAAGATTTATTGCTTATTGCTAACAAGCTAGAGAAGTGAGAAACAAAGGAGAGAACCCAAAAGCACCTTTCCCCCATCCACGCTCTTCCACCTCTTTCCCCCAAGCAGCGGCAGGGTAATGGAGGAATGGGAGTTGTGGTCAGTCTATGGCACTATAGTCCCCTCCACGGCCTGCAGCGTGGAACCCTGCTCCACCGTGGTACTCCATGGGCTGCAAGGGGACAGCCTGCTGCACCATGGTCACAGAATCACAGAATCACAGAATTTCTAAGTTGGAAGAGACCTCAAGATCATCGAGTCCAACCTCTGACCTAACACTAATTAATTAAATTAAATTAAATTAAATTACATTAAAATTAATTAAATTAGATTAGATTAAAATCACTATCTCAGTCCATGAGTTTTTTGGGTTTTGTTTTCTTTTAAGCATACTTTCTTCTCCACATCTTCTTCAAAGGAGGGGGAGTGAGAGCACATTGTGGTGGAGTTCAGATGCCCAGCAAAGTAAAACCACCATACCCCCTTGGATGGAGCTTGGGATGCAGATGCCCCAGCAGCCTGGCTCCGCCCCAGCACAACCAGCAGCTGCCAAATTTCACTTTCAGGTGCCGTATCATCTAATGGCCTGACTTCCAAGAAAGAAGAAAGCCTCTCCCTGCTATGTAAACAGGAAGCTTCAACCAGTGCAGAGGCTTGGGGCTCTGTAAGGGGTGGGGTAAGAGCTGGACTTTGGCAGTGCAAGAGTTGGGCTGAGGCGGTGCAGCAGCTGCAGAGCACCAGGGTGGGCAGGTAGGTCCCCGCTGACTTGCGCTGGGCAGGGCAGGGGCCACACAGGGAGCACCCTCTTCTTTCCCCTGGGCCTCGGGTGCCCAACCACCCTCTTGGTGAAGAACCTTTTCCTGATATCCAGCCTGACCCTCCCCTGTCCCAGCTCCATGCCGTTCCCTCGGGTCCTATTGCTGGTCACCAGAGAGCAGCAGCTGCCCCTCCGCTCCCCTCGTGAGGAAGTTGGAGGCCACTATGAGGTCTTCCCCCAGTCTCCTCTTCTCCAGGCTGAACAATCCAAGTGACTTCAGCTGCTCCTCAGCTCTATGTGACCAAAACAGGGGGCCCAGCAGAGACGGATTCCCTTCCCGAGTGGAAATGCGGGCTTGTGGCCAATAACACAACCTGGTGTGTGATCGACCGGGGCTTTCAGCTGATCCCAGTGTGGGACATAATCCTGTCCAACCACAGCAGCGATTTTAAAGCCTCCCATCAAATGGGCAGCAGCCTCAGGACTGTCTATGAAGCGCTAATGGACCACAGCACCAGTGTGATCTTTGGAGAGGAACTGGCCAGTGCCATAGAAGAGGCCAGAGCTTTCCTGGAGCAAGTGAAGACCTGGGAGGGGACAGTGGATGAAAAGAAACTGCTCATGTTGCTAGATTTTCAACAGGGTCTGAATAACAGAACAAAGAATCACAGCATCTGGATCAACATATGTCTGTCAGACAAAGCATTTCAGGAGTTCCTGGTGAACACTGTTTCTTTTTGCCAGAGGTCTTCTCCAGAAAACACCACCTACATCAAATCTCTGCTGCAGCGCCTGCTGGATCCTCACATCTATTCTGTCAAGGACTTCCCCAGGGCTTCCTTCATTATGCAATGGGTCTTCCACAAGGATCAGACACTTCCCCAAACTCGCAGTATTTCCAGTCTTGATGATCTCAGTACGACACTGCTGCAAATGAAGGAGTACATCATGGAAGTCACCTACGCACCGGCAACTTCTGTATCTGCCATTCATGACGCAAAGATCAACGCCACCTTCACTATAAGCCAGTCTGTTTCTTCCTTGCTCCAGTCTCTGCAGCAAAGGGCACAGGAAGACATAGAACTCTTAGTGCTCTTAGTTACAACCAGCACGGGATACCAAGTAGAAAGCAGCACTTTTCAGTACCTCCTTGGGTGTCCAGAAATTAATTTCATGATACAGGAAATGCGCGTGGCACATAACGAGTATCAGAGCCTGAAGGAACAGGATGTTTGCAGAGCTCAGGCCTTCCTGCTGCTGACGGGGCTCACCATAACATCCGAAAACAAGAAGGTCACCCCTGAGCAGAAGCATGACCAATTAGTTTTCATGAAAGAAAAGATGAAAAACACATGGTCCACAGAGATGAAAGCTCTCCTTGAAAAGCACAATGCATTCAAAGACTGGGAGATGCTGGAAAGAGATTTGCAGTCCTTCATCGATGGGCAACTGGAGGACACATCTGGCAACCTGAACAAAGACAGAATAACCAGACACCTGGAAGATGCTTTTCAAGGCATGCAGCCTCCCAGTCAGTGCAAACCCAAATCAGACAGCAGCAAATCCAAAGCAAGTCAAGCCACTGCAAGCCCAGAGCTCCTCAACTTACTTAAGCGCCTCGGGCTGGAAAGGTACTATCCAAGAAAAATGGGCACAGAAGATTTCCACATAATACACCAGACATGTGTACACAACAGCCAGCCCAGCAAGGACAGCGAACTACCATTTTACTTCTTGCAAAGGCTCCTGACCGTGGATTATCAGGTGAGGTACCTGACTTGCAAGGAGGCGAGTAAGCCGGGAGTTGTGCCCACACCAAACACCTCAGGGGAGGAGCACGAGCCCTCTGATTCCTTTGATGACTTTCTCAGTGACTTGGACAAAGGAGCCCCTGAATCTGCAAGCAGGGAGAGTCATGTGCACCCCATGGACCTCCAGATGGCAATTTTTCATTGTGCTGATGATTTCATGAGACAGTACCTTTCATCCAAGCTCGCTTTCTGCCAGTTTGCACTACCCCTCCTGGTACCAAACCCAGGCACTTCACAGATAGAGTTCCCTCTCTGGTCCCTCAGCCAAATCAAGAAGAGCTGGAAAGGGATGGTGAGATCGGGAGAGGAGACGAGGATTAGCAGTCACAAAAACAAACTCATTTATCAGGCAGAGATGCCCGTCGTGTCCTTCCTCCGCATTGGCAGCTCTCCTTCCTCTTCTAAGTCTCAGCTCCTGAATGCCCTGCTGAGCAGGAAGAAACACGACACTTTTTTCCACCGCCATTGCGAAGGCAGCACCAAAGACTGCTTCCTGAGGTGTTGTGGAGATCTCCTGGTACCTTCCCCGTGGTAGCGACGACGACAGCTTTAACGGCCCTGTTGCTTTCTGTAACCTGCACGGAGATGCGAGAGATTATGAACCCCAGCTGCAGTTTTTACAGGAGATTTCTGCCATGATCGTGGTTCTTGTTTCTGAGTTGGATCAGAGCAACGAGAAAGGCAGGAGAATTTTACATGATCTGTGGCAGTCTCAGAGGCCTTTGGTTTGCCTTTTCACTGAGAAAGAGAGCATTGCAGCTGGCCGATTTGGCCAAAACGTAAGAATAGGGATCAAGAACAGAAATGAAGCAGAATTAGTGGGTGAGCTGACAAAAACCATCCGAGACCTAGTGGAAGGGTCGAGCACGCTTGTTAGCCTCAATGCATGCCTGAGCACAGCTCGCCAGCGCGGCTTCTTAGTTGATGAAGATGCAGAAGCGTGCGTGACAGCCAAAGAAACGGCAATCAAACTGGTGAATCTGTTGAAGAAGGAGAAGTTGTCTGAGATCAAATCACAGCTACTGCCTCTTCAGGGAAAACTGTGGTACCTGTGGTGTAAAAAGGACAAAGAACTCACTCGCTTGCAGGAAAAGGGGAACAAGAGCATAGAGCATCATCGGAGCCAAATTGAATTGGAGAAGTCGGCAATACGAAGACAGCAACTAGGCAAAGCATTTCCCCTCAATCAGCTGATGAAAACAGTCCTTGACTTTCTCCAGTCACAGCCAGACAATACCAAGAAATTCTTTCTGCAGTGGATGAAGATCTTCATGGACGACATCTCCCCTGATCACCTTCATGAGCTGAACAGAGAGTACCATCAGGTATGGTCTCAAATCCTGGCATTAAAGAAAAATAATGAAAGCAACAACCTGAAAACTGAATTGATGAAGAAATTAAATGCCCTTTCCCATGAAATCAATGATTCGTCCATTGGCCTTGAGCATATTTTGAGAGAGCTGGGGCAGATTTATGAGGCACTGGAATCAACAAACTCCAAAGAAAAATGGTATGTCAAACTACCTGAAATTGCTGCCAATCTGATGCTTTTAGGGTATCCCATTGAGCTGATGGATGGTGATGCTTCTTACGTACCACTGCAATGGATTGGAGCCGTCTTTGACAGGTTAATTGAGAAGCTAGGGGACAAGCGAGTATTTGTGCTTTCCGTGCTTGGCATCCGGAACACAGGGAAGTCAACCCTGCTGAATGCCATGTTTGGTCTCCAGTTTAACGTCAGCTCAGGGAGGTGCACCCGGGGAGCGTTTATGCAGCTCATTAAAGTGGACGAGAAGCTCCAACAGGATTTGAACTTTGATTACATGCTCGTTGTTGACACAGAAGGACTTCGTGCCATAGAGATGGCCAATAAGCAGTCACTTAACCATGACAATGAGCTGGCCACCTTTGTCATCGGCATCGGCAACATGACTCTGATCAACATCTTTGGAGAAAATCCTTCGGAAATGCAAGACGTCCTTCAGATTGCTGTGCAGGCTTTCCTGAGGATGAAGCAAGTTAATATTTCCCCAGGCTGCCTCTTTGTGCACCAAAACGTGGGCGAAAAAACTGCAAAGGAACAGAACATGGAAGGACAAAGACGTCTGCAGGAAAAGCTGGATGAAATGACCGTGACTGCGGCCCAGCAGGAATTCTGTGACATCACCTGCTTCAGCAACGTCATCCGCTTTGACGTGAAAACCCACATTCATTACTTGGCTCACCTGTGGGAAGGAAACCCACCGATGGCACCGCCCAACCCCACCTACAGCCAGAACGTCCAGGAATTAAAGAGCAAAATTCTCCAAGCTGCCAAGAAGGAATCGCACAGCAGCGTTTTGAGGCTCTCCAGCTTGAAAGTTCGTATTAGTGACCTGTGGAATGCCCTGCTGAATGAAAACTTTGTTTTCAGCTTCAAGAATTCAGTGGAGATTGCTGCCTACAAGAAACTGGAAACTGCATTTAGTCAGTGGACCTGGCAGCTAAGAAGTCACATCTTAGACTTGCAAATGAAACTGGAAAACAAGGTGCGGAATGGGGAGTTGGGCAAGATCACCACGGAACACCTTGAAAAACTGGTGCAAGAGAGAAGTGATGCCATCACCAAGAACATGGAAACATTCTTCAGTGAAGACAGAGACCGTGAAATACTGATCCAGTGGAAATGCAGCACAGAACTGAAACTGAAAGAACTGAGAGAGTCCCTTCTTGTTGAAACGCGAAGGAAGTGTGAGAAACTTCTAGAAGTAAAGAAGAGCCAGAGTAAACTGGATGAGAGGAAGTCCACATATGGAAATGAGCTCCTGAGAAAGAGCAGAGAGTTGGCCCTGTCTCTAAAAGGCCAGAAATTAAGTGAAAGTCAACTGAGAAACCGCTTCAATTCTATCTGGAAGCTGTGGGTTGCTAAAGTGTCCTCTGCTGCTCCCCCTCTGGAACAGGTGGACATCGATGTGGACATAGAAAATGTCCTTTTAGAGCACTTTAGGGAGTCTAATGTAGTTAAACAAATATTGAATTTATACCAAAATACTATCTTTTCTCTTGACATAGAGAAATATGTGTCTAAGAAAATAGGCTTCCGCATCTTTTCTAAGGGTTTGGACGATGCCGACGTGAACAACATGCACCACATTACAGAGAGCATCATAATGCATGTGAAGAAAAATATTGAGAAGAAGGAAAAGGACAAAATGGATTACAGTCAAACTTTTATTCATGAAATACTGATTGAAGTGGAGAAAGGTATGAACTCTGTTCCTACCACTGCAAATTACAGTTTCAATAAAGATTACAGAATAGATCTATCACTGTACCTGTGCAGAATGGCAGCAGAAAGGTTTAAAGACATGCATGCAGCATTCAGGAAAGCAAATGATCCAGTTGTCTACCTGGAGAGCAAGAGAGAAGACTTCTTCAAATGTTTCCAGATTTCCTGCCAAGGAGCCTCTTGCATCACATTTGCTGATTTCCTGTGCAGCAAGATTGCCCCAGCTCTTCGACACGCCATCTATGAGAAGACAGCTCTTGACATAGCTCGAGATGTGAAGAATAAAATACCAGATTTCAGAGGCAATAGATCGACTCTGGAATATTACATGCTGAAATTCCTAGCAGAAGAAGAAAAATTTGAAAATTTCATGTATTACCTTAATGCCCCAGGAGACTTTTTAAATAATTACATTAAGACAAAAGTTGAGATGTACTGTTTAGATAAGAACAGGAGGCTAGAGATGTTTTTAAGAGAATGCCTCTCCTGTTACTATGAAAGCATAAAGTCAGCTGTTTTTGCATCAACCACGGTTGTCAAAGACAGAAAAGACAGAAAGGATCAAATCTCTCTTTGGCTGGATGAATTCTGCAGAGCACTCGGAGATGTGCTAGACTTGTCCAGGAGTGACCTGAAGGGCATTGAACATCAGGAGATAACAGACATAGAGTTCCTGAATTATGCCATGACAAAGGCACTGTCTCCCGTTATTGATGATCTCAGGAAGGAGTTTGAAGAAGCTCGTATGAGCTCCTTTGAAAGGCAGCCTCACACAATACTGGCTGAGCAGTTTGCAGGGTGCCAGGAGCAGTGTCCATTTTGTGGGGCTGTTTGCACTAACACTATGCCAAACCATGACGGAGACCACCGGGTTGTCTTCCATCGTCCGCAAGTTTTGAGAGGATTAATATGGTATGAAATCAGAGGATCTAAATGTCATAAAACAGACAACCTAATCACTGATATTTGTTCTAGCCTTGTTTCAAGTGACTGCACATTTGTGGTTGGTGAAGACACATGGATCCCCTACAAGAAATACCGGGATGCAGGACATCCCTATTCCACTTGGAGCATTCCTCCTGACCCATCCATGCAAGCATACTGGAAATGGTTTGTGTCTTCTTTCAGGACACAGCTAGAACAATGCTACAATGGGAAATTTCATGGCAGAGGAGAAATCCCTGCTTCATGGCACACAGTTACAAAGCAGAATGCACTCGCTGAACTGGAGAAATGTTAGGCTAAATTGGTATAAAGGAAAAACTGCAAGTGCTTTGCATTTTAGAAGAACATAATACGAGGATAACCACAAAATCTTGTTGTAATTATTATGATTTAACCATGTCAATAAAACTAAATGTAATTACTGCAACGTTGGGTGAACTAAGGACTGCTTCTCATGCCGCTGCTCAGCTATTCCCTTGCAGTGTGATAAAGTCAAAGTCCTCTCCCTTTCTTGCCATAAATATTTACCTCAGCTTTGTCTTAAAGCAAACTAGAAAAATATTCCTGCAGGAAGCAGTCATACCGCCAAGATCAAGACCAAGTGCCAGATGAAGAGCAAAGGCAGCATTAGAAAGGACCAGTTTTATCAACTGCTATGGGAAAAGAAATGACACTGGCAAAAGAACAGTTTCCCTGCAGCAATACTTGTCACACTTGCAGAAAGTACAGCGGGGTCTGTGAGCTGGTGAACATTTGTGGGGAACTTGCCTATTTTGTTTTTTGGGGTTATTGTTTGCATTCATAAACTCAGTACTCAGGTGCTGTTCTCTTTCTGATGCCATTAAAGCAATTAACGCAGCAGCCTATGCAGATTTAGACAGTGACTTTTAACTGTGTGGTTATTAGGTATAAGTCCTAGGTTAAGATGTGCCCCTACTTCCATGAGCCATTCCTACTCATGAGCTTGGGACTGGCAAACTTCCCTCCAGCTCCTAACCACCCCAACTGCTTTTGCCAAGCACTTCTGTGTTGGGTAAAAGCCCTTTATAACCAATGTGGAGAATTAGACAGCTTTGCAGCTTCCTCAGCAGCTGTCAGCAGTGCGTGAGCTTAGCGTCTGTGCTGTCAAGACGGGCAGGTGGCAACTGAACAAAAAGGGTCTGGAGAACATGGAAGTGGCTCTGCCTGCACTAGTGCAGTGGGAGGGGGTGTTTACTGTGCACTTTTCCGGCAATCCTGCTGCTAACCCATTGACCAGTGTCTCCTGAAGAGCTGTCAAGAGTGGTGATTCATTATAATGCTTTGTAGTCTTTGCTAGTAAACTGTTTGAGTAGGACTGGACTGGTCACTGCATGCTTCATTTCAAGGTGAGCCACAATTCTCCTAGAATCATAAAATCAGAATGGTTTGTGTTGGAAAGGACTTTGAAGATCATCTAGTTCCAATCCCCTTGCTATGGGCAGGGCCACCTCCCTCTAGTCCAGGTTGCTCAAAGCCCCATCCAGCCTGGCCTTGAACACCTCCAGGGATGGGGCATCCACAGCATCTCTAGGAAACCTGTGCCAGTGCCTCATTGCTGTCATATTAAAGATATTCTTCCTTGTTTCTAATCTAAATCTCCCCTCTTTTAGTTTAAAGCCATTCCCCCTTGTCCTATTGTTACACGTCCTGATAAAGAGTCTCTCGTGGTTTAACCCGGCCGGCAGTTAAACACCACGCAGCCGTTCACTCACCCTCCCCCCTCCCTCTCTGGGACGGGGGAGAGAAATGGAAAGTGAAGCCCGTGAGTTGAGATAAAGACAGTTTAATAAGACTGGAAAATAATAATAACAAAATAATAATAACAATAATAACAATAATAATACAATGGTGATAATAGGGAAATAATAATAATATGTACAAACAAGTGATGCACAATGCAATTGCTCACCACTCGCTGACCGATGCCCAGCCTAACCCCGAGCAGTCCGGCCCCCTCCCCCCGGCTAGCCACCCCTATATATTGTTTAGCATGACGTCAGATGGTATGGAATACCCCTTTGGCTAGTTTGGGTCACCTGTCCTGGGTCTGTCCCCTCCCAGCTCTTACTGCACCCCCAGCCTGCCTGTTGGCAGGACAGAGCAAAAGGCTGGGATGTCCTTGGCTTAGTATAAGCACTGTTCTGCAACAATTAAAGCATCGGGGTGTTATCAGCACTCTTCTCATCCTAAGCCAAAACACAGCATTCCACCAGCTACTAGGAAGAAAATTAATTCTGTTCTAACTGAAACCAGGACATCTATCCACCCCTTATTCCATACCGTTTATGTCATGCTCAGGTTACACTCTTTTCCATACATTCTAATTAGTCACCTATAGTAATCATGGTAGTGATAACATACAGTATAATATACTAATTAACATGGTACAATTCAGTTCATGGGCTATTCTCACCCAGTATTAAATCTCCTTGAGGTACACACCGCACCTCTCCGTTCTTTTGCATCACCCACCAAGTGTATCCAGGTCCCTGAGCGAAAACAATTCCACGAATAGGTTTGCCTTTTCCTGAGGCAGGAGTAGCCCAGACTGTTTTACCCAGCATATTTTTTACATGCACTACAGGAACTTTATCCCCATCTACAGTACGTAACAGGTTTGATTGGGCAGGTCCAGCTCGGTTGGTAGATCCCCTAGTATTGACTAACCAGGTGGCCTTTGCCAAATGCGTATCCCAGTTTTTGAACGTCCAAGCGCCCATTGCTTTCAAGGTAGTCTTTAACAGGCCATTGTATCGTTCAATGTTCCAGGACAAGTCCCACCCCAGCTTTCCTGTAGAATCCTAGAATCATGAAGGTTGGAAAAGCCCTCCAAGATCATCTGGTCCAACCATCACCCCATCACCAATGTCACCCACCAAACCGTGTCCCCAAGCACCACGTCCAACCTCTCCTTGAACACCCCCAGGGACGGTGATGCCACTGCCTCCCTGGGAAACCCATCCCAATGCCTGACTGCTCTTGCTGAGCAGAAATGTCTCCTCATTTCCAGCCTTCTTATCGATGGGTGTCACATTTGCAAGTCTCCAGTCATCTGCAACATTTCCAGTTGACCAGGA
The DNA here is from genome assembly GCF_047663525.1 of Anas platyrhynchos. Lineage (NCBI taxonomy): Eukaryota > Metazoa > Chordata > Aves > Anseriformes > Anatidae > Anas > Anas platyrhynchos. The sequence continues at coordinate 119,907,796 of NC_092589.1, read as the reverse complement.
ACACTGATAGATGATTGAAAGTGGCTCAGCAATCACATCTGCTAGCTCCCTCAGCACCCTCGGGTGGATCCCATCTGGCCCCATGGACTTGTGACAGTCCAGGTAGAGCAGCAGGTCTCTTACTGTTTCCACCTGATCTGTGGGGGGGTTATTCTGCTCCCCGTTCCAGATTTCCAGGTTGGGAGCCTGAGACCCTGAGGCTGAGACCTGAGGATAACTGGTCTGACTGCTGAAGACAGATGTAAAGAAGGCATTGAGAATCTCAGCCTTTTCCTTATCCTCCGTAGTCATGTTCCAGTAAAAGATGGAGACTCTCCTTGGTCCTTCTCTTTCTGTTAATATAGTTGTGAAAATGTTTTTTATTGTCTTTCACCACAGCTGCCAGATTGAGTTCATGCTGGCCTTTAGCCTTTCAGATTTTCTCTCTGCATATGCTAGCAAACTCCTTGTACTCTCCCTGAGTTCTCTGCTCCTTCTTCAACAGAAGGCTAACGCTTTTTCCCTCAAAGACTTAGCAAAAGTTCCCTGTTCATCCATGTCAGTCTTCCTCCCCAACAGCTCTTCTTAAGGCCCATGGGGACAGCCTGCTCCTGCAAGTTGAAGTCCCCTACAAGAGCAAGCACTGACGATTGCATGACTTCTGCCAGCTACTTGTAGAATGCCTCTTAGAATCATGGAATCATAGAATGGCGTGGGTTGGAAGGGAGCTTAAAGACCATCTAGTTGAAACCCCCCTGCCATAGGCAGGGATGCCACCCACTAGATCAGGTTTGCCAGGGCCTCATCCAGACTGACCCTGAACACCTCCAGGGATGGGGCATCCACAACCTCTCTGGGCAACCAGTGCCAGTGCTTCTCCACCCTCTGTGTTAAGAATTTCTTCCTAACATCCAATCTATATCTTCCCTCTTTCAGTTTAAAACCATCCCCCATTGTCCTATCATTATCTACCCAAGTAAAAAGTCCCTCTTCACCCTATTTATAAGAACTCTTGAAGTATTGAAAGGCTGTGATGAGGTCCCCCCAGAGCATTCGCTTCACCAGGCTGAACATCCCCAGCTCTCTCAGCCTTTCTTCCTAGGAGAGGTGCTCCAGCCCTCTGATCATCTCTGTGGCCCTCCTCTGGACCCACTCTAATAGCCCCATATCTTTCTTGTGCTGGGGGCCCAGGACCTGGACGCAGCACTCCAAGGGGGGCCTCACAAGGGCAGAATAGAGCTGGACAATCACATCCCTCCACCTGCCAGCCATGCCTCTGTTGGTGCAGGCCTTCTCTGAGGTGTGCACTCACCAGGACCAAAACTAACAGTTGGCCTCTGCCTGTCATTATTTATAAATCTTAGGTTTCCAAATAATTATGAAAATCAAGAATAAGATGCATGCTTCTACAAGAATAAAAACCCCTTGCGGGCACTCCAAGCCTGTATAAGCCAGTCCTTTCTCCCAGTCGCAAGTCACATTCAGTAGTTACCTCTGAAAATAAAAAGTTGATTTACAATTATATTTTACAATGATACAAGTTTAGTCTCTAAAACCAGCTTTGACAGGTGTTTCTTTAATGTCTGATTCATTTGTTCCACTTTCCCAGAGGAGGAAGGATGCCATGGGGATGAAACTACCATTTTATTCCTGAAGTTCTCATTAATCTTTGAGATCTCATTGAGAATCTCATTAATCTGAGTTTATATTTTCAACAATCCCATATCTAGGGATTATTTGTTCTGGAATTACCTTCTTCACCTGAATATTAGATGTCACTGATATTGAAGGAAAAGCTTCTACCCATCCTGACAAATGGTCAGTTAAGCTAGCAACTTAAATCTGCCTACTTTACGTTATTCAGTAAAAGCTACCTGGAAGCTCTGAAAAGGTCAAAGTCCTGGCTCCCATCCACCCAGAGGCTGTTTCCACACAGCCTTCTTATTCACCCGTTGGCGTGTTATGAAACTGTTACACACCTGCTTAGCTATGGTAAACATTCCTACACTCACATATTTTCTCAGTACAGCATCACACATTGCCTGGACTCCCCAGTGGCCTCCTTGATGTAGAACAGATAAAATTTCCCTCGTTATTTGTTTATTTACCATTTCTCTACCATCAGGGAGAGTCCACTGTCCTTCTGACTTCTTTGCTCCTAACTCCTTGAAGGTTTCTATCTCTTTTTCATCGAATATTTGCTTTTCAGGTGAAGGCTTTATTTCAGGTACAAGAAACAGCTTCATTTCTACTCCTAATTGCAAGGACAATTCTTCAGCCTTTTCATCTGCAATTCTGTTTCCCCATTCGACTAGGGAGTTTCCTTTTGATGTCCTCTCACATGCACCATAGCAATCTCTTTTTCAGATTTTCCAAAATCTGTCTAATTGATTCTTCATGGACCAATTCTTTTCCCTTACTGTTTACTGAACCCCTTTCTTCCCAAATGATTTCCACATGTATTTACCACCCCATATGTGTATCAAGAATCTGTCTATATAGTTCCCTGTTTCCCTTGTAGCAACTTAAATGCTTGATTTAATGCATATAATTCACAAGTTTGAGCTGGCCAATTAATAGGCAGTCTTCCCACTTCCTCAGCTTTCCCATCTATCCCTTTAACAATGGCATAGCCTTCCTTGTATCGTCCTAGAAGATCCGTCTGTGAACAATGTTTCCCCTTCTTCATCCAAGGGTACATCTTGTAAATCTAATCTGATCTTTGTTTGCTCATTTCTTAGACCTAAGCAGTTATGTTCCACATCCATTGGATCTTCACTTCCCTTTGACAAGAAGGAGGCAGGATTCAAAACAGATTCAGGGGTTACAGTTAAATCATCCTTTTCAGTCAGGACAGCTTCATATTCCAGTATTTTAGAGTCTATCAGCCACCTTCCTGCTTTCTGAGTAAGGATGGTCTTCACTTGGTGAGGGGTAACAACACTGCATTGCCCCCCAGTGGTTAATTATTTCCTGCTCTCTTCCACCAGTAAGGCAGTTGCCACTGCCTGAATACACTCGCCAGTCCCGGTATACAGCATCTAATAATTTAGACAGATATGCTACAGGTTTTCTATTCTCATCCCATTCTTGGGTTAAGACCCCCAAAGCAGCACCCTCACTTGCAGTTATGAGAGGATGAAATGATTTCTTTAGGGCAGGAAGAGCTAAGACTGGTGCTGTCATCAGATCTTGTTTTAACTGTTCCTCTATTTCTTTTTCTTCTTCTGTTCCTCTATTTCTTTTTCTTCTTCTGTCCAATTCAATGCATTGAGATTTTCCTCCAATAATTTGAGATATCACTTCTTTGTTGTCTGCACATATGCCTCTATCCAAAATCTGCTATATCCATTTAAACCTAAAACTTTTCTTAATTCTTTCTTTGTTCTAGGTAGAGGAAGTTGCACAATTCCCTGAATCCTTTCAGCGTTTATTCTCCATCTACCCTCTATCTGACTTCTTTTTCTACATATTGTAATTTAACCTTAGATACTTTTAGCCCATGTTCTCTTAAAAAACTCAAGAGTTCATTTGTGGCTTCTTTTACCTTTGATTTTTCTACCCCTAGATATCAACAAATCATCTACATATTGTAACAATGTCTCCCATTCTGGGATCTGAAATGTTTCTAAAATCTTTTCCAATATTTGGCCAAACAAACTGGGGGATTCAGTGAATCCTTGAGGCAAAACAGTCCAACAAACAACAAAATATTGTTGTTCACGGCCTGTTTCTGGGTCTTCCCATTCAAATGCAAAAATATCCTGACTTTCAGGATCCAATGGGCAAGCCCAAAAAAGCATCCTTGAAATATGTAACAGTGAACCATTCACGCTCATAAGGAATTTGACCCATCAGGGTGTAAGGGTTAGGAACCACAGGGTGGCGTTTGCATACTATCTCATCAACCTTTCTGAGGTCTTGCACCAATCAGTACAAATCGTCTGGCTTTCATACTGGTAAAACTGGAGTGTTATAAGGTGACATACAAGGCTCCAAAAGACCATCCCTAATTAAAGTTTGCAGTACAAGATTCAGGCCCATTTTTCCTTCAAAAGACAGAGGCTACCGCCATTGTTTCACTATTCCACTCCCTTCTTGAACAGTTGTTTTAAAGGAGCTATATTAAATCCCCCACAATTTTTTTCCCTTACCCTCTTCTAGTTAGATTCCGGGGCAGAAGCTGATTGGTTCAGCCCAGCAATGATCAGACAACAGCTATATATACATATGTATATAAAGCAAGTGAGCTGTTTGGGGATGTCAAATACACTCACACACACACACGAGCGATAGAACAACAAAGAAATTATTAATGAGTTAGCTTGTTAACATACCAACAATGCCTTTTTCAAATCAGACCAACACAACGGTTTTTAGTCCTAACACATGCCACCGCATGGCCTGAGAGTGGAACACGCTGGTACTCACCTACACATGGTACATGGTTTCGATACAGCATGGTGTCAAAATAGAGATGCCATGAAACTGCATAAAAAAGTTAAAAATATTTGCATAAAAGATAGCAAGCATGGGCTACAACATGCAGTACAGGCAGATGCAGTGAGAACTAACAAAGTGTAGAGTGATCAATTTGGAACCAAGTCCACCCCCAATGCCAGGACAAGCTTTTCCACAACAGACCTAACAACTTACACATACCACCGCGTGGTCCACTGTTGGAAGAGACAGTCCACAATCCGTACTAGACGCTGTTGAAACAGAGAGTCTTTTACTGATATCAGCCGGGGCAATAGACATGGAACACAGAATGCAATTCATAGGAGAATTACACAGTAGTTTTGTAGCCATGCCACCCCACCCACAAACACACACACCCGCCCCATACAGTCTCCAAATGTGTTCCTGCTATCATTCATCTTCAGTTGTTTGCTTAATTCTTCTCATTCCTTCACTGGTACCAGCTGGGAATGATCGTACAACACATACCCCCAGAGTCCTCGCAACTGTGACCATGGACAAGTAACAAAAATCAATCGCAGTTCTATTTTGGAGCATAGCATGCCTTATTAAGTTTAGGTCAAGCAGCAAGCCAGATAGCGCAGCCCTAGTGGCATTGCTAAATTTCCTTAGCCAGCACCTTAGGTGATTCAGGGTGGTTAACGCTCAAGCACTAGCCACGCCAGGTTTCATAGTATTCATCCACCATAAAACTAAGTCATTTTCCATGCATACATGAAAAATGTGCAATAGGTAACTGACAACGATCCCAGGAAGCTCAATCCTTGGGACAGGAGGCTTGGTGTCTCCCCAGCTCTGGATAACCAACCATTCCAGGAGTCACTCCAGGTCTCGCAGATTGATGCTCAGGACACGTATTGGCCACAAAAGTGGCTACCCATTGCTTTCCCAATGGGGCTCCAACCAGACAGGTGAAAAAAGGTTCTGCAGTGTAGCAAGACCCAGACACGTAGTATCTTGGCCTGGGGCATTAGTCCGGGTTACCATATGTTCTGTTGAGGGAGTGTGACGACCCAGGCTGACCTGAAAAACAGCTGGGGGGGATCAGGGGTGAAAGACAGCAGCTGGGAGAGAAACAGAAGTGATAAACACCCTTACAGACACTAAGGTCAGTGAAGAAGGAGGGAGAGAGGTGCTCCAGGCGCCGGAGCAGAAGTCCCCTGTGGCCTGTGGTGAGGACCATGGTGAAGCAGGCTGTCCCCCTGCAGCCCATGGAGTACCATGGTGGAACAGGGTTCCACGCTGCAGCCCGTGGAGGGGACCACGGTGGAGCAGGTGGACCTCCACAGAATGAGGCTGCCGCCTGTGGAGGATCCCCACTGGAGCAGATTCCAGGCCGGACCTGTAGCCCATGGAGAGGAGACCACGCAGGAGCAGGTGATCTGGCAGGAGCTGCTGCCCATGGGGGAGCCAGGTTGGAGCAGTTTTCTCCTGAGGGATGGACCCCGTGGTACGGACCCATATCTGGAGCAGTTCTGGAAGAGCTGCTGCCTGTGGGAAGCCCACACAGGATCAGTTCAGGAAGGACGGCATCCTGTGGGAGGAACCCCGCGTGGAGCAGGGACAGAGAGTGACCGAGAAGGAGCCTCAGAGACAATGTGCCATAGACTGACCACAACTCCCATTCCCCCATTCGCCCTCATCTTGTGGGGGAAGGAGGTGGAGGAGGGTGGATGGGGAGAAGGCGTTTCTGGTTTATTTCCTTTGTTTCTCACTTCTCTAGCCTGTTAGTAAGAGGCAACAAATTTTATTATCTCCCTACGTTGAATCTGTTTTGCCCATCACAGCAATTGTTGAGCAATCTCCTCATCCTTATCTCAAGCCTTGAGCCCTTTGCATCGTAGTTTTCCTTTCAGGCCGTGGCATGGTTTACTGGATATGTTTCCAGCCACCCAGTAGTTGCTTCTACCATGGTGAGTATGTAACGTTTACCTTGGCAGCTTTGTGGAAGTGATCCAATGTAGTCAATCTGCCAGGCCTCACCATTTCAAAATCCAAACCATCTCCTGCTATTGCAGGGAGACTTTACCCTCATGGCTTGCTTGATTGCAGCACAGATCTCACACGGATGGGTAACCTGTGTGATGGCCTCAGTGGTCAGGTCCACCCCTCGATCACGAGCCCATCTGTAAGTGGCATCCCTCCCTAGATGTCCTGATGTTTCATGGGCCCATCGAGCTACAGACAGCTCACCCTTACGCCCCCAGTCTAGGTCCACCTGAGCTACTTCAATTTTGGAAGCTCGATCTACTTCTTCATTGTTCAGATGTTCTTCGGTGGCACGATTCTTAGGCATGTGAGCATCTACATGACGTACCTTTACAGCCAGGTTTTCTACCCGGGCAGCAATATCTTGCCACAGGGTAGCAGCCCAGATAGGTTTACCCCTGCGCTGCCAGTTGTTCCGTTTCCATTGTAGCAGCCACCCCCAGAGAGCATTTGCCACCACACTAGGGTGATATCAGTGCTGTTACAGCTACGAGTGCAGAGCACAGCACTGTGTGGGCTGCTGCAGGAAAAAGGTGACTCCAGCTCAGACAGACCCAACACACCTTTGCATCGTATTTTCCTCCCCTTTCCCTTTGAGGAGGAGGAGTGAGAGTGGCTGAGGTGGAGCTTGGCTGCCCATCCGAGTAAAACCACCACACATAACTACCTCAGTAGCAACTGGAACATGAGCCTCCTCCGCTATTTTCCCTACCCGGACTGCTTGCATATGCAGCCACTGTGTGGTGCCCAATGCCCCTAGGGTGCCTCCTATTTCTAGTGCACCTCCTCAGAGTATATCCATGCCAGTCATAAACTCTTCAACTTCAGCAATCATGACCTGATAGTCACGAGGTAGCCAATCGCCTATTTGCAACTTGCGTTTCATGAGTTTCCCCGTGACTGGTTGCTCCCCTAGACCCCGCACCGGGCTTAAAGTTCCGCTATGTTTTCCTGGGTTGCCATGTATAATACTGACCTCCGCCCCAGCGTCCACTAACGCCCTAATCAGTTGCTTGTTTATTTGGGTCCACCATGTAGTACAAAGGATAAACAGCTGTGGGTGCTGTCCAGTTACATAATTGTCCATAAGTTCTGGGGTGATTCGGGTCCCAGTGCGGGTCTGTCAGGGGAACACAAAGAATTTATTAATGAGTTAGCTTGTTAACATACCGACCCCAGCGTGATGACAAGGGTACTGATGTGCACAATGCTTTTCCCAGTCATTGGTGTCATAGATACTTAGCCAGGTCGTGGTCGGCATCCCGTTGGTGCGGTAGGCATCAATGTCTTGCAGGTTTCCCTGCGGAGGTAACATTAACCTCTGTGGAGGAATGGGTAAGTGAAGTAGGTCATGTGGATGTTGAGCAGCTAGGAGGCCGCGAGGTAACAAAGTATCGAACACAGCTCAAATGAGCCTGAGAAAATACGTAAATGCAGCCTGGGAAGGAATGTAAGTTCTGGGAGGTTTTAGGGAGGTTTCAGGGAGGTTTCAGGTACAAGAACGTGATATCTGTTGGTATGCTGGGAAAGTACTAACTGTGTTATTTTGGTGGGAAACTAGCTGATAGAATAGAGAAATGCACTAACCAATCATGAGCTTAGCTTTTGCAATATGTATGAGCTAATTATATTGAATTAGATAAAAGACGACTGAGCTATCCAATAAATCGAAGTTCACTGATCACTCATATTGAGCGTCTGTGTCTTCCTTCCGTCGACAACAAATGGTTTCGCAACAAATGGCGCCCGAACAGGGACCTGCAATACAGGAACAGGGACCTGCAATACAGGAACAGGGACCTGCAATACAGGAACAGGGACTTCGCTGGAGTTGAACCTGCACTGGAATTGTACCTGCGAGCCACGGTTGGACGGAATACAAGGACCGGTCCTGCAACGCAGCTCAGGAGGTGAAAAGGATTACAAATTGCTGAATCCCCGCACCCGAGGCCTGAAAGGTGAATGGAACCACACCCGCACCCGCAGCTCGGAAAGGGAGTCCTCGCACCCGGGATGAGCCTATAGAGGGTCCCGCCGGAAAGCGTCGCCGAGGTCTTTGCAAAGGCTGCAACGGTACCGACGTATATAAAGGTATGGAGAGACAAGCGGCGTATAATTTGCTCAAATGCTTTTTAGAAAAGCGGGGCACACAGGATATATGTTGTAAAAAGGAATTGCCAAAGTTATTAGCTTATGGGGTAGTTAAGGGTTGTTTTTTAAATCCTGATACTGTGTTTGAACAAGCAGAGTGGAGGAAGTTTGGGGACAAATTATTTGATGAAGTAATTAGTGATGATAAAATAGCAAAAAAATTGATGAAGCCATGGAGGGCGGTAACTAATGCATTAGCAACACATCAAGCTGAACAAAAAATAGCTGCTGCTGCAACAGAACGATTAGGATCATCCAGTCAGAAGGGAGGGGCTTCTGCTTCTTCCTCTACTCAGCAAAGAGCTGAGGAACAAGCTTACCCTTCTCCACCATCATATAGAACAGTTATAATTCCACAAGGGACTTCGGTACCCATATCAGGGGAAGAAGAACCTTCACAGTCACAGCCACCGACAGCTCCGCCTGTACCTCCGCCCGTACAATCAGAGAATAAAGAAAGGGTGGGTGAGGAGTCAGGTACAAATTCATTCTCAACAAGTCCATTTAAAATCAATATACAGGACAGGGAGGAGACATGGAAAAAAATAGCACATGAAGCAATGAAGGAAGGGAATCTTGAAGTAGCAGCACAAATAACAACAGCCTATCCGGTGGTGTATTCACCTCCAGATGCACAGGGAAATGTACAGGCTCAGTTGACTAATTTAGATTGGAAACTATTAACACAATTACGATCTACAGTAAATGAGTCTGGATTAAAGGGAGAACCTACTCGTCAAATGTTAGACTATATTTGGGGGACAAATATTTTGCTCCCAGGAGATATTCGTAGCATAATGAAACTAATCTTGACACAGCATCAACAACTTTTGTTTAATGCATATTGGCATGGTATCTGTCAAGAAGAGGTAGCGATAATACGCGCGCCTGGGGATCCCTTGTATGGTGTTACATTAGACGAATTACTGGGCATGGGACCATATTTTAGAACAGAGGCGCAGGCACTCTTGGGACCAGACAAAGCTAAGGTATCAATGAATCTAGCCAGAAGAGCATTAGAACAAATTAGAGAGCCAGGGGGAATGCCGTCCTACATGGGAATTAAACAGGGCAGGGAGGAACCATTCGGGTTGTTTATCGATCGGGTAGCAAATGCGATACAAGCAGCGGGAGTTCCTGATTATCTTAAAGGCACTATACTAAAGCAATGTGCACTCCAAAATTGTAACCCTTCAACTCGTAGTATATTAGCTACGTTACCGAGTACTTGGACAATAGAGGAAGGATTGGAAAGAATGTCTCAGGTACCTGTAGGCCCACAGACTATGTTAGTAGAAGCAGTAAAACAATTAGGTGATAATGTGAAAGAACAGTCAAAAGTATTTGCAGCCCTTGCTCCTTTGCAAACCCCCGGTGGACGAGTATCGACACCGCAATATCGTTTTCGATGTGGTGTTGCGGGACACATTAGGCGGAACTGCAAAATAGAATCTGTGTGGTGCCAAAATTGTCAAACAAATACTCACAGCACTTCAGCATGCCGCCGAAATGCGTCGGGAAACGGCCGGAGCAGCGGGAGGAGCCGCCCCGCGACGACACAAAAAGTGGCTTTTACGACAACGGCAGCGACGGCAACAGCACCAGCACCAGCTGCGACGAATCCCTTTTTCTCCGACCAGCCACCAGAGGGAGCCTCGGCCTGGATTTGGCAACCGCAGTCGATGTGACTTTATTGGATTCGAGACCCACCAGGATAAAAACAGGACTTATTGGACCAGTTATTGTTAATAAGGAACCTGTGGGAGCTTTGTTAATAGGGAGATCGTCTGCCACCATGAATGGATTACAAATATTAACTGGACTTATTGACAAGGATTACTTTGGGGAAATACAAATTATGGTTTCTGCAATGTTTCCTCCAATTCATGTGCCGAAAGGCACAAAAATAGCACAGTTGATCCCATTGCCTCATCTTGCTGAATCATTAGCATCGGAATCTGCAAAGCATCGAGGACTGGGAGCATTTGGCTCCACGGGAAAAGTGGCTTTGTTGACACTTGGTATGCGACACAGACCACGACAAAAAGTCACTGTGTGTTTAAAGGATGAGAAAATACAGATTGAGGCATTGTTGGACACTGGTGCTGATGTATCTATAATCAGCACAAAGGATTGGCCCTCACATTGGCCTACATTTGAGTCTAATGCCACAGTTTCGGGAGTAGGAGGTATGACTCTTGCTCGTCGGTCACCAGTGCTACAATGGACAATAGGTGATAAGGTGGTACAATGCAGTGTCTCCATCTTATCACTACCTGAAGGAGTACAAGCGCTGGTAGGGCGAGATATCCTTGCCCAAATGGGAGCAATTCTCACGACAGATCATCAAAATTTTTAGGTGTGGCCATTGCTTGGACTTTCCCGATCCCACTTAAATGGAAAACTGATGAACCTGTATGGGTTGAGCAGTGGCCACTAAAACGGGAAAGTCTTTTACATGCTCATAAATTAGTACAGGAACAGTATCAACAAGGGCATTTGAGACTGTCAACAAGCCCTTGGAATACTCCGATTTTTGTGATTCCCAAAAAATCAGGGAAATACCGTTTGCTACATGACTTACGAGCAGTTAATAATCAGATGTGTGCTATGGGAGCACTGCAACCTGGATTACCTAATCCTGCTATGATACCAGAAGGGTGGAAATTACTAATTGTGGATCTCAAGGACTGCTTTTTTACAATTGCATTACATGACAATGATAAACAGAGGTTTGCTTTTACACTTCCTGCTATAAATCGTGAAGGACCGTATCAGAGATTTGAATGGACTGTGTTGCCTCAGGGCATGCGTAATTCACCTACCTTATGTCAGCTCTATGTTGATGCAGCACTTCAATCAATTCGCCGCGCATGGCCAAAGACAATTATTTACCATTACATGGACGATATTTTGCTAGCCCAGGAGGAGATATTTTCCTTACAGCAGAAAAATGCCCTGGCAGCTGCTCTTAAACAAATGGGACTGGTAATTGCACCAGAAAAAATTCAGGAGACAAGCCCTTGGAAATACTTAGGGTGGAAAATCACAGATTCTACTATTCAGCCTCAGAAACTTACTATCCAATCGAACATCACAACTCTCAATGATGCTCAAAAACTGCTGGGAGATTTACAGTGGATTAGGCCAGTGGTCGGAATTCCAAATGAACTGTTGAATTCCCTTCGACCTTTATTAAAAGGAACTGATCCTGCCGCAAAGGTGACATTATCAGAACAACAGTCGGAAATATTACAACAAATTGCATCATTGATCACAACGCGTGTCACACATCGACGCATACCTGACAGGCCACTGGATTTTACTGTTTTGTGTGGTCCACAATACTTGATGGGTGCTATCACACAGCAAAAAATAAAAACGGGGGAAAAGGAAATGGAAACTGTGGTATTGGAGTGGACAGCTCCCCCATTGCAACCCCGAAGAACAATTCAAGAAAAAATTGACACGCTGTCAGAATTAATAAAGAAAGGAAGAAATCGGATACTACAAATAGACGGAGTTCCACCAAGTACAATCTGGCTACCAATAAAGCCAGGTGACTTGGAATGGTACATACAGAATTCTGAAAAACTACAAGCTGCATTATTACAGGATGGTGCCACAATAGTGGCAAAGACATTACAATCAACTATATTGTCATGGATGGAAAACCAAGCATGGATAACCCAGCCCAAGCGGTCGGATTCTCCGTTAGCAGATGCAGTAACTGTTTTCACGGACACTGGGAAGCGCTCCAAGTCTGCTGCAATAACATGGAAAGACGAACAAGGCTGGCAACACCAAATTTTAAAGGGCCAGGACAACGATTCATTACAGACATTAGAGCTCTATGCGGTTGTGTGGACATTTATAAAATGGAAAGATGCCCCTTTAAATGTAGTATCTGATTCTCTGTATGTAGTAGGTATAGCTAATCGTATAGAGGACTCTGCTTTAAGAGATGTAAAAAATGAACGCCTTGCAGAACTATTAACTAGCTTACAGCTTGCTATAGCGCAGAGAAGCAAATCCTATGCGGTGATACATATACGAAGTCATCAATGGATGGAGGGACTGGGAGAAGGCAATGCTCGGGCGGATAAATTAGTTGCCGCTCCAGCCACTGAAGCGCCATTATCTCCCTTCTGTAGAGCTAGGGAGGCTCATGCTATTTTTCACCAGAATGCTAAGGGACTTGCGCGGGCTTACAAACTATCTAGAGCTGATGCACAAGCGATAGTAAAAGCTTGTCCAATATGTAGCAATTATAACTCAGGGGTGGGTCTCGGAGTCGGGACAAACCCAAGAGGGCTTAAAGCCAATGAAGTGTGGCAAATGGATGTCACTCATGTTCCAGCATTTGGACGATTGAAATATCTGCATGTAACAATAGACACTTATAGTCACATGATCTGGGCTACACCGCAGCCTGGGGAAAAAGTTCGGGATGTACGACGTCATCTTGCCAGTTGTTTTGCAGTAATGGGAGTACCACAGACTATAAAGACTGATAATGGTCCAGCCTATGTTAGTGGGCCATTCAAGCGATTCATGGAACTATGGGACATTAAACATATTACTGGTATTCCACATTCACCAACTGGTCAGGCTATTGTGGAAAGGGCTAATGGAACAGTTAAACAATATTTAGAAAAGTTTAAAGACATTATTGATGTTAGAGAAAGGGTAGACAAGACTCTATTTGTTCTAAATCATTTGTGTGTTTTTGGGGAACATGACGAACCACCTGCAGCACGACATTATACCAAATCTGAAAATGATAATAAATGTGCTATGAGAGTATTGTACAGAGATATGAAAACAGGGCAATGGTTAGGGCCTGCTGATGTGATTTATGTGGGACGAGGTTATGTATGTGTCTCTTCCCCTACAGGTCCAACCTGGGTGCCTAGTCGGTGTGTAAAGCCAGCCATCAAGAAAGAAGAGGATGACAACGATCATGGCTGAAGTAACAGAACAAGGGACTTTGATTATGCTATCAGTTATAATAATGGCTGGACATGGTAATGCTATCTTAGGGAAGATTGACCCTCAGCAGAATATGTGGGTCACCTGGGCTAATGAAACCAGACAGAGTTCATTTTGTCTGTCTCTTGCTTCTGCATCTGATCCTTTTAGAACGTGCTTATTTGGGGTCCCAATAGGGGATCCAAAGGAACTGAGTGAAATGTTAGCACCATATTCTGCCAGTGTTACTTTACTCACTAGATCCTTTTCTGCTAATGTCTCGGATGGAGTAGTTGCTGCCTTGCAAGCTCTTAATAACTCATTGCCATGGGACCCTCAAGAACTGGATCTCCTGGGGTCTGTGGTAGTGGGGAATAGCAGTAGTAACTGGACACAAACATGCTTTGTACTCCATGAAGGGAAACAAAATAAAGCGCACTGGACCAACATAACATCGAGGACCCCTGGATTTGAGGCCAATGGACATTACTGTGGATGGAACAACACTGGGAACATTAGTGTACCATTTGGGGCGTATGAAATAGGTGACACCAATTCGATCTGGTTTCAAAGTCAGGCCAAAGCTTTGCCACCTGGCATGTTTTTAATCTGTGGGGACCGTGCATGGCAAGGAATACCAGCTAACGCTTTTGGGGGACCGTGTTACCTAGGACGACTCACACTTTTCGTTCCAGATTTGCACTCGTGGCAGAACTCGACAGGGAGCAGAAGAATTAAACGAGAATTAAAAACTTTGGGTTCTGACTGCAATGATAATGTAGAATTGTGGGGTCCAGCAAAAAGATTCTTTGCTTCTTTAGTGCCTGGTGTGGGAACTGCACACGCTTTGACTAACATTAATAGGCTTGCTTGTTGGGCTGTTAAACAATCAAATGTAACAACACAAGTTCTTTCTGAAATGTCGCAAGATATGGGGAGCATAACACATGCTGTGTTACAAAATAGAGCTGCAATTGATTTCTTGCTACTAGCTCAAGGACATGGGTGTGAAGATGTAGAAGGAATGTGTTGCTTTAATCTCTCTGATCATGGGCAATCAATTCACAATCAATTAAAATGGTTAATGGATCATACACAAAAAATTACGATACAGAATAATTGGTTTGATGATTGGCTTAAATCTGTCTTTGGAAATGTAGGGGGATGGGTTTTTAACTTAATCAAAGAGGGACTTCGCTTTTTGCTTATAATTGTATTGATTATAATTGCTGCGCAGGTAGTCTTTAGCTGCTTATCTAGGAAACTAGAACAACTCACAAAGAAGGTGATTGTAGCCCAAAATAAAAACGGGGGAATTGTGGAGGAATGGGTAAGTGAAGTAGGTCATGTGGATGTTGAGCAGCTAGGAGGCCGCGAGGTAACAAAGTATCGAACACAGCTCAAATGAGCCTGAGAAAATACGTAAATGCAGCCTGGGAAGGAATGTAAGTTCTGGGAGGTTTTAGGGAGGTTTCAGGGAGGTTTCAGGTACAAGAACGTGATATCTGTTGGTATGCTGGGAAAGTACTAACTGTGTTATTTTGGTGGGAAACTAGCTGATAGAATAGAGAAATGCACTAACCAATCATGAGCTTAGCTTTTGCAATATGTATGAGCTAATTATATTGAATTAGATAAAAGACGACTGAGCTATCCAATAAATCGAAGTTCACTGATCACTCATATTGAGCGTCTGTGTCTTCCTTCCGTCGACAACAAATGGTTTCGCAACAAACCTCGGTTGATGTTCCTGCCCCCCCGCCCTCCCGACACAGAGCAACTTGCTCTGGTTATGGGTTGTGCCCCTTCATAACCAAGGTAAACGACCTGATGTGATCTTCTTGGACTTCAGCAAAGCTTTTGACACAGTTTCCCATAGGATCCTGCTGGACAAAATGTCCAGCATAGAGATAAAAACAAACAAAAAATCATACGATGGGCGAGCAATTGGCTGATGAGCAGGGCTCAAAGGGTTGTGGTAAATGGGGCCACTTCTGGCTGGCAGATGATCGCTAGTGGGGTCCCCCAAGGCTCCACTTTAGGGAGTCAGTCCTCTTCAATCTTATTATAAATGATTTCGATGTAGGACTAGAAGGTGTTTGGAGCAAATTTGCTGATGACACCAAGCTTGGAGGAGTTGTGGACTTTGTTGAAGTTGGAAAGGCCTTGCAGAGAGACCTGGACAGACTGGAGAGCTGGGCGATCACCAACTACATGAAGTTTAACAAGAGCAAGTGCCAGGTCCTGCACCTGGGACGGGACAACCCTGGCTATACGTACAGACTGAGGGACGAAACGCTGGAGAGCAGCCCCGCAGAGAGAGGTCTGGGGGTTGTGGTTGACAGCAAGTTGAATATGAGCCAGCAGTGTGCCCTGGCAGCCAGGAGGGCCAGCTGTACCCTGGAGTGCATCAAGCACGGCATCGCTAGTTGGTCGAGGGAAGTGATTTTCCTGCTCTGCTCTGCACTGGTGTGGCCTCTCCTCGAGTGCTGGGTGCAGTTCTGGGCACCACATGTGGTGTAATTGCCTGAAGTAACTAGGAAAATAGAACTAACATTCACATTTTTAAGGAAAAGGTACAGCATTGAAGAGGCTTTCAGGGTAGGGCATAACTGCATTACCTGAGCGTTCCCTAGGCTCCCAACCTTAGATGCTATCGCGCTGGGGAAACTTGGTGTGCTAGCCCTAAGGAACACCACGGAGCGTAGAGTGGAGTGGAGACACCACGGCTAGGCTCTGTAATCAGGTGGGGACTCTATTGTTCTTGAGCACAAAGCTGCACTTTTTGCCACCCTAAGCCAAAGACTTGTCATGTTTTGACAAATGCTGTACCCTAGTGTACTTTTTGCTCATTATAATATCATTATAATACCAAAACACACTTCCATCCCAAAAGCTACCCGCCTCCAAGGTGCGACCACCCCTCACTGAGCATGCGCTCTGAATTTCTCGGAGCCTATTACTTTAAACGGAGACGGGAAAACTTTACACCAATCATAACTAAGATATGCTTGACTAGAGCCACTCAAGCTCCACCTAAAAGACAGAAAATAATATAAATTGGCCCAAGAGAGAGGGGATGTTAGGGAAGATACCATCGTCAGGGGAGATACCATCCCGAGGACATACAACATCCTTAGGACCTCCTGACTCCTGGGATCAGTCGAAGGGCTGAGCCTCTCTTCCCCCCCCCATTGGGACACCTTTGGGTGAGATCTGAATACTTGCTTATAATCTTTAACGCCTTTATTTCTAGGCTGCGCACCTATAACACCTATAACGCCTACAACACCTATAACATCTATAACACTTATAACACCTGTAACACCTACAACACCTATAACATCTATTACATCTGTAACACCTATAACACCTGTAACATCTATACCATCTATAACATCTGTAACACCTACAACACCTATAACATCTATAACATTTGTAACACCTATAACACCTGTATAACATCTGTAACACCTATAACACCTGTGTATTTCATGCATACTAGCTTGCTTTTGCAGACAGTCACTATCATCGGCAATCCAAAAGAACCTGATTCTCTGTTGCTGTAATAAACCATACTTGATTGCATTGTGATAGCTCTCATTAATGCAACTAGGGTGAGGGTGGTTATCCGTGATAGTTCAGTGTTCTGAATCTAACCAGACCCCCAGACGGTTAATGCATTTTTGGTGAATGTCCGAACGGACCCCCAGACCGTTAATGCGTTTTTGGTGAATGTCTGACTGGACCCCCAGGCGGTTAATGTGTTTTTGGTGAATGTCCTACTGGTTCAGTACTCTGAATCCAACTGGGCCCGTAACGGTTAATCAGCTACACCCCTTTAATGCGACAGTAAAATTGGCGTAGTCGGCAGGATTGCTATGGATAAACTACTGCAAAAATACAAATGTGCCCCTTCCCAGGCAGGGAAGGAGTTTTCCCAAAAGTTTTGGAAAGATGAGGAGAAAGTGGTAGAGCGCACTGAGCAGTGTCAGGCTTCACGAAAGATTGGTCAAAGAAAGGGTAAAGGTGCGATTTGTGATGTGTTAGGAGCTTGTTTGTCTTGTGCTCAGCAAGAAGCTAAGGAAATTCCTGCTCCCAAACTGATCTCTGATGCGGAACATACAGCTTTGAAATCAGAGATTGATGTGTTGAAGTCATCATTGGCCTTTGAAAGGGAGACGGGAAAAACATTAGGAATCAGAGTGGATAAACTTTTGGATGAAAATAATAAACTTTCCATTGAGAATGACAAACTTGTGACTGAAAATGATAAACTTGTGAGTGAAAATGATAAACTTGTGCATGAGAATAATCATCTTAAACAATTGCTGGAGAGGGTTAGTCATCTGTTAAATAAAGTACAGCCTTGTGCTCCGGTCAAGCAGATTCGTGGAGTGCTGCATAGTGCAGAACCTGAAAGCTGGGACAGTGATTTCTGGTCTGACAGTGATGATGGTGTTGAAGAGATTTCTGATTCTGAACCCCAATCCATTTCCTTGAGACCTTTGGTTAAGACTGTGACTACTGTTGATGATAATGATGAAATCCGCACTACTGTGCGAATGATTCCGTTGCCACCAGCAGAGTTGGTTAAAATACAAGATAAGTTCTCAAAGCGGTCAGGGGAATCAGAAGTTGAGTATGTGTGTCGAGTTTCTCTTAAAGGAGGAGATCGAATGATGTTGAGTGAGGAAGAGGTAGGAGGCTTTTGGAGACCTGGAGTATTTTTAACCACCACTCCAGGAGCTGACGTAGCTGTAGCAGTACAGAAAGCAGCCTGCATTCAGGCGATATATGAAAGAGATGAATTAACGAAATCCCCGATTTTAGCTCATATTGATCCAATTCGGTTAACCCCTCTCATCCGTGGACTCCCTGATTGTCTTAAGATGTTTGTAGCAAACACCCAAGATCACATACTAGCTGCTTGTAGGGATGATGATAGTGGTTGTAGGCAAAATCCTAACTCCCCTATTCCCACCTGGAGTGAATTTGTACCAAACATAGATAAGTACGGACACCGAATGGGCTGGATTAATTCATCCAGTATTAAATCCCAAGACCACTCTCGGCGAGTCCGCCAAATCCACACTAAAAATCCCAGATACCCCAAATTCAAAGAGAGGTTGAAACCTAATAGGGAACGAGGCGAGTTGTGGTGTCGGCAAAAAAACTCTTATCCCCGGGGAGGGCAATGAGCCACCCTGCTCGGCAGGTATTAGCAATTCAATGGCTCTCTAATGAACACTCTGACCCTATCATCGCCATTCCTGTTGAACCCCCAAAAATATTGGTAAATTTTCTTATTGATACCAGGACCCAAATGTCAGTAATTACACATGAGACAGCACAAACCCTGAGCATAACACCTGGTCAACACAGGGTTAAATTCACGGGAATCAGTGGTGTGGAAAAACAATGCCCCACTGCAAAAATTTCACTCTGGTTGCCAGAGGAACAAAAATTAACCAGGGTAGAAGTATTAGTTGGTGCTGCATACACTAATATTTTAGGATTTGACATACTGCATGGTTGTATGTGGAAACTCCCTGATGGAACTGTGTGGAGTTTCACGATACATCAAAGGGTTTCAGGCACCATGAGACTGAGTCTGTTACAAACATCCATACCCCTATCCCCGGCTTAAAATCATTAATGGGGATTGACGGGGTAGTAACAGAATTGGAAAAAAGAGACATTATTAAAAGGACCCATTCACCTTACAATTCACTGGTGTGGCCGGTAAAGAAACCAACCAGGCAATGGCATTTTACAGTGGATTACAGACAGCTGAACACTAACACTACACCTTTGACTGCCGCAGTTCCAAACATGGCAGAGATAGTGAAAGCCCTCTGTGTTTCTAACAGTAGCAATAGTGCTAACTACTCCCATATATTTCTATGCATGGGAAATCAAAGATTGCTATTTCACCCTCTTTCTAACCCTGCCAGTTGAATACAACCGAGCATATTTTATTTTCTTTTGTGTTCACAGGAACCCTGAGCAAACTGTATAGGGACAGCTGGAAGATGACGAATCAACAGTTTGGATTAATGATGCTATGCTTTACCCTGACCTTGATGCAATTACAGACCTTAAAGGAAACAGCTACTGTGGCTGTGCATGGAGCTGAGGTGTTTCACCATGGCATTTATCCATGTTTTGTCACAGTATAGCACAGTCACTGGAACATCTCAAACCAGAAAGGACCTAAATCTCTCTACTTTAGTTCTACATGGAAACAAAATATTTTCAAAAGATGAATGGAGTTGGAACAATTCTCTAAGAATGGCTGAACTTCAAGCCACGTCTGGACAGACAATACAAATTGGTTGCCGAATAACTAACCAATCCACTTATAATCAGCTGACTGAAAATAAGACAGTTTTACTTTCACCAAACCTATAATTTTGTACTGTCTCTGAGGTTACAGAGGCACAGAATTACTATTTGAATTCATGGTCAAAGGATATGAAGCCTCTGCCCCTGCAGATATTTGAAAATGAACTGACTCAGCCTCCCATTGGTCTAACTCCTTCCATCTTCAACACAGCTCCTTACATAATTAAAAATGTGGGACAACAACAAATTCTCTTTGACCCTAGTTGGTCCCTAAAAAAAGGGCCACAGGATGCAACTGGGTTATTAGGGACAGGATTAGGTATATTAAATAGCATTACAGAATCACAGAATCACAGAATTTCTAGGTTGGAAGAGACCTCAAGATCATCGAGTCCAACCTCTGACCTAACACTAACAGTCCCCACTAAACCATATCCCTAAGCTCTACATCTAAACGTCTTTTGAAGACTTCCAGGGATGGTGACTCCACCACCTCCCTGGGCAGCCCGTTCCAGTGCCTAACAACCCTTTCAGTAAAGAAATTCTTCCTAACATCTAACCTAAAACTCCCCTGGCGTAACTTTAGCCCATTCCCCCTCGTCCTGTCACCAGGCACGTGGGAGAACAGGCCAACCCCCACCTCGCTACAGCCTCCTTTAATGTACTTATACAGAGCAATAAGGTCACCCCTGAGCCTCCTCTTCTCCAGGCTGAACAAGCCCAGCTCCTTCAGCCGCTCCTCATAGGACTTGCTCTCCAGGCCCCTCACCAGCTTCGTCGCCCTTCTTTGGACCCGCTCAAGCACCTCCATGTCCTTCTTGTAGCGAGGGGCCCAAAACTGAACACAGTACTCGAGGTGCGGCCTCACCAGAGCCAAGTACAGGGGGACGATCACCTCCCTAGCCCTGCTGGTCACAGTGTTTCTGATACAAGCCAGGATGCCGTTGGCCTTCTTGGCCACCTGAGCACACTGCTGGCTCATATTCAGCCGACTGTCCACCATCACTCCCAGGTCCTTCTCTGCCTGGCAGCTCTCCAACCATTCCTCTCCCAGCCTGTAGATCTGCTTGGGGTTATTGCGCCCCAGGTGCAGGACCCGGCACTTGGCCTTGTTGAACTTCATACAGTTGACCTCAGCCCATCGGTGCAGCCTATCCAGATCCTCCTGCAGAGCCTTCCTACCCTCGAGCAGATCGACACACGCACCTAGCTTGGTGTCATAATTGATGCTGAGGTTTTAATGAGTAGAGTAACTGCTACTACAGATGACCTAAGGAAATTGGAACAACCAATAAAATCATCTTTATTGGCTTTAGGAGCAAATCAATGGCTTCTATCAGATATTTTGCCCCATTGGAAACAAATCGAGGAAAATGATCATCAATTAATTATAAATGCCCTTGGAAAAGCCCAAGGCAATACCTCCCTTGCCTTGAGCTGTATCCAAGCGCAGTTATGGATACAATCTGTAGCAGCAGCTATTAGTAGAGAGGGAGAAGGAGGAACTTTGCCCACTGAAATTCAAAAATTGATTTGGGATAATGCTTCAGAATTTGAAAAAGAATTTCAAGCTTGGTGGCAATTAGTCAACTTTACCCATTAAAATGATCAAATTGTTGCCTTTATACTTACTATAAGTAATGCCACCGTATATAATGTATATCCAATCATTGCATTAGGACTCAATCATAATGGAACTACACTTTATCCTAAAGAGCATAAAGTATGGGCCCATCAAAAGGGAGGAAAGTGGCAAACAATTGATGTAAATGCATGCATTGTGCGTGAACAAAAAGGTTTCATCTGTGAAAGTAACACGCTGGAATCTCAAGACATTTGTCTTGACATTGAGCAAAATATTTGCCACTTTGAGATACATCCTAAAGAAACCCTTGAAACTGTACTTGTATATATTGGGAAAGGTCGTGTTTGTATGAGAACTCATTGTGATTCTATAGTCATAGATGATACAGTGGTAGATACCAGTAATCACTCTAATGTTTGTGTTTGCAATTTTACCAAAATTCTAGGATGTGATTTTAAACACTCAGCTCCTGTCACTTCTTATCAACTTATTTCATCTAATTATATTCTGCTTCATGAACTGCTGCCTACTCCTATTGGAATGAACCTTACCTTGGTGAAGAAATTGCTGGTACATGAGGACCTGAAGCAGCTGATGATACAAGTCCGAGAAAATGGACAAAAGACTCTGATTACTATCCACCATGATGCCTTGAGTGATGGAAAGAGTGAAGAGAGATGAGAGACACTGTTGGTGGGACATTTTGTTTGGATGGTCGCCAGCTGCCAAGGGAATCTTCAACAAGATGCTACACCCTGTTATTGTTCTGCTAATACGCACTGTATTATGTTTTATATTGACAATTAGTTTGTATGTACCACAGTACAAGGACATTAAACTGCTGGAGAGTGTCCAGGGGAGGGCAACGAAGATGTTCAAGGGCCTAGAGGGGAAGACGTATGAGGAGCGGCTGATGGCACTGGGCCTGTTCAGCCTCGAAAGAGGAGGCTGAGGGGGGACCTCATCGTAGAACAGCTTCCTCACTAGGGGGAGTGGAGGAGCAGGCGCCAATCTGTTCTCCTTAATCACCAATGATAGCACGTGTGGGAATTTTGTCAAGCTGAGGCAGGGGAGGTTTAGGCTAAACGTCAGGAAGAGGTTCCTTACTGAGAGGGTGGTCGCACACTGGAACAGGCTCCCCAGGGAAGTAGTCACTGCACCAAGCCTGTAGGAATTTAAGAAGCATTTGGACTGTGTGCTTAGTCGCATGGTCTAAAATTTTGGGTAGACCTCTGTGGTGCCAGGAGTTGGACTCAATGATCCTTGCAGGTCCCTTCCAACTCAGGATATTCTATGATTCTCTGATTCTGTGCATAATCCTGTGAGGAATGTTTTAACAATTCCAATTCGTGTCCATAAATTCATGTCCATAAAGAACAATTCTGTTTGAATCCTGTCTGCCTGGGCCCTGCACTGGCAATTTAGTTCTTGAACCACAGATGCAGTGTGTCCCAGTCTCCCCCTCATTCCAGTCAATTTATCACGTCTTCAGAAAACACTCCTTAAATTTATGAACCTGTTTGCTTTTGTTATTCCTGACTTCTAGTTCTAACAGTTACAGTTTTTTTTTCTGTCTTCTTCGAGATTGATTTAACACTGCTATAGATGTTATGTAGATGACTGTAAATAGCTGGGAAAGAATGTTTTAATTGCTCGTGAGTCGTCAAGCTGTTTGGGAGTTTCAGAACAACTGATAATAACTGGTGACTGCTGGTGACTGTTATGAGATCCTTGGTATCTGGCCAGGGGGGGCCAAGAGATTAAGAGGAAGAAAAAAGAAGCTGAAGGACGGTTGGGAGACAAGACCTGTGGAGAGTGTACAGAGAGTGTTCCATAAACTTGGAATAGTGCTGAGTAAGTACAAAAGGTGAGAGGAAGACTACGAGCCTTCAGCATGAAAGACCCCTAGAGACCCCCAGAGGAGACTGATGCGCATGCTCCAGTAGGAGGAACTGGACCCCGGAAGCTAATTATAATAATCTACTTTTTTAGAAGTAGTAATGAATATGTATTAGTCTAGGTGCATAAAAATCAGCTGCTTGATGTAATTGGTGTGCGTCCTGGTGGAGCGGAGACTCCCGGTGCACCCAGCGCTGTTTGCTTACCTCTATTCCTTTATATTCTTTTAATAAATCCTATTTTTTTATTTAATCCTAATTTGAATCCTGAGCCATTTATAACAATCCCAAAGTCAGGGCAGCGCACAATTGGTGGCTGTGGCCTCACAGAGCACTTGGCAGTCCTTGACAGGCTACTGCGATAACGCACAGCCACGTGCCCAGGGCGTGCTGTGCTGATGGCAGTATTTTTTCAATCCAGGCGACTTGCAGCCTGGTGCCATAGTGCTGAACAAGCAATATGTACTATCAAAGGTTAGAGTTCTGCCTTGCTACTTTCACAACAATCCCTGTTTCATATTGGGCCAAGCTAACTGTTTAGTTCTAACACATACCCATCCATTGGGATTTATTTCTTTTTCATCATTCTCTGTAAATAAATTCAGTGAGACTGTTATTCTTTTTTCACAGGTCTTCAACTGCAATCCTAATTTGACTATTCAATCTCCCCCTAATTAATTTGTTCCTGCTTCGGGTACATGTAACAGTTGCCAGGTGACCCTTTTAGTCTCCCAGTTGAATTCAGTAGACTCAAAAAGTGACACCAACATTCCAGACCTGTCTACCCCTGTTACTCTTAAGCTATTACTAGTCAAATTAAGTCTGGTATCTTATAAGCTAAGGAGATGATTTGGCTGCCCCAAATCCTATCTGCTAAGAATACAGACTCCTTATTAGGCCCCACCTCCAAATTTATCAGGGGGTCTTGGTGGGACGACTCTTCAGAGAACCTCTGACTGCCCTATTCTGAGTTTTTGATACTCTGCTTTTACTGGCCTCCAACCAAACCAGGCCGTGGCCTTGCAGCCAGTTTTTGATCCACCTCATGCTGCCCATCCAGCCCAAACGCCGTCTGCTTGTCTATGAGGATCTGAGGGGAGCCAGGGTCAAAGTGCTGTCTGATAAAGTGTTTGCATTTCTTATGCAGTGTGCAATACTCCAGATACACACAATAGGTCGTGATATTGTTTTTTACAGCACTGCACAAATATGAGTGCCAAGTTGCTTTTCCACAAAGCTGGCCCGACTCTGGACTTGCCCTGTTGATTTTTATAAAATTCTACACAGTAGAATTTTAAACTTATAAACTCCCTTTTACCCAGGGAGTTTGTTGAGTCTACTTCTGTGGTGGTTTTACTTGGGTGGGCGGCCGAGCTTCACCCCTGCCACTCTCTCACTCCCCCTCCTCAGAGGGGAGCAGGGAGAAAATACGATGAAAAGGGCTCAAAGGTTGAGATAAGGACAAGGATATCACACAGTAATTATTGTGACGAGCAAAACAGACTCGGCATAGGGAGATAGTAAGATTTATTGCTAATTGCTAACACGCTAAAGAAGTGAGAAACAAAGGAGAGAACCCAAAAGCACCTTCCCCCCATCCACCCTCTTCCACCTCTTTTCCCCAAGCAGGTAATGGAGGAATGGGAGTTGTGGTCAGTCTATGGCACTATAGTCCCCTCCATGGGCTGCAGCGTGGAACCCTGCTCCACCGTGGTGCTCCATGGGCTGCAAGGGGACATCCTGCTTCACTATGGTCCTCACCACAGGCTGCAGGGGACTTCTGCTCCGGCGCCTGGAGCACCTCTCCCCCTCCTTCTTCACTGACCTTTGCGTGCTCAGGTTAAGGGTCTTCACCTGGGCTAGGGTCATCCCAAGCTGTGGGTGTGTTTTTGAGCATTACAATGACATTACAATGAGCAAAGCATACCTTCACACAATACCATTCCTCTCCTTTTGCCAACTCGGCCCTATTCCCCTTGGCATGTCAATTACCACATCCATTCTTCCTTACATTCCATACCATATGATGTCACACAGTAATAAAAAAAAGGGGGGAGAATAAAATAGGAAATAAAAAAATAAAAATAAAAAAGGGAGAAGAGGGGAAGGAGAGGGGGGCTCTCATTATGAACACTTCTGTCCTCTCAAACAATCGCTATATGCATTGAGGCCCTGCATCCTGGGATTTAGCTGAACGTCATTCATTGATGGGAAGTAAACAGGAATTTCTTTTTTCTCTCCCCGTGCTTCCGTGCAGCCTTCACTTGTGTTTATTTTTGCTGCTTGTTTTGTTTTTTCCTTTTTTTCTTTTTCCTCTTCCTTTCCCCATTAATCAAATTAGATTAAATTAAATTTAATTAAATTAGATTAAATTAGATTAAATTAAATTCACTATCTCAGTCCATGAGTTTTTTGGGTTTTGTTTTCTTTTAAGCATACTTTCTTCTCCACATCTTCTTCGAAGGAGGGGGAGTGAGAGCACATTGTGGTGTTCAGCTGCCCAGCAAAATAAAACCCCCTGGCTGGAGCTTGGGATGCAGATGCCCCAGCAGCCTGGCTCAGCCCCAGCACAACCAGCAGCTGCCAAGTTTCACTTTCAGGTGCCGTATCATCTAATGGCCTGACTTCCAAGAAAGAAGAAAGCCTCTCCCTGCTGTGTAAACAGGAAGCTTCAACCAGTGCAGAGGCTTGGGGCTCTGTAAGGGGTGGGGTAAGAGCTGGACTTTGGCAGTGCAAGAGCTGGGCTGAGGCGGTGCAGCAGCTGGGCTGAGAGGCTGCTGGAGCTGGGCTGAGGCGGTGCAGAAGCTGCAGAGCACCAGGGTGGGCAGGTAGGTCCCCGCTGACTTGCACTGGGCAGGGCAGGGGCCACACAGGGAGCCCCCTTTTCCCCCTGGGCCTCTGGTGCCCAACCACCCTCT
Organism: Anas platyrhynchos; assembly: GCF_047663525.1. Classification (NCBI taxonomy): domain Eukaryota; kingdom Metazoa; phylum Chordata; class Aves; order Anseriformes; family Anatidae; genus Anas; species Anas platyrhynchos. The sequence goes on along the minus strand of NC_092589.1, from coordinate 119,881,475 downwards.
TGGTGAAGAACCTTTTCCTGATATCCAGCCTGACCCTCCCCTGTCCCAGCTCCATGCCGTTCCCTCGGGTCCTAACGATGGTCACCAGAAAGCAGCACCTGCCCCTCCGCTCCCCTCGTGAGGAAGTTGGAGGCCACCATGAGGTCTCCCCTCAGTCTCCTCTTCTCCAGGCTGAACAATCCAAGTGACTTCAGCCGCTCCTCATATGTCTTCCCCTCTAGAAAATTTACCATCGTTGTTCCCTTGGTTAGTAGTTTTGCATGACAAAAGTGTAAGGGTATGTGGATGGCGAGAGTGTTGGCTTCATTAAGGTTATCCAGTCTCCAGTCGCTACTTGATAGGCCAGAGATTGCCTCTATCCAGGCAATCCCTTTCTCTACCTTGTGTGGGCGAGTGCTGTAAGGACGAGGAGCCAGTGACGGGTGAGACCAGTCCTGCTAGGTTATACATGGGTGCTGTTGAAGGCAGCGCCTTGTCCATGGCTGTTTGTGCAGCCGTGCCACTGGTTGCGTGTGTCTGTCTGTCTGTGTCTGCCTGTCTCGGGGGTGTCCGAGGCTGGGTTCCAGCAGCAGGGTAGAAGAAATCCCTGAGCCAGGAACTATGGAGAGGCCTCTTCTAAGGGGTGGTGGCCTCCTCTAACCTGATGTAACAAAAGTCTCTTTTCCCCTTCCACAGCCATGGAGTCACAGGAGGAGAGAGCAGATGCTGGGGAAAAGGCACGAATTGCTAAGCAATTGCTGGCAGAAGCATTTGAGAAGGAAGGACTTGATGAAGAATACTGGCTCCCCAAACTGTCAGAGATATTGGGTGTTAAGTCAATAAATGCTTTGAAATATCTGCAATATGAAGACTACATTAAACTGGAGTGCGAAGTACGGTCCCCCTGGGAGACCAAGGCACTCCGAAAGCTCTTGGGAATCACAGACAACAAAACAGCTGTTGAAAAGCTGCAGAAGCAGCACTTGGATGTGATGAAGCAGAGACAAGAAGAAGCCAAGTCAATCCTACGGGAGCTGGAAGAAATGCAGAAGAGCCGCAGCCACAGCAAGGAAATGATAAGACAGAAAGAGGAGGCCCTACAGCAAGCCATGGACATTCCCAGGGAGTACTGGGCACCTCCAGAGAAGGCATTGTTGGATGAGCTGGTGAGCATCCGGAAGCAACTGGAGCAGCAGGAGAAGTCCATGGGGAAGAGGGAGAACGTCTCTGACGAGGAGGTCCTGAGGCGGGCATCGGGAGGCCTGGCTCTGCAGGGGATTTACCAAACCAAGAGCCTGGAGGATGTGCTGGCAAAGCGAGAGCAACTCATCAGGGTCCCTGATGGCTTCATGCTCACTGGTCCAGTGCAAGGGTCGCTGCTTGAGAGGAAGGAGTTCTCCTCCTCTGCAGCAGAAGCCACTTTCACCAAGTGCATGGAGCAGCTGGGGTTCAGCATCAGCGCTTCTGCCAGTGACAGGTTCTCGGGGCTCATTGTTGAAAGAGGTGTAGATTCGAGCAAGTCCTCACAGTCAGAGGACTCCTGTCGGTCATGCTCGGAGCAGGCATACATTTGCACCACCAAGTACCAATACATCCCTCTGGCCTCCTACTACTTCCAAAAGGACCAGCTTCGCCTCTCAGACGCAGCCCTGCGAGAGCTGCAAGACATCGAACAGCTTCTGAGCATCACCCAGGAGGCAGACAGGTTCCACCTACTGAAGAGCAGGTGCGCCAGCTTCTTCCGCAGGTTTGGGTCCCACGTGAACCAGGGACCCCTCCACTTTGGGGGAATATTCTGGTGGAAAGCATCTGCTGAAGGTTTCAGGGCAGAGCAATGGGATGAGATGAAGCAACAAACATCTGAAGCACTGAACAGCTACGTCAGGGCTAGCTTCAGCGGCTTCAGTACCAAGAGGGGAGTGAAGGGGGATGCTTCAAAGTCCAGCTCACAGGCATCATTTCAGGGAAGAGACAGAAGCAGCACCCACAGAGCAGTTCAGCTCTATGTGACCAAAACAGGGGGCCCAGCAGAGACAGATTCCCTTCCCGAGTGGAAATGCGGGCTTGTGGCCAATAACACAACCTGGTGTGTGATCGACCGGGGCTCTCAGCTGATCCCAGTGTGGGACATAATCCTGTCCAACCACAGCAGCGATTTTAAAGCCTCCCATCAAATGGGCAGCAGCCTCAGGATTGTCTATGAAGCGCTAATGGACCACAGCACCGGTGTGATCTTTGGAGAGGAACTGGGCAGTGTCGTAGAAGAGGCCAGATCTTTCCTGGAGCAAGTGAAGACCTGGGAGGGGACAGTGGATGAAAAGAAACTGCTTATGTTGCTAGATTTTAAACAGAGTCTGAAAAAGAGAACAAAAAATCACAGTGTCTGGATCAACATATGTCTGTCAGACAAAGCATTGCAGGAGTTCCTGGTGAACACTGTTTCTTTTTGCCAGAGGTCTTCTCCAGAAAACACCACCTACATCAAATCTCTGCTGCAGCGCCTGCTGGATCCTCACATCTATTATGTTAGGGACTTCCCCAACACTTCCTTCATTATGCAATGGGTTTTCCACAAGGATCAGACACTTCCCAAAACTCCCTGTATTTCCAGTCTTGATGATCTCAATACGACACTGCTGCAAATGAAGGAGGACATCATGGAAGTCACCTACGCACCGGCAACTTCTGCATCTGCCATTCATGAGGCAAAGATCAAAGCCACCTTCACTGTAAGTCAGTCTGTTTCTTCCTTGCTCCAGTCTCTGCAGCAAAGGGCACAGGAAGACATAGAACTCTTAGTGCTCTTAGTTACAACCAGCATGGGATACCAAGTAGAAAGCAGCACTTTTCAGTGCCTCCTTGGGTGTCGAGAAATTAATTTCATGATTCAGGAAATGTGCGTGGCATATAACGAGTATCAGAGCCTGAAGGAACAGGATGTTTGCAGAGCTCAGGCCTTCCTGCTGCTGAGGGGGCTCACCATAACATCCGAAAACAAGAAGGTCACCCCTGAGCAGAAGCATGACCGCTTAGTTTTCATGAAAGAAAAGATGAAAAACACATGGTCCACAGAGATGAAAGCTCTCCTCAAAAAGCACAATGCATTCAAAGACTGGGAGATGCTGGAAAGAGATTTGCAGTCCTTCATCGATGGGCAACTGGAGGACACATCTGGCAACCTGAAGAAATACAACAGAATCAAAGACATGAAAGATGCTTTTCAAGGCATGCAGCCTCCCAGTCAGTGCAAACCTAAATCAGACAGCAGCAAATCCAAAGCAAGTCAAGCCGCTGCAAGCCCAGAGCTCCTCAACTTACTTAAGCGCCTCGGGCTGGAAAGGTACTATCCAAGAAAAATGGGCACAGAAGATTTCCACATAATACACCAGACATCTGTACACAACAGCCAGCCCAGCAAGGACAGCGAGCTACCATTTTACTTCCTGCAAAGGCTCCTGACCGTGGATTATCGGGTGAGGTACCTGACTTGCAAGGAGGCGAGTAAGCCAGGAGTTGTTCCCACACCAAACACCTCAGGGGAGGAGCACGAGCCCTCTGATTCCTTTGATGACTTCCTCAGTGACTTGGACAAAGGAGCCCCTAAATCTGCAAGCAGGGAGAGTCATGTGCACCCCATGGACCTCCAGATGGCAATTTTTCATTGTGCTGATGATTTCATGAGACAGTACCTTTCATCAAAGCTCGCTTTCTGCCAGTTTGCACTACCCCTCCTGGTACCAAACCCAGGCACTTCACAGATAGAGTTCCCTCTCTGGTCCCTCAGCCAAATCAAGAAGAGCTGGAAAGGGACGGTGAAATTGGGAGAGCAAACGAGGATTAGCAGTCACAACAACAAACTCATTTATCAGGCAGAGACACCCATCGTGTCCTTCCTCCGCATCGGCAGCTCTCCTTCCTCTTCGAAGTCTCAGCTCCTGAATGCCCTGCTGAGCAGGAAAAAGCACGACACTTTTTTCCACCGCCATTGCAAAGGCAGCACCAAAGACTGCTTCCTGATGAAAGGTGTTGTGGAGATCTCCTGGTACCTTCCCCGTGGTAGTGACGATGACAGCTTTAACGGCCCTGTTGCTTTCTGTAACCTGCATGGAGATGCCAGAGATCACGAACCCCAGCTGCAGTTTTTACAGGAGATCTCTGCCGTGAATGTGGTTCTTGTTTCTGAGTTGGATCAGAGCATCGAGAAACGCAGGAAAATTTTACATGATCTGTGGCAGTCTCAGAGGCCTTTGGTTTGCCTTTTCACTGAGAAAGAGAGCATTGCAGCTGGCCGATCTAGCCAAAACGTAAGAATGGGGATCAAGAACAGAAATGAAGCAGAATTAGTGGGTGAGCTGACAAAAACCATCCGAGACCTAGTGGAAGGGTCGAGCACGCTTGTTAGCCTCAATGCATGCCTGAGCACAGCTCGCCAGCACGGCTTCTTAGTTGATGAAGATGCAGAAGCGTGCGTAACAGCCAAAGAAATGGCAATCAAACTGGTGAATCTGTTGAAGAAGGAGAAGTTGTCTGAGATCAAATCACAGCTACTGCCTCTTCAGGGAAAACTGTGGTACCTGTGGTGTAAAAAGGACAAAGAACTCACTCGCTTGCAGGAAAATGGGAACAAGAGCATAGAGCATCATCGGAGCCAAATTGAATCAGAGAAGTCTGCAATACGAAGAAAGCAACTAGGCAAAGCTTTTCCCCTCAATCAGCTGATGAAAACAGTCCTTGGCTTTCTCCAGTCACAGCCAGACAATACCAAGAAATTCTTTCTGCAGTGGATGAAGATCTTCATGGACGACATCTCCTCTGATCACCTTGATGAGCTGAAGAGAGTGTATCATCAGTTATGGTCTCAAATCCTGGCATTAAAGAAAAGCAATGGAAAAAGCGACCTGAAAACTCAATTGATGAAGAAATTAGATGCCCTGTCTGATGAAATCAGTGATTCGTCCATTGGCCTTGAGCATATTTTGAGAGAGGTGGGGCAGATTTATGAGGCACTGGAATCAACAAACTCCAAAGAAAAATGGTATGTCAAACTACCTGAAATTGCTGCCAATCTGATGCTTTTAGGGTATCCCATTGAGCTGATGGATGGTGATGCTTCTTACGTACCACTGCAATGGATTGGAGCCATCTTTGACAGGTTAATTGAGAAGCTAGGGGACAAGCGAGTATTTGTGCTTTCTGTGCTTGGCATCCGGAACACAGGGAAGTCAACCCTGCTGAATGCCATGTTTGGTCTGCAGTTTAACGTCAGCGCAGGGAGGTGCACCCGGGGAGCGTTTATGCAGCTCATTAAAGTGGACGAGAAGCTCCAACAGGATTTGAACTTTGATTACCTGCTCGTTGTTGACACAGAAGGACTTCGTGCCATAGAGATGGCCAATAAGCAGTCACATAACCATGACAATGAGCTGGCCACCTTTGTCATTGGCATCGGCAACATGACTCTGATCAACATCTTTGGAGAAAATCCTTCAGAAATGCAAGACGTCCTTCAGATTGCTGTGCAGGCTTTCCTGAGGATGAAGCAAGTTAATATTTCCCCAGGCTGCCTCTTTGTGCACCAAAACGTGGGTGAAATAACTGCAAAGGAACAGAACATGGAAGGACAAAGACGTCTGCAGGAAAAGCTGGATGAAATGACCGTGACCGCGGCCCAGCAGGAATTCTGTGACATCACCTGCTTCAGCGACGTCATCCGCTTTGACGTGAACACCCACATTCATTACTTTGCTCACCTGTGGGAAGGAAACCCACCGATGGCACCGCCCAACCCCACCTACAGCCAGAACGTCCAGGAATTAAAGAGCAAAATTCTCCAAGCTGCCAAGAAGGAATCGCACAGCAGCGTTTTGAGGCTCTCCAGCTTGAAAGTTCGTATTAGTGACCTGTGGAATGCCCTGCTGAATGAAAACTTCGTTTTCAGCTTCAAGAATTCAGTGGAGATTGCTGCCTACAAGAAACTGGAAACTGCATTTAGTCAGTGGACCTGGCAGCTGAGAAGTCACATCTTAGACTTGCAAATGAAACTGGAAAACAAGGTGCAGAACGGGGAGTTGGGCAAGGTCAGCACAAAACACCTAGAAAAACTGGTGCAAGAGAGAAGTGATGCCATCACCAAGAACATGAACACATTCTTCAGTGAAGACAAAGACCGTGAAATACTGATCCAGTGGAAAAGCAGCACAGAACTGAAGCTGAAAGAACTGAGAGAGTCCCTTCTTGCTGAAACGCGAAGGAAGTGTGAGAAACTTACAGAAGTAAAGAAGAGCCAGAGTAAACTGGATGAGAGGAAGTCTGAATATGAAAACGAGCTCCTGAGAAAGAGCAGAGAGTTGGCCCTGTCTCTAAAAGGCCAGAAATTAGGTGAAAGTGAACTGAGAAACCGCTTCAATTCACTCTGGATGCAGTGGGTTGCTGAAGTCTCCTCTGCTGCTCCCCCTCTGGAACAGGTGGACATCGATGTGGACATAGAAAATGTCCTTCTAGAGCACTTTAGGGAGCCTAACGTAGTTAAACAAATATTGAATTTCTACCAAAATAATACATTTTCCCTTGACATAGAGAAATATGTGTCTAAGAAAAAAGGCTTCCGCATCTTTTCTAAGAGTTTGGACGATGCCGACGTGAACAACATGATCCACATTACAGAGAGCATCATAATGCGTGTGAAGGCAAACATTGAGAAGAAGGAAAAGGACAAAATGGATTACAGTCAAACTTTTATTCATGAAATACTAAATGAAGTGGAGAAAGGTATGAAGTCTGTTCCTAGCACTGCAAATTACAGTTTTAATAAAGATTACAGAATAGATTTATCACTGTACCTGTGCAGAATGGCAGCAGAAAGGTTTAAAGACATGCACACAGCATTCAGGAAAGCAAATGATCCAGTCGTCTACCTGGAGAGCAAGAGAGAAGACTTCTTCAAATGTTTCCAGATTTCCTGCCAAGGAGCCTCTAGTATCACAACATTTGCTGATTTCCTGTGCAGAAAGATTGCCCCGGCTCTTCGACACGCCATCTATGAGAGGACAGCTCTTGACATAGCTCGAGACGTGAAGGATAAAATTCCAGATTTCAGAGGCAATAGATCCACTCTGGAAAATTACATGCTGAAATTCCTAGCAGAAGAAGAAAATTTTGAAAAATTCATGTATTACCTTAATGCCCCAGGAGACTTTTTAAATAATTACATTAAGACAAAAGTTGAGACGTACTGTTTAGATAAGAACAGGAGGCTAGAGATGTTTTTAAGAGACTCCCTCTTTCATTACTATGAAAACATTCAGTCAGCAGTTTTTGCATCAACCATAGTTGTCAAAGACAGAAAAGACAGAAAGGATAAAATCTCTCTTTGGCTGGATGAATTCTGCAGAGCACTTGGAGATGTGCTAAACTTGCCCAGGAGTGACCTGAAGGGCATTGAACATCAGGAGATAACAGACATAGAGTTCCTGAATTATGCCATGACAGAAGCGCTGTCTCCCGTTATGTATGATCTCAGGAAGGAGTTTGAAGAAGCTCGTATGAGCTCCTTTGAAAGGCAGCCTCACACAATACTGGCTGAGCAGTTTGCAGGGTGCCAGGAGCAGTGTCCATTTTGTGGGGCTGTTTGCAATAACACTATGACAAACCATGATGGAGACCACTGGGTTGTCTTCCATCGTCCACAAGTTTTGACAGGACGCATATGGTATGAAATCAGAGGATCTAAATGTCATAAAACAGACAACCTAATCATTGATATTTGTTCTAGCCTTGTTTCAAGTGGCTGTTTATTTCTGGTTGGTGAAGACACATGGATCCCCTACAAGAAATACCAGGATGCAGGACATCCCTATTCCACTTGGAGCATTCTTCCTGATCCATCCATGCAAGCATACTGGAAATGGTTTGTGTCTTCTTTCAGGACACAGCTAGAACATCACTACAATGGGAAATTTCATGGCAAAGGAGAAATCCCTGCTTCCTGGAAGAGAGTTACAAAGCAGAATGCACTCGCTGAACTGGAGAAATATTAGGCTAAGTTGGTATGAAGGAAAAACTGCAAGTGCTTTGCCTTTTAGAGGATCATAATACGAGGATAATCACAAAATCTTGTTGAAAAGATTGTGACCTTAAACCATGTCAATAAAAACTAATATAATTACTGCAACATTGGGTGAACTAAGGAGTGCTTCTTATGCTGCTGCTCAGCGATTCCCTTGCTGTGTGATAAAGTCAAAGTCCTCTTCCTTTCTTGTCATAAATATTTACCTCAGCTTTGTCTTAAAGCAAACTAGAAAAATATTCCTGCAGGAAGAAGTCATACTGCCAAGATCAAGACCAAGTGCCAGATGAAGAGCAAAGGCAGCATTAGCAAGTACCAGTTATATCAGCTGCTATGGGAAAAGAAATGACACTGGCAAAAGAACAGTTTCCCTGAAGCAATACTTGTCACACTTGCAGAAAGGACAGAGGGGGCTGCGAGCAGGTGAACATTTGTGGGGAACTCAGCTATTTTGTTTTTTGGGGTTATTGTTTGCATTCATAAACTTAGTACTCAGGTGCTGTTCTCTTTCTGATGTCATTAAAGCAATTAACGCAGCATCCTATGTGGATTTAGACAGTGATTTTAACTCTGTGGTTATTAGGTATATGTCCTAGGTTAAGATGTGCCCCCACTTCCATGAGCCACTCCTATTCATGAGCCTGGGCCTGGCAAAGTTCCTCCAGCTCCTAGCCACCCCAACTGCTTTTGCCAAGGACTCCTGTGTTGGGTAAAAGCCCTTTATAACCAATGTAGAGAATTAGACAGCTTTTCAGCTTCCTCAGCAGGTGTCAGCAGTGCATGAGCTTAGCGTTTGTGCTGTCCCACCCCAGCTTTCCTGTAGAATCCTAGAATCATGAAGGTTGGAAAAGCCCTCCAAGATCATCTGGTCCAACCATCACCTGATCACCAATGTCACCACTAAACCACGTCCTTAAGCACCACGTCCAACCTCTCCTTAAACACTCCCAGGAGTGTGACCTCACCACTTCCCTCAGCAACCCATCCCAAGGCCTGACTGCTCTTTCTGAGCAGAAATGTCTCCTCATTTCCAGCATGAACCTCCCCTGGCACAACTTGGACCCATTCCCTCTGGTCCTGTCACTGGTTACCCACAAGAAGAGGCTGACTCCAAGCTCTCCAGACCTTCCTTTCAGGTCATTGTAGATAGCAATGAGTTCTGCCCTTAGCCTCCTCTTCTCCAGACCAAACACCCCCAGTTCCCTCAGCCGCCCCTCACAGGACTTGTGCTCCAAGCCCTTCCCCAGCTTCGTAGCCCTGCTCTGGCCACGCTCCAGGGCCTCGATGTCCTTCTGGTAGTGAGGGGCCCAAAGCTGAACCCAGCACTCAAGGTTTGGCCTCACCAGAGCAGAGCCCAGAGGGACTATCACCTCTCTGCTCCTGCTGGCTGCACTGCTCCTGACACAACCAGGATGCCCTTGGCCTTCTTGGCCCCCTGGGCACACTGCGGCTCATGTTCAGGTGAGCATTGACCAGCACCCCCAGATCCTTTTCCTCTGCACAGCTTTCCAGCCACTCTGCCCCAAGCCTGTAGCGCTGTGTGGGGTTGGTGTGGCCTGTTGTGGTTTAACACGGTCAGCAGCTAAACACCACGCAGCCGTTCTCTCTCCCTCCCCATTCCCTCTCTGGGATAGGGGAGAGAAATGGGAAAGTGAAGCCTGTGAGTTGAGATAAAGACAGTTTATTAAGATAGGAAAATAATTACAATAATAATAATAATAACAACAACAACGTGTACGAAACAAGTGATGTACAATGCAATTGCTCACCACCCGATGACCAATGCCCAGCCTATCCCTGAGCAGCCAGCCCCCCAACCCAGCTAGCCACCCCTATATATTGTTTAGTATGACCCCATATGAGATGGAATACCCCTATGGCTAATTTGGGTCAGCTGTCCTGGGTCTGTCCCCTCCCAGCTCCTGCTGCACCCACAGTTTGCCCACTGGCAGGGCAGCATGAGGAGCTCGAAAATCCTTGTCTTGGTATAAGCACTGCTCTGCAACAATTAAAACATCAGCATGTTATCAGCACTCTTCTCATCCTAATCCAAAATATAGCACCCTACCAGCTACTAGAAGGGAAATTAACTCTATCCTAACTGAAACTAGAACATTCTGAGAGCTGGTTCTGCTATAAAGCAAAACAAGATCAAAGGACTCACACACGAGATCCAGTTCTTGTGAGTAAAATGGCAGGGTGGATGTGATCAATTAGATAATAGCTATGTCCCCACCAACTAGCAAGAGAAAAACACAAGCTTTCCTAGGCCTTGTGGGATTCTGGAGAATGCATGCTCAGTCAGTTTGTGACTCTATATTAAGAGACTCGCAAGAGGGACTGTGATGAGTGCAGCCCTGAGCATCAACAAGCCTTTTTGAATGGACTAAAGAGGAAACTGCTCGTGCAGCAGCTCTTGGGGCTGTCTGTACGAGGCCAGCTATGCAAAACCTGCTTTACACTGCACCTAGGAAGCACGGTGTGGTGGTTCTACCCTGCAGGGCTGCTGAGCTCCACCGCAACCGCTCTCTCACTCCCTCTCTTCAAAGGAAAAAGGGGTAAAAATATGATGGAAAGGGCTCAAGGGTTGAGATAAGGACAGGGAGATCAGTCAATAATTATTGTCACGGGCAAAACAATCTCAGCACAAGGAGATAAATACAATTTATTGACCTAGCAGACTGCAGCGCTGAGAAACTAAAAGGAAACTACGGACACCTTCCTCCCACCCACCCTCTTCTGTCTTCTCCTCCCAAGTGGAGCAGGGGACACGGGAATGGGGGCTGCAGTCAGTCCCTGATGTTTTGCCCCCGCCGCTGCTTCATGTCCCTCTCTGCCCTTTTCCTCAAATTTCCCCCTTTCCTGCTTTTCCCCCTTTCCACAACCTCTTCTCACAGCGTTGCTCACTGGGTTGGCTCTGGACAGCAGCTGGTTCCTTTGGAGCCATCTGGAGCTGGCTCTGATCTGACCTGGGGCAGCTGCTGGGCTCTGTAGAGGCCTCCCCTGTAGCCCAACCTGCACATAAGCCACATAAATCTAATACAAGCCAAATAAACCCAACATCAATACATAAATAACCCACATAAACCCAATACCAACCCCATACAAGCCCTTAGAATCCTAGAATCCTAGAATCATTACAGTTGGAAAAGCCCTCCAAGATCATTTTGTTTAACCATCACCCTACCACCAATGTCACTCACTAAACCGTGTCCCCAAGCACCACGTCCAACCTCTCCTCGAACACCTCCAAGGACAATGACTCCACCACCTCCCTGGGCAACCTGTCCCAACACCTGACTTCTCTTGCTGAGCAGAAATGTCTCCTCATTTCCAACCTGAACCTCCCCTGGCACAACTTGAGACCATTCCCTCTAGTCCTATCACTAGTTACCTGTGAGAAGAGACCTACAGCTCCCCACATCTTCCTTACAGTTGGTTGTAGAGAGCAATAAGAGCCCTTGCCACATAAACACAATACACATGGCCTCAGCTGGAGCTTCTGGCAGAAAATCTCAGCAGAAACCTGAGGTTGACCTCTGGAGTTCTGGAGCCAGGGTTATCAAGGATCAGAAGCCCACTGCATCCCAACTGAAAAGGAGACACTAACATTGGATGTAAGGTTTGAGCCACTTCAGAGGTTGTTGGTGCAGAAGCACAACTCCTCTTGGCACCACGGCTGCCTGTACTACATTTGTCTCGTGTCAGTGCCTGGTAAAATTATGAAGAAGATGATCATTGAAGTTATTGAAGTGCAGCTGGGGGACAATGCAGTCATAGGTTCCAGCCAACGTGGGTTCATGAGGGGTAGGTCCTGCCTAACAAATTTGATTTCCTTTTACAGAATCATAGAATCACAGAATTTCTAGGTTGGAAGAGACCTCAAGATCATCAAGTCCAACCTCTAACCTAACACAAACAGTCCCCACTAAACCATATCCCTAAGCTCTACGTCTAAACGTCTTTTAAAGACTTCCAGGGATGGTGACTCCACCACTTCCCTGAGCAGCCTGTTCCAATGTCTAACAACCCTTTCGGTAAAGAAGTTCTTCCTAACATCCAACCTAAAACTCCCCTGGCGCAACTTAAGCCCATTCCCCCTCGTCCTGTCACCAGGCACGTGGGAGAACAGGCCAACCCCCACCTCACTACAGCCTCCTTTAAGGTATCTGTAGAGAGCGATAAGGTCGCCCCTGAGCCAGGCTGAACAAGCCCAGCTCCCTCAGCCACTCCTCGTAGGACTTGTTCTCCAGGCCCCTCACCAGCTTCGTCGCCCTTCTCTGCACCCGCTCAAGCACCTCCATGTCCTTCTTGTAGCGAGGGGCCCAAAACTGAACACAGTACTCGAGGTGCGGCCTCACCAGAGCCGAGTACAGGGGGACGATCACCTCCCTAGCCCTGCTGGTCACACTGTTTCTGATACAAGCCAGGATGCCGTTGGCCTTCTTGGCCACCTGAGCACACTGCTGGCTCATATTCAGCCGACTGTCCACCATCACTCCCAGGTCCTTCTCTGCCTGGCAGCTCTCCAACCACTTGTCTCCCAGCCTGTAGCTCTGCTTGGAGTTATTGCGCCCCAGGTGCAGGACCCGGCACTTGGCCTTGTTGAACTTCATGCAGTTGACCTCAGCCCATCGGTGCAGCCTATCCAGATCCTCCTGCAGAGCTTTCCTACCCTCGAGCAGATCGACACATGCACCTAGCTTGGTGTCATCTGCAAACTTACTGAGGGTGCACTCAATGCCCTCGTCCAGATCATCGATGAAGATATTAAAGAGGACCGGCCCCAGCACCGAGCCCTGGGGAACGCCACTAGTGACCGGCCTCCAACTGGATTTGATTCCATTCACCATGACTCTTTGGGCCCGGCTATCCAGCCAGTTTCTAACCCAACAAAGCATACGCCAGTCCAAGCCATGAGCAGCCAGTTTCTTGAGGAGAATGCTGTGGGAGAAGGTGTCAAAAGCCTTGCTGAAGTCAAGGTAGACCACATCCACAGCCTTTCCCTCGTCCACCCAGCGCGTCACTTTGTCATAGAAGGAGATCAGGGTCGTCAAGCAGGATCTGCCTTTCATAAACCCATGCTAACTGGGCCTGATCGCCTGCTTGCCCTGCAAGTGCTACGTGATGACTCTCAAGAGGATCTGCTCCATGAGCTTCCCTGGTACTGAGGTCAAACTGACAGGCCTGTAGTTTCCCGGGTCTGCCCTCCGGTCCTTCTTGTAGATGGGTGTCACGTTTGCTAGCCGCCAGTCAACTGGGCCATGATAAGATCACCCTTCTAGTCAATCAAGGGAAATCACCTGATTTGATCTTTTTGGACTTCACAAAGCTTTTGACACAGTTTCCCATAGGATCCTACTGGACAAAATGTCCAGCATAAAATTTAGCAAAAACATCATACCATGGGTGAGCAATTGGCTGAGGGGCAGGGCTCCAAGGGTTGCGGTTAATGGGGCCATATCTGGCTGGTGGATGGTCACTAGTGGGTTCCACCAAGGCTCCATTTTAGAGCCAGTCCTCTTCAATGTCTTTATAAACGATTTGGATGTAGGACTAGAGGGTGTTTGGAGCAAATTTGCCAACGACACCAAACTTGGAGGAATTGTGGACTCAGATGAGGGTGGAAAGGCCTTGCAGAAGGATCTCGACAGACTGGGGAGCTGGGCGGTCACCAACCACATGAAGTTTAACAAGAGCAAGTGCGAGGTCCTGCTCCTGGGATGGGGCAACCCTGGCTATACGTCCAGACTGGGGGTCGAAACACTGGAGAGCAGCCCTGCAGAGAGAGATCTGGGGGCTGTGGCTGACAGCAAGTTGAATATGAGCCAGCAGTGTGCCCTGGCAGCCAGGAGGGCCAACCGTACCCTGGGTTGCATCAAGCAGGACATCTCCAGTTGGTCGAGGGAAGTGATTGTCCTGCTCTGCTCTGCAGTGGTGCGGCCTCTCCTCGAGTACTGCGTGCAGTTCTGGGCACCACAGTACAAGAAGGACATTAAACTGTTGGAGAGTGTCCAGAGGAGGGCGACGAAGATGGTGAAGGGCCTAGAGGGGAAGACGTGTGAGGAGCAGCTGAGGGCACTGGGCCTGTTCAGCCTGGAGAAGAGGAGGCCAAGAGGGGACTTCATCACCATTTACGACTTCCTCACGAGGGGGAGTGGATAGGCAGGTGACCTATTCTCTGTAAACACCAGTGATAGGACCCACAGGAATGGTGTTAAGCTGAGGCAGGGGAAGTTTAGGCTGGACATCAGGAAGAGGTTCTTCACCAAGAGGGTGGTTGCACACTGGAACAGGCTCCCCAGGGACGTAGTCACTGCATCAAGCCTGTCGGAATTTAAGAAGCATTTGGACTGTGCACTTAGGCACATGGTCTAAACTTTTGGGCAGACCTGTGTGGTGCCAGGAGTTGGACTCCATGATCCTTATGGGTCTCTTCCAACTCGGGATATTTTATGATTCTATGATTCTGTGTTTAAAGGGAGAATCCCTGCTACGCATCACACAACTGAAGCTACAAGACACTGGAACTCATGATAAGGAAGCGGCAGACAGACAGAGAAACAAATGTAAGGACTATAAATCTCGAAACTGGACATTGGAATTCATTATAAAGATACAACAAACAGAAGAATTAGCAACGACCAGCTGTTGCAATTAAGAAACGTGCCAACTCAGCAGATTCCTGACCAAAGGTGAAAAGTATACTGTGAGGAAGACTCTTAGTCTTCCTCCCAAAGACCCCAGCCCACGTCCCAAAGACCCCCGCCCACAATTCTTGGGAGGCTCTACGCAGGCGCAAGGTGCTAAAAGGCTAATTAGCATGAGAAGCGAGGGAAGGCGGGGATAGGTAATGCATATGTATAGGCGCTTGTAGAATATTGATAGATTGATTGTATAATTTCAAGACTGCTTTCCGCTTTGGGTATGCACAATAGGTGGAGAGATCCCCCCGTGCATCCAGCGCTGCAATAAAGAATATACCACTTAAGGAAATTTCGGCTTCGATCTTTGAAGCAGTTCCATAACACAGTTTATATATTTATTTATTTATTTTTTCTCTTGAGGACCGGGACCCTCCTGTTTACCCCTTGACTGGGTAATAATTCAGGTTCACAGCCTATCCGGTGCTTTCAGCTGCCTCCCGTTACAAGTCAGATTTCTGTTGCCTTTGACACTCTTTGCGGTGGCCTGCATTTTACAAGGTCGCCTGCTGCGCTTTCTGATCGCTGCGAGCGTGCCCCAACACCACCTTCCTTCCTTCCCTCTCACCCACGTAAATGTCCCAAAACAACCTTTTTATGCCCAAAACACCCAACACCCCCCGTGAAGGCGATGAAATGAAGGAGGGCACGTTTGGGACAGGTGCAAGGACGAAATCCTTTATTCTGAGGGTGCTGAGGCCCTGGTGGAGGCTGCCCCATCCCTGGGGGTGCCCAAGGCCAGGCTGGATGGGGCTGGGGGGGGGGGGGGGGGGGGGGGTGGCAGCCATGTTCCTGCCCCCCCCCCCCCCTCAGGGTCCTCCAGGCCGCTAGGGGGCGCTGTGGGGAGGGCTGTGGGAGGGGGGGGGGCGGCGGTGACGTCACGGGCACGCCCGGTGGGCCGAGGCGGCGGCGGGAGGCGCCGTGGGGCGGCGGGCGCGGTGCTGGGGGGGGGGGGGACGCCATGGGGTACGTGACGGGAGAGCAGCTGGCCGGCTTCGGCAAGTACAAGGTGAGGGGCCGCGGGGGGGGTCTGCTGGGTGTGGGAGGGGGTCGTGGTGCCGGGGGGTGTCGGCCCGGTGCCTGGGGGGGGGGTTTGGGGGGAGGGGGGGGGTCGGGGCCTGGTGCCGGGGGCCCTGGTGCAGTGGGGGGGGGGTCCCGGTGCTTGGGGAGGGGGTCCCGGTGCTTGGGGAGGGGGTCCCGGTGCTTGGGGAGGGGGTCCCGGTGCTTGGGGAGGGGGTCCCGGTGCTTGGGGAGGGGGTCCCGGTGCTTGGGAGGGGGTCTGGTCTTGATGCCAGGGGTCCTGGTGCTGGGGGAGGGGGGTCAGGTCCTGGTGCTTAGGGTCCCGGTGCTCGGGGGAGGGGTCCTCGTCCTTATGGGGTGGGGTCCCGGTGCTTGGGAGGGGGTCTTGGTTATCGGAAGGGGGTCAGGTCTTGATGCTGGGAGTCCTGGTGCTGGGGGGTGGGGGGGGTCGTGGTGCTGGAAAGGGGTCCTTGTCCTTAGTGGGGGTGTCATGGTTATTGGGGGGGAGTCAGGTTTTGGTGCCAGGGGTCCTGGTGCTCTGAGGGGGGGGCAGGTCGTAGTGCCGTGGGTCATGGGAGGGGATCCTGGTGCAGTGTTGGGGGGGGGTCCTGGTGCTTGGGGGGGGGTCCTGGTGCTTTGGGGGGCCTCGTGGTGCCGGAGGGGGGGCAGGTCCTGGTGCTCTAGGGAGGGTCGTGGTGCTGTGGAGGAGTCCTGGTGCTTCAGGGGGTGTCTTGGTGCTGGGGGGGGGCTCTGCTCCTTAGGGGGGGGGTCTTGGTCTTTGTGGGGAGGCGTCCAGACGGGCCTTGAGCACCTCCAGAGGAGGAGACCCCCCAGCCTACCTGGGCAGCCTGTCCCAGCGCTCCGGCACCCTCACCGTGAAGAAGTTTTTCTGCGTGTTGATGCGGAACTGCCTGGGCTCCGTTTCGTGCCCATTACCCCTTGTCCTGTCCCCAAAAAACACTGAAAAGAGGTTGGCCAAACCCCTCTGCCTCCCACCCCTCAGGTATTTATGCACATTGCTGAGATCCCCTCTCGGTCTCTTTTCCCCAGGTCTCTCCTCCTCTCCTCGCAGGGAGGCTGCTCCAGGCCCCTCTCAGCTTTCTATCCACGCTTCGTGCAGCTGGAGCTTGGGTCCTGCCCAGTTCTTCCAGCGCTGGCCGCGTACTGGCAGCACCAGTTGCGCTTACTGGCCTTACTGGGAGGCAGCGTGGGGCCGGCAGGAGCCCAGCCAGCGGCGCGTGCCCCCGGGGCAGGCCTGCGGTCGTGCTGGCAGCAGTAGCTGCGCTCAGGAGGCTGTGGTTTCCCCGAATCAATAGGGGCTGTGACGGAGCACGTTTCTGGAGCATCTCCACTGATGCTGGGACCCGGGAAACTCCAGCAGGGCACAGCGTGGCCCCAAAAGAGGGAGCGAGGAGGCTGCTGCTTTTGGGGTGCGGGTAGGTGACGGTGCAAAACAGCAGGTTTCTTTCAGCTTTTGCTGTGCTGCTTCCTCTGCCTCATCCCCTCAGCCTGCGTTCAGCCCTGGAGGAGGTGTTTTGTGCCTGGAGCACGTCCCCAAAGCCATCAGACCCCAAAGCAGGCGCTCTGTTGGGTGTTGTTGGGCGCTGAGCACCCCGTGCCGGGAGGGATGCAGCGCGGCTCCGCTGTTCAGGAGCACAGACCTTGCGGCTGGCTGCCAGAAATCACGAGCTGCTGCTTAAAAATCCCATCTCCAAATCTATTTCTGGCAGGCTCCTGGGCAACCTCCTCCTAGAAAACTGTGGCCAGGGGAGAAAATGGGTGCGGGACGCTCACGGAGGCGCCTGCTCCTCCTCTTCCTTTCTCTTCTCTCGCCCTCATGCGAGTTTTGCGCCTCCGCTGCGTGGTGCCCAGGGCGCAGCTCTCATCCAGCTGCTGCAGGAGGAGCAGAGGAAGCTCTCAGGTGATAAAAGCTGCGCACGAGGCTCTTGCCACGGGGCTACCTGGTGTAATCCTCACCTGGCGAGCTGCTGCTGGACCTTGGCTCCCCGCGCAGGGAGGCGATGCCCCGGGGGCAACGGTCTGGGGGGAGCGCCAGCGGAGCAGGGCGCTGGCACCGAGCTGCGGCAGCGCCACGTGGCCTGCTCGGGTCCAAAGGTGGGGCAGGACGCTGTCTCACCTCACAAACTCGGCGAGGGGAGAGGGAATTGGGGTTTGGGAAGTGCCTTTCAGAGCTGCCACACCCCAAAATCCTTCTGGGGCCGTGTCTAGCAGCAGCGGTGCGGGGGCGGCGGGAAGCAGCGCGCTCGGTGGTGGCTCTCGTGAGAGGCTCTTTGTCTCCTTACCTGCGTGGGCACTGAAACGAAGCCCTTGTGGTTTTCACGTGTTTGCAGGGCTGAGGCCGGGGAGCAGCTGGAAGGGAGCACCAGTCCCGTGCGGTGTCCTCTGCCCCCAAAAAAGAGGGTGCCCCCTCTCCCAGGAGGAAATCCTTTTCCCCGCAGCCTCCAAACAGGGCTGCAGATGTGGCGCTGCGGGAAGCAGGTGGCTGGCGGCTGTCCTGGCAGCCTCGCAGAGGCTCGTCTGGGAATACGAGCCCTAAAAAGATCTCCGCGGGGCTTGCTCTGGCGAGCAGGCTCTTCAGAACAACACCGCAGCTGGCGGGGAGATTTTTGATGATAGCGACCCGGATGGGAGGCTTGAGGCTACAAAAAGGCCGGTCCTCACCCCCCCCGGGCAAACCGCTTGTCTTCTCCTGCAGGGCCCTTCCTGGGAAGGGTGTGGAGGAGGAGAAGCCTTTGAGCCCTGTTCCTGAATCACTTAACTCCTTCCCCAAGGGCTCCCTAATTGCTCTGAGGCTCCCGCGTGCGCCTGCCTTTAAACATCTCCTTCCCAAGGCGCCGCTTGCACAGGGAGCCGTAAGCTCAGCATCCTCCTGGCCTTCAATACTTCCAGGTGAGCAGCTGTGAGGTGGAGCTGCTTCCTTCTTTTTCTCCTGTTCTGCAGGGAAATTGAGGAGCTGAAACCTCAGCCCAGCTCAGAGCATCCCTTGCCTGTCTGAAAGCCCCCTCTTGGGTGAAAACCACCCAGCTGTCGTGGCTGCAGTGGCATCGCCGTTCCCAGCCGCACATGAGGCCTTCTATGCTCAAGCACCACTGCAGTCCTGTTCAAGGTGTGAACTGGGTGCGAGGGGTGCAGGTAGCAGGCTCCTTGCCTCATCCTGCAGCAGGAGCCCTCCCAGCTTTGCTCAGCCGCCTGCCACCCGCATCCCTCTGCGTCCTTTGTCCCGATAGAGAGGGACGGGACGGCTCCTGGAGCCGGGTGCCTTCCTCCTGGATGCGTGTAACAGAGGGGTGGGAAAGCAGAGCCGCTTCTTAGTAGTGTTTTGCTCTTCAGGTTGCCTTTAAAGCAAACAAAACCAAAAGCTCTGTCTTTTACTTGGCGTTTTTGCTCCAAAAATCTGAGGTATTGGCATGCACCTTCCTCCAGAGCCTGCTGGGATGGACGGGTGCATCTTGTGCATCTCGTCCCGAGTCGTGGCTGCGGGGACGCAGAGGGAGGTGACGGCAGGGCAGAGGGCTTGCAGCTTCCCAGGGAGGCCCAAACTCTGCCGTGAGAAGCTTTCCCTTCCGCTGTGGGGTAGGAGAAACCCAAGGGAGGGTCAGCCCATCTCGGGTTTACTTCGTGGCACTGAAATCCTGCTGCTTTGTTCGTTGCTGCGTGTCGGATCGTGGCTGCGAGGAGCTCCATCCAAAAAGTCACTGCCTGGTTCTCGTAGCTGTGAACCTCCTCTAGCCCTCGTTCCTCCTGTCTGCAAACAGAGCCGGAGGGTTATGGGTTTTTTTGGGGGGGAAAAAAAAAAAAGTTTTGTCTCTTTCAGGTCACATCTTGAAACTCGGCACCAGGAGCGGGCTCGCAGAGCTGCCTGCTCGGGGCCAATCCCCCTCTGGGCCCTGCAGCCCTCCCCTCCAGCTCCCAGGCGGGCTGTAGATGAGCGTAAAAGCTTTGTTTGGTTGTCACAAGGCTGTTCTGTCAGGTTCCTGTTCGTGCACTTCTATTTCTGCCTTTTTTCCCTCCCCTATCCCTGCTCTGATCCTGCAATTCCCGCTCCAGAGGAGCAAGGAGCCTCGGCTTTGTGGTTTGGGGAGCTGGACGAGGCTTCTGCTCACCACGGCAGCTCCTCTCACAGCAGAGGGGCTTCAGCCCTGCTCGTGGACATCAGCAACATGTGAAAACGGGTGAGAGGAGGGAAATGGGGCAGGCAGCGAGGCTGGGGGGCACCTCGAGCACCTCCTCCCCAGCGTCCCGCTGCCCCATGCGTCCTCCCTGCCGCCGGCCGCCCCTCGCACCCTTCCCTGCACGCTCCTCGCTGCCCCTGTGCTCCCTCCTGGTGCCAGCAGAGAAGTGACCTCGGGGAAAACAAACAGGTCGGTGGCACTGAACGCCCTTAAAGCGTGGCAGCAGAGCACGGGCATAGTGCAGGGGGGGTTTGTTTGCCCTGGCACGGCTCGGCTGCGGGTCCTGGGGCCTGCCGGGCTCGCTGCCTCGCCTCAGCCCCCGTGGGGCAAGCTGCCCCCCTCGTACCGAAGGGGGATTGTAGGAAACAGCCTCCTGGATGTTCTGGGGCCGCTGTGTCGAGCGCACGCTGCCTTGCTCCTGCCTCGGGGCTCCCCCAGCCCCCTCCGGGTGTTTGAGGCCGGGGCGCCTGCACAGCACGGTGCTGTCTGCTGCTGCCTCCCGCTAATGGGATTACTGAAAAGCCGCGGTGTTTTTCTGCCTGGGAAAGCTATTAGTGGAATCTGGGCTGTAAATCTGCGTTTTCTTCCTCGCGCACGTAATTGGATCCTGCGGAAACGTCCTGGTTTGGTGCTGAACGTTGGGTGTAAGCTCTGCAAGCCGCTCGTGTCTCTAAACCCCAAAACGATGGCAGGCAGCTCAGTGGCGTGGTGGCACCAAGTTGTCCCTTGCAGGCCGTGCTGGCGCTGAGTACCCCTCAGAAACCCCCCAGCTGGCTTCTTCGTATGAGGAGGGAGGCTGAAGGCTGCCGTGGGTGCCCTCGGTGCACGCAGCGTGACCCCACTGATGGGCTCTGGCTTAGCACCAGAGCACCGGGCTCCCTGCTGCCTTTATCAGTGCCGTGTTAGGTACGGGGTGTGCACGTGCTGCCCCTTCCCCAGGACCGTGCTCATCAGCTGTGCCAAGAGCCTGCGCAAGCTCACGTGTCCAGGTAAAGAGTTTCCGAGTGTAAATTACGCTGAGATCCATCAAATTGCCTATTTACGGCTTTTTTTTGGGCGTAGGAGCAGCTGCTTTTGGAAACGTCACCCAGCAGGGGCTGGAGATGGGGGGCAGCGGAGCTGGACGGAGGGCCCCTCATCCTGGTAGGGTTTTTTTAAGGAGATTTTTTAAGGACTTTCCCCAGGGCACCGCCCCGGCAGACAAACTACAGGGGGCTTCCCCTGCCTCGCTCCTGGTGTGGCATTTGTTCCCTCGTTCGAGGCCGTGACGGGGATAATGAGATTTAATGGGCCTGCAGCCCTCCTCCTCCCCTATCTGGTGGTTACTCCAAAGCCTATTATCTCGTAAGGCGTTCGGCGTTCTGTCCTCCGCCGCTGAATTAAGCTGGGATGGAAATTCCTCGGGGCTGAGGCCTCGTCTTGCACGGCCTCCAGCTCGGGGTTGTGGTGCTGCGCTGCAGCTCCCACAGGGTTCCCAGGGTAAGGATATCGGGATATCCTCAGCCACCTCTGAGGATCAGAAAGCTTTGGGGTGAGGGGTAAGATCTCCTGCTTCCCCCTTCCCTCTGCAGGAATCTTGGCTTTGTGGTGGAGAGGAGCCTTCTGCCGGGAGCCCCACGTCTCCTTCCAGAGCTGGGGTCTGCACCCCTCTTCTCCTCGCTGCCAAATAAATCATCCTCTGCTGCTTGCCCTGCAGCAGGGCGTGTGGGATTCGGGGATGCTCGTGGATGTGGGGTGGTGTCTGTGGCGTTTTGGGGTATCTGCAGGACGAGGGAGGGGGCTGAAGGTCTTGCTCAGAAACAAATTCTGTCTTTTTGGAAGGGGAAGGTCTCTTCCAAGCAACAGGAGGTGAGTGGCGCAGAGCTGCGATCCCAGTGGGTTATTCTGAACCACACCAGCACCCTGTTGGTGACCTGTCTCCTGTTTTAGGGGGGCCCAGGAGGTCCCTGGTCCTGCTCCTCCGGGAGAGCTGCGTGGCTCTGAGAGCTGGGGCAGGCAGGCAGGGCAGGGTGCATCAAGCTGTCACCGATGCAGCTGCAATTCCTCTGGCTGGCCAAAAACGCTCCCTGTGCTGCCCACGGAGGTCTCCTCTGCCTGTCCCGTGAAGGGAACCTTCCAAAAACCTCCGTGGTGAGCCCAGGAGCTGTTTGTGGGCTGGTGGCTGGCGTTGCTGGAGCTGGCAGGCGCTTTTGGGATTGCTCAGCGCCGTCCCTGGTGTGAGCCCGTTCCTGGCTCGAGTGTTCGTGCGATGCAAAGATTGGTGGCAGGTGCCCACAGGGAAAGCTTGATGTTGAGGATCTCCGGCTTCCTGCACGAGGTCCTGGAGCCCTGACTGTTGTGTTTTGACTTTTGTTTCCCCTCTCGTTCACAGTACAGCGCGGTGGACAGCAACCCCCTGTCCCTGTACGTCATGCATCCCTTCTGGAACACGATAGTGAAGGTGAGACCCCGTCCTGCCCCGAGCAGGACAGCGAAACGCCGGTCACCGCCATGTCTTCTGCTCAGAAGTGTCAGCTGCAGGGCCCTGCTTGGCTGAACAGACCCGCTTCGTTTGCGGTGTGACTAATTACAAAGGGCACAGCCTTCCAGCTGGCGGCTGCCCCGAGCTCACTGCATCGCAGCCCAAAGCTTCGCGCAGCCCCACGGTGTTGGATGCACCTGGGCAGTGCTGTCCAGCACCCAGACGACTGTAACCAGCTCTCTGCTGTGGCCGGGAGCAGCGCGTGGTCCTCGTTAAATATTCTAATGAGTTCATGTCTTCTTTTGCTGCTCTCCCATAGATCTTCCCTACCTGGCTGGCCCCAAATCTGATAACGTTTTCTGGCTTCCTGCTGCTTGTCTTCAACTTCTTCCTCATGGCATACTTCGACCCTGACTTTTATGCTTCTGGTAAGGCTGCCTTCTTCTGTTTGGATGTGTCACCTCCTCTCCTGTGCCTTCTGGTGCTCGGAGGTGAGCCCCTGCAGTCGGGGCCCTGCCGGGCAGCTGGCTGCACCACAGGAGGGATGGAGCCGAGGGCCTGAAGTCACCGGGCTTCTCGATGAGGATTTGGCCAGGTGACACCTTCCCTCCAGCTGCTGGGTGCGTTTGCTCCTGGCCAGCTGCGTGCAGGCAGAGGACAAAACAGTCAAAGTCGAGTGGGATTCAGCTCTGCCTTGGCAGAGGACAAGAGCGAGTGCCCTCCTTTTGAAACAGAAAGTGTGGGAAAAGGGTAACGTGGGGAACTCTGCTTTCTGAAGGCAGCAAGCGGAGCCTCTTTATTTGCATCCCAGCTAATTAATTGCCCTCTTGCAGAAACATGCTGGCACCACGTTCAAGCTAACAAAAGCAAAGTCCTCATTCTCCATTTCACCATTTTGCATAACATGAGGATGTGCACAGCTTTACACTTTTTAAACAGTTCCCGTGTCCGCCTGTTCCTGAATCAGTTCAGTCATCTCCTTGCTTGTGGGAGTGTCCTAGGGAAAATCTTAACGCAGCATGGTAACTCTCAGTCACTTACCAATAGCTTCCTTTCTGTATTTTTTTCTCCCTCTCCCCCTGCCAGGTTTGGTTTAGGCTGCTCAGAACAGTTCATCTAGTTGTCCTAAAACCCGGCCAATCATCAAAGTACACTTAAGTGGAAAGTACAGTTAAGTGAGAAAAATATTTTAATTTTTTTTTGGTATAACCTTCACTGATAGGTAGATGAGCACCGTTACCAGTATGAAAAGCTTTCAAAAGCTTGGGTGACGTGAGCACAGCTAAGATTTGGGCTGTGCTTTGGTCCGTGAGCCCTAGGAAGAAAAGCTGACAGTTCACAGGAGCCCAAAAATCCCCAGGACAGGACATCAGATGTTCAAAAAGTTGAGCTCTGCCAAAGGGATGGCAAAGCTTAGGCTCTGGGACCCTTTTATGTTCCTGTTACGGGTCTTCTGCTTGGAAAGAGAAAGTTTAATTTTGCTGGTGAGGCCTCCAGAAGCTTGTGCCTTCGTGGCTGGCTGGTTTGGTGACTTTATGCTCTCCACCTGCTGCTGCAAGGCACCATCCCAATGCACAAAGGACACATTTTGGGGCGTTGTTGCTCCCTGTAGGAGCCCTCTGCATCCTCATGCGAGGCTGCCACCAAGAAGCAGCTCCCTGCTTTTTTTGAGATGCAGCTTTGGGCTCCCCGAGTTGCAGCTAAGCTGGCTGGCTGCCGAGACAGCACCAGCGGAGGAGGAGAGGTTATTAAGGAGGAACTCGGTTTCAATTGGCAGGGACGAGGTCTGGAGACTGGGAGGGAATTCCCCACGTGCCTGCAGCAGAGGCAGGGCGCAGCCACTTCTCCAAGAGGCTCTGGTGATGCTCTGAGCAGTGCGGGAGGAGTGCCTGATCCGCACACACTTCCATGCCCTGCATTTGGGCTGCAGTTGCTAGCTGCCATCACCAGCTCTTGGCTCCTGTGGCTGGGGAGCTGGGGACAGAGGACAAATACGTCCTGGTTTGCAAAGTCCTAGAATTCCTGTCTCTGTAACCCTATTCCATGGGGAGCTGTGGGACAAACAGCTCTGCCACCTCTCCCTGGAGACCCAGCATCTGTTTCGCTGTTTGAGTTGTGGGGGTGCTTTGTCTCGGTGGGCCTCTTGTGCCAAAATAAACCCGCCGAGAGCGTGTACTGAGCTGTCCTCCCCTGGGTCTTTCTGATCTCTGCAGCTCCTGACCACCAGCACGTTCCAAATGGAGTGTGGGTCATTGTGGGTCTCCTCAACTTCATTGCCTACACGTTAGGTAAGAGTTTATCTGCCTGCGGGGGGGGGGGGTTTGTCTCGGTCATCTGTTCATGCTGCAGCTGCGTGCCATCTTATCTCCGAGCCTGCTGAAAAATCTTTGATTCTGGGCCTCAGCCACGGCCCGCTCTGATTGCTGCTCGTGCTGCTAGAGCAGTTCCAGGAACTGCTTGGCAAAGCACATGGGAGGAAGGTGGCCCGGAGCGGCTGACGTGGAAGGAGGATGCTGGACCTGGCTTTGAGGTGCTCTGTGAAATCCTGTCCTTTGCTTCAAATAAACTCTTGCCAGACTTTCCCTCTGTTGCATTTTTCAGTCTCAGGTGGAGGTGGGGAGCGGGACGTGCTCGCAGTTGAAGGATAAGGGCAGGGGGAGCTGGCTGCACGTCTTGTCAGCTGCAGGCTGGCCCGTTGCTCTGTGTAGGGGTGCCCAGCAAAGTTTCCCATTTCGGGAGATGTCTGTCAAAACTCCCTGTTTCTCCTTGCTCTCTTCCCAGACGGCGTTGATGGGAAACAGGCCCGCCGGACCAACTCCAGCACGCCCCTGGGGGAGCTCTTTGATCACGGCCTGGACAGCTGGGCGTGCGTGTACTTCGTCGTGACAGTTTACTCCACCTTTGGACGGGGCTCCACGGGTGTCAGTGTCTTCGTGCTCTACCTCCTCTTATGGGTGGTCTTGTTTTCATTCATCCTCTCCCACTGGGAGAAGTACAACACGGGGATTCTCTTCCTGCCCTGGGGATATGACATCAGCCAGGTGGTAAGTACGCGCCGCAGCGGCTTCAGCAGGAGCTCGATAAAGGGCTGGCGTGCCCGGGGTGCAGCTCTGGTGCCCGTGCAGCCCCCTGTAAATCAGACCCTCTCTGGGGTGGCTGTCCCCAGCCTTGTCCCAGCAGCATGGAGCAGAGCAGGGCTCGGAGCCGTGTGCTGAGAGATGTGTTGGTAGGGTTCAGCTTCGCACAAATATTAAATCCAAGGAAGTTTATGTGGGTTTTTCTGTTCGTAGTAGCTTTTGCAGCTGGATTTCCTACAAGAAACAAGGCTTGAGGAACAGATATCGCCTTGTTTCCTCTCTGTGTGTCCTGGGTATCTCCTGGTACCTAAATGCTTGCTCTGATTAGTTTCCTGTGTTACACCCCACGGGTACATTCAAGCCTAGAAGTTCGGGGTGCCTTTATGCACGAGCAGGATGCGTGCCAAAGTTCAGCTGTGGGACTAGTTTACATGTTAATCACTGTGCCTGGAGCAAAGGTTCCTTGGGAGGTGCCCCCCTGTGGCTGGGTAATGAGGCAGTTGATGTTGAGGTTAACAGTGATGGACCGGTTGGGATGTTGGCACTTCCTTTTCTCGTTAAGGACTTCCCTGCAGGAAACACCTTCTGAAGAGCCCATCAGAACCGTGTGGATGAGTAAAATTCAGCTTTATTGCTTGCAGCTGCCTGTCCTAGCCAGGGTGCAGTCTCACAGCACTGAGCAGCGCACCGTACTCGCATCACATCCTGGGTGGGAAATGCAACAAGCTGGAAGGAGAGTGATTAATTGCAATAATTATCTCTCCTGGTAAAATGAGACTGGAGCTGGTCCCATCTGACTATATTCTGAGCTCCTCCCCAAGAAGCATTTTCTTGACCTGGGTGCTTTTGGACCTCTGTCTAGCACAGAATTCATAGAATCATAGAACATCCCAAGTTGGAGGGGACCCATAAGGATCGTGGAGTCCAACTCCTGGCACCACACAGGTCTGCCCGAAATTTCAGACCATGGAAAAAGAAAGTTGGGCTGGAGGGCTGAGCTACCCCACAGCGTGCTCCGTGCACCTTCAGGGCTTCCATCACAATCCAGGTGTTCCCTGTTAGCTTTTTTCCTGTAATAACTTCAGCAGATGGCTGATAGGAGACCCTGGACAAACCTCCAGAGCCCAGCTGCTGTTCCCTGAAGCTCCCGGGCGTGCGTTGTGCTGCCAGACTGGGGCCGTGCTGCTGACACCCGCTTCTCTTCTGCTTTCTTTCAGACCATTTCCATCGTCTACATAGTGACGGCCATTGTGGGAGTTGAGGCCTGGTATGCACCTTTCCTGTTTAATTTCTTATATAGAGACCTATTCACTACAATGATTATTGGTAAGAAACTCCATGTTGAAGCCTGTCTTTTAAACACAAACCTCTTTTCCCAACACCCAATGTCCTAATTATTCTGTGCCGCTGTTCTGTTTGCTGTAATGAAGGCTCTCGTGGGCTGTCACCCAGCTGACTAACGCAGGGTGTTCGTGCAGCCTGCCCTTTGCCAGGTCTCCCGGGGCAGTTAATTTGGAGAAGCTGACTTGCTGCAGCATGTCTGGGTCAGTGGTGGCCAGAAGGATGAGGAGGCAGCACGCTGAGCTCGTGCCTTCGGGCTTATTCAGGCTGATCCCAAGGGGCTGGTGCACGGTGGCTGTGCAGCCAGACCCAAAATCCTTCCTCGCCTGGAGCTGGGCTCCAGCCCGGGCAGAGGAGAGCTGCTGAGGGAGCAGGAGCTGGAGCCAGAATGCTGTGCCAGCAGCCTTGGGCTGCTGCAGGGAGCGATGTTAGGTGGGGAAAACACCTTTGTGGGTCCTGCCCTCCATGCACTTGTCCAAAAATTAAGTAAAAGGGTGTGCAGCCTTCTTCCAGAAAAGCTGGCTCTTCTCTCCAGCAGAATAAGTACCTGCAAAGAGGGGAGTAACACAGGTGGAGCTGCGTGGCTTGATGTGATTTGGCTTATTCAGAACTTCTTCCTCGACTGTATTTTCTTAACCTATGCCCTTTTCTTTAGGAGTTAATTGTAAGTGCTTAATTTCAAGTCAGTGTGTCTTGAATTGTTACATTAAGAGAAGTGCAAGCATCAGATTTACCCAGGTGGATATTTTGAGCTTTCTTTTGGCAGCCACAGAATTGAAGATATGAATAATAAATGCACTTTGCCTTCGTGGAAAGTAGAGCACGATGCGTACACTCAGTGTATTTGTGCATTCGAATGGGAGTCAGGTTATTAAAAGCAGGAATACTTACATGTCTGTTAAAATACCTCCTGCTATATAAACATGGAAGGAGTTGTGATGGACTTCCATGGGTTTGGGTGTAGCAAACGATGTTTCCCATTTAGGTCTAGATTTTCAGGTTTTTTATATCATTTGTTAAGCTGAATCACAAGAGTTTTGCACGATGGGAACTGGAAATGCTTGCACGTGGTGGGAGAAACAGCAGATTGGCTTTACTGTGAGGACTGAAACCTCTGCTGTGTGCATCCATGTCACTTGTGGGGTTTGAACTCACCCTGGGTCCCATTAAAAGCAGGATTGTAATTAAACTTAGTAACTGTTTAAAGCATAACACCAGGCTCGTGAATGAAACTTTTTAAAATTGAAATGTCCTTAATTAATAGCAGACCTTAACTTGTAATTACAAACTCTTGAACCAGAATCTTGAGCACCTCCTTTTAAACCTGCTGAGCTGTTCTTGGTGCACCTCTGAGCTATTTTGAGTTGCAAGCAGCTTAAACTGGAGCCCAACCATCTGCCCCTCCGTGGGGTGCACGCGATGGCCTCCCTCTGCACGGGGCAGTAACGTGGCTCTTTTCTCTTCCAGCTTGTGCCCTCACCGTGACGCTGCCGATGAGTCTGTACAACTTCTACAAGTAAGTTTTGCTGTTTTTAACTCTCCCTGCCTGCATTAGCACCTTTGCAGGAACCCCCAGAGCCTCTTATGACCTGGTTGCCCTAGTAGCTTTCAGATGGGTGTTTTCAGGGTGACAAAGCAGCTTCTGAATATCCGAAGGTCGCTGTTGTGGGGTGCAGCCTGCTCAGCAGGGGCTTGCTGAAGGGCTCCCAGCTTATGCAGGCTTGTCCAGTTGTTCACAACCCAGAAGTGCAGGTGCCTTTGTCATTCAGGGCTTCCTTGGGTTTTAGGTTAACAATTAAGGTGTGCATCATCCTCATGTGACTGTGCTTATGACTGGCGTTGGCAGTTTTGGGAGGCAGAATGGCCAGTGAGATTTTACGGGGTACATCTGGAGGCAGGGACCAGGTGTTTCTCAGCTGTGGTTCCAGGAGTTTTCATTTCTCTGTCCGCTTGCCTTGCAGGGCCTATAAAAATAACACCTTGAAGCACCACTCTGTGTACGAAATCATGCTGCCACTGGTGTCCCCGGTGTTGCTCTTTGTGCTTTGCACCACGTGGATCTTCGTGTCACCCATGGACATCCTGGAGGTCCATCCCAGGCTCTTCTATTTCATGGTCGGAACAGCCTTTGCAAACATTTCCGTGAGTGGCTTTTGCTTTATGCTTCTGTGTAGCCCCTGGGAAGCATGCAGCCTTCCAGGGTGAAGAAAAATGCCAGTTCAAATGGGAGGAAGGAAGGGAGGTGTGAAGGTTTAACATGAGACAGCTCTGATATTTTGCTGTGACTGAAAAGAACGAGCAGGAAAGCAGACAGGGTTTGTGGTCTGCAAATGTCACAGGCATCTGTGCTGCAGCTCTCAGCTCTTGCGAAACGAGAGACGTAGTTAACGTGAGTGTGTTCACACCCTTGCATCCTCTGTGGTGTCAGTAGCAAACTGTTAATATCAAGGAAGTTCTTGTTTCTTTTCGGAGAGTAAACTTAAAAATTGGAGGGCCAGCAGCTGTTGTCCAAACCTGATTTAGCTGCATGTTGCACCTGTGCCTGCTTGAGACCTTACCAAAGGGACTTGTGCCTATTGTATCAGATCTGTGTCCGTGCTCTGCCAGCAGCCCGTGCTGCTGATCGTGCAGAATGCTGCTGGTAAGGCTCGGTCAGCTCAGGGGAACTCCTTTTCCCTTTGAACATGCCCTTGATGGCTGTGACCTGCACCACAGGGCTCTGCTCTGTGTGTCTCACAGGAATTGTAATGCAAAGGCAGATCCCAAGTGCGAAACTCAGAGAAACTGATGGTAGTTGTAAGCGCAGGCAATCGGTTTGTGTACCTGTGTGACCGTGCTCCACGCTGTGAACAGTTCTGGGCTTGCAGAGCCCGTGCTGGCTGCAAACTCTGACAGCTTTCTCTCCCCGCAGTGCCAGCTGATCGTTTGTCAGATGAGCAGCACACGCTGCCAGCCTCTGAACTGGATGCTGCTCCCCATAGCGCTGGTGCTCTCCGTGGTGGTGTCCGGCTTCGCCCCCAACAGTGAAACTCTTCTTCTCTACCTGCTAACTGCTTTCCTCACCCTGGCACACATCCACTACGGCGTGGTCGTGGTAGGTGAACTGGGCACGTGGGCGTTGGGCTCGGCTGCAGGCTCTGCTGGGGAGCTGCTGCTTAAAAACAGAGAAACAGCTTGGGGCTGCAAGCTCTGTGGGGCTGGCCGTGACCATGGGAAAGGTGGGAAGCTCTGGAAGGCTGGTTGGGTTTAAAACGAGCCTTGCACAATGTTCTCTGGGGTTCTTGTGCCAGAGATGGGTTTGAAACACGTCCTCGTGTCTCTGCTGCTGTGTTTTTAACTCATGGCTGTGGCTGCAGCTTAGAGACCAGCCTGTAGGTCAGCCAGTCTGCATGACTCGCACCCCTGGGCAGCAGGAGGCACTCCTGGAGATGCTCACAGCAGTGGCTGTGGTGTCTGCACGTTGGGAAGGAGAGCCTGGTTTGGGAGTCCTAGTGTCAAACAATTTGCTGTCAGTGGTTAATCTGCGACCCTACTGACGTGCCCTGTGCTGGGGAAGCGTCCCTTGCACTGCAGCTGCCTGCCTCCTCCCTGCTCCTGGGGCAGGGAGCTGGGTTTGCTCCCCTCACTCTCTGCAAACTCTGCCTGAGCTTTGATTAAGAGAGAAAACAAACTCAGAGGAGACCAAGTCCAGTTAGAAATGCCCTGGGAAGCTGCTCAGGAAGAAGTAGGGCAAGGGCCCAGATGTTCCCTGCAGAGCTGGCTGCTGCCACGTGTGTAAACCCTCCTTGGGAAGCCCTGTCCCCCGGGAGCCCCGGCGCTAATGTGGAGCCTCCAGAGTCAAGTTTGAGCTGTAATTACAGCGAGGAAGTAATACCCAGGTTGTCTTGTCTTTCCAATTAGTGTAATGAGGCTTCTATGCGAGAAGGATTTGAATAGCTAAGAAGCTTAAATAAATTTGGTCTTGGAGTCATAGCTGGAGATGGGAGACCGAGAGGAGACGGTGTAATCCTCTCTGCCCAGGCCTGCCCATCAGTCAGGGAGTTTTCCAGTGCTCTGCTCCCTTGAATTTGTGTTGCCCCTCTTCCAGCCTTCCCAGGGCCCTTCTGCAGCCTCCCCTCCCAGGACAGAAGCGCCTTTACTGATCCTGAGGTGCAGAACTTTTAGGGCAGTGACTGGGATGTAATCCCCAATATTCAGAACTTGGGAACGCTGGTGTGGACTAGATGCTGTGCCACAGCTTGCTGCCCTGCTCAGCACCTGGTGTTGCTCAGCACTGCTCGCTGGTGGATCTGCAGTGCCCCACCATCCGTTTTATCCTCTGTGTCTCTGCACCTCTGCTGGCTGCCAGGCACGTAGAAGTGGTGCTTCCCAGGCTAACGGGGCTCTGTGAGCACCTGAAAGAGCCTTTTGCTGGTGCAGCTCTCGGTCCTTCGTGGTTTTCTCATTGCTTCACAAGAGGTGGTGAAAGCTGGCTTCCTCATTCTGCTGTAAAAGGCACCCGATTACCCAAACCTGGCATTGGGCACGCTCCTCACTGCTGCCTTCCTGTGCCAGTGCAAAGTACTCGACCCCCAGTTTTAATTGGAAACGGACTCAGGGAACAACTTTTCCTGTGGTTATCCGAGATTATCAAATTAATTGAAGGTAAATATTAATAATATTGCTCTGAAGGGCCAAGAAGAAGTGCTGCAGAGTAAAAACACGAGTGCCTGTGCTTGGGGCAGGGTGTTTCTGAATCCCCTGTATGAGGGTAGGATGGAGGCAAGCCTGCTCCTGGACAGGCTTGGCTCTTGCTTCTGCTCTAATTCAGCTGTTGTAAAGCCTGGCTGCATAAAACCATCCAGGGAGGGGGCAGGAGAAATCTGCCCTCCCTGGTGTGCTGGGAGAAGTGGGGCAATGCTGGGCAGATGCTGCAGTCCAGCTCTGCTGCGTCGGGGGGAGCAACTGGCTGGGACAGTGATGGGGAAAGTGGGTGCAAGGAGGTTGCAGGGCTCTGTCAGCCGTGCAGGGAACAGGTTGGGCTCTCTGCCTGCTTTTCTCCTTGTCCCCCTGCGCCTTGCTGACCCTCTCCTGTTGCCTGCCTTGTCCCCAGGTGAGCCAGCTGAGCAGGCACTTCAATATACGACCCTTCTCGCTAAAGAAGCCCACGCCGGATTGACTAGGAGTGGAGGAAGAGAAAATCAGCTTGCAGTCTGCAGAAGTACTGTAAATAACTGCTGCAAATACCTGTAAATACTTCAACCATCACCACGGATCTAAACCTATCCTCTGGACAGACATCAGGGCAAAGTATGCGCGGTATCTGGTGCAGCCAGGTTGGGACTGGTACGGGACAGCCTCTGCTGCTGTTCAGCGAACACAAGCCTACGGTTTTGGGTGAAACTGGACGAGGAGGGTAGCCTTTCAGGTCACTATTACTGTATTTTAGACCAGCTGAATGTTCCCAGTAAAACCTCAAACCCCAGCGCTTGCTCAGATAAAGCTGGTTGGGGATGCAGATGGCTTTACCTGAGCAAAGCACCTTGACCCATCACCAGAACCAACGTAGCAGCTGATTTCTGCGAGGTCAAGGGAACATCCTGGTGGTCAAGCGTTCCTGTCTGTCCCTAATCCTGTTAGCCCTTCTCCCGGGCCGGTACTTAAGGAGCAAACGGTGACAGTTCTCCCACATTCTGTCCTGCCTTCCTGCACTCATTCATTTGGGCAAATACTTGCACCTTTTTTTTAAAGCAGAAGTAAACACACAACACTTGTAGTAATATTCTACTTAGGTGGGGGGCTTAGGAATCAGGGCTCAATTGGATGTAGAAGTGGGGAGGCAGCTTCCCCAGCCCCTGCCTGAGCAGTGGGCACCTGGGACCACATCTCAATGTTCTCTGTGGGCTGGCACGTGGGCCCTGACCAGCAGTGAGACGTGGCTCACACCAGCCTCTGTAACACAGAGCCAAACCCCCCAATTCCTGCTGGTATGAACTGGCTGCTCCAGGTCGGCTCTGCTGGGTCGCTGCGTGCTGCCCGAGCCTCGTCTTCTGTGGCAGTGCAGCCGGGCTCAGCCTGCCCTTCCCACCAGCCCACCAGCAGCAGCAAATCCACAGCTCGGAGAAGCACCTTAATAATGTCGTGTTGGTTGCGTGTGCACTTTCAGAAAGCTCACAGGCGCGTGTGTGGTGGGATCCTTCCCAAATACCACTTTGTTTTCCAAACCGCTGTCCCCGGCGGCTGTGTGTCTCATCCAGGGATATATTTGTTTACTGTCCATTTGTAGAAGATGTTTGCATTGATTTTTTTTTAAACATTACTGTAATTGAGTTAATTGAGTGGGGTGGTGAAGACTGAATGCTGATTTTCTTTTCTGTTCACTTTTATTTAATGAAGACCTGTGCTTGAATGAAGAGTGTAGCTTAAACCCAGGTTCTGGAAAGGCTGCATCCGGAAGTGGACAAGCACAGCAGATTGTGCATATGTAATTACCATGGGAACAAAGTCTCTTACACACTGATTATTGTGGGTCTTGGAAGCTTGGTCACGGCATTTTCCTTCCGCAGGTGAAGCCTCCTCCTCCTGCTTTAGGAAACCTTCAAGCTGTAACTACTATTTAATGATTTGGCATTTTTTTTTGTTTGCTTTTTTTTTTTTTTTTTGTAAATTTGAATCATTGTCATGCAGACTGAGACTTGAAATCCTGAGGCAGCTCGCAGTGTCCGCTGCTCTGCGTGGTGCCGTGGGTGGAATTGGGGTCTCTCGGTCACGGTACGTCCTGCGTGGGGTCGGCTGCGGCGTTCGGGCTGGCACCACCGGAGGGCTCGGCTGCTCGTCTGTCTGTCCGTGTGTCTGTACAGCCACGTGTCTGCGAGCGGTGTCTGATCCGGGAGAGGGGGCAAATGGTCTTCAGAATTTATTTAATAAAGTAGCTTACTCTATATATTTTACTGATATTGTACAGAAAAAAAAAATTAAGTGTGCAAAGGAGTTGGGCTGTGCTTGAATCTTTGACTCTGGCTGTTTAATTAAATTCATTTATGAAGGGAGATAAATTACAGGGACTCTCTGAAATGGAACACAGCTCTTACTTGGGGGGCCCGTTCAGGTAGCAAAGCTCTGCTAGCAGCACTGGCAAAAGCAGCAGTTAGATGATTTATTTTCTAGTTAGATGTCTGCAGGACTAGGGAACAACTGAGCTGTTCCCTCAGCCCTTCAGCTGAGCTGTAGGGTCCCGAGCTTGTGTTGTCCTGGCTCTTCCCATAGCTGGACCCAAGGACTGGGCTCACCAGTGCTGCCAGGGGATGTCTGATCTTAAACCTCGGGGTGTCGCTTTGTCTCCTTACTACACGGTTTGTCTCTTGTCTTGCTTGGCTGTGAGCTGGTGGATTTTTGCAGCCCGTAAGAGTATGCCCTGAAAAAAAGCCTTTGTAAAGCTACAAACATGTGGAAGCAGGACTTCCTCTCTACAATCCTGCAAATACTTGTGCTGTAGGAAAAAAAGATGTCTCTTAAAAACTGGAACCACTTCCTATCTGCACAGGCTTTATCTGTGAAGAGTCCTGGATTTTTGGTGCCTTAATTTATTGCACCTTGAAGCTAGAAAAATACCTGCTTAAATCTTAAATAAATCTTAAATCAGTGCTGGAAAGTAGGCTCGCTCCTCTCTAGTGCTGCCAGGCTCGTGGCAAAGCGAGGGGAGAGCAGACCTGGTCTCGGTGGGCACCCGACTCCGGTTCTGACTCGTGCTGCTGTGAAGCTGGGTGGGTTTCTGTCTGGGCTGTTGTAACGTGGGTGATTTCTGACCCCAGCTTCTGGGGGAACAGAAACACTTGAGCAGAAAGACCAAACCGTCTCGCCGTGGTGGGGTAGGGCATGCTGAGAAACAAATTATTTATTAATAATAATGGTTTGAAGTCTTAAAAATAAATTTATTCCTTGCTAACTACATCTGAGGGTGTGTTATGGTGCTGGTTGCTCCCCTTGCTGGCTGGGCTGTGTCCTCAGGCCTGCCCGGGGCCAGTCCTCATGGTTTGTGCTGTCGCTTCTTGCAGGGATAGAGTTGATCATAGTTTATTAATTACTGGTGGACCTGCTGAGTTGGTAACAGGACTGGTAGGTGCTTCCCTAAATCTATTTTGCACACTTTATCTCAATCCAGAGTATTACTGGGGGTGAAAAAACACGTTCAGGGAGGGTGCAGTCCTTCAGGACCCTCAGGACCGTCGGGCTCCAGGCAGGTCCCAGTGCTGCTCCTGCTCCTTGCTGTGGTCGGTCACTGTTCATGGTGAAGTGGGGAGCTGGGACATGTTAGCAGGCTGGTGCCGGGCTCACCTGGCTGGGACAGCCTGGCAGACTGGGTTAACGCAGGCTTTTTATCTCAGTTGTGTGGCTTCGTGTCCCAGCTCCTGCCTCTGCACCATCCCAGGGACCTAGCGCAGGAATTCCTCGGCTGGGGCTGGCGTGCGGGTGTTGTGGCCTCCTGGAGTTTGCATTAAAGCAGTGTTCACACTAAGAAATGTTTTATAGCTGCAATCACTGCCTGGAAATCATGGATGTGAGCGCTGTGGTTTTAGCTCATTCCTTCCCCTCAGTGACTGTGCCGCAGTTGGCTCCGGCTGTCCCGTGGGGGTCATTGCATGGCTCAGCAGCAGCCTCTCCTTGCAAACGTCAGGCACCCAATGCAGCCAGGGCCAGGGGTGCAGGATGCTGCAAGTGTGAGCTTCTAATGCCCTGAAAACATACTTTAGAGCTGGCCTGGTGTTACTCTGGGTGCGGGGAGTACGTGCAGTTTGTAATCTGAGAGCAGCTTTGATCTGTGCCTCTGAAGAGCCAGTCAGTTCTAGCAAGACCCCTAAAATCCCCTCCTCTGGGAGCATCTGTGCCTGCGTGGGATAGACCTGGGAAGCCTTTGGGAAAGTAGCAGAGATTTGTGTGTATACACAGACCCGAGAGCACAGCTGCTTTGTGTGCACGCAGGAGCTGTAGCTGAAGCTCTGCTCCCTTAGTTTATGGCACAACCGGGCACAGGGCTTTTGTACCCCAAAACGTGTAGGAAATTCCCCAAAGCTGTCTCGTTTCCAGCTGTCCCTTTTTGCTTAGTGTGCAGCACTTGCTTGAGGCGCAGGAGGAGTTCCCCCCACGGATCAAAATCTTCCTCTCCCCCTCGTGCAGGGAGCCTGGCCTGCTTCTGTCCCTCGAGCTTGTAGTTGAAGTGGGTGCTGGTTTTGGTGGGGGTCCCTCAGCCCAACCTGCCTGCCCATGAGCAGCCCTGGCATGGCTGCGGGCCCCAGGACCCCGATTCCTTCCCTGGAGCCGTCCTCAGGCTGGGAGTTTAGGTACTGAAGTGAGTTTGGATTCGTCTCTTAAATGCTATTACTGAAGTATTTATTGTGTTTAAAATGAACGAAAAACTATTACAGTTCAATAAAGAATGAAATTTTCCAAGCCTTTTAAGGGTGTTTGTCTTTTTTTTTTCTTTTTTTTTTTTTTCTCTCCCTTCTGCAGCTCAGGACAGGGATGTGAAAGGTGATGGGGCAGGGGAGCAGCACATCCTACCAGCCTCTCCATCACTCCGTAGCCTCCCCAGGGCAGGCAGGGCTCCTCAAAGGGCTTTGTGCCCTGCTCCTGCCACGCCAGCAGCTCATTGACAAGGTGCAGCCTTTGCAATGAAGCCGCTCCCTGCAGCAGCATCCATCTCTCAGGCATCAGGCTCTGCTCCTGGCCTTGCTCCAGGCTGCCTGCCCTGCTCTGCTCTGCCCTGCAGCACGTGCCAGGGTCAGCACTAAGCCCTGTGCAAGCGATTAAATCTCTTAACAAGCCCTTTAACAATTGATGCTGAGTTTCCAGGAACAACTTGGGGAGAACTGGGGCTGCGTGGGGACGTGGCCACGGGGCTCCAAGGTGCACGGAGCAAACAGGCATTGCTTCACTGCGCAGCCCTTCCCTCCACGCATCACAGCCCGCTTCCACCACGCCTCATCCCGTGTGGTGCTCACCCTGACTGCTCACAAAAGCGCCCTGGGAGGAGGAGGAGGAGGCTGGGTGGTGGTGGAAAAGTTTTCCCAGTGCCACCCGGCTTGCCTTGCAAAAGCAGACAAGTCAGAACACGGCCATGCCCCAACTGAGCTGTCTGAGCTCGCAGCGAGCTCTCAGCTGCTGGCTGCAGCACGAATCAGGGCGATCCCTACCTCAGCCCTGCACCAGCACAACCGGAGCCGTGCATGGGGCAGTAAGCAGTAAGATCCTTTGTGTGGGGTGCCCAACGTTTACTGTTTTCAGTGAAATAGCAGCACTTTGTTACAGTAACTGGATTGATACTAATCCATCACCACCACAAGTCAGTGATTAGTCTACTATGTAGCCAAGTTGCTAGATCTTGCCATAAATATGGTGCCTTCAGGGGTTGAAGGTTCACACACCAACAAGTGCACAAGCATGAAAGGATCTCAGATTTGAGGAATAACCCTGAGAGGCGTTCCAGCCCCGGTGGGCATCACATCTGCTGCTTCCATAAGGAGAGCTCGTTAGGGCTTCTCTGACTGCTGTATTAATGAGATAAAGCGCTTGGCTCGTAGTCAGTCCTCTACCACATTGGTTTTGGTCTCTCCGTGTAAATTGCTACTTCTCCATGAGTAATTTCAATGGATCACCTGTTCTAGGGCTGTACCCCCTGTTTTGTGGTCGTGGCTGTGAGTAACCGCCCAGTGCTGTTAATTAAGGAGCTGCCCAGTTCAGGGAACGCTCACACTGAGGTTTCCTGTGGTTTGTAACCTGAGCAAGACTGATGCTGAGAACAGGAGCTGGGCATATCCGCCACAGGAGGGCACCTTGTTTTGTGGCCACCAAATGGCACCGAAGATGAGCTGGGCATTGAATCACAGAATTTCTAGGTTGGTCTGAATCACTGCTCTGCGATTCCCCCAGCACGCCTACTTAGGCTAAACAGAGAGGAATGGGCTCAGGGGCTAGAGCCCTCCTGGCTGCAGGCTGGGGGCAGAGCCTTGAGCAGAGCCCCGGAGCCCTGTGACCTCTCCCCGCACCCTGGGCCGTGCTCTTTCCATCCGGGCTAAAGCCTAGGTGTATGTAAGTGACACCTTGTTCTTTATCATCTGTCTTGATGGCTTCCTCTAAGAGGATTGTTGCGGTAGGTGTAATATACTTAAGGGATTGTTAATAACAGAAGCATTTTGCAGTGCTCTGTGTGCTGGTGGTGCAGGCTGCGAGCTGTGGGAAGTCTGGTTTGGCCACGGGAGCTGGCCATCTGGCACATCCACACGCCTTCGGACTCACTGGGGTGGGTCCAGGCCAGCGGGGCCAAGTGCTTGTATGCCTGGGGGTCATTTATCACCTCCAGGAACACGGCGGGCAGCGCTGAGCGATTCCCACCATGGGGGATCGACATACGAGGATGGGAGAGTTCGGAGCATTGACCTGCGCTGTGCAGAGCTGTTTGCAGCTCTGGGGAGGCAGAAAGAAAAGCCCGCAGCCTCCCATCTGGTGAAGGAGGACAGACTTCTCTGCTAGTGGTCGTGCCAGGAGGGGCTGCATGCCTGTGGATGCTGCTTTCCTCAAGGTTTGAGCGTGGCTGAGCAATTGTCCTGAAAAAAAATCATTCCTCTACTGCAGTTTTCCTCTTCCGGGCTAACCCCGGTGGGCAGCTGAACCCCGCCCAGCTTCTCACTCACCCACTCCACCAGGATGGGGGAGAGAATCAGAAGGGCAAAAGTGAGAAAAGCTCATGGGTTGAAGGGCAAAGTGTTTAATTTGGGTACAAGGGAAAAGAGAAAACAACCAAAAAAAAAAAAAAAAAAAAAGACGTGATGCCAAAAGCAATCCTCACTGCTAGCTGACTATTAAACCTGTACAATCTCCATCCCTTATTCCATACCCTCAGCATTAGGCTCACATCCCACACTATCCAACACATCCTCATTAGCCACCAACACCCTTCCCGTTCTTTGGTTTATACACAGGTATCATTCCTTCAGTCTTTGAGCCACCCCACAAAAACAAGTAGAAGTCACGTCCAAAGTGTAGCTGCCTCAGCAAGACATCTGCCACAGGAGAAATCAGCTGGCCATCAAGGAAGAACTTTAGGCACCACAAGCACAGAATTCAACAGGATCCAGCCCCACATGCAAAAGATCTCAAGATCCCTGATGGAATCCCTGGACACCACACAAATCTGCATGGACATGCTGGGCAAAATGAAAAAAACTACTGAGACTGATGCTCAAGATATGCACAGAGCACTGAATAAGGTGTCCCCTCTCTGCTAGTGAGAAATGACGTGAGGAATGCGGTGATCCTCTGCTTGGGGACACACAAGAGGGATCGAGCCTACAGTAGGGAAATCTGAAGAGACCGAGCAGGAGGGAGCAGCAGGGACACCACTCCACAGTCGCTAGCTCTGTGGCTGTGCGTGGAGCAGGACAGGGGAAGTCTCTCCACACCCCAGATCCCATGTGGCCTCTGCCCCCATGGGCACAGCCACCTTCCCCAAATGCCCTTGACCAGCTTCAGAGAGCTGGGATGGAGCCACTGCCGCAGGTGCCTTTCATGGGCCTAGGTCAGGGTGGCTCCACGCAGTGTCTGCGACACTCCTGGGGCAGATGAAGAGCAGAGTGTTGAGAAACATTAGAAGAAAGGCACAATGTGTCTGCAACGCATTTGCCATGGGAGACATCAGCTGGCCATCAACGAAGAACTTTAGGGGCCACAAGATCAGAAATCACCAGGAATAGCTGGAATTTCGATCTTTGGAAGTTAAGACCCCAGCTCCAGTGCCACAAGCACAGTGGCTGCCATGATGGCCCCTAGGGAGCCTCCCTCAGACTCTGGGCTGTGTCCTGGGGTGTGCTGCCCCACAAACCCTCAGTGGGGGTCTTGGGGCCACTTCCTCAATGGCTTCATAGCTTTCTGCAACACCCTGGGTGTGTATGTCCAGGATTTAGGTTCAGCGAGGCTTGGGCTTGTCCCTGCTGCCCTGACAAAGGACCCTGCTTGGGGACACCAAGTGCAGCTCCGCCCAGGTCTACCGTGGCAACCATTATGAGGTCAAAGTGATGTCATCATTGCATCACAAACGTGGCCCTATATAAGTGGGGTTTGGGGGCTTGGCTATCACTTTGCCTGCGCGTCAGCGAGGAATAAGCTGATCGAGCAGCTGACGAAGGCAAAGTGTGTTGAGGTGGCCACAGTCAGCGTCAGCTGAGTGCGGTAGCGGAGCTGTGCAGAGGAGCACGGTGGTGGGTAGGAGCAGGGTGCTCGCTGGGCTTTTCGGGTGCCTAAAGCCCAGACCCCAGGCATCCTTTTGGCTGGGAGGGTTGGGGCTGCTCTCACAGGGCCACTTCTGAGAGCTGGGTGCTGTGTTTTAGGTTACATCTCTGAGCAAGGAGACGGAGTGAGAGCAGTGTTTGGGCTTCAGGCTCAGGATGAAAACCGTGTTTAAGCTGAAGATATGGAGGCTGGAGGTGCTGCTGGCCTTTTTGGGCCTGAGCACTGTGGGCCTCTATCTCCTTGGGGTGCCATGCACCCCTTACTTTCTGGCCCTACCTGTTCTGGCAAGCCTCGTGGCCAGGATACATAACACCAAAGCCAAGGTAGGAGCCAGGTTTCTATCACTCCAAAATCTCCCCGGGCACAGCAGGGATGACCCGAGAGCTGGGCCCATGCCTGGGGCACTCTGCAGAGGGTCTATTTAGGAGGCAATAGTGAAGGAAGGCCATTGCTCAGGCAGCAAGGGCCCTTCTCCACAGCCTCAAAGTCACCTCCATCCAGCACTGGGCTGGGCCCTGTCCCTGTGACCCCATTACCCTTCCCAGGTCCTTGCCTCCTGAGCAGGGGCCATCCTGGCCACGAGGGGACACTCCCCACTGAGCCAGGCTTGCTTTCTGGTGTAGGGCTCTTCTGGGAAGAAAGTGAGCTGGAAGAGCAGGAGGAAGGCACGGAAAGGTGAGCAGTCCCATCCCAGAGCTGTGCCAGGCTCTGCAGCGGCCTCTGGCTATGAGATGCCACTGCCGCCTGGGTCCCCACAGTGGCAGCCCTGGCTCATTCTCAGTCATATTTCTACCCCAACAGTTTCTTCACGATCCTGGCACGATGTGGAGGTACCTGCAAACAATCTGCTAGCAGGGTAAGCA
Source organism: Anas platyrhynchos (assembly GCF_047663525.1). Taxonomy (NCBI): domain Eukaryota; kingdom Metazoa; phylum Chordata; class Aves; order Anseriformes; family Anatidae; genus Anas; species Anas platyrhynchos. The sequence continues at coordinate 119,840,512 of NC_092589.1, read as the reverse complement.
GAGCTCACTCCTGTGTGGAGCATTCCCCTCTGGGAGCTCCTGGATGGGGAACCCCACACCTACATCCCCCTGCCCGAGCAGCTGCCCCTTAGCAGTAGAGCAGGTGCTCTCTGCTAACATCCACAGAATCTATCACAGAAAACCTTGAGTTGGAATGGACCCACAAGGATTATCAAGTCCAACACCTGGCTCCACACAGCCCCCCGCCCCCAATCAAACCATATTTCTGCAAGCTTCATGCTTTTCCCATGGGGCCTATCACTGCTCACCAGACAGAAAACATCAGTGCCTGCCCCTCTGTTGCCTGCCATGAGGAAGCTGAAGGCCAGAAGGAGATCTCCCCTCAGTCCGCTGAGTACCACTGTAGCCCTTGCCACAGAGCGCACTGGCTGCCCCCATTCCTAGCACCCCTCTCTGTCCCCAGCCCCAGGACCAGGACGGCCCTTTCCTCCTATGGCAGGAAGAGGCGCAGCACCATGCTGTGCACGGAGCTTGCCCCATGTCCCCAAGAGTTTACGTCTCCCAGAGCATCCCAGAGCTGGCAGGGCTGGCTGCAGGGTGCTGGGAGATCACCTGGTTGTTCTGTAAGGAGAAGCCTAACGGATGGTGTTGGCTCTTTCCTGTCCAACAGCTCCCCCCGCAACCAGCTGAAACCACAAAGAAAAGGACAAAGCGAAAGCAACATCCAAAGCACAGCAACAGATGTGTCTGCAACAGATTTGCCAATTGTCTGCAACGATGTGTCTGCAACACATTTGCCATGGCAAACATCAGATGGCCATCGAAGAAGAACTTTAGGGGCCACAAGATCAGAATTCAACAGGATCCAGCCCTCCATCATGAACACACAAGAGATCTCCAGATCCCTGACGGCGTCCCTGGACACCACAGAAATCTGCCAGGAGCTGCTGAGCGAACTGAACAAAATTGATGAGGGTGATACTCAAGACTTGCACAGAGCATTGAATAAGGTATTCCCCGTCTGCCTGAAGTGCCGTCGGTGCCTCACGAGCAGCTGTCCACACCACAGCAAGAGTGAAGCAGCAACCCATGCCATGCCCAGTCTGACCATCTTCATCCACTCCCTGGACATCCTGGTGTATGAGGAAGAGGTGAAAATTAAGGTGGAGCTAGGCTTTGAACTGGCTGTTGGTGGGAAGACGGTACACGAATGGAAAGAAATGGTAGAGCTACCCAAAAATGCGGGTAATGAAGAAAGGTCTGAGGATTCCTCTGAGGATTCCTCTGAGGAATGCTGTGAGGAATGCTGCGAGGAATGCTGTGAGGAATGCTGTGAGATATGCTCTGAGCCTCTGCCTAGGGACCCACAAGAGGGATCGAGCCTGCAGAAGAGACCAAGCAGGAAGGAGGGAACGGATCCTAAAGTATATCAGCGTGAGACACACTCCACAGTCACTAGCACTGTGGCTGTGCGTGGAGCAGGACAGGAGAACTCTCTCCACGCCCCAGATCCCATGTGGCCTCTGCCCCCATGGGCACAGCCACCTGTCCCGGATGCCCTTGACCGGCTGCAGAGAGCTGGGTTGGAGCCACTGCCACAGGTAATATTCGTTGGCCTAGGTCACCGTGGCTTGCTGAAGTGTCTCTGGCACTTGTGGGGGCGGATTAAGAACAGAGTACGGAGAAGCACTCGAAGAACAACCGTCCAGCTTGGGAAAGAAAGAAATTTGGGATGTGCTGGCCCCATGGCAGATGACCAGCAGACGTCACCTGAGATGACTGCGCTCTCCCACACCATGTCAATCATGGTGTAGGGAGAGGCAGCAATAAAAGATAAAAGAACGTTTTGGTGAGGCTGGGAGTTTTATTTGAGAAACCCTTTTAATGCTGGTGCTCCCTGCACCATAGTTGTGATGGGGAAGAGCTCATTGATCTCAAACTGCACATATACGTAATGCACACCAGATACAACATGAGAATCCTGTAACCGAATCGCCTGTCCCAAATGGCAAGTGGCGGTACTGGCTATGTGGCCATAAAGCCAGGAAGGTGTTGTCCCTAGGGTGGAAGGGAGCTTGCACCCTGGGGGCAATAATTCCACATGTAACTATTATTGAAAACCCACAAAGCCAAAGCCCCTTGAGACCACATGCAGAATTGAGAGGACTCCAGATAAACTTCTAGGAAAAAGAAACAGGGCATTTCACAGTTTTGCAAGGTGGTTTTTACCTTGGTTAGGGGTGAATGAATTGGAAAAAGGTATTGTAAATATCTCACCTATAATTGAAGAACTAGAAAAGAACATGCTGGATGCAGACCAGGCACTACAAAAGGAGGTAACAAGTTTGTAAAAATAGTACTCCGGAATCAAATGATATTAGATTTACTATTAACCTCACAAGGAGAAGCATGTGCTGTAGTTAATGCTAGTTGCTGTATACATGTACATCAAAAGGGACGAATTTGACTGATCTCAAAAATATTTGGAAAAAAAAAAAAAACACAACAAGATCCTACGTAGAGTGGCTCAAGATGACACTTCCTGGGGATGTAAAAACATTTGTGAGAAACTCACTTTGTGGTTACCTGAATGGAATTGGCTCAAATGACTACTTGTTGGTATAATAATAATAATAATAATAATAATAATAATAATAATAATAATAATAATAATAATAATAATAATAATAATAAATAATAATAATAATGGCATTGTATATCTGTCATTGCATATAATAATAATAATGTATTTGTACATTGTATATAATAATATAATAATAATATTGTATATAATAATAATGGCATTGTATATCTGTAACCCCCCATGACATCTGAACAAATATATTGTGCCTTAATGTTGGAAAAACTCCAGAGTGGGTTATGTGAAGAGGTGCAAAAATAACAATAGGAGTAAGAAAAGAGGGAATTGTGAGAAAGAAAGTTGTGGTTTTGCAATAGCAGGTGTTTTGGCAGTGGAAAATTCCACTAACCTTGCATATTCAAAAGTGGTTGTGCAGCACAGCAGTGGGGAGTATGTTAAGCAGGTAAGGGGAAACTCCCCCTGTCCCAAAATAAGGAGGATAGCTAAGAAAAACAGGATGAGCAGTATGAAATCAGGAAAAACAAAAATCCTCTACTCATGAAACAAGAAGGGGGGGTGGGGGGGGGAAATAAAAGGAAAACTTAACAGTTGGTCAAATAAAATTGTACATGCATGGTATAGAAGGGCATTGAGTATGTTGTAAACCCCGCAGTACTCAGGCAGTGAGGAAATGGGAGAAATCAGGGCTCCAGGTGGGGTCTGACGACAGCAGAGCTTAGGGGGCAATCCCCTCCTTCGCCCTGCTGGCCACGCTGCTTTTGGTGCATCCTGAAAGAGTTGCCAGCTCTGTTCAGCTCCTTTATCCCTAAGGACACTGCTCCAGGAATTTGATCACTAGGTCTTTAAATAGCTGGAATTTCGATCGTTGGAAGTTAAGACCTCTGACTTTGCTCTTCACCAGGCCCATATTCCTTGAGACCACCAGTTGAACCAGGGCTTGGTCACTGCAGCCCAGACACCCTCCAATCTTTATCTCCTTAATGAGTTTATCTGCGTTGGTGAACGTCAGGTCCAGTAACACTTCTCTGGTTGGTTTGTCTAGTACCTGGACGTTATCCTCAATGCACTCCAGGAATTTATGCCTGTGAGCAAGGAGCCAGAGTGAGAGCAGTGTTTGGGCTTCAGGCTCAGGATGAAAACCGTGTTCAAGATGAAGATATGGAGGCTGGAGGTGCTGCTGGCCTTTTGGGACCTGAGCACTGTGGGCCTCTTATCTCCTTGGGGTGCCATGTACCCCTTACTTTCTGGCCCTACCTGTTCTGAGCAGCTTACTTGTAAAGTAAGAGTATATTGTATATTGCTTACTTGTAAAGTAAGCGTATATTGTGAGTAATCTTAAATATGCTTTTAACAGAGGCGAGGGGTGGAATGGTGCCCAACGTGGGGCACGAACCCACAACCTTGAGATTAAGAGTCTAACGCTCTACCGACTGAGCTAGCCGGGAAGCTGACTGAGCTGGAAGAGCAGGAGGAAGGCACGGAAAGGTGATCAGCCCCATCCCAGAGCTGTGCCAGGCTCTGCAGCGGCCTCTGGCTATGAGATGCCACTGCCGCCTGGGTCCCCACAGTGGCAGCCCTGGCTCATTCTCAGTCACATTTCCACCCCAACAGTTTCTTCATGATCCTGGCATGATATGGAGGTGCCTGCAAACAATCTGAGAGATCCCAGAGAGCTGGGATGCTGTGTTTTAGCTTACACCTGTGAGCAAGGAGCCAGAGTGAGAGCAGTGTTTGGGCTTCAGGCTCAGGATGAAAACCGTGTTCAAGATGAAGATACGGAGGCTGGAGGTGCTGCTGGCCTTTTGGGGCCTGAGCGTTTTGGGCCTCTATCTCCTTGGGATGCCATGTACCCCTTACTTTCTGGCCCTACCAGTTCTTACCAGCCTCATAGCTAGGATACGCAACACCAAGGCCAAGGTAGGAGCCAGGTTTGGTATCACCCCAAACTCTCCCCGGGCACAGTAGGGATGAGCCGAGAGCTGGGCCCATGCCTGGGGCACTCTGCAGAGGGTCTGTTTAGGAGGCAATAGTGAAGGAAGGCCATTGCTCAGGCAGCAAGGGCCCTTCTCCACAGCCTCAAAGTCACCTCCACCCAGCACTGGGCTGGGCCCTGTCCCTCTGACCCCATTACCCTTCCCAGGTCCTTGCGTCCTTAGCAGTGGCAGCCCTGGCTCATTCTCCCCTGATGAGGGCTGGGTCCAGCCCAGTTTGGGGCTGGAGCTGTGGAGGAGGTGGTGGAGGCAGCAGGACCAGAGGCCCTGGGTTAGTGAGGGTGCTGGCTGGACACCCCTGGGGCTCACAGCCAGCTCAGACAGACAGGCCGGAGGAAAGGGCTGAGAGGAGCCTCAAGAAGTTCCTTAAGAAGCGCAGGGTCCTGCCCCTGGGGTGGAGCAAGCCCGGCACCACCTCCTGCTGGGGGCAGCCGGCAGAGAAGGGCCTGGGGTCCTGGTGGGCACCGAGCTGAACCGGAGCCAGCAAAGGGCCCTCGCCACAAAGAGGGCTGCTGCTCTTGTGGGCTGCACTGGGCAAAGTGCTGCCAGCAGGGCAAGGGAAGACAGGTATTGAGGAGTGAGGGAAAAAATGGGCAATGGCAAAGGCCACCAGGGCAGCCATGGCACCTCACAAAATGGCTGCCAGGGTGGCCATTCCTCACCACAGAATGGCCCCTGGGCAGCCCTCATTGTCCCCAAATGGCTGCCGGGGGTGCTCCTCTCAGCTCTTGGCCAGGCTGCCCAAGAAGAAGGGCCGGGCACAGTTGGGGGTGGAGATGGTGGAGGAGGGGGTGGCAGAAGCAGGGATGGAGGCCCTGGGTGAGTGAGGCCAGGTGGGGAAGCACCAAGAGTATGAAACTCCGGCAAAGCACAGCTCTCCAAGAGAAATTGATTGTTGCTGGCACTGCTCCCTGCCTCCCTTCATTCCTGCTCAGGGCAAAGCTTCTTCCCTGCAAGAGCTGCAGAAATACCAGGGCAGAGTGGCAGCTCCTTTGCTGATGTATACAGGTCCTGCTTACAAACCTGGGAGCCAAAAGCTCTTGCGTGTTTCTGAGAGCATGTGGAAAAGGGCACAAGGGGTGAGAGGTGGTGCAGTGTGCCCTCACGGGATGTGCCTGATGATGCCTGGAGGAGCAACGAGTTCTCTGACTTAGCTCCAATGCTGGAGGGTACCAAGCTCTCTGGTGTCCCCATCTGGCCCCACTTTCTCTCCTCATCCCCCTTTTCTGGAGGCTAAATAACCCCAGTTCCCACAACAGATCCTGGCAGGATTTTTTTTTCAAATTCACCAGGATCTGGCCCTCCATCCCAAAGATGTAAAGATCTCCTGATCCCTGATGGAGTCCCTGGGTACCACAAAAATCTGCCTGGATCTGCAGGGCAAAATGAACAAAACTGCTGAGACTGATGCTCAAGATTTGCACAGAGCACTGACTAAGGTGTCCCCTGTCTGCTAGTGAAACATGCTGTGAGGAATGCGGTGATCCTCTGCTTGGGGACACACACAAGAGGGATTTTTCTGTAGAAAGCAGACTTTGACCTGCTGTTGGACAGTATTTAGAAGTTTTTTGTTTACCTTTGCCTTTTTTCCTGCCAACGAGTTGTTCTTTCTTTCCTAATGAGATGTTCATTCTTCCCTCATCCGTTGGCCTTGAGCTATATCTTCTTTTTACATCTGCTTCTCCTAAGGTTCTCATCTACATCCCTATAGTTAGGATAGTTTGAAGTTCCCATCCACATCCCCGATAATTAGGATATTTTACCGTATGTGTAGCTAAAGACTAATTTGGATAAGTTTTAGCATCTTCTCCATCTCAGTCCCTGCTGCCCTGACAAAGGTCCCTGCCTGGGGACACCAAGTGCAGCTCTGCCCAGGGCTACCATGGCAACCACTGCGTGTCAAAGTGATGTCACCATTGCACCACAAACGTGGCCCTATAGAAGTGGGGTTTGGGGGCTTGGCTGTCATTTTGCCTGCGCGTCAGCGAGGAATAAGCTGATTGAGCAGCTGACGAAGGCAAAGTGTGTTGAGGTGGCCACAGTCAGCGTCAGCTGAGTGCGGTAGCGGAGCTGTGCGGAGGAGCACGGTGGTGGGTAGGAGCAGGGTGCTCGCTGGGTTTTTCAGGTGCCTAAAGCCCAGACCCCAGGCATCCTTTTGGCTGGGAGGGTTGGGGCTGCTCTCCCGGGGCCACTGCTAAGAGCTGGCTGCTGTGTTTTAGGTTACACCTGTGAGCAAGGAGCCAGAGTGAGAGCAGTGTTTGGGCTTCAGGCTCAGGATGAAAACCGTGTTCAAGATGAAGATATGGAGGCTGGAGGTGCTGCTGGCCTTTTGGGGCCTGAGCATTTTGGGCCTCTATCTCCTTGGGGTGCCATGCAGCCCTTACTTTCTGGCCCTACCAGTTCTGACCAGCCTCATAGCTAGGATACGCAACACCAAAGTGTGTGAAGAGGTGCAAAAATGACAATAGGAGTAAGAAAAGAAAAGGGGAAATTGTGAGAAAGAAAGTTGTATTTCTGCAACAGAATGTGTTTTTGCAGTGGAAAATCCCACTAACCTTGCATATTCAAAAGTGGTTGTGCAGCACAGCAGTGGGGCGTGTGTTAAGCAGGTAAGGGGAAAGTCCCCCTGTCCCAAAATAAGGAGAATAGCTAAGAAAAACAGGATGAGCAGTATGAAATCAGGAAAAACAAAAATCACGGGCACTCTACTCATGAAAGAAGAAGGGGGGGAAAGAAAAGGAAAAATTAACAGTTGGTCAAATAAAATTGTACATGCATGGTATAGAAGGGCATTGAGTACGTTGTGAACCCACAGTACTCAGCCAATGAGGAAATGGGAGAAATCGGGGCTCCAGGTGGCGTCTCACGACAGCAGAGCTTAGGGGGCAATCCCCTCCTTCGCCCTGCTGGCCACGCTGCTTTTGGTGCATCCTGAAAGAGTTGCCAGCTCTGTTCAGCTCCTTTGTCCCTAAGGACACTGCTCCAGGATCTTGATCACTAGGTCTTTAAATAGCTGGAATTTCGATCTTTGGAAGTTAAGAGCCCTGACTTTGCTCTTCACCAGGCCCATATTCCTTGAGATCACCAGTTCAAGCAGGGCTTGGTCACTGCAGCCCAGACACCCTCCAATCTTCATCTCCTTAATGAGTTTGTCTGCGTTGGTGAACGTCAGGTCCAGTAACACTTCTCTGGTTGGTTTGTCTAGTACCTGGACGTTATCCTCAATGCACTCCAGGAATTTACGCCTGTGAGCAAGGAGCCGGAGTGAGAACAGCGTGTGAGCTTCAGGCTTCAGGATGAAAACCGTGTTCAAGATGAACACATGGAGGCTGGAGGTGCTGCTGGCCTTTTGGGACCTGAGTAGTTTCGGCCTTATCTCCTTGGGATGCCATGTACCCCTTACCAGGGCCGGTGCTCTCAGACCCCCTGATGAGGGCCGGGTCTGGCCCAGTTTGGGGCTGGAGCTGTGGAGGAGGAGATGGAGGCAGCAGGACCAGAGGCCCTGGCTGAATGATGAGAATGGCTGCAGGGGGCAGGGGCCCGTTGGCAGGAGCTGAAGAGAGGGGACAAGAGAGGGGCTGGCATGGCCTGGCCCCAGAGGGGCAGCAGCTGGCATGGCCTGGTGACAGAGGGGCAGGAAGAGGGATTGAGCCTGCAGAAGGGACATCTGAAGAGACCGATCTGGAAGGAGCAGCAGGGACACACTCCACAGTCGCTAGCTCTGCAGAGAGCTGGGATGCTGTGTTTTAGGTTTGTCGTGGTTTAACCCGGCTGGCAGCTAAACACCACGCAGCCGTTCGCTCACCCTCCCCCCTCCCTCTCTGGGACGGGGGAGAGAAATGGAAAGTGAAGCCCGTGAGTTGAGATAAAGACAGTTTAATAAGACAGGAAAATAATAATAACAATATAATAATAACAATAATAACAATAATAATACAATGGTGATAATAGGAAAGTAATAATAGTATGTACAAACAAGTGATGCACAATGCAATTGCTCACCACTCGCTGACCGATGCCCAGCCTAACCCCGAGCAGTCCGGCCCCTTCCCCCCAGCTAGCCACCCCTATATATTGTTTAGCATGACGTCAGATGGTATGGAATACCCCTTTGGCTAGTTTGGGTCACCTGTCCTGGGTCTGTCCCCTCCCAGCTCTTACTGCAGCCCCAGCCTGCCCGTTGGCAGGCCAGAGCAAAAGGCTGAGATGTCCTTGGCTTAGTATAAGCACTGCTCTGCAACAATTAAAGCATCGGGGTGTTATCAGCACTCTTCTCATCCTAAGCCAAAACACAGCATTCCACCAGCTACTAGGAAGAAAATTAATTCTGTGCTAACTGAAACCAGGACATCTATCCACCCCTTATTCCATACCATTTATGTCATGCTCAGGTTACACTCTTTTCCATACATTCTAATTAGTCACCTATAGTAATCATGGTAGTGATAACATACAGTATAATATACTATTTAACATGGTACAATTCAGTTCATGGGCTATTCTCACCCAGTATTAAATCTCCTTGAGGTACACACCGGACCTCTCCGTTCTTTTGCATCACCCACCAAGTGTATCCAGGTCCCTGAGCGAAAACAATTCCACGAATAGGTTTGCCTTTTCCTGAGGCAGGAGTAGCGCAGACTGTTTTACCCAGCATATTTTTTACATGCACTACAGGAACTTTATCCCCATCTACAGTACGTAACAGGTTTGATTGGGCAGGTCCAGCTCGGTTGGTAGATCCCCTAGTATTGACTAACCAGGTGGCCTTTGCTAAATGCGTATCCCAGTTTTTGAACGTCCCAGCGCCCATTGCTTTCAAGGTAGTCTTTAACAGGCCATTGTATCGTTCAACTTTCCCGGAGGCTGGTGCATGATAGGGGATGTGATACACCCATTCAATACCATGTTCTTTGGCCCAAGTGTCTATAAGGTTGTTTCGGAAGTGAGTCCCATTGTCTGATTCTATTCTTTCTGGGGTGCCATGTCGCCATAGGACTTGCTTTTCAAGGCCCAGGATGGTGTTCCGGGCGGTGGCATGAGGCACAGGATATGTTTCCAGCCATCCGGTGGTTGCTTCCACCATTGTAAGTACGTGGCGCTTGCCATTGCGAGTTTGAGGGAGTGTGATGTAATCAATCTGCCAGGCCTCTCCATATTTATATTTCAGCCATCGCCCTCCATACCAAAGAGGCTTTGACCGTTTGGCTTGCTTGATTGCAGCACATGTTTCACAGTCATGAATAACCTGTGCTATAGCGTCCATGGTCAAGTCCACCCCTCGATCACGAGCCCATCTGTATGTTGCGTCTCTACCTTGATGGCCTGAGGTGTCATGGGCCCATCGGGCTATAAATAATTCACCTTTATGCTGCCAATCCAAGTCCACCTGAGCTACTTCAATCTTAGCAGCCTGATCCACCTGCTGGTTGTTTTGATGTTCTTCAGTAGCCCGATTCTTGGGCACATGAGCATCTACGTGGCGTACTTTCACAGCCAGGTTCTCTACCCGAGCAGCAATATCTTGCCACAATGCAGCAGCCCAGATGGGTTTGCCCCTACGCTGCCAGTTGTTTTGCTTCCATTGCTGTAACCATCCCCACAGGGCATTTTCTACCATCCATGAATCGGTGTAGAGATAGAGAACTGGCCATTTTTCTCGTTCAGCAATGTCTAAAGCCAGCTGAATGGCTTTCACTTCTGCAAACTGACTCGATTCACCTTCTCCCTCAGCAGCTTCTGCAACTCGTCGCGTAGGACTCCATACAGCAGCCTTCCATCTCCGATGCTTCCCCACAATACGACAGGACCCATCAGTGAACAGGGCATATTTCTTTTCATTCTCTGGCAACTGGTTGTACAGTGGGGCTTCTTCAGCACGACCCACCTCCTCCTCTGATGATATCCCAAAGTATTTGCCTTCTGGCCAGTCCATGATCACTTCCAATATTCCTGGGCGACTGGGGTTTCCTATTCGAGCCCGCTGAGTAATCAGTGCAACCCACTTGCTCCATGTAGCATCAGTTGCATGATGTGTAGAGGGGACCCTTCCCTTGAACATCCAGCCTAGTACCGGCAATCGGGGTGCTAGGAGGAGCTGCGCTTCAGTACCGACCACCTCCGAAGCAGATCGAACTCCTTCATATGCTGCCAATATCTCCTTTTCAGTTGGAGTATAGCGGGCCTCAGATCCTCTGTATCCCCGACTCCAAAACCCCAGGGGCCGACCTCGAGTTTCCCCAGGTTCTTTCTGCCAAAGGCTCCAGGTGGGGCCGTTCTCCCCGGCTGCAGTGTAGAGCACATTCTTTACATCTGGTCCTGTTCGAACTGGCCCAAGGGCTACTGCATGGACTATTTCCTGCTTGATTTGTTCAAAGGCTTGTCGTTGTTCAGGGCCCCATTCAAACTCATTCTTCTTACGGGTTACTTGGTAGAGCGGGTTTACAATCAGACTGTAATTTGGGATGTGCATTCTCCAAAACCCCACAACACCTAGGAAAGTCTGTGTTTCTTTTTTGTTAGTTGGTGGAGACATAGCTGTTATTTTGTTGATCACATCCATTGGGATTTGACGACGTCCATCTTGCCATTTTATTCCTAAAAACTGGATCTCTCGTGCAGGTCCTTTGACTTTATTCTGTTTTATGGCAAAACCGGCTTTCAGAAGGATTTGGACTATTTTCTTCCCTTTCTCGAAAACTTCCTCTGCTGTGTCACCCCACACAATAATGTCATCGATGTACTGCAGGTGTTCAGGAGCTTCCCCCTGCTCTAGCGCAGACTGGATCAGCCCATGGCAAATGGTAGGGCTGTGTTTCCACCCCTGGGGCAGCCTATTCCAAGTATATTGGACTCCCCTCCAAGTGAAGGCAAATTGTGGCCTGCACTCTGCTGCTAGAGGAATGGAGAAAAATGCATTAGCGATATCAATTGTGGCGTACCACTTGGCTGCCCTCGATTCAAGTTCATACTGAAGTTCCAGCATGTCCAGCACTGCAGCACTCAGTGGTGGCGTGACTTCGTTCAGGCCACGATAGTCCACTGTTAGTCTCCACTCGCCATTAGACTTTCGCACTGGCCATATGGGGCTATTGAAAGGTGAATGGGTCTTACTGATCACTCTTTGGCTCTCCAATTGACGAATTAGCTTATGGATGGGAATCAGGGAGTCTCGGTTAGTGCGATATTGCCGCCGGTGCACAGTTGTGGTAGCGATTGGCACTTGCTGTTCTTCGACCCTCAGCAACCCCACAACAGAGGGGTCCTCTGAGAGACCAGGCAAGGTAGATAATTGTTTAATGCCCTCTGTCTCTAAGGCAGCTATACCAAAAGCCCACCGGAACCCTTTTGGGTCCTTGCAATATCCTCTTCTAAGATAGTCTATGCCAAGGATACATGGAGCATCCGGGCCAGTCACAATACGGTGCTTTTCCCACTCATTCCCAGTCAGACTCACTTCAGCCTCCAATACAGTCAACTGCTGAGATCCTCCTGTCACTCCACAAATATAGATGGGCTCTGGTCCTTTATAGCTCGATGGCATTATAGTACATTGTGCACCGGTGTCTACTAAAGCCTTATACTTCTGTGCGCGTGATGTGCCAGGCCATCGAATCCACACAGTCCAATAAACTCGATTGTCCCTTTCCTCCCCCTGGCTGGAGGCAGGGCCCCCCTAATCCTGGTCAGAATCTTCTTCGTTTCTGTGTTTGAAGGATTGTCTGCTGGAAGTTGGAGCAGCAAACTTTTCGGAGAATCCTTTTTTCCTGATTGTTTTCTTTTGCAACTCACGTACCCGTGCCTCTAGGGTCGCGGTAGATTTTCCATCCCATTTTCTCATGTCCTCTCCATGGTCTCGTAAGTAAAACCACAGGGTGGCACGGGGTGAGTACTCACCATATCGTCTTCCTTGTGTGGGTGAACGCCTACCCCTGACAGCTGAGACACTGCTTTGTGCAGGTGCAGAGGAGAATAATCTCTCTTCAAGTTGGTGAACCTTTTCAGAAAGTTTCTCCCAAGTGTTCTCTTTTGGTCGGTGGGCACTGGTTGGTTCAGGTGGGGAGGACAATAGATTCTCTTCAAGTTGGTGAAACTTTTCAGAAAGTTTCTCCACAGCTGAGACGCAGGCCTGTAAGGAAGAGGAGAGACTTTCTTCGTACTGCCGGAGTTGTTTAGCCGCTTCATCTACTGTGGGTTCCTCATCCTCTTTCCAGGCCATTACTGCCAATGAGCTGGCATATGATGATGGTGCACTCCGTACAAACTTCTGCCACATGGGTCGTGTACACTTGACTTCATCTGGATCTTTGGATGTTTGTCTCTGGTCTGGATCCTCATAAATCACTTCCCGTACGGCTAATTCCCTCAGGTACTGGATTCCCTTCTCCATAGTGGTCCACTTGCCTGGTAGACATAAAATATCTTCCTTGAAGGGATACCTTTCCCTCACAGCTGAGAGGAGACGCCTCCAGAGGCTGGTGGGTTGTGCTCCATCTGCAATTGCTTTGTCAATGCCGGCGTCTCGAGCAAGGGATCCCAACCGTCTGGCTTCCCTGCCGTCTAATTCCACACAATTGGCTCCAGAGTCCCAGCACCGGAGCAGCCAGGTGACAAGCTGCTCACCTATACAGCGACCAAAATCTTTTCGCACATCTCGTAGCTCGCGCTCGTTTAGGCTTCGGGTAGTTACTGTTGCTCTTTCGGCATCCTCATCTTCCTCCTCCTGAATCCTTGATGGCCCAGCGTCGTCATCATCTTCGTCATCTCTATACTTAGTTTTGGCAGAAGCTTTACCTGGATTGGCAGAAGACTCTCTGCGTTCTAAACGACTTGAATTTCTATACCATATTTTCACCTTCTCTACAGGGGCAGCTTGCACTGCTACTGCTCGTTTCTCTGACTTTGTTACAGGGTCTGCCACAGAGGTTGGAATACCCTCTGCAGGGGCAGCTTGCACTGCTACAGCTCGTTTCTCTGACCCCGTTACAGGGATTGGAATACCCTCTGCAGGATCAACTTGCACTGCTACAGCTCGTTTCTCTGACACGGCCACAGGAGCTGGAGCGGCTGCAGGAGCTGGAGCAGTTGCAGGAGCTGGGACTGGAGCAGCAGTAGGAGCTGGAGCTGGAGCGGCTGCAGGAGCTGGAGCTGGAGCGGCTGCAGGAGCTGGAGCTGGAGCGGCTGCAGGAGCTGGGACTGGAGCAGCTGCAGGAGCTGGGACTGGAGAAGTTGCAGGAACTGGGACTGGAGCGGCTGCAGGAGCTGGAGCTGGAGCGGCTGCAGGAGCTGGAACTGGAGCGGCTGCAGGAGCTGGAGCTGGAGCGGCTGCAGGAGCTGGAACTGGAGCGGCTGCAGGAGCTGGGACTGGAGCGGCTGCAGGAGCTGGGACTGGAGCGGCTGCAGGAGCTGGGACTGGAGCGGCTGCAGGAGCTGGGACTGAATCACAGAATCACAGAATTTCTAGGTTGGAAGAGACCTCAAGATCATCGAGTCCAACCTCTAACCTAACACTAACAGTCCCCACTAAACCATATCCCTAAGCTCTACATCTAAACGTCTTTTGAAGACTTCCAGGGATGGTGACTCCACCACCTCCCTGGGCAGCCCGTTCCAGTGCCTCACAACCCTTTCAGTAAAGAAATTCTTCCTAACATCTAACCTAAAACTCCCCTGGCGTAACTTTAGCCCATTCCCCCTCGTCCTGTCACCAGGCACATGGGAGAACAGGCCAACCCCCACCTCTCTACAGCCTCCTTTAATGTACTTATACATAGCAATAAGATCACCCCTGAGCCTCCTCTTCTCTAGGCTGATCAAGCCCAGCTCCTTCAGCCGCTCCTCATAGGACTTGCTCTCCAGGCCCCTCACCAGCTTCGTCGCCCTTCTTTGGACCCGCTCAAGCACCTCGATGTCCTTCTTGTAGCGAGGGGCCCAAAACTGAACACAGTACTCGAGGTGCGGCCTCACCAGAGCCGAGTACAGGGGGACGATCACCTCCCTAGCCCTGCTGGTCACAGTGTTTCTGATACAAGCCAGGATGCCGTTGGCCTTCTTGGCCACCTGAGCACACTGCTGGCTCATATTCAGCCGACTGTCTACCATCACTCCCAGGTCCTTCTCTGCCTGGCAGCTCTCCAACCATTCCTCTCCCAGCCTGTAGTTCTGCTTGGGGTTATTGCGCCCCAGGAGCAGGACCCGGCACTTGGCCTTGTTGAACTTCATACAGTTGACCTCAGCCCATCGGTACAGCCTATCCAGATCCTCCTGCAGAGCCTTCCTACCCTCGAGCAGATCGACACACGCACCTAGCTTGGTGTCATCTGCGAACTTACTGAGGGTGCACTCAATGCCGTCATCCAGATCATTGATGAAGATGTTAAAGAGGACCGGCCCCAGCACCGAGCCCTGGGGGACGCCACTAGTGACTGGCCTCCAACTGGACTTGGCTCCATTTACCACAACTCTTTGGGCCCGGCTATCCAGCCAGTTTCTAACCCAACGAAGCGTGCGCCAGTCCAAGCCAAGAGCAGCCAGTTTCTTGAGGAGAATGCTGTGGGAGACGGTGTCAAAAGCCTTGCTGAAGTCAAGGTAGACCACATCCACAGCCTTTCCCTCGTCCACCCAGCGCGTCACTTTGTCGTAGAAGGAGATCAGGTTCGTCAAGCAGGACCTGCCTTCCATAAACCCATGCTGGCTGGGCCTGATCGCCTGCTTGCCCTTCAAGTGCCGCATGATGACTCCCAAGAGGATCTGCTCCATGAGCTTCCCTGGTACTGAGGTCAAACTGACCGGCCTGTAGTTCCCCGGGTCTGCCCTCCGGCCCTTCTTGTAGATGGGCGTCACATTTGCTAGTCGCCAGTCAGCTGGGACCTCCCCCGATAGCCAGGACTGCTGATAAATGATGGATAGGGGCTTGGCCAGCTCCTCTGCCAGTTCTCTCAGTACCCTCGGGTGGATCCCATCCGGCCCCATCGATTTGTACACATCCAAGTGCCGTAGCAGGTCACCAACCAGTTCTTCGTGGATGGTGAGGGCCACATCCTGCTCCCCGTCCCCTTCCACCAGTTCTGGGTACTGGGTATCCAGAGAGCAACCGGTTTTGCCGCTAAAGACTGAGGCAAAGAAGGCATTAAGCACCTCCGCCTTTTCCTCATCTCTTGTAACTAAGTTTCCCCCCGCATCCAGTAAAGGATGGAGATTCTCCCTACTCCTCCTTTTGGTGTTGATGTATTTATAAAAGCGTTTTTTGTTATCTTTAACAGCAGTAGCCAGATTGAGCTCCAGATGAGCTTTGGCCTTCCTAATCTTGTCCCTGCACAGCCTCGCTACATCCTTATAGTCCTCCTTAGTGGCCTGCCCAATTTTCCAAAGATTATAAACCCTCTTTTTTCTCCTTAGCTCAAGCCACAATTCTCTGTTGAGCCAGGCTGGTCTTCTTCCCCGCTGGCTCATCTTTGGGCGCATGGGAATAGACCGCTCCTGCGCCATTAGGATTTGCCTCTTAAAGAGCGCCCAGCCTTTCTGGACCCCTCTGCCCTTCAGAACCGCCTCCCATGGGACTCCACCAACCAGTGTCCTGAGCAGCCCAAAGTCAGCCCTCCGGAAGTCCAATACAGTGGTTTTACTGGTTCTACTGGTTCCCTTCCTGGCCCCGCCAAGAATAGTGAACTCCACCATTTCGTGGTCACTCTGCCCAAGACTGTTCCCGACAATCACATCCTCCACCAGTCCTTCTCTGTTTGTGAAGAGAAGGTCTAGCAGGGCACCACCCCTGGTAGGTTCACTAACCAGCTGCGTCAGGAAGCTATCTTCCACGCTCTCCAGAAACCTCCTAGACTGCTTCCTCTGGGCTGTGTTGTGCTTCCAGGATATGAAGCTTCCAGGACTGGAGCGGCTGCAGGAACCGGATCTGGAGCGGCTGCAGGAACCGGATCTGGAGCGGCTGCCGAGTCCACCGTAGGGGTCACAGTGGCCGTTGGATCTGTCACAGGGCTTGGAGTGGCCGCAGGGTCTGTCACTAAGGCCGCAGGGTCTGTCACTAAGTTGATAGCAGTATCAATGGCAGCTCGATAGGCATGAGCCAGGCCCCAGCACGTTACAATGATTTGTGTTACTTTAGAACTGCCAGAATCATGACACTTTTTTTTCAAGCATTCTGCCAGTTTTTGAGGATTTTGCCATTGTTCAGGGGTGAATTTCCAACACACTGGGGGTGCCAACTGCTCTAGATGCCTGCCCATATCCGCCCATACTCCCTGCCACCCACAACTATCCTGCCTCCGGGCACATCTCCGGAAGAGCTTCCCAAGTAGTTGTTTAACTTTAAGCAGAACCTGAAGTGCATTCATGAGGCAGAACAACAAGACTATGGTATTCTGAGTATTCCAGAAATATTCAATATCTTGGAGAGCTATTGTGACAAGCTCAGGGGATAAGAGGGTGGTGAAGGAGGAAGGCAGAGTGACCCAGGAGGATACAGGGGTGGTGAAGGAGAAAGGGAGAGTAAGCAAGTAAGGAAAAATATCCTCCCCTTTCCCCTCCACAGATTGACTCCCTAATGGAAAAAACCAATAGGTATAATTGCTAATAGTTTCCAAGATACAGTTTCCAAAGTACAGAGTCGACGATGTTACTGAATACAAATAACAAGTTAGAGTCATGACCACATATTTCATCGTCTCATAAGCCATTGCTACAACACACAGCACCATAATGATCTGAAACCAGGGCCCGGAGAGGATAAACAACACGACAGAGAGCAAATACGGAAAATAATGTACTATAATACTCAATTTGGAAAACAGGCGCAGCAGAGTTGAGATTAAAGCAATCAGCATCATGACAAGTGACTATTAAGCAGGTCTAATCCTTACACCAATTTTAGTTTAACACACTCTGGTCAGATCTGCCGTTATCTCAACCTTTCGGGCCCCACGTTGGGCGCCAAAAAAGGCTGTCGTGGTTTAACCCGGCCGGCAGCTAAACACCACGCAGCCGTTCGCTCACCCTCCCCCCTCCCTCTCTGGGACGGGGGAGAGAAATGGAAAGTGAAGCCCGTGAGTTGAGATAAAGACAGTTTAATAAGACAGGAAAATAATAATAACAAAATAATAATAACAATAATAACAATAATAATACAATGGTGATAATAGGAAAGTAATAATAGTATGTACAAACAAGTGATGCACAATGCAATTGCTCACCACTCGCTGACCGATGCCCAGCCTAACCCCGAGCAGTCCGGCCCCTTCCCCCCAGCTAGCCACCCCTATATATTGTTTAGCATGACGTCAGATGGTATGGAATACCCCTTTGGCTAGTTTGGGTCACCTGTCCTGGGTCTGTCCCCTCCCAGCTCTTACTGCACCCCCAGCCTGCCCGTTGGCAGGACAGAGCAAAAGGCTGAGATGTCCTTGGCTTAGTATAAGCACTGCTCTGCAACAATTAAAGCATCGGGGTGTTATCAGCACTCTTCTCATCCTAAGCCAAAACACAGCATTCCACCAGCTACTAGGAAGAAAATTAATTCTGTGCTAACTGAAACCAGGACAAGGTTACACCTGTGAACAAGGAGCCAGAGTGAGAGCAGTGTTTGGGCTTCAGGCTCAGGATGAAAACCGTGTTCAAGATGAAGATATGGAGGCTGGAGGTGCTGCTGGCCTTTTGGGACCTGAGCACTGTGGGCCTCTTATCTCCTTGGGGTGCCATGCACCCCTTACTTTCTGGCCCTACCTGTTCTGAGCAGCTTACTTGTAAAGTAAGAGTATATTGTATATTGCTTACTTGTAAAGTAAGCGTATATTGTGAGTAATCTTAAATATGCTTTTAACAGAGGCAAGGGGTGGAATGGTGCCCAACGTGGGGCACGAACCCACAACCTTGAGATTAAGAGTCTAACGCTTTACGGACTGAGCTAGCCGGGAAGCTGACTGAGCTGGAAGAGCAGGAGGAAGGCACGGAAAGGTGATCAGCCCCATCCCAGAGCTGTGCCAGGCTCTGCAGCGGCCTCTGGCTATGAGATGCCACTGCCGCCTGGGTCCCCACAGTGGCAGCCCTGGCTCATTCTCAGTCATATTTCTACCCCAACAGTTTCTTCATGATCCTGGCATGATATGGAGGTGCCTGCAAACAATCTGCTAGCAGGGTAAGCAGAGCTCGCTCCTGTGTGGAGCATTCCCCTCTGGGAGCTCCTGGATGGGGAACCCCACACCTACATCCCCCTGCCCGAGCAGCTGCCCCTTAGCAGTAGAGCAGGCGCTCTCTGCTGACATCCACAGAATCTATCACAGAAAATCTTGACTTGGAATGGACCCACAAGCATTATCAAGTCCAACACCTGGCTCCACACAGCCCCCCGCCCCCAGTCAAACCGTATTTCTGCAAGCGTTGTCTAAACGCTTCTTGAACTCTGGCAGGTTTGGGCCCATGGCCACTTTCCTGGGGAGCCTGTTTCAATGCCGAGCCACCCTCTTGGTGAAGAACCCTCTCGTAATAGCGAACCTGAATCTCCCCTGATGCAGCTTCATGCTTTTCCCATGGGGCCTATCACTGCTCACCAGACAGAAAACATCAGTGCCTGCCCCTCCGCTGCCTGCCATGAGGAAGCTGAAGGCCAGAAGGACATCTCCCCTCAGTCCGCTGAGTACCACTGTAGCCCTTGCCACACAGCGCACTGGCTGGCCCCATTCCTAGCACCCCTCTCTATCCCCAGCCCCAGGACCAGGCCAGCCCTTTCCTCCTAGGGCAGGAAGAGGCCCAGCCCCAAGCTGTGCACCCTGTCTGCACTCTGGGCACTGCCCAGTGCCGAGGGAAAGCCCCGGGTCAGGCAGAAGAGAGCTCAGCCCCAGAGGAGGAGTAGCCACGGCAGCACCCACAGCAGAGCCCCCTTCCAGCTGCAGCCATGCTGCCTGTCCTCCCCTCAGGCAGGACAAGATAGCCACCAAGGCACCCATAAAATGCCCGCCAGGGTGGCTCCTCTACCCCACAAAATGGCTGCAGGAGCTGGCCTCGGTTTTGCCCAAATGGCTGCCAGGGGCGGTGCTCTCAGACCCCCTGATGAGGGCTTGGTCTGGCCCAGTTTGGGGCTGGAGCTGTGGAGGAGGAGATGGAGGCAGCAGGACCAGAGGCCCTGGCTGAATGATGGGAATGGCTGCAGGGGGCAGGGGCCCGTTGGCAGGAGCTGAAGAGAGGGGACAAGAGAGGGGCTGGCATGGCCTGGCCCCAGAGGGGCAGCAGCAGGCATGGCCTGGTGACAGAGGGGCAGGAAGAGGGACTGAGCCTGCAGAAGGGACATCTGAAGAGACCGATCTGGAAGGAGCAGCAGGGACACACTCCACAGTCGCTAGCTCTGCAGAGAGATGGGATGCTGTGTTTTAGGTTACACCTGTGAGCAAGGAACCAGAGTGAGAGCAGTGTTTGGGCTTCAGGCTCAGGATGAAAACCGTGTTCAAGATGAAGATACGGAGGCTGGAGGTGCTGCTGGCCTTTTGGGGCCTGAGCGTTTTGGGCCTCTATCTCCTTGGGATGCCTTGTACCCCTTACTTTCTGGCCCTACCAGTTCTTACCAGCCTCATAGCTAGGATACGCAACACCAAGGCCAAGGTAGGAGCCAGGTTTGGTATCACCCCAAACTCTCCCCGGGCACAGTAGGGATGAGCCGAGAGCTGGGCCCATGCCTGGGGCACTCTGCAGACGGTCTGTTTAGGAGGCAATAGTGAAGGAAGGCCATTGCTCAGGCAGCAAGGGCCCTTCTCCACAGCCTCAAAGTCACCTCCACCCAGCACTGGGCTGGGCCCTGTCCCTCTGACCCCATTACCCTTCCCAGGTCCTTGCGTCCTTAGCAGTGGCAGCCCTGGCTCATTCTCCCCTGATGAGGGCTGGGTCCAGCCCAGTTTGGGGCTGGAGCTGTGGAGGAGGTGGTGGAGGCAGCAGGACCAGAGGCCCTGGGTTAGTGAGGGTGCTGGCTGGACACCCCTGCGGCTCACAGCCAGCTCAGACAGACAGGCCGGAGGAAAGGGCTGAGAGGAGCCTCAAGAAGTTCCTTAAGAAGCGCAGGGTCCTGCCCCTGGGGTGGAGCAAGCCCGGCACCACCTCCTGCTGGGGGCAGCCGGCAGAGAAGGGCCTGGGGTCCTGGTGGGCACCAAGCTGAACAGGAGCCAGCAAAGGGCCCTCGCCACAAAGAGGGCTGCTGCTCTTGTGGGCTGCACTGGGCAAAGTGCTGCCAGCAGGGCAAGGGAGGACAGGTATTGAGGAGTGAGGGAAAAAATGGGCAATGGCAAAGGCCACCAGGGCAGCCATGGCACCTCACAAAATGGCTGCCAGGGTGGCCATTCCTCACCACAGAATGGCCCCTGGGCAGCCCTCATTGTCCCCAAATGGCTGCCGGGGGTGCTCCTCTCAGCTCCTGGCCAGGCTGCCCAAGAAGAAGGGCCGGGCACAGTTGGGGGTGGAGATGGTGGAGGAGGGGGTGGCAGAAGCAGGGATGGAGGCCCTGGGAGAGTGAGGCCAGGTGGGGAAGCACCAAGAGTATGAAACTCCGGCAAAGCACAGCTCTCCAAGAGAAATTGATTGTTGCTGGCACTGCTCCCTGCCTCCCTTCATTCCTGCTCAGGGCAAAGCTTCTTCCCTGCAAGAGCTGCAGAAATACCAGGGCAGAGAGGCAGCTCCTTTGCTGATGTATACAGGTCCTGCTTACAAACCTGGGAGCCAAAAGCTCTTGCGTGTTTCTGAGAGCATGTGGAAAAGGGCACAAGGGGTGAGAGGTGGTATAGTGTGCCCTCACGGGATGTGCCTGATGATGCCTGGAGGAGCAACGAGTTCTCTGACTTAGCTCCAATGCTGGAGGGTACCAAGCTTTCTGGTGTCCCCATCTGGCCCCACTTTCTCTCCTCATCCCCCTTTTCTGAAGGCTAAATAACCCCAGTTCCCACAACTGATCCTGGCAGGATTTTTTTTTCAAATTCACCAGGATCTGGCCCTCCATCCCAAAGATGTAAAGATCTCCAGATCCCTGATGGAGTCCCTGAGTACCACAAAAATCTGCCTGGATCTGCAGGGCAAAATGAACAAAACTGCTGAGACTGATGCTCAAGATTTGCACAGAGCACTGACTAAGGTGTCCCCTGTCTGCTAGTGAAACATGCTGTGAGGAATGCGGTGATCCTCTGCTTGGGGACACACACAAGTGGGATTTTTCTGTAGAAAGCAGACTTTGACCTGCTGTTGGACAGTATTTAGAAGTTTTTTGTTTACCTTTGCCTTTTTTCCTGCCAACGAGTTGTTCCTTCTTTCCTAATGAGATGTTCATTCTTCCCTCAGCCGTTGGCCTTGAGCTATATCTTCTTTTTACATCTGCTTCTCCTAAGGTTCTCATCTACATCCCTATAGTTAGGATATTTTGAAGTTCCCATCCACATCCCCGATAATTAGGATATTTTACCGTATGTGTAGCTAAAGACTAATTTGGATAAGTTTTAGCATCTTCTCCATCTCAGTCCCTGCTGCCCTGACAAAGGTCCCTGCCTGGGGACACCAAGTGCAGCTCTGCCCAGGACTACCATGGCAACCACTGCGTGTCAAAGTGATGTCACCATTGCACCACAAACGTGGCCCTATAGAAGTGGGGTTTGGGGGCTTGGCTGTCATTTTGCCTGCGCGTCAGCGAGGAATAAGCTGATCGAGCAGCTGACGAAGGCAAAGTGTGTTGAGGTGGCCACAGTCAGCGTCAGCTGAGTGCGGTAGCGGAGCTGTGCGGAGGAGCACGGTGGTGGGTAGGAGCAGGGTGCTCGCTGGGTTTTTCAGGTGCCTAAAGCCCAGACCCCAGGCATCCTTTTGGCTGGGAGGGTTGGGGCTGCTCTCCCGGGGCCACTGCTAAGAGCTGGGTGCTGTGTTTTAGGTTACACCTGTGAGCAAGGAGCCAGGGTGAGAGCAGTGTTTGGGCTTCAGGCTCAGGATGAAAACCGTGTTCAAGATGAAGATATGGAGGCTGGAGGTGCTGCTGGCCTTTTGGGGCCTGAGCATTTTGGGCCTCTATTTCCTTGGGGTGCCATGCAGCCCTTACTTTCTGGCCCTACCAGTTCTGACCAGCCTCATAGCTAGGATACGCAACACCAAAGTATGTGAAGAGGTGCAAAAATGACAATAGGAGTAAGAAAATAAAAGAGGGAATTGTGAGAAAGAAAGTTATGTTTCTGCAATAGAAGTTGTTTTTGCAGTGGAAAATCCCACTAACCTTGCATATTCAAAAGTGGTTGTGCAGCACAGCAGTGGGGAGTGTGTTAAGCAGGTAAGGGGAAAGTCCCCCTGTCCCAAAATAAGGAGAATAGCTAAGAAAAACAGGATGAGCAGTATGAAATCAGGAAAAACAAAAATCACGGGCACTCTACTCATGAAAGAAGAAGGGGGGGAAAGAAAAGGAAAAATTAACAGTTGGTCAAATAAAATTGTACATGCATGGTATAGAAGGGCATTGAGTACGTTGTGAACCCACAATACTCAGCCAATGAGGAAAGGGGAGAAATCGGGGCTCCAGGTGGCGTCTCACGACAGCAGAGCTTAGGGGGCAATCCCCTCCTTCGCCCTGCTGGCCACGCTGCTTTTGGTGCATCCTGAAAGAGTTGCCAGCTCTGTTCAGCTCCTTTGTCCCTAAGGACACTGCTCCAGGATCTTGATCACTAGGTCTTTAAATAGCTGGAATTTCGATCTTTGGAAGTTAAGAGCCCTGACTTTGCTCTTCACCAGGCCCATATTCCTTGAGATCACCAGTTCAAGCAGGGCTTGGTCACTGCAGCCCAGACACCCTCCAATCTTCATCTCCTTAATGAGTTTATCTGCGTTGGTGAACGTCAGGTCCAGTAACACTTCTCTGGTTGGTTTGTCTAGTACCTGGACGTTATCCTCAATGCACTCCAGGAATTTACGCCTGTGAGCAAGGAGCCGAAGTGAGAACAGTGTGTGAGCTTCAGGCTTCACGATGAAAACCGTGTTCAAGATGAACACATGGAGGCTGGAGGTGCTGCTGGCCTTTTGGGACCTGAGTAGTTTCGGCCTTATCTCCTTGGGATGCCATGTACCCCTTACCAGGGGCGGTGCTCTCAGACCCCCTGATGAGGGCTGGGTCTGGCCCAGTTTGGGGCTGGAGCTGTGGAGGAGGAGATGGAGGCAGCAGGACCAGAGGCCCTGGCTGAATGATGAGAATGGCTGCAGGGGGCAGGGGCCCGTTGGCAGGAGCTGAAGAGAGGGGACAAGAGAGGGGCTGGCATGGCCTGGCCTGGCCTGGCCCCAGAGGGGCAGCAGCTGGCATGGCCTGGTGACAGAGGGGCAGGAAGAGGGATTGAGCCTGCAGAAGGGACATCTGAAGAGACCGATCTGGAAGGAGCAGCAGGGACACACTCCACAGTCGCTAGCTCTGCAGAGAGCTGGGATGCTGTGTTTTAGGTTACACCTGTGAACAAGGAGCCAGGGTGAGAGCAGTGTTTGGGCTTCAGGCTCAGGATGAAAACCGTGTTCAAGATGAAGATATGGAGGCTGGAGGTGCTGCTGGCCTTTTGGGGCCTGAGCATTTTGGGCCTCTTATCTCCTTGGGGTGCCATGTACCCCTTACTTTCTGGCCCTACCAGTTCTGACCAGCCTCATAGCTAGGATACGCAACACCAAGGCCAAGGTAGGAGCCAGGTTTGGTACCACCCCAAACTCTCCCTGGGCACAGCAGGGATGACCCGAGAGCTGGGCCCATGCCTGAGGTACACTGCAGAGGGTCTATTTAGGAGGCAGTAGTGAAGGGAGGCCATTGCTCTGGCAGCAAGTGCCCTTCTCCACAGCCTCAAAGTCACCTCCACCCAGCACTGGGCTGGGCCCTGTCCCTGTGACCCCATTACCCTTCCCAGGTCCTTGCCTCCTGAGCAGGGGCCATCCTGGCCACGAGGGGACACTCCCCACTGAGCCAGGCTTGCTTTCTGGTGTAGGGCTCTTCTGGGAAGAAAGTGAGCTGGAAGAGCAGGGGGAAGGCACGGAAAGGTGAGCAGTCCCATCCCAGAGCTGTGCCAGGCTCTGCAGCAGCCTCTGGCCATGAGATGCCACTGCCGCCTGGGTCCCCACAGTGGCAGCCCTGGCTCATTCTCCCCTGATGAGGGCTGGGTCCAGCCCAGTTTGGGGCTGGAGCTGTGGAGGAGGTGGTGGAGGTAGCAGGGCCAGAGGCCCTGGGTTAGTGAGGGTGCTGGCTGGACACCCCTGGGGCTCACAGCCAGCTCAGACAGACAGGCCGGAGGAAAGGGCTGATAGGAGCCTCAAGAAGTTCCTTAAGAAGCGCAGCGTCCTGCCCCTGGGGTGGAGCAAGAGGTGGTATAGTGTGCCCTCACGGGATGTGCCTGATGATGCCTGGAGGAGCAACGAGTTCTCTGACTTAGCTCCAATGCTGGAGGGTACCAAGCTCTCTGGTGTCCCCATCTGGCCCCACTTTCTCTCCTCATCCCCCTTTTCTGAAGGCTAAATAACCCCAGTTCCCACAACTGATCCTGGCAGGATTTTTTTTTCAAATTCACCAGGATCTGGCCCTCCATCCCAAAGATGTAAAGATCTCCAGATCCCTGATGGAGTCCCTGAGTACCACAAAAATCTGCCTGGATCTGCAGGGCAAAATGAACAAAACTGCTGAGACTGATGCTCAAGATTTGCACAGAGCACTGACTAAGGTGTCCCCTGTCTGCTAGTGAAACATGCTGTGAGGAATGCGGTGATCCTCTGCTTGGGGACACACACAAGAGGGATTTTTCTGTAGAAAGCAGACTTTGACCTGCTGTTGGACAGTATTTAGAAGTTTTTTGTTTACCTTTGCCTTTTTTCCTGCCAACGAGTTGTTCCTTCTTTCCTAATGAGATGTTCATTCTTCCCTCATCCGTTGGCCTTGAGCTATATCTTCTTTTTACATCTGCTTCTCCTAAGGTTCTCATCTACATCCCTATAGTTAGGATAGTTTGAAGTTCCCATCCACATCCCCGATAATTAGGATATTTTACCGTATGTGTAGCTAAAGACTAATTTGGATAAGTTTTAGCATCTTCTCCATCTCAGTCCCTGCTGCCCTGACAAAGGTCCCTGCCTGGGGACACCAAGTGCAGCTCTGCCCAGGACTACCATGGCAACCACTGCGTGTCAAAGTGATGTCACCATTGCACCACAAACGTGGCCCTATAGAAGTGGGGTTTGGGGGCTTGGCTGTCACTTTGCCTGCGCGTCAGCGAGGAATAAGCTGATCGAGCAGCTGACGAAGGCAAAGTGTGTTGAGGTGGCCACAGTCAGCGTCAGCTGAGTGCGGTAGCGGAGCTGTGCAGAGGAGCACGGTGGTGGGTAGGAGCAGGGTGCTCGCTGGGTTTTTCAGGTGCCTAAAGCCCAGACCCCAGGCATCCTTTTGGCTGGGAGGGTTGGGGCTGCTCTCCCGGGGCCACTGCTAAGAGCTGGGTGCTGTGTTTTAGGTTACACCTGTGAGCAAGGAGCCAGGGTGAGAGCAG
Source organism: Anas platyrhynchos (assembly GCF_047663525.1). Taxonomy (NCBI): domain Eukaryota; kingdom Metazoa; phylum Chordata; class Aves; order Anseriformes; family Anatidae; genus Anas; species Anas platyrhynchos. The sequence goes on along the minus strand of NC_092589.1, from coordinate 119,814,455 downwards.
TGTTTGGGCTTCAGGCTCAGGATGAAAACCGTGTTCAAGATGAAGATATGGAGGCTGGAGGTGCTGCTGGCCTTTTGGGGCCTGAGCATTTTGGGCCTCTATTTCCTTGGGGTGCCATGCAGCCCTTACTTTCTGGCCCTACCAGTTCTGACCAGCCTCATAGCTAGGATACGCAACACCAAAGTATGTGAAGAGGTGCAAAAATGACAATAGGAGTAAGAAAATAAAAGAGGGAATTGTGAGAAAGAAAGTTATGTTTCTGCAATAGAATGTGTTTTTGCAGTGGAAAATCCCACTAACCTTGCATATTCAAAAGTGGTTGTGCAGCACAGCAGTGGGGAGTGTGTTAAGCAGGTAAGGGGAAAGTCCCCCTGTCCCAAAATAAGGAGAATAGCTAAGAAAAACAGGATGAGCAGTATGAAATCAGGAAAAACAAAAATCACGGGCACTCTACTCATGAAAGAAGAAGGGGGGGAAAGAAAAGGAAAAATTAACAGTTGGTCAAATAAAATTGTACATGCATGGTATAGAAGGGCATTGAGTACGTTGTGAACCCACAGTACTCAGCCAATGAGGAAATGGGAGAAATCGGGGCTCCAGGTGGCGTCTCACGACAGCAGAGCTTAGGGGGCAATCCCCTCCTTCGCCCTGCTGGCCACGCTGCTTTTGGTGCATCCTGAAAGAGTTGCCAGCTCTGTTCAGCTCCTTTGTCCCTAAGGACACTGCTCCAGGATCTTGATCACTAGGTCTTTAAATAGCTGGAATTTCGATCTTTGGAAGTTAAGAGCCCTGACTTTGCTCTTCACCAGGCCCATATTCCTTGAGATCACCAGTTCAAGCAGGGCTTGGTCACTGCAGCCCAGACACCCTCCAATCTTCATCTCCTTAATGAGTTTGTCTGCGTTGGTGAACGTCAGGTCCAGTAACACTTCTCTGGTTGGTTTGTCTAGTACCTGGACGTTATCCTCAATGCACTCCAGGAATTTACGCCTGTGAGCAAGGAGCCGAAGTGAGAACAGCGTGTGAGCTTCAGGCTTCAGGATGAAAACCGTGTTCAAGATGAACACATGGAGGCTGGAGGTGCTGCTGGCCTTTTGGGACCTGAGTATTTTGGGCCTTATCTCCTTGGGATGCCATGTACCCCTTACCAGGGGCGGTGCTCTCAGACCCCCTGATGAGGGCTGGGTCTGGCCCAGTTTGGGGCTGGAGCTGTGGAGGAGGAGATGGAGGCAGCAGGACCAGAGGCCCTGGCTGAATGATGAGAATGGCTGCAGGGGGCAGGGGCCCGTTGGCAGGAGCTGAAGAGAGGGGACAAGAGAGGGGCTGGCATGGCCTGGCCCCAGAGGGGCAGCAGCTGGCATGGCCTGGTGACAGAGGGGCAGGAAGAGGGATTGAGCCTGCAGAAGGGACATCTGAAGAGACCGATCTGGAAGGAGCAGCAGGGACACACTCCACAGTCGCTAGCTCTGCAGAGAGCTGGGATGCTGTGTTTTAGGTTACACCTGTGAACAAGGAGCCAGAGTGAGAGCAGTGTTTGGGCTTCAGGCTCAGGATGAAAACCGTGTTCAAGATGAAGATATGGAGGCTGGAGGTGCTGCTGGCCTTTTGGGGCCTGAGCATTTTGGGCCTCTTATCTCCTTGGGGTGCCATGTACCCCTTACTTTCTGGCCCTACCAGTTCTGACCAGCCTCATAGCTAGGATACGCAACACCAAGGCCAAGGTAGGAGCCAGGTTTGGTACCACCCCAAACTCTCCCTGGGCACAGCAGGGATGACCCGAGAGCTGGGCCCATGCCTGAGGCACACTGCAGAGGGTCTATTTAGGAGGCAGTAGTGAAGGGAGGCCATTGCTCTGGCAGCAAGTGCCCTTCTCCACAGCCTCAAAGTCACCTCCACCCAGCACTGGGCTGGGCCCTGTCCCTGTGACCCCATTACCCTTCCCAGGTCCTTGCCTCCTGAGCAGGGGCCATCCTGGCCACGAGGGGACACTCCCCACTGAGCCAGGCTTGCTTTCTGGTGTAGGGCTCTTCTGGGAAGAAAGTGAGCTGGAAGAGCAGGGGGAAGGCACGGAAAGGTGAGCAGTCCCATCCCAGAGCTGTGCCAGGCTCTGCAGCAGCCTCTGGCCATGAGATGCCACTGCCGCCTGGGTCCCCACAGTGGCAGCCCTGGCTCATTCTCCCCTGATGAGGGCTGGGTCCAGCCCAGTTTGGGGCTGGAGCTGTGGAGGAGGTGGTGGAGGTAGCAGGGCCAGAGGCCCTGGGTTAGTGAGGGTGCTGGCTGGACACCCCTGGGGCTCACAGCCAGCTCAGACAGACAGGCCGGAGGAAAGGGCTGATAGGAGCCTCAAGAAGTTCCTTAAGAAGCGCAGCGTCCTGCCCCTGGGGTGGAGCAAGAGGTGGTATGGTGTGCCCTCACGGGATGTGCCTGATGATGCCTGGAGGAGCAACGAGTTCTCTGACTTAGCTCCAATGCTGGAGGGTACCAAGCTCTCTGGTGTCCCCATCTGGCCCCACTTTCTCTCCTCATCCCCCTTTTCTGAAGGCTAAATAACCCCAGTTCCCACAACTGATCCTGGCAGGATTTTTTTTTCAAATTCACCAGGATCTGGCCCTCCATCCCAAAGATGTAAAGATCTCCAGATCCCTGATGGAGTCCCTGAGTACCACAAAAATCTGCCTGGATCTGCAGGGCAAAATGAACAAAACTGCTGAGACTGATGCTCAAGATTTGCACAGAGCACTGACTAAGGTGTCCCCTGTCTGCTAGTGAAACATGCTGTGAGGAATGCGGTGATCCTCTGCTTGGGGACACACACAAGAGGGATTTTTCTGTAGAAAGCAGACTTTGACCTGCTGTTGGACAGTATTTAGAAGTTTTTTGTTTACCTTTGCCTTTTTTCCTGCCAACGAGTTGTTCCTTCTTTCCTAATGAGATGTTCATTCTTCCCTCATCCGTTGGCCTTGAGCTATATCTTCTTTTTACATCTGCTTCTCCTAAGGTTCTCATCTACATCCCTATAGTTAGGATAGTTTGAAGTTCCCATCCACATCCCCGATAATTAGGATATTTTACCGTATGTGTAGCTAAAGACTAATTTGGATAAGTTTTAGCATCTTCTCCATCTCAGTCCCTGCTGCCCTGACAAAGGTCCCTGCCTGGGGACACCAAGTGCAGCTCTGCCCAGGACTACCATGGCAACCACTGCGTGTCAAAGTGATGTCACCATTGCACCACAAACGTGGCCCTATAGAAGTGGGGTTTGGGGGCTTGGCTGTCATTTTGCCTGCGCGTCAGCGAGGAATAAGCTGATCGAGCAGCTGACGAAGGCAAAGTGTGTTGAGGTGGCCACAGTCAGCGTCAGCTGAGTGCGGTAGCGGAGCTGTGCAGAGGAGCACGGTGGTGGGTAGGAGCAGGGTGCTCGCTGGGTTTTTCAGGTGCCTAAAGCCCAGACCCCAGGCATCCTTTTGGCTGGGAGGGTTGGGGCTGCTCTCCCGGGGCCACTGCTAAGAGCTGGCTGCTGTGTTTTAGGTTACACCTGTGAGCAAGGAGCCAGGGTGAGAGCAGTGTTTGGGCTTCAGGCTCAGGATGAAAACCGTGTTCAAGATGAAGATATGGAGGCTGGAGGTGCTGCTGGCCTTTTGGGGCCTGAGCATTTTGGGCCTCTATTTCCTTGGGGTGCCATGCAGCCCTTACTTTCTGGCCCTACCAGTTCTGACCAGCCTCATAGCTAGGATACGCAACACCAAAGTATGTGAAGAGGTGCAAAAATGACAATAGGAGTAAGAAAATAAAAGAGGGAATTGTGAGAAAGAAAGTTATGTTTCTGCAATAGAATGTGTTTTTGCAGTGGAAAATCCCACTAACCTTGCATATTCAAAAGTGGTTGTGCAGCACAGCAGTGGGGAGTGTGTTAAGCAGGTAAGGGGAAAGTCCCCCTGTCCCAAAATAAGGAGAATAGCTAAGAAAAACAGGATGAGCAGTATGAAATCAGGAAAAACAAAAATCACGGGCACTCTACTCATGAAAGAAGAAGGGGGGGAAAGAAAAGGAAAAATTAACAGTTGGTCAAATAAAATTGTACATGCATGGTATAGAAGGGCATTGAGTACGTTGTGAACCCACAGTACTCAGCCAATGAGGAAATGGGAGAAATCGGGGCTCCAGGTGGCGTCTCACGACAGCAGAGCTTAGGGGGCAATCCCCTCCTTCGCCCTGCTGGCCACGCTGCTTTTGGTGCATCCTGAAAGAGTTGCCAGCTCTGTTCAGCTCCTTTGTCCCTAAGGACACTGCTCCAGGATCTTGATCACTAGGTCTTTAAATAGCTGGAATTTCGATCTTTGGAAGTTAAGAGCCCTGACTTTGCTCTTCACCAGGCCCATATTCCTTGAGATCACCAGTTCAAGCAGGGCTTGGTCACTGCAGCCCAGACACCCTCCAATCTTCATCTCCTTAATGAGTTTGTCTGCGTTGGTGAACGTCAGGTCCAGTAACACTTCTCTGGTTGGTTTGTCTAGTACCTGGACGTTATCCTCAATGCACTCCAGGAATTTACGCCTGTGAGCAAGGAGCCGAAGTGAGAACAGCGTGTGAGCTTCAGGCTTCACGATGAAAACCGTGTTCAAGATGAACACATGGAGGCTGGAGGTGCTGCTGGCCTTTTGGGACCTGAGTATTTTGGGCCTTATCTCCTTGGGATGCCATGTACCCCTTACCAGGGGCGGTGCTCTCAGACCCCCTGATGAGGGCTGGGTCTGGCCCAGTTTGGGGCTGGAGCTGTGGAGGAGGAGATGGAGGCAGCAGGACCAGAGGCCCTGGCTGAATGATGAGAATGGCTGCAGGGGGCAGGGGCCCGTTGGCAGGAGCTGAAGAGAGGGGACAAGAGAGGGGCTGGCATGGCCTGGCCCCAGAGGGGCAGCAGCTGGCATGGCCTGGTGACAGAGGGGCAGGAAGAGGGATTGAGCCTGCAGAAGGGACATCTGAAGAGACCGATCTGGAAGGAGCAGCAGGGACACACTCCACAGTCGCTAGCTCTGCAGAGAGCTGGGATGCTGTGTTTTAGGTTACACCTGTGAACAAGGAGCCAGAGTGAGAGCAGTGTTTGGGCTTCAGGCTCAGGATGAAAACCGTGTTCAAGATGAAGATATGGAGGCTGGAGGTGCTGCTGGCCTTTTGGGGCCTGAGCATTTTGGGCCTCTTATCTCCTTGGGGTGCCATGTACCCCTTACTTTCTGGCCCTACCAGTTCTGACCAGCCTCATAGCTAGGATACGCAACACCAAGGCCAAGGTAGGAGCCAGGTTTGGTACCACCCCAAACTCTCCCTGGGCACAGCAGGGATGACCCGAGAGCTGGGCCCATGCCTGAGGCACACTGCAGAGGGTCTATTTAGGAGGCAGTAGTGAAGGGAGGCCATTGCTCTGGCAGCAAGTGCCCTTCTCCACAGCCTCAAAGTCACCTCCACCCAGCACTGGGCTGGGCCCTGTCCCTGTGACCCCATTACCCTTCCCAGGTCCTTGCCTCCTGAGCAGGGGCCATCCTGGCCACGAGGGGACACTCCCCACTGAGCCAGGCTTGCTTTCTGGTGTAGGGCTCTTCTGGGAAGAAAGTGAGCTGGAAGAGCAGGGGGAAGGCACGGAAAGGTGAGCAGTCCCATCCCAGAGCTGTGCCAGGCTCTGCAGCAGCCTCTGGCCATGAGATGCCACTGCCGCCTGGGTCCCCACAGTGGCAGCCCTGGCTCATTCTCCCCTGATGAGGGCTGGGTCCAGCCCAGTTTGGGGCTGGAGCTGTGGAGGAGGTGGTGGAGGTAGCAGGGCCAGAGGCCCTGGGTTAGTGAGGGTGCTGGCTGGACACCCCTGGGGCTCACAGCCAGCTCAGACAGACAGGCCGGAGGAAAGGGCTGATAGGAGCCTCAAGAAGTTCCTTAAGAAGCGCAGCGTCCTGCCCCTGGGGTGGAGCAAGAGGTGGTATGGTGTGCCCTCACGGGATGTGCCTGATGATGCCTGGAGGAGCAACGAGTTCTCTGACTTAGCTCCAATGCTGGAGGGTACCAAGCTCTCTGGTGTCCCCATCTGGCCCCACTTTCTCTCCTCATCCCCCTTTTCTGAAGGCTAAATAACCCCAGTTCCCACAACTGATCCTGGCAGGATTTTTTTTTCAAATTCACCAGGATCTGGCCCTCCATCCCAAAGATGTAAAGATCTCCAGATCCCTGATGGAGTCCCTGAGTACCACAAAAATCTGCCTGGATCTGCAGGGCAAAATGAACAAAACTGCTGAGACTGATGCTCAAGATTTGCACAGAGCACTGACTAAGGTGTCCCCTGTCTGCTAGTGAAACATGCTGTGAGGAATGCGGTGATCCTCTGCTTGGGGACACACACAAGAGGGATTTTTCTGTAGAAAGCAGACTTTGACCTGCTGTTGGACAGTATTTAGAAGTTTTTTGTTTACCTTTGCCTTTTTTCCTGCCAACGAGTTGTTCCTTCTTTCCTAATGAGATGTTCATTCTTCCCTCATCCGTTGGCCTTGAGCTATATCTTCTTTTTACATCTGCTTCTCCTAAGGTTCTCATCTACATCCCTATAGTTAGGATAGTTTGAAGTTCCCATCCACATCCCCGATAATTAGGATATTTTACCGTATGTGTAGCTAAAGACTAATTTGGATAAGTTTTAGCATCTTCTCCATCTCAGTCCCTGCTGCCCTGACAAAGGTCCCTGCCTGGGGACACCAAGTGCAGCTCTGCCCAGGACTACCATGGCAACCACTGCGTGTCAAAGTGATGTCACCATTGCACCACAAACGTGGCCCTATAGAAGTGGGGTTTGGGGGCTTGGCTGTCACTTTGCCTGCGCGTCAGCGAGGAATAAGCTGATCGAGCAGCTGACGAAGGCAAAGTGTGTTGAGGTGGCCACAGTCAGCGTCAGCTGAGTGCGGTAGCGGAGCTGTGCGGAGCAGCACGGTGGTGGGTAGGAGCAGGGTGCTCACTGGGTTTTTCAGGTGCCTAAAGCCCAGACCCCAGGCATCCTTTTGGCTGGGAGGGTTGGGGCTGCTCTCCCGGGGCCACTGCTAAGAGCTGGCTGCTGTGTTTTAGGTTACACCTGTGAGCAAGGAGCCAGAGTGAGAGCAGTGTTTGGGCTTCAGGCTCAGGATGAAAACCGTGTTCAAGATGAAGATATGGAGGCTGGAGGTGCTGCTGGCCTTTTGGGGCCGGAGCATTTTGGGCCTCTATCTCCTTGGGGTGCCATGCAGCCCTTACTTTCTGGCCCTACCAGTTCTGACCAGCCTCATAGCTAGGATACGCAACACCAAAGTGTGTGAAGAGGTGCAAAAATGACAATAGGAGTAAGAAAAGAAAAGGGGAAATTGTGAGAAAGAAAGTTGTATTTCTGCAATAGAATGTGTTTTTGCAGTGGAAAATCCCACTAACCTTGCATATTCAAAAGTGGTTGTGCAGCACAGCAGTGGGCAGTGTGTTAAGCAGGTAAGGGGAAAGTCCCCCTGTCCCAAAATAAGGAGGACAGCTAAGTAAAACAGGACGAGCAGTATGAAATCAGGAAAAACAAAAATCACGGGCACTCTACTCATGAAAGAAGAAAGGGGGGAAAGAAAAGGAAAAATTAACAGTTGGTCAAATAAAATTGTACATGCATGGTATAGAAGGGCATTGAGTACGTTGTGAACCCGCAGTACTCAGCCAATGCGGAAATGGGAGAAATCAGGGCTCCAGGTGGCGTCTCACGAGAACAGAGAGAGGGGGCAATCCCCTCCTTCGCCCTGCTGGCCACGCTGCTTTTGGTGCATCCTGAAAGAGTTGCCAGCTCTGTTCAGCTCCTTTGTCCCTAAGGACACTGCTCCAGGATCTTGATCACTAGGTCTTTAAATAGCTGGAATTTCGATCTTTGGAAGTTAAGAGCCCTGACTTTGCTCTTCACCAGGCCCATATTCCTTGAGATCACCAGTTCAAGCAGGGCTTGGTCACTGCAGCCCAGACACCCTCCAATCTTCATCTCCTTAATGAGTTTGTCTGCGTTGGTGAACGTCAGGTCCAGTAACACTTCTCTGGTTGGTTTGTCTAGTACCTGGACGTTATCCTCAATGCACTCCAGGAATTTACGCCTGTGAGCAAGGAGCCGGAGTGAGAACAGCGTGTGAGCTTCAGGCTTCACGATGAGATCCGTGTTCAAGATGAACACATGGAGGCTGGAGGTGCTGCTGGCCTTTTGGGACCTGAGTAGTTTCGGCCTTATCTCCTTGGGATGCCATGTACCCCTTACCAGGGGCGGTGCTCTCAGACCCCCTGATGAGGGCTGGGTCTGGCCCAGTTTGGGGCTGGAGCTGTGGAGGAGGAGATGGAGGCAGCAGGACCAGAGGCCCTGGCTGTATGATGAGAATGGCTGCAGGGGGCAGGGGCCCGTTGGCAGGAGCTGAAGAGAGGGGACAAGAGAGGGGCTGGCATGGCCTGGCCCCAGAGGGGCAGCAGCTGGCATGGCCTGGTGACAGAGGGGCAGGAAGAGGGATTGAGCCTGCAGAAGGGACATCTGAAGAGACCGATCTGGAAGGAGCAGCAGGGACACACTCCACAGTCGCTAGCTCTGCAGAGAGCTGGGTGCTGTGTTTTAGGTTACACCTGTGAGCAAGGAGCCAGAGTGAGAGCAGTGTTTGGGCTTCAGGCTCAGGATGAAAACCGTGTTCAAGATGAAGATATGGAGGCTGGAGGTGCTGCTGGCCTTTTGGGGCCTGAGCGTTTTGGGCCTCTTATCTCCTGGGGATGCCATGTATCCCTTACTTTCTGGCCCTACCTGTTCTGACCAGCCTCATAGCTAGGATACGCAACACCAAGGCCAAGGTAGGAGCCAGGTTTGGTATCACCCCGAACTCTCCCTGGGCACAGCAGGGATGAGCCGAGAGCTGGGCCCATGCCTGGGGCACTCTGCAGAGGGTCTATTTAGGAGGCAATAGTGAAGGAAGGCCATTGCTCTGGCAGCAAGGGCCCTTCTCCACAGCCTCAAAGTCACCTCCACCCAGCACTGGGCTGGGCCCTGTCCCTCTGACCCCATTACTCTTCCCAGGTCCTTGCGTCCTTAGCAGTGGCAGCCCTGGCTCATTCTCCCCTGATGAGGGCTGGGTCCAGCCCAGTTTGGGGCTGGAGCTGTGGAGGAGGTGGTGGAGGCAGCAGGACCAGAAACCCTGGGTTAGTGAGGGTGCTGGCTGGACACCCCTGGGGCTCACAGCCAGCTCAGACAGACACGCCGGAGGAAAGGGCTGAGAGGAGCCTCAAGAAGTTCCTTAAGAAGCGCAGGGTCCTGCCCCTGGGGTGGAGCAAGCCCGGCACCACCTCCTGCTGGGGGCAGCCGGCAGAGAAGGGCCTGGGGTCCTGGTGGGCACCGAGCTGAACAGGAGCCAGCAAAGGGCCCTCGCCACAAAGAGGGCTGCTGCTCTTGTGGGCTGCACTGGGCAAAGTGCTGCCAGCAGGGCAAGGGAGGACAGGTATTGAGGAGTGAGGGAAAAAATGGGCAATGGCAAAGGCCACCAGGGCAGCCATGGCACCTCACAAAATGGCTGCCAGGGTGGCCATTCCTCACCACAGAATGGCCCCCGGGCAGCCCTCATTGTCCCCAAATGGCTGCCGGGGGTGCTCCTCTCAGCTCTTGGCCAGGCTGCCCAAGAAGAAGGGCCGGGCACAGTTGGGGGCTGGAGATGGTGGAGGAGGGGGTGGCAGAAGCAGGGATGGAGGCCCTGGGTGAGTGAGGCCAGGTGGGGAAGCACCAAGAGTATGAAACTCCGGCAAAGCACAGCTCTCCAAGAGAAATTGATTGTTGCTGGCACTGCTCCCTGCCTCCCTTCATTCCTGCTCAGGGCAAAGCTTCTTCCCTGCAAGAGCTGCAGAAATACCAGGGCAGAGTGGCAGCTCCTTTGCTGATGTATACAGGTCCTGCTTACAAACCTGGGAGCCAAAAGCTCTTGCGTGTTTCTGAGAGCATGTGGAAAAGGGCACAAGGGGTGAGAGGTGGTGTAGTGTGCCCTCATGGGATGTGCCTGATGCCTGGGGGAGGAACAGGTTCTGTGACTTAGCTCCACTGCTGGAGGGTACCAAGCTCTCTGGTGTCCCCATCTGGCCCCACTTTCTCTCCTCATCCCCCTTTTCTGGAGGCTAAATAACCCCAGTTCCCACAACTGATCCTGGCAGGATTTTTTTTTCAAATTCACCAGGATCTGGCCCTCCATCCCAAAGATGTAAAGATCTCCAGATCCCTGATGGAGTCCCTGGGTACCACAAAAATCTGCCTGGACATGCTGGGCAAAATGAACAAAACTGCTGAGACTGATGCTCAAGATTCGCACAGAGCACTGACTAAGGTGTCCCCTGTCTGCTAGTGAAACATGCTGTGAGGAATGTGGTGATCCTCTGCTTGAGGACACACACAAGAGGGATTTTTCTGTAGAAAGCAGACTTTGACCTGCTGTTGGACAGTATTTAGAAGTTTTTTGTTTACCTTTGCCTTTTTTCCTGCCAACAAGTTGTTCCTTCTTTCCTAAAGAGATGTTCATTCTTCCCTCATCCGTTGGCCTTGAGCTATATCTTCTTTTTACACCTGCTTCTCATAAGGTTCTCATCTACATCCCTATAGTTAGGATATTTTGAAGTTCCCATCCACATCCCCGATAATTAGGATATTTTACCGTATGTGTAGCTAAAGACTAATTTGGATAAGTTTTAGCATCTTCCCCATCTCAGTCCCTGCTGCCCTGACAAAGGTCCCTGCCTGGGGACACCAAGTGCAGCTCTGCCCAGGGCTACCATGGCAACCACTGCGTGTCAAAGTGATGTCACCATTGCACCACAATCGTGGCCCTATAGAAGTGGGGTTTGGGGGCTTGGCTGTCACTTTGCCTGCGCGTCAGCGAGGAATAAGCTGATCGAGCAGCTGACGAAGGCAAAGTGTGTTGAGGTGGCCACAGTCAGCGTCAGCTGAGTGCGGTAGCGGAGCTGTGCGGAGCAGCACGGTGGTGGGTAGGAGCAGGGTGCTCGCTGGGTTTTTCAGGTGCCTAAAGCCCAGACCCCAGGCATCCTTTTGGCTGGGAGGGTTGGGGCTGCTCTCCCGGGGCCAGTGCTAAGAGCTGGGTGCTGTGTTTTAGGTTACACCTGTGAGCAAGGAGCCAGAGTGAGAGCAGTGTTTCGGCTTCAGGCTCAGGATGAAAACCGTGTTCAAGATGAAGATATGGAGGCTGGAGGTGCTGCTGGCCTTTTGGGGCCGGAGCATTTTGGGCCTCTATCTCCTTGGGATGCCATGTACCCCTTACCAGGGGCGGTGCTCTCAGACCCCCTGATGAGGGCTGGGTCTGGCCCAGTTTGGGGCTGGAGCTGTGGAGGAGGAGATGGAGGTAGCAGGACCAGAGGCCCTGGCTGAATGATGGGAATGGCTGCAGGGGGCAGGGGCCTGTTGGCAGGAGCTGAAGAGAGGGGAGAAGAGAGGGGCTGGCATGGCCTGGCCTGGCCTGGCCCCAGAGGGGCAGCAGCTGGTATGGCCTGGTGACAGAGGGGCAGGAAGAGGGATTGAGCCTGCAGAAGGGACATCTGAAGAGACCGATCTGGAAGGAGCAGCAGGGACACACTCCACAGTCGCTAGCTCTGCAGAGAGCTGGGATGCTGTGTTTTAGGTTACACCTCTGAGCAAGGAGCCAGAGTGAGAGCAGTGTTTGGGCTTCAGGCTCAGGATGAAAACCGTGTTCAAGATGAAGATATAGAGGCTGGAGGTGCTGCTGGCCTTTTGGGGCCTGAGCATTTTGGGCCTTTATCTCCTTGGGGTGCCATGCACCCCTTACTTTCTGGCCCTACCAGTTCTTACCAGCCTCATAGCTAGGATACACAACACCAAGGCCAAGGTAGGAGCCAGGTTTGGTATCACCCCAAACTCTCCCCGGGCACAGCAGGGATGAGCCGAGAGCTGGGCCCATGCCTGGGGCACTCTGCAGAGGGTCTATTTAGGAGGCAGTAGTGAAGGGAGGCCATTGCTCTGGCAGCAAGGGCCCTTCTCCACAGCCTCAAAGTCACCTCCATCCAGCACTGGGCTGGGCCCTGTCCCTGTGACCCCATTACCCTTCCCAGGTCCTTGCCTCCTGAGCAGGGGCCATCCTGGCCACGAGGGGACACTCCCCACTGAGCCAGGCTTGCTTTCTGGTGTAGGGCTCTTCTGGGAAGAAAGTGAGCTGGAAGAGCAGGGGGAAGGCACGGAAAGGTGAGCAGTCCCATCCCAGAGCTGTGCCAGGCTCTGCAGCAGCCTCTGGCCATGAGATGCCACTGCCGCCTGGGTCCCCACAGTGGCAGCCCTGGCTCATTCTCCCCTGATGAGGGCTGGGTCCAGCCCAGTTTGGGGCTGGAGCTGTGGAGGAGGTGGTGGAGGTAGCAGGGCCAGAGGCCCTGGGTTAGTGAGGGTGCTGGCTGGACACCCCTGGGGCTCACAGCCAGCTCAGACAGACAGGCCAGAGGAAAGGGCTGATAGGAGCCTCAAGAAGTTCCTTAAGAAGCGCAGCGTCCTGCCCCTGGGGTGGAGCAAGAGGTGGTATAGTGTGCCCTCACGGGATGTGCCTGATGATGCCTGGAGGAGCAACGAGTTCTCTGACTTAGCTCCACTGCTGGAGGGTACCAAGCTCTCTGGTGTCCCCATCTGGCCCCACTTTCTCTCCTCATCCCCCTTTTCTGAAGGCTAAATAACCCCAGTTCCCACAACTGATCCTGGCAGGATTTTTTTTTCAAATTCACCAGGATCTGGCCCTCCATCCCAAAGATGTAAAGATCTCCAGATCCCTGATGGAGTCCCTGGGTACCACAAAAATCTGCCTGGATCTGCAGGGCAAAATGAACAAAACTGCTGAGACTGATGCTCAAGATTTGCACAGAGCACTGACTAAGGTGTCCCCTGTCTGCTAGTGAAACATGCTGTGAGGAATGCGGTGATCCTCTGCTTGGGGACACACACAAGAGGGATTTTTCTGTAGAAAGCAGACTTTGACCTGCTGTTGGACAGTATTTAGAAGTTTTTTGTTTACCTTTGCCTTTTTTCCTGCCAACGAGTTGTTCCTTCTTTCCTAATGAGATGTTCATTCTTCCCTCATCCGTTGGCCTTGAGCTATATCTTCTTTTTACATCTGCTTCTCCTAAGGTTCTCATCTACATCCCTATAGTTAGGATATTTTGAAGTTCCCATCCACATCCCCGATAATTAGGATATTTTACCACATGTGTAGCTAAAGACTAATTTGGATAAGTTTTAGCATCTTCTCCATCTCAGTCCCTGCTGCCCTGACAAAGGTCCCTGCCTGGGGACACCAAGTGCAGCTCTGCCCAGGACTACCATGGCAACCACTGCGTGTCAAAGTGATGTCACCATTGCACCACAAACGTGGCCCTATAGAAGTGGGGTTTGGGGGCTTGGCTGTCACTTTGCCTGCGCGTCAGCGAGGAATAAGCTGATCGAGCAGCTGACGAAGGCAAAGTGTGTTGAGGTGGCCACAGTCAGCGTCAGCTGAGTGCGGTAGCGGAGCTGTGCAGAGGAGCACGGTGGTGGGTAGGAGCAGGGTGCTCGCTGGGTTTTTCAGGTGCCTAAAGCCCAGACCTCAGGCATCCTTTTGGCTGGGAGGGTTGGGGCTGCTCTCCCGGGGCCAGTGCTAAGAGCTGGGTGCTGTGTTTTAGGTTACACCTGTGAGCAAGGAGCCAGAGTGAGAGCAGTGTTTCGGCTTCAGGCTCAGGATGAAAACCGTGTTCAAGATGAAGATACGGAGGCTGGAGGTGCTGCTGGCCTTTTGGGGCCTGAGCATTTTGGGCCTTATCTCCTTGGGATGCCATGTACCCCTTACCAGGGGCGGTGCTCTCAGACCCCCTGATGAGGGCTTAGTCTGGCCCAGTTTGGGGCTGGAGCTGTGGAGGAGGAGATGGAGGCAGCAGGACCAGAGGCCCTGGCTGAATGATGAGAATGGCTGCAGGGGGCAGGGGCCCGTTGGCAGGAGCTGAAGAGAGGGGACAAGAGAGGGGCTGGCATGGCCTGGCCTGGCCAGGCCCCAGAGGGGCAGCAGCTGGCATGGCCTGGTGACAGAGGGGCAGGAAGAGGGATTGAGCCTGCAGAAGGGACATCTGAAGAGACCGATCTGGAAGGAGCAGCAGGGACACACTCCACAGTCGCTAGCTCTGCAGAGAGCTGGGATGCTGTGTTTAAGGTTACACCTGTGAACAAGGAGCCAGAGTGAGAGCAGTGTTTGGGCTTCAGGCTCAGGATGAAAACCGTGTTCAAGATGAAGATATGGAGGCTGGAGGTGCTGCTGGCCTTTTGGGGCCTGAGCATTTTGGGCCTTTATCTCCTTGGGGTGCCATGCACACCTTACTTTCTGGCCCTACCAGTTCTTACCAGCCTCATAGCTAGGATACGCAACACCAAGGCCAAGGTAGGAGCCAGGTTTGGTATCACCCCAAACTCTCCCCGGGCACAGCAGGGATGAGCCGAGAGCTGGGCCCATGCCTGGGGCACTCTGCAGAGGGTCTATTTAGGAGGCAGTAGTGAAGGGAGGCCATTGCTCTGGCAGCAAGGGCCCTTCTCCACAGCCTCAAAGTCACCTCCACCCAGCACTGGGCTGGGCCCTGTCCCTGTGACCCCATTACCCTTCCCAGGTCCTTGCCTCCTGAGCAGGGGCCATCCTGGCCACGAGGGGACACTCCCCACTGAGCCAGGCTTGCTTTCTGGTGTAGGGCTCTTCTGGGAAGAAAGTGAGCTGGAAGAGCAGGGGGAAGGCATGGAAAGGTGAGCAGTCCCATCCCAGAGCTGTGCCAGGCTCTGCAGCAGCCTCTGGCCATGAGATGCCACTGCCGCCTGGGTCCCCACAGTGGCAGCCCTGGCTCATTCTCCCCTGATGAGGGCTGGGTCCAGCCCAGTTTGGGGCTGGAGCTGTGGAGGAGGTGGTGGAGGTAGCAGGGCCAGAGGCCCTGGGTTAGTGAGGGTGCTGTCTGGACACCCCTGGGGCTCACAGCCAGCTCAGACAGACAGGCCGGAGGAAAGGGCTGATAGGAGCCTCAAGAAGTTCCTTAAGAAGCGCAGCGTCCTGCCCCTGGGGTGGAGCAAGAGGTGGTATAGTGTGCCCTCACGGGATGTGCCTGATGATGCCTGGAGGAGCAACGAGTTCTCTGACTTAGCTCCAATGCTGGAGGGTACCAAGCTCTCTGGTGTCCCCATCTGGCCCCACTTTCTCTCCTCATCCCCCTTTTCTGAAGGCTAAATAACCCCAGTTCCCACAACTGATCCTGGCAGGATTTTTTTTTCAAATTCACCAGGATCTGGCCCTCCATCCCAAAGATGTAAAGATCTCCAGATCCCTGATGGAGTCCCTGGGTACCACAAAAATCTGCCTGGATCTGCAGGGCAAAATGAACAAAACTGCTGAGACTGATGCTCAAGATTTGCACAGAGCACTGACTAAGGTGTCCCCTGTCTGCTAGTGAAACATGCTGTGAGGAATGCGGTGATCCTCTGCTTGGGGACACACACAAGAGGGATTTTTCTGTAGAAAGCAGACTTTGACCTGCTGTTGGACAGTATTTAGAAGTTTTTTGTTTACCTTTGCCTTTTTTCCTGCCAACGAGTTGTTCCTTCTTTCCTAATGAGATGTTCATTCTTCCCTCATCCGTTGGCCTTGAGCTATATCTTCTTTTTACATCTGCTTCTCCTAAGGTTCTCATCTACATCCCTATAGTTAGGATATTTTGAAGTTCCCATCCACATCCCCGATAATTAGGATATTTTACCACATGTGTAGCTAAAGACTAATTTGGATAAGTTTTAGCATCTTCTCCATCTCAGTCCCTGCTGCCCTGACAAAGGTCCGTGCCTGGGGACACCAAGTGCAGCTCTGCCCAGGACTACCATGGCAACCACTGCGTGTCAAAGTGATGTCACCATTGCACCACAAACGTGGCCCTATAGAAGTGGGGTTTGGGGGCTTGGCTGTCACTTTGCCTGCGCGTCAGCGAGGAATAAGCTGATCGAGCAGCTGACGAAGGCAAAGTGTGTTGAGGTGGCCACAGTCAGCGTCAGCTGAGTGCGGTAGCGGAGCTGTGCGGAGGAGCACGGTGGTGGGTAGCAGCAGGGTGCTCGCTGGGTTTTTCAGGTGCCTAAAGCCCAGACCCCAGGCATCCTTTTGGCTGGGAGGGTTGGGGCTGCTCTCCCGGGGCCACTGCTAAGAGCTGGGTGCTGTGTTTTAGGTTACACCTGTGAGCAAGGAGCCAGAGTGAGAGCAGTGTTTGGGCTTCAGGCTCAGGATGAAAACCGTGTTCAAGATGAAGATATGGAGGCTGGAGGTGCTGCTGGCCTTTTAGGGCCTGAGCATTTTGGGCCTTATCTCCTTGGGGTGCCATGCAGCCCTTACTTTCTGGCCCTACCAGTTCTGACCAGCCTCATAGCTAGGATACGCAACACCAAGGCCAAGGTAGGAGCCAGGTTTGGTATCACCCCAAACTCTCCCCGGGCACAGCAGGCACAGCATGGAACACAATCCACAGTCGCTAGCTAGGAATGCGGTGATCCTCTGCTTGGGGACACATGAGACCAAGCAGGAAGGAGAAGCAGGGACACACTGCACAGTCACTAGCTCCGTGGCTGTGAGTGGAGCAGGACAGGAGGACTCTCTCCACACCGCAGTCCCTATGTGGTCTCTGCTCCCGTGGGCACAGCCACCCTCCCCAAATGCCCTTGACCAGCTGCAGAGAGCTGGGATGGAGCCACTGCTGCAGGAGGCATTCAGGGGCCTACGTCAGAGTAGCTTGGTGCAGTGTCTCCAGCTCTCCTGGGGACAGATTAAGAGCAGAGTGTGGAGAAACACTCAGAAAATGACTGGCTAGCTCCCCCCCCCCTCAACGTTTTGGGACCACAAGGAAAAGGGCAGAATAGAAGCAACACGAAAAGTGTAGCTGCATCAGCAAGACATCTGCCAGAGGAGAAAGCAGCTGGCCATCAAGGAAGAACTGTTGGGGCTACAAGCTCAGGATTCACCAGGATCCAGCTCTCCATCCCAAATATGCAAGAGATCTCCAGATCCCTGATGGAATCCCTGAATCTCAAAGAAATCTGCCGGGACCTGCTGAGCAAACTGAACAAAATTAATGAGGGAGATACTCAAGACTTGGACAGAGCATTGAATAATTCCCAGTCTGCCTGAAGTGCCGTCGGTGCCTCACGAGCAGCTGTCCATGCCACACACAGCCCGTTGCAGACAGGTCCATTGGCTCCTCCACATGACACTGCAGAACCTGTCTGTGACACTGGTGTCACTTCTTGGCAAGAGTATTTAAGAAAAGGCAAACCCACCAGACAGGTATTGAGGAGTGAGGGAAAAAGTGGGGAATGACGAAGGCCAAGGGCAGGGGAGGAGGTGGGCTAGGAGTGTGGGGGAGGACACTTTCCAGGGTGACCCCCCCAGCACCCCTCTGCGCTCTGGACACTGTCCAGTGCCCAGAAGCCCTGATGGCATCCCTGGACACCACAGAAATCTGCCTGGACCTGCTGACCGAACTGAACAAAATTAATGAGAGTGATGCTCAACACTTGTATAGAGCATTGAATAAGGTATTCCCTGTCTGCCTGAAGTGCCATCGGTGCCTCACGAGCAGCTGTCCACACCACAGCAAGACTGCAGCAACCCATGCTGTGTCCATGCTGACCATCTTCATCCACTCCCTGAACATCCTGCTGCTTGTGGAGGAGATCAAACTGAAGGTGGAGCTAGGCTTTGAACTGTCTGTCTTTGGGAAGGTGGTACACAAATGGAAGAAAACTCTGGAGCTACCTGACCCTGCTGGAAATGAAGAATGCTTTGAGGAACGCTGTGAGGTATGCGGTGAGCCTCTCCCAAGGGACACACAAGAGGGATCGAGCCTACCGAATGGACATCTGAAGAGACCAGGCAGGAAGGAGCAGTGTGGGACACGCTTCACAGTCGCCAGACCTGTGACTGCGCATGGAGTAGGACAGGGGAAGTCTCTCCACACGCCAGATCCCATGTGGCCTCTGCCCGCATGGGCACAGCCACCTGTCCCAAATGCGCTTGATCAGCTTCAGAGAGCTGGGATGGAGCCACTGCCAGGCTGGGGGTGTCAGACCCATCTGCCCACTGAGGCAGGGACCGGCACCCTCGGGGGAGCTCAGCACCCTGCTGCAGCAGTGGGAAGGGGAGCAAGAGCTGGGGCTGCATTGCGGGAGCCGTGGGAGAGCTCCCCAAATGATCCTTGAAGGGACACTGAAAAATGGAGCCCTAGGCTGTGCAAGGGGCCAGCCCTGCCCCTTCTGGGGCGCTGGCAGAGGCAGGGAAGCGTCCAGCAGCACAAGCCTCTTCCCAGGGCCACCAAGCCAGCACGGGTGCTGGCTGGACACCCCTGGGGCTCACAGCCAGCTCAGACAGACAGGCCGGAGGAAAGGGCTGAGAGGAGCCTCAAGAAGTTCCTTAAGAAGCGCAGGGTCCTGCCCCTGGGGTGGAGCAAGCCCAGCACCGCCTCCTGCTGGGGGCAGCCGGCTGGAAGCAGCCTGGCACAGAAGGGCCTGGGGTCCTGGTGGGCACCGAGCTGAACAGGAGCCAGCAAAGGGCCCTCGCCACAAAGAGGGCTGCTGCTCTGTTGGGCTGCACTGGGCAAAGTGCTGCCAGCAGGACAAGGGAGGACAGGTATTGAGGAGTGAGGGAAAAAATGGGCAATGGCAAAGGCCACCAGGGCAGCCATGGCACCTCACAAAATGGCTGCCAGGGTGGCCATTCCTCACCACAGAATGGCCCCCGGGCAGCCCTCATTGTCCCCAAATGGCTGCCGGGGGTGCTCCTCTCAGCTCTTGGCCAGGCTGCCCAAGAAGAAGGGCCGGGCACAGTTGGGGGCTGGAGCTTGTGGAGGAGGGGGTGGCAGAAGCAGGGATGGAGGCCCTGGGTGAGTGAGGCCAGGTGGGGAAGCACCAAGAGTACGACACTCCGGCAAAGCACAGCTCTCCAAGAGAAACTGATTGTTGCTGGCACTGCTCCCTGCCTCCCTTCATTCCTGCTCAGGGCAAAGCTTCTTCCCTGCAAGAGCTGCAGAAATACCAGGGCAGAGTGGCAGCTCCTTTGCTGATGTATACAGGTCCTGCTTACAAACCTGGGAGCCAAAAGCTCTTGCTTGTTTCTGAGAGCATGTGGAAAAGGGCACAAGGGGTGAGAGGTGGTGCAGTGTGCCCTCATGGGATGTGCCTGATGATGCCTGGAGGAGCAAGAAGTTCTCTGACTTAGCTCCCCTGCTGGAGGGTACCAAGCTCTCTGGTGCCCCCATCTGGCCCCACTTTCTCTCCTCATCCCCCTTTTCTGGAGGCTAAATAACCCCAGTTCCCACAACTGATCCTGGCAGGATTTTTTTTTCAAATTCACCAGGATCTGGCCCTCCATCCCAAAGATGTAAAGATCTCCAGATCCCTGATGGAGTCCCTGGGTACCACAAAAATCTGCCTGGACCTGCTGGTCAAAATGAACAAAACTGCTGAGACTGATGATCAAGATTCGCACAGAGCACTGAATAAGGTGTCCCCTGTCTGCTAGTGAAACATGCTGTGAGGAATGTGGTGATCCTCTGCTTGGGGACACACACAAGAGGGATTTTTCTGTAGAAAGCAGACTTTGACCTGCTGTTGGACAGTATTTAGAAGTTTTTTGTTTACCTTTGCCTTTTTTCCTGCCAACGAGTTGTTCCTTCTTTCCTAACGAGATGTTCATTCTTCCCTCAGCCGTTGGCCTTGAGCAATATCTTCTTTTTACATCTGCTTCTCCTAAGGTTCTCATCTACATCCCTATAGTTAGGATATTTTGAAGTTCCCATCCACATCCCCGATAATTAGGATATTTTACCACATGTGTAGCTAAAGACTAATTTGGATAAGTTTTAGCATCTTCCCCATCTCAGTCCCTGCTGCCCTGACAAAGGTCCCTGCTTGGGGACACCAAGTGCAGCTCTGCCCAGGGCTACCATGGCAACCATTATGTGGTCAAAGTGATGTCACCATTGCACCACAAACGTGGCCCTATAGAAGTGGGGTTTGGGGGCTTGGCTGTCACTTTGCCTGCGCGTCAGCGAGGAATAAGCTGATCGAGCAGCTGACGAAGGCAAAGTGTGTTGAGGTGGCCACAGTCAGCGTCAGCTGAGTGCGGTAGCGGAGCTGTGCGGAGGAGCACGGTGGTGGGTAGGAGCAGGGTGCTCGCTGGGTTTTTCGGGTGCCTAAAGCCCAGACCCCAGGCATCCTTTTGGCTGGGAGGGTTGGGGCTGCTCTCCCGGGGCCACTGCTAAGAGCTGGCTGCTGTGTTTTAGGTTACACCTGTGAGCAAGGAGCCAGAGTGAGAGCAGTGTTTGGGCTTCAGGCTCAGGATGAAAACCGTGTTCAAGATGAAGATACGGAGGCTGGAGGTGCTGCTGGCCTTTTGGGGCCTGAGCATTTTGGGCCCCTATCTCCTTGGGGTGCCATGCAGCCCTTACTTTCTGGCCCTACCAGTTCTGACCAGCCTCATAGCTAGGATACGCAACACCAAAGAGCTGTTGCGTATCCTAGGATCCATAGCTAGGATACGCAACACCAAAGTGTGTGAAGAGGTGTAAAAATGACAAAAGGAGTAAGAAAATAAAAGGAGAAATTGTGAGAAAGAAAGTTGTGTTTCTGCAATAGAAGGTGTTTTTGCAGTGGAAAATTGCACTAACTTTGTATATTCAAACGTGATTGTGCAACATAGCAGTGGGGAGTATGTTAAGCAGGTAAGGGGAAAGTCCCCCTGTCCCAAAATAAGGAAGATAGCTAAGAAAAACAGGATGAGCAGTATGAAATCAGGAAAAACAAAGATCAGTGTCCCTCTAGTCACAAGAGGAGAAGAAGGAAGGAAAAAAAAAAGGGAAAAAAGGAGAAAGACGAATTAACGATTGGTCAAATAAAATTGTACATATTCGGTATAGAAGGGCATCAAGTAGATTTTGAACCTGCAGTACTCAGTCATTGAGGAAACGGGAGAATTCAGGTGTCAGGTAATAGGGAAAAGAAGGTTAGGAGAAACTTTTACTGTGCGCTCCTGCTTGCAGGACGCCTGCCATTACAATTGCGAATAAGATAGCTTCACAGAAGATCCCCTCCGAGAAAATTATTGGTATTTTTCTCACAGGACCCTTTTGCCCACTGAGGCAGGGAGCGGCACCCTCGGGGGAGCTCAGCACCCTGCTGCAGCAGTGGGAAGGGGAGCAAGAGCTGGGGCTGCATTGCGGGAGGCTCCCCAAATGCTCTTTGAGGGACATTGAGAAACGGAGCCCTAGGCTGTGCAAAGGACCAGCCCTGCCCTGCTGTGCCCTTTCTGGGGCGCTGGCAGAGGCAGGGAAGCGTCCAGCAGCACAATCCTCTTCCCAGGGCCACCAAGCCAGCATGGGTGCTGGCTGGACACCCCTGGGGCTCACAGCCAGCTCAGACAGACAGGCCGGAGGAAAGGGCTGAGAGGAGCCTCAAGAAGTTCGTTAAGAAGCGCAGCGTCCTGCCCCTGGGGTGGAGCAAGAGGTGGTGTAGTGTGCCCTCATGGGATGTGCCTGATGATGCCTGGAGGAGCAACGAGTTCTCTGACTTAGCTCCACTGCTGGAGGGTACCAAGCTCTCTGGTGTCCCCATCTGGCCCCACTTTCTCTCCTCATCCCCCTTTTCTGGAGGCTAAATAACCCCAGTTCCCACAACTGATCCTGGCAGGATTTTTTTTTCAAATTCACCAGGATCTGGCCCTCCATCCCAAAGATGTAAAGATCTCCAGATCCCTGATGGAGTCCCTGGGTACCACAAAAATCTGCCTGGACCTGCTGGTCAAAATGAACAAAACTACTGAGACTGATGATCAAGATTCGCACAGAGCACTGAATAAGGTGTCCCCTGTCTGCTAGTGAAACATGCTGTGAGGAATGTGGTGATCCTCTGCTTGGGGACACACACAAGAGGGATTTTTCTGTAGAAAGCAGACTTTGACCTGCTGTTGGACAGTATTTAGAAGTTTTTTGTTTACCTTTGCCTTTTTTCCTGCCAACGAGTTGTTCCTTCTTTCCTAACGAGATGTTCATTCTTCCCTCAGCCGTTGGCCTTGAGCAATATCTTCTTTTTACATCTGCTTCTCATAAGGTTCTCATCTACATCCCTATAGTTAGGATATTTTGAAGTTCCCATCCACATCCCCGATAATTAGGATATTTTACCACATGTGTAGCTAAAGACTAATTTGGATAAGTTTTAGCATTTTCCCCATCTCAGTCCCTGCTGCCCTGACAAAGGTCCCTGCTTGGGGACACCAAGTGCAGCTCTGCCCAGGGCTACCATGGCAACCATTATGTGGTCAAAGTGATGTCACCATTGCACCACAAACGTGGCCCTATAGAAGTGGGGTTTGGGGGCTTGGCTGTCACTTTGCCTGCGCGTCAGCGAGGAATAAGCTGATCGAGCAGCTGACGAAGGCAAAGTGTGTTGAGGTGGCCACAGTCAGCGTCAGCTGAGTGCGGTAGCAGAGCTGTGCGGAGGAGCACGGTGGTGGGTAGGAGCAGGGTGCTCGCTGGGTTTTTCGGGTGCCTAAAGCCCAGACCCCAGGCATCCTTTTGGCTGGGAGGGTTGGGGCTGCTCTCCCGGGGCCACTGCTAAGAGCTGGCTGCTGTGTTTTAGGTTACACCTGTGAGCAAGGAGCCAGAGTGAGAGCAGTGTTTGGGCTTCAGGCTCAGGATGAAAACCGTGTTCAAGATGAAGATACGGAGGCTGGAGGTGCTGCTGGCCTTTTGGGGCCTGAGCATTTTGGGCCCCTATCTTCTTGGGGTGCCATGCACCCCTTACTTTCTGGCCCTACCAGTTCTGACCAGCCTCATAGCTAGGATACGCAACACCAAGGCCAAGGTAGGAGCCAGGTTTGGTATCACCCCAAACTCTCCCCGGGCACAGCAGGCACAGCATGGAACACAATCCACAGTCGCTAGCTAGGAATGCGGTGATCCTCTGCTTGGGGACACATGAGACCAAGCAGGAAGGAGAAGCAGGGACACACTGCACAGTCACTAGCTCCGTGGCTGTGAGTGGAGCAGGACAGGAGGACTCTCTCCACACCACAGTCCCTATGTGGTCTCTGCTCCCATGGGCACAGCCACCCTCCCCAAATGCCCTTGACCAGCTGCAGAGAGCTGGGATGGAGCCACTGCTGCAGGAGGCATTCAGGGGCCTATGTCAGGGTAGCTTGATGCAGTGTCTCCAGCTCTCCTGGGGACAGATTAAGAGCAGAGTGTGGAGAAACACTCAGAAAATGACTGGCTAGCTCCCCCCCCCCCCCCAACGTTTTGGGACCACAAGGAAAAGGGCAGAATAGAAGCAACACGAAAAGTGTAGCTGCATCAGCAAGACATCTGCCAGAGGAGAAAGCAGCTGGCCATCAAGGAAGAACTGTTGGGGCTACAAGCTCAGGATTCACCAGGATCCAGCTCTCCATCCCAAATATGCAAGAGATCTCCAGATCCCTGATGGAATCCCTGAATCTCAAAGAAATCTGCCGGGACCTGCTGAGCAAACTGAACAAAATTAATGAGGGAGATACTCAAGACTTGGACAGAGCATTGAATAATTCCCAGTCTGCCTGAAGTGCCGTCGGTGCCTCACGAGCAGCTGTCCATGCCACACACAGCCCGTTGCAGACAGGTCCATTGGCTCCTCCACATGACACTGCAGAACCTGTCTGTGACACTGGTGTCACTTCTTGGCAAGAGTATTTAAGAAAAGGCAAACCCACCAGACAGGTATTGAGGAGTGAGGGAAAAAGTGGGGAATGACGAAGGCCAAGGGCAGGGGAGGAGGTGGGCTAGGAGTGTGGGGGAGGACACTTTCCAGGGTGACCCCCCCAGCACCCCTCTGCGCTCTGGACACTGTCCAGTGCCCAGAAGCCCTGATGGCATCCCTGGACACCACAGAAATCTGCCTGGACCTGCTGACCGAACTGAACAAAATTAATGAGAGTGATGCTCAACACTTGTATAGAGCATTGAATAAGGTATTCCCTGTCTGCCTGAAGTGCCATCGGTGCCTCACGAGCAGCTGTCCACACCACAGCAAGACTGCAGCAACCCATGCTGTGTCCATGCTGACCATCTTCATCCACTCCCTGAACATTCTGCTGCTTGTGGAGGAGATCAAACTGAAGGTGGAGCTAGGCTTTGAACTGTCTGTCTTTGGGAAGGTGGTACACAAATGGAAGAAAACTCTGGAGCTACCTGACCCTGCTGGAAATGAAGAATGCTTTGAGGAACGCTGTGAGGTATGCGGTGAGCCTCTCCCAAGGGACACACAAGAGGGATCGAGCCTACCGAATGGACATCTGAAGAGACCAGGCAGGAAGGAGCAGTGTGGGACACGCTTCACAGTCGCCAGACCTGTGACTGCGCATGGAGTAGGACAGGGGAAGTCTCTCCACACGCCAGATCCCATGTGGCCTCTGCCCGCATGGGCACAGCCACCTGTCCCAAATGCGCTTGATCAGCTTCAGAGAGCTGGGATGGAGCCACTGCCAGGCTGGGGGTGTCAGACCCATCTGCCCACTGAGGCAGGGACCGGCACCCTCGGGGGAGCTCAGCACCCTGCTGCAGCAGTGGGAAGGGGAGCAAGAGCTGGGGCTGCATTGCGGGAGCCGTGGGAGAGCTCCCCAAATGATCCTTGAAGGGACACTGAAAAATGGAGCCCTAGGCTGTGCAAGGGGCCAGCCCTGCCCCTTCTGGGGCGCTGGCAGAGGCAGGGAAGCGTCCAGCAGCACAAGCCTCTTCCCAGGGCCACCAAGCCAGCACGGGTGCTGGCTGGACACCCCTGGGGCTCACAGCCAGCTCAGACAGACAGGCCGGAGGAAAGGGCTGAGAGGAGCCTCAAGAAGTTCCTTAAGAAGCGCAGGGTCCTGCCCCTGGGGTGGAGCAAGCCCAGCACCGCCTCCTGCTGGGGGCAGCCGGCTGGAAGCAGCCTGGCACAGAAGGGCCTGGGGTCCTGGTGGGCACCGAGCTGAACAGGAGCCAGCAAAGGGCCCTCGCCACAAAGAGGGCTGCTGCTCTGTTGGGCTGCACTGGGCAAAGTGCTGCCAGCAGGACAAGGGAGGACAGGTATTGAGGAGTGAGGGAAAAAATGGGCAATGGCAAAGGCCACCAGGGCAGCCATGGCACCTCACAAAATGGCTGCCAGGGTGGCCATTCCTCACCACAGAATGGCCCCCGGGCAGCCCTCATTGTCCCCAAATGGCTGCCGGGGGTGCTCCTCTCAGCTCTTGGCCAGGCTGCCCAAGAAGAAGGGCCGGGCACAGTTGGGGGCTGGAGCTTGTGGAGGAGGGGGTGGCAGAAGCAGGGATGGAGGCCCTGGGTGAGTGAGGCCAGGTGGGGAAGCACCAAGAGTACGACACTCCGGCAAAGCACAGCTCTCCAAGAGAAACTGATTGTTGCTGGCACTGCTCCCTGCCTCCCTTCATTCCTGCTCAGGGCAAAGCTTCTTCCCTGCAAGAGCTGCAGAAATACCAGGGCAGAGTGGCAGCTCCTTTGCTGATGTATACAGGTCCTGCTTACAAACCTGGGAGCCAAAAGCTCTTGCTTGTTTCTGAGAGCATGTGGAAAAGGGCACAAGGGGTGAGAGGTGGTGCAGTGTGCCCTCACGGGATGTGCCTGATGATGCCTGGAGGAGCAACGAGTTCTCTGACTTAGCTCCAATGCTGGAGGGTACCAAGCTCTCTGGTGTCCCCATCTGGCCCCACTTTCTCTCCTCATCCCCCTTTTCTGAAGGCTAAATAACCCCAGTTCCCACAACTGATCCTGGCAGGATTTTTTTTTCAAATTCACCAGGATCTGGCCCTCCATCCCAAAGATGTAAAGATCTCCAGATCCCTGATGGAGTCCCTGGGTACCACAAAAATCTGCCTGGATCTGCAGGGCAAAATGAACAAAACTGCTGAGACTGATGCTCAAGATTTGCACAGAGCACTGACTAAGGTGTCCCCTGTCTGCTAGTGAAACATGCTGTGAGGAATGCGGTGATCCTCTGCTTGGGGACACACACAAGAGGGATTTTTCTGTAGAAAGCAGACTTTGACCTGCTGTTGGACAGTATTTAGAAGTTTTTTGTTTACCTTTGCCTTTTTTCCTGCCAACGAGTTGTTCCTTCTTTCCTAATGAGATGTTCATTCTTCCCTCATCCGTTGGCCTTGAGCTATATCTTCTTTTTACACCTGCTTCTCCTAAGGTTCTCATCTACATCCCTATAGTTAGGATATTTTGAAGTTCCCATCCACATCCCCGATAATTAGGATATTTTACCGTATGTGTAGCTAAAGACTAATTTGGATAAGTTTTAGCATCTTCTCCATCTCAGTCCCTGCTGCCCTGACAAAGGTCCCTGCCTGGGGACACCAAGTGCAGCTCTGCCCAGGGCTACCATGGCAACCATTATGTGGTCAAAGTGATGTCACCATTGCACCACAAACGTGGCCCTATAGAAGTGGGGTTTGGGGGCTTGGCTGTCATTTTGCCTGCGCGTCAGCGAGGAATAAGCTGATCGAGCAGCTGACGAAGGCAAAGTGTGTTGAGGTGGCCACAGTCAGCGTCAGCTGAGTGCGGTAGCGGAGCTGTGCGGAGGAGCACGGTGGTGGGTAGGAGCAGGGTGCTCGCTGGGTTTTTCAGGTGCCTAAAGCCCAGACCCCAGGCATCCTTTTGGCTGGGAGGGTTGGGGCTGCTCTCCCGGGGCCACTGCTAAGAGCTGGGTGCTGTGTTTTAGGTTACACCTGTAAGCAAGGAGCCAGAGTGAGAGCAGTGTTTGGGCTTCAGGCTCAGGATGAAAACCGTGTTCAAGATGAAGATATGGAGGCTGGAGGTGCTGCTGGCCTTTTGGGGCCTGAGCATTTTGGGCCTCTATCTCCTTGCGGTGCCATGCACCCCTTACTTTCTGGCCCTACCAGTTCTGACCAGCCTCATAGCTAGGATACGCAACACCAAAGTGTGTGAAGAGGTGCAAAAATGACAATAGGAGTAAGAAAAGAAAAGGGGAAATTGTGAGAAAGAAAGTTGTATTTCTGCAATAGAATGTGTTTTTGCAGTGGAAAATCCCACTAACCTTGCATATTCAAAAGTGGTTGTGCAGCATAGCAGTGGGCAGTGTGTTAAGCAGGTAAGGGGAAAGTCCCCCTGTCCCAAAATAAGGAGGATAGCTAAGTAAAACAGGATGAGCAGTATGAAATCAGGAAAAACAAAAATCACGGGCACTCTACTCATGAAAGAAGAAGGGGGGGGAAAGAAAAGGAAAAATTAACAGTTGGTCAAATAAAATTGTACATGCATGGTATAGGAGGGCATTGAGCACGTTGTGAACCCGCAGTACTCAGCCAATGCGGAAATGGGAGAAATCAGGGCTCCAGGTGGCGTCTCACGACAGCAGAGCTTAGGGGGCAATCCCCTCCTTCGCCCTGCTGGCCACGCTGCTTTTGGTGCATCCTGAAAGAGTTGCCAGCTCTGTTCAGCTCCTTTGTCCCTAAGGACACTGCTCCAGGATCTTGATCACTAGGTCTTTAAATAGCTGGAATTTCGATCTTTGGAAGTTAAGAGCCCTGACTTTGCTCTTCACCAGGCCCATATTCCTTGAGATCACCAGTTCAAGCAGGGCTTGGTCACTGCAGCCCAGACACCCTCCAATCTTCATCTCCTTAATGAGTTTGTCTGCGTTGGTGAACGTCAGGTCCAGTAACACTTCTCTGGTTGGTTTGTCTAGTACCTGGACGTTATCCTCAATGCACTCCAGGAATTTACGCCTGTGAGCAAGGAGCCGGAGTGAGAACAGCGTGTGAGCTTCAGGCTTCAGGATGAAAACCGTGTTCATGATGAACACATGGAGGCTGGAGGTGCTGCTGGCCTTTTGGGACCTGAGAATTTTGGGCCTTATCTCCTCGGGATGCCATGTACCCCTTACCAGGGGCGGTGCTCTCAGACCCCCTGATGAGGGCTGGGTCTGGCCCAGTTTGGGGCTGGAGCTGTGGAGGAGGAGATGGAGGCAGCAGGACCAGAGGCCCTGGCTGAATGATGAGAATGGCTGCAGGGGGCAGGGGCCCGTTGGCAGGAGCTGAAGAGAGGGGACAAGAGAGGGGCTGGCCTGGCCTGGCCCCAGAGGGGCAGCAGCTGGCATGGCCTAGTGACAGAGGGGCAGGAAGAGGGATTGAGCCTGAAGAAGGGACATCTGAAGAGACCAATCTGGAAGGAGCAGCAGGGACACACTCCACAGACGCTAGCTCTGCAGAGAGCTGGGATGCTGTGTTTTAGGTTACACCTGTGAACAAGGAGCCAGAGTGAGAGCAGTGTTTGGGCTTCAGGCTCAGGATGAAAACCGTGTTCAAGATGAAGATACGGAGGCTGGAGGTGCTGCTGGCCTTTTGGGGCCTGAGCATTTTGGGCCTTTATCTCCTTGGGGTGCCATGCACCCCTTACTTTCTGGCCCTACCTGTTCTGACCAGCCTCATAGCTAGGATACGCAACACCAAGGCCAAGGTAGGAGCCAGGTTTGGTATCACCCCAAACTCTCCCCGGGCACAGCAGGGATGAGCCGAGAGCTGGGCCCATGCCTGGGGCACTCTGCAGAGGGTCTATTTAGGAGGCAGTAGTGAAGGGAGGCCATTGCTCTGGCAGCAAGGGCCCTTCTCCACAGCCTCAAAGTCACCTCCACCCAGCACTGGGCTGGGCCCTGTCCCTCTGACCCCATTACTCTTCCCAGGTCCTTGCGTCCTTAGCAGTGGCAGCCCTGGCTCATTCTCCCCTGATGAGCGCTGGGTCCAGCCCAGTTTGGGGCTGGAGCTGTGGAGGAGGTGGTGGAGGCAGCAGGACCAGAGGCCCTGGGTTAGTGAGGGTGCTGGCTGGACACCCCTGGGGCTCACAGCCAGCTCAGACAGACAGGCCGGAGGAAAGGGCTGAGAGGAGCCTCAAGAAGTTCCTTAAGAAGCGCAGGGTCCTGCCCCTGGGGTGGAACAAGCCCGGCACCACCTCCTGCTGGGGGCAGCCGGCAGAGAAGGGCCTGGGGTCCTGGTGGGCACCGAGCTGAACAGGAGCCAGCAAAGGGCCCTCGCCACAAAGAGGGCTGCTGCTCTTGTGGGCTGCACTGGGCAAAGTGCTGCCAGCAGGGCAAGGGAGGACAGGTATTGAGGAGTGAGGGAAAAAATGGGCAATGGCAAAGGCCACCAGGGCAGCCATGGCACCTCACAAAATGGCTGCCAGGGTGGCCATTCCTCACCACAGAATGGCCCCCGGGCAGCCCTCATTGTCCCCAAATGGCTGCCGGGGGTGCTCCTCTCAGCTCTTGGCCAGGCTGCCCAAGAAGAAGGGCCGGGCACAGTTGGGGGCTGGAGATGGTGGAAGAGGGGGTGGCAGAAGCAGGGATGGAGGCCCTGGGTGAGTGAGGCCAGGTGGGGAAGCACCAAGAGTACGACACTCCGGCAAAGCACAGCTCTCCAAGAGAAATTGATTGTTGCTGGCACTGCTCCCTGCCTCCCTTCATTCCTGCTCAGGGCAAAGCTTCTTCCCTGCAAGAGCTGCAGAAATACCAGGGCAGAGTGGCAGCTCCTTTGCTGATGTATACAGGTCCTGCTTACAAACCTGGGAGCCAAAAGCTCTTGCGTGTTTCTGAGAGCATGTGGAAAAGGGCACAAGGGGTGAGAGGTGGTGTAGTGTGCCCTCATGGGATGTGCCTGATGCCTGGGGGAGGAACAGGTTCTGTGACTTAGCTCCACTGCTGGAGGGTACCAAGCTCTCTGGTGTCCCCATCTGGCCCCACTTTCTCTCCTCATCCCCCTTTTCTGGATGCTAAATAACCCCAGTTCCCACAACAGATCCTGGCAGGATTTTTTTTTCAAATTCACCAGGATCTGGCCCTCCATCCCAAAGATGTAAAGATATCCTGATGCCTGATGGAGTCCCTGGGTACCACAAAAATCTGCCTGGACATGCTGGGCAAAATGAACAAAACTGCTGAGACTGATGCTCAAGATTCGCACAGAGCACTGACTAAGGTGTCCCCTGTCTGCTAGTGAAACATGCTGTGAGGAATGTGGTGATCCTCTGCTTGGGGACACACACAAGAGGGATTTTTCTGTAGAAAGCAGACTTTGACCTGCTGTTGGACAGTATTTAGAAGTTTTTTGTTTACCTTTGCCTTTTTTCCTGCCAACAAGTTGTTCCTTCTTTCCTAATGAGATGTTCATTCTTCCCTCATCCGTTGGCCTTGAGCTATATCTTCTTTTTACACCTGCTTCTCCTAAGGTTCTCATCTACATCCCTATAGTTAGGATAGTTTGAAGTTCCCATCCACATCCCCGATAATTAGGATATTTTACCATATGTGTAGCTAAAGACTAATTTGGATAAGTTTTAGCATCTTCCCCATCTCAGTCCCTGCTGCCCTGACAAAGGTCCCTGCTTGGGGACACCAAGTGCAGCTCTGCCCAGGACTACCATGGCAACCACTGCGTGTCAAAGTGATGTCACCATTGCACCACAAACGTGGCCCTATAGAAGTGGGGTTTGGGGGCTTGGCTGTCACTTTGCCTGCGCGTCAGCGAGGAATAAGCTGATCGAGCAGCTGACGAAGGCAAAGTGTGTTGAGGTGGCCACAGTCAGCGTCAGCTGAGTGCGGTAGCGGAGCTGTGCAGAGGAGCACGGTGGTGGGTAGGAGCAGGGTGCTCGCTGGGTTTTTCGGGTGCCTAAAGCCCAGACCCCAGGCATCCTTTTGGCTGGGAGGGTTGGGGCTGCTCTCCCGGGGCCACTGCTAAGAGCTGGGTGCTGTGTTTTAGGTTACACCTGTGAGCAAGGAGCCAGAGTGAGAGCAGTGTTTGGGCTTCAGGCTCAGGATGAAAACCGTGTTCAAGATGAAGATATGGAGGCTGGAGGTGCTGCTGGCCTTTTGGGGCCTGAGCATTTTGGGCCTCTATCTCCTTGGGGTGCAATGCAGCCCTTACTTTCTGGCCCTACCAGTTCTGACCAGCCTCATAGCTAGGATACGCAACACCAAAGTGTGTGAAGAGGTGCAAAAATGACAATAGGAGTAAGAAAAGAAAAGAGGGAATTGTGAGAAAGAAAGTTATGTTTCTGCAATAGAAGTTGTTTTTGCAGTGGAAAATCCCACTAACCTTGCATATTCAAAAGTGGTTGTGCAGCACAGCAGTGGGGAGTGTGTTAAGCAGGTAAGGGGAACGTCCCCCTGTCCCAAAATAAGGAGAATAGCTAAGAAAAACTGGATGAGCAGTATGAAATCAGGAAAAACAAAAATCACGGGCACTCTACTCATGAAAGAAGAAGGGGGGGAAAGAAAAGGAAAAATTAACAGTTGGTCAAATAAAATTGTACATGCATGGTATAGAAGGGCATTGAGTACGTTGTGAACCCGCAGTACTCAGCCAATGAGGAAATGGGAGAAATCGGGGCTCCAGGTGGCGTCTCACGACAGCAGAGCTTAGGGGGCAATCCCCTCCTTCGCCCTGCTGGCCACGCTGCTTTTGGTGCATCCTGAAAGAGTTGCCAGCTCTGTTCAGCTCCTTTGTCCCTAAGGACACTGCTCCAGGATCTTGATCACTAGGTCTTTAAATAGCTGGAATTTCGATCTTTGGAAGTTAAGAGCCCTGACTTTGCTCTTCACCAGGCCCATATTCCTTGAGATCACCAGTTCAACCAGGGCTTGGTCACTGCAGCCCAGACACCCTCCAATCTTCATCTCCTTAATGAGTTTGTCTGCGTTGGTGAATGTCAGGTCCAGTAACACTTCTCTGGTTGGTTTGTCTAGTACCTGGGCGTTATCCTCAATGCAGTCCAGGAATTTACGCCTGTGAGCAAGGAGCCAGAGTGAGAGCAGTGTTTGGGCTTCAGGCTCAGGATGAAAACCGTGTTCAAGATGAAGATATGGAGGCTGGAGGTGCTGCTGGCCTTTTGGGGCCTGAGCATTTTGGGCCTTATCTCCTTGGGATGCCATGTACCCCTTACCAGGGGCGGTGCTCTCAGACCCCCTGATGAGGGCTTGGTCTGGCCCAGTTTGGGGCTGGAGCTGTGGAGGAGGAGATGGAGGCAGCAGGACCAGAGGCCCTGGCTGAATGATGGGAATGGCTGCAGGGGGCAGGGGCCTGTTGGCAGGAGCTGAAGAGAGGGGACAAGAGAGGGGCTGGCATGGCCTGGCCCCAGAGGGGCAGCAGCTGGCATGGCCTGGTGACAGAGGGGCAGGAAGAGGGATTGAGCCTGCAGAAGGGACATCTGAAGAGACCGATCTGGAAGGAGCAGCAGGGACACACTCCACAGTCGCTAGCTCTGCAGAGAGCTGGGATGCTGTGTTTTAGGTTACACCTGTGAACAAGGAGCCAGAGTGAGAGCAGTGTTTGGGCTTCAGGCTCAGGATGAAAACCGTGTTCAAGATGAAGATATGGAGGCTGGAGGTGCTGCTGGCCTTTTGGGGCCTGAGCATTTTGGGCCTTTATCTCCTTGGGGTGCCATGCACCCCTTACTTTCTGGCCCTACCTGTTCTGACCAGCCTCATAGCTAGGATACGCAACACCAAGGCCAAGGTAGGAGCCAGGTTTGGTATCACCCCAAACTCTCCCCGGGCACAGCAGGGATGAGCCGAGAGCTGGGCCCATGCCTGGGGCACTCTGCAGAGGGTCTATTTAGGAGGCAGTAGTGAAGGGAGGCCATTGCTCTGGCAGCAAGGGCCCTTCTCCACAGCCTCAAAGTCACCTCCATCCAGCACTGGGCTGGGCCCTGTCCCTGTGACCCCATTACCCTTCCCAGGTCCTTGCCTCCTGAGCAGGGGCCATCCTGGCCACAAGGGTACACTCCCCACTGAGCCAGGCTTGCTTTCTGGTGTAGGGCTCTTCTGGGAAGAAAGTGAGCTGGAAGAGCAGGGGGAAGGCACGGAAAGGTGAGCAGTCCCATCCCAGAGCTGTGCCAGGCTCTGCAGCAGCCTCTGGCCATGAGATGCCACTGCCGCCTGGGTCCCCACAGTGGCAGCCCTGGCTCATTCTCCCCTGATGAGGGCTGGGTCCAGCCCCGTTTGGGGCTGGAGCTGTGGAGGAGGTGGTGGAGGTAGCAGGGCCAGAGGCCCTGGGTTAGTGAGGGTGCTGGCTGGACACCCCTGGGGCTCACAGCCAGCTCAGACAGACAGGCCGGAGGAAAGGGCTGATAGGAGCCTCAAGAAGTTCCTTAAGAAGCGCAGCGTCCTGCCCCTGGGGTGGAGCAAGAGGTGGTATAGTGTGCCCTCACGGGATGTGCCTGATGATGCCTGGAGGAGCAACGAGTTCTCTGACTTAGCTCCAATGCTGGAGGGTACCAAGCTCTCTGCTGCCCCCATCTGGCCCCACTTTCTCTCCTCATCCCCCTTTTCTGAAGGCTAAATAACCCCAGTTCCCACAACTGATCCTGGCAGGATTTTTTTTTCAAATTCACCAGGATCTGGCCCTCCATCCCAAAGATGTAAAGATCTCCAGATCCCTGATGGAGTCCCTGGGTACCACAAAAATCTGCCTGGATCTGCAGGGCAAAATGAACAAAACTGCTGAGACTGATGCTCAAGATTTGCACAGAGCACTGACTAAGGTGTCCCCTGTCTGCTAGTGAAACATGCTGTGAGGAATGCGGTGATCCTCTGCTTGGGGACACACACAAGAGGGATTTTTCTGTAGAAAGCAGACTTTGACCTGCTGTTGGACAGTATTTAGAAGTTTTTTGTTTACCTTTGCCTTTTTTCCTGCCAACGAGTTGTTCCTTCTTTCCTAATGAGATGTTCATTCTTCCCTCATCCGTTGGCCTTGAGCTATATCTTCTTTTTACATCTGCTTCTCCTAAGGTTCTCATCTACATCCCTATAGTTAGGATATTTTGAAGTTCCCATCCACATCCCCGATAATTAGGATATTTTACCATATGTGTAGCTAAAGACTAATTTGGATAAGTTTTAGCATCTTCTCCATCTCAGTCCCTGCTGCCCTGACAAAGGTCCCTGCCTGGGGACACCAAGTGCAGCTCTGCCCAGGACTACCATGGCAACCACTGCGTGTCAAAGTGATGTCACCATTGCACCACAAACGTGGCCCTATAGAAGTGGGGTTTGGGGGCTTGGCTGTCACTTTGCCTGCGCGTCAGGGAGGAATAAGCTGATCGAGCAGCTGACGAAGGCAAAGTGTGTTGAGGTGGCCACAGTCAGCGTCAGCTGAGTGCGGTAGCGGAGCTGTGCGGAGGAGCACGGTGGTGGGTAGGAGCAGGGTGCTCGCTGGGTTTTTCAGGTGCCTAAAGCCCAGACCCCAGGCATCCTTTTGGCTGGGAGGGTTGGGGCTGCTCTCCCGGGGCCACTGCTAAGAGCTGGGTGCTGTGTTTTAGGTTACACCTGTGAGCAAGGAGCCAGAGTGAGAGCAGTGTTTGGGCTTCAGGCTCAGGATGAAAACCGTGTTCAAGATGAAGATATGGAGGCTGGAGGTGCTGCTGGCCTTTTGGGGCCTGAGCATTTTGGGCCTCTATCTCCTTGCGGTGCCATGCACCCCTTACTTTCTGGCCCTACCAGTTCTGACCAGCCTCATAGCTAGGATACGCAACACCAAAGTGTGTGAAGAGGTGCAAAAATGACAATAGGAGTAAGAAAAGAAAAGGGGAAATTGTGAGAAAGAAAGTTGTATTTCTGCAATAGAATGTGTTTTTGCAGTGGAAAATCCCACTAACCTTGCATATTCAAAAGTGGTTGTGCAGCATAGCAGTGGGCAGTGTGTTAAGCAGGTAAGGGGAAAATCCCCCTGTCCCAAAATAATGTGGATAGCTAAGTAAAACAGGATGAGCAGTATGAAATCAGGAAAAACAAAAATCACGGGCACTCTACTCATTAAAGAAGAAGGAGGGGGAAAGAAAAGGAAAAATTAACAGTTGGTCAAATAAAATTGTACATGCATGGTATAGAAGGGCATTGAGTACGTTGTGAACCCACAGTACTCAGCCAATGAGGAAATGGGAGAAATCGGGGCTCCAGGTGGCGTCTCACGACAGCAGAGCTTAGGGGGCAATCCCCTCCTTCGCCCTGCTGGCCACGCTGCTTTTGGTGCATCCTGAAAGAGTTGCCAGCTCTGTTCAGCTCCTTTGTCCCTAAGGACACTGCTCCAGGATCTTGATCACTAGGTCTTTAAATAGCTGGAATTTCGATCTTTGGAAGTTAAGAGCCCTGACTTTGCTCTTCACCAGGCCCATATTCCTTGAGATCACCAGTTCAACCAGGGCTTGGTCACTGCAGCCCAGACACCCTCCAATCTTCATCTCCTTAATGAGTTTGTCTGCGTTGGTGAATGTCAGGTCCAGTAACACTTCTCTGGTTGGTTTGTCTAGTACCTGGGCGTTATCCTCAATGCAGTCCAGGAATTTACGCCTGTGAGCAAGGAGCCAGAGTGAGAGCAGTGTTTGGGCTTCAGGCTCAGGATGAAAACCGTGTTCAAGATGAAGATATGGAGGCTGGAGGTGCTGCTGGCCTTTTGGGGCCTGAGCATTTTGGGCCTTATCTCCTTGGGATGCCATGTACCCCTTACCAGGGGCGGTGCTCTCAGACCCCCTGATGAGGGCTTGGTCTGGCCCAGTTTGGGGCTGGAGCTGTGGAGGAGGAGATGGAGGCAGCAGGACCAGAGGCCCTGGCTGAATGATGGGAATGGCTGCAGGGGGCAGGGGCCTGTTGGCAGGAGCTGAAGAGAGGGGACAAGAGAGGGGCTGGCATGGCCTGGCCCCAGAGGGGCAGCAGCTGGCATGGCCTGGTGACAGAGGGGCAGGAAGAGGGATTGAGCCTGCAGAAGGGACATCTGAAGAGACCGATCTGGAAGGAGCAGCAGGGACACACTCCACAGTCGCTAGCTCTGCAGAGAGCTGGGATGCTGTGTTTTAGGTTACACCTGTGAACAAGGAGCCAGAGTGAGAGCAGTGTTTGGGCTTCAGGCTCAGGATGAAAACCGTGTTCAAGATGAAGATATGGAGGCTGGAGGTGCTGCTGGCCTTTTGGGGCCTGAGCATTTTGGGCCTTTATCTCCTTGGGGTGCCATGCACCCCTTACTTTCTGGCCCTACCTGTTCTGACCAGCCTCATAGCTAGGATACGCAACACCAAGGCCAAGGTAGGAGCCAGGTTTGGTATCACCCCAAACTCTCCCCGGGCACAGCAGGGATGAGCCGAGAGCTGGGCCCATGCCTGGGGCACTCTGCAGAGGGTCTATTTAGGAGGCAGTAGTGAAGGGAGGCCATTGCTCTGGCAGCAAGGGCCCTTCTCCACAGCCTCAAAGTCACCTCCATCCAGCACTGGGCTGGGCCCTGTCCCTGTGACCCCATTACCCTTCCCAGGTCCTTGCCTCCTGAGCAGGGGCCATCCTGGCCACAAGGGTACACTCCCCACTGAGCCAGGCTTGCTTTCTGGTGTAGGGCTCTTCTGGGAAGAAAGTGAGCTGGAAGAGCAGGGGGAAGGCACGGAAAGGTGAGCAGTCCCATCCCAGAGCTGTGCCAGGCTCTGCAGCAGCCTCTGGCCATGAGATGCCACTGCCGCCTGGGTCCCCACAGTGGCAGCCCTGGCTCATTCTCCCCTGATGAGGGCTGGGTCCAGCCCCGTTTGGGGCTGGAGCTGTGGAGGAGGTGGTGGAGGTAGCAGGGCCAGAGGCCCTGGGTTAGTGAGGGTGCTGGCTGGACACCCCTGGGGCTCACAGCCAGCTCAGACAGACAGGCCGGAGGAAAGGGCTGATAGGAGCCTCAAGAAGTTCCTTAAGAAGCGCAGCGTCCTGCCCCTGGGGTGGAGCAAGAGGTGGTATAGTGTGCCCTCACGGGATGTGCCTGATGATGCCTGGAGGAGCAACGAGTTCTCTGACTTAGCTCCAATGCTGGAGGGTACCAAGCTCTCTGGTGCCCCCATCTGGCCCCACTTTCTCTCCTCATCCCCCTTTTCTGAAGGCTAAATAACCCCAGTTCCCACAACTGATCCTGGCAGGATTTTTTTTTCAAATTCACCAGGATCTGGCCCTCCATCCCAAAGATGTAAAGATCTCCAGATCCCTGATGGAGTCCCTGGGTACCACAAAAATCTGCCTGGATCTGCAGGGCAAAATGAACAAAACTGCTGAGACTGATGCTCAAGATTTGCACAGAGCACTGACTAAGGTGTCCCCTGTCTGCTAGTGAAACATGCTGTGAGGAATGCGGTGATCCTCTGCTTGGGGACACACACAAGAGGGATTTTTCTGTAGAAAGCAGACTTTGACCTGCTGTTGGACAGTATTTAGAAGTTTTTTGTTTACCTTTGCCTTTTTTCCTGCCAACGAGTTGTTCCTTCTTTCCTAATGAGATGTTCATTCTTCCCTCAGCCGTTGGCCTTGAGCTATATCTTCTTTTTACATCTGCTTCTCCTAAGGTTCTCATCTACATCCCTATAGTTAGGATATTTTGAAGTTCCCATCCACATCCCCGATAATTAGGATATTTTACCATATGTGTAGCTAAAGACTAATTTGGATAAGTTTTAGCATCTTCTCCATCTCAGTCCCTGCTGCCCTGACAAAGGTCCCTGCCTGGGGACACCAAGTGCAGCTCTGCCCAGGACTACCATGGCAACCACTGCGTGTCAAAGTGATGTCACCATTGCACCACAAACGTGGCCCTATAGAAGTGGGGTTTGGGGGCTTGGCTGTCACTTTGCCTGCGCGTCAGCGAGGAATAAGCTGATCGAGCAGCTGACGAAGGCAAAGTGTGTTGAGGTGGCCACAGTCAGCGTCAGCTGAGTGCGGTAGCGGAGCTGTGCGGAGGAGCACGGTGGTGGGTAGGAGCAGGGTGCTCGCTGGGTTTTTCAGGTGCCTAAAGCCCAGACCCCAGGCATCCTTTTGGCTGGGAGGGTTGGGGCTGCTCTCCCGGGGCCACTGCTAAGAGCTGGGTGCTGTGTTTTAGGTTACACCTGTGTCCTGGTTTCAGTTAGCACAGAATTAATTTTCTTCCTAGTAGCTGGTGGAATGCTGTGTTTTGGCTTAGGATGAGAAGAGTGCTGATAACACCTCGATGCTTTAATTGTTGCAGAGCAGTGCTTATACTAAGCCAAGGACATCTCAGCCTTTTGCTCTGTCCTGCCAACGGGCAGGCTGGGGGTGCAGTAAGAGCTGGGAGGGGACAGACCCAGGACAGGTGACCCAAACTAGCCAAAGGGGTATTCCATACCATCTGACGTCATGCTAAACAATATGTAGGGGTGGCTAGCCGGGGGGAGGGGGCCGGACTGCTCGGGGTTAGGCTGGGCATCGGTCAGCGAGTGGTGAGCAATTGCATTGTGCATCACTTGTTTGTACATACTATTATTACTTTCCTATTATCACCATTGTATTATTATTGTTATTATTTTTATTATTATTTTGTTATTATTATTTTCCTGTCTTATTAAACTGTCTTTATCTCAACTCACGGGCTTCACTTTCCATTTCTCTCCCCCGTCCCAGAGAGGGAGGGGGGAGGGTGAGCGAACGGCTGCGTGGTGTTTAGCTGCCGGCCGGGTTAAACCACGACAGCCTTTTTGGCGCCCAACGTGGGGCCCGAAAGGTTGAGATAACGGCAGATCTGACCAGAGTGTGTTAAACTAAAATTGGTGTAAGGATTAGACCTGCTTAATAGTCACTTGTCATGATGCTGATTGCTTTAATCTCAACTCTGCTGCGCCTGTTTTCCAAATTGAGTATTATAGTACATTATTTTCCGTATTTACTCTCTGTCGTGTTGTTTATCCTCTCCGGGCCCTGGTTTCAGATCATTATGGTGCTGTGTGTTGTAGCAATGGCTTATGAGACGATGAAATATGTGGTCATGACTCTAACTTGTTATTTGTATTCAGTAACATCGTCGACTCTGTACTTTGGAAACTGTATCTTGGAAACTATTAGCAATTATACCTATTGTTTTTTTCCATTAGGGAGTCAAGCTGTGGAGGGGAAAGGGGAGGATATTTTTCCTTACTTGCTTACTCTCCCTTTCTCCTTCACCACCCCTGTATCCTCCTGGGTCACTCTGCCTTCTCCCTCAAAAAAAAAAAATATGGAACGCTTCACGAATTTGCGTGTCATCCTTGCGCAGGGGCCATGCTAATCTGTGCACCAAGTGCAGCTCTGCCCAGGGCTACCATGGCAACCATTATGTGGTCAAAGTGATGTCACCATTGCACCACAAACGTGGCCCTATAGAAGTGGGTTTTGGGGGCTTGGCTGTCACTTTGCCTGCGCGTCAGGGAGGAATAAGCTGATCGAGCAGCTGACGAAGGCAAAGTGTGTTGAGGTGGCCACAGTCAGCGTCAGCTGAGTGCGGTAGCGGAGCTGTGCGGAGGAGCACGGTGGTGGGTAGGAGCAGGGTGCCCGCTGGTGCCCGCTGGTGCCCGCTGGTTCGATTCCGGAATCGAACTGGATGAAGACGACAGTCGTTTGGTTACCATCTGGTTCGATCCCAGACGAAGACAGCAGAGACGCTGGTGGATACCGTCCGATTGGAGTCTGGACGAAGACGACTGATTCGTAAGATACCGTCCGGTTGGGTAAGGGTACGGTTGCCAGTTTTTGTGTGTGAGAGTGTAACTGAGATTTCTAAAGTCAGAGTGGAGGTCTTTTTGTTTTCTCACTGGTTCTAATCTCCTGTCGGGGGGACTGGACTGGTGAGAAGAGGGATACGTGGGTGGGTGATAGGTCCTAAACCCCCTGCAAGACACTCTCACTGGGCAACCAAGGGCTGTGGGAATTGCCACTAGTAAAATTCCCGGATGGGTCAGATAAAATCGAAGACCAAGGACCAGAAAGGGAGCAAATTACCAGATATATGACCAAAAAGTCCATTATGAATAATGATTAGAAATTGGAACAATAGGGGCCCCAGAAAATTAAAGAGTAAATTGAAAATGATCCAGTATTATATGATAGAATGACCAAAAGAACCCTTAAGACCCCCTGTATTTTGATCCACGGAGGACGGGGTCTGTCAGGCTTTGAACATTAATAGTAGAATACCCGTGGATCTGGAAAAGAGCAAGCTGAAACATTGGAATTAGAAATTAGAGAGCAATTGATTAAGAATGAATATGTGCTACTGTGCTGTGCTGCGCTTATACCACCAGATAACAGGAGCCTCTCGGGCCCTGAGAATCAGATCAAAAACAACCTCATGGTTCAGACTTTAATCAAGGGGTCTAAAATAAGGAGGACTGTTCATAAAGGGACAGGTTATGTATATGTATAGGAATGTTTATGTATATGTAACTTTTTACTAAAGCAATTTGTCACGTTAGGCCTGCACGACTTTGGGGGGACTACCCGCCCCGTGCTGCACGGAACTGAGTAAACATACCTACTTTACAATCTTACTGATTGTGGAGTCAGCTTTCTGTGAGTCATTTTGGTGAGCCAGGCAGGAGACACTCTGCTCGGCTGCGGGATCGGCTGCAGCGTGGACGCCCCTAGGTGCACCCTGAGCGTTTTTGCTCGGAGGGGACTCCACTCTCAGCTGCTCACCGCAGGAGCAAAGATCTCCTGAAACTGCAGACAAACGGTGTGTTTTCAGCTGCTGGAGGGATACTAACTGGAGTGTTAATAATTGTATGTGTTTTTATGTATGTATTTTGTGTTGAAAGTATTTGTGTAAATGTAATGGTTTGAAACAAAGTGTTACAAGTCACTTCACGAAGAACACAGTCAGAGACAATACTTGTTCGGTTGGTTATCATTCTAAATTATATTCCTGTGGTATGAATGAGATGTGCTGGAGGCCTCCGTGTGCGAGTGTGCTGTGTGAGTGAGACGCAGCATTGCTGCAAAGCGAGTGCAGAGTTCCGATCCGTTGTTCCGTACTCTCCGCAAGGGGAGTGGGCAGAGACAAACGAAGTGCTTGACAGACTGAAAAGAAGTGCTGTTTTATCCAAGTTTTGAGTGGTGGTGCCTAATATATGGGTCCGGTGTATCTTGTGTATCTTGTGTATCCTATTTTTGCTCTTAAATGTTTTGACTGTGACAAGAAAAAGGCAGGAGCATGATATGACATGCTTCCTGCAACATATGAGGCCCGCACAGGCCAAGACCTGGACTTGCTGAGACCTGAACAGGCCGAGAGACCGGAGCGGCGCCGAGAGACTGGAGCGGCGCTGGGAGACCCGAGACACTACGGAGGGACTACCGCTGGATGGAGAGAGCCCTGAGAGATGCTGCAAAGCCACGGACGGCTCTGAGAGACACAGAATAGACCTGACAGAAGCTGCAAAACGCGGGGAAATTGAAGTAATTGCGGAACATCCGAGATCGAGTTGCTACGGGAGACCAGAGGCGTCAGTGGACACCGGTAGCTGACCCTCAGTGTGTGGCGAGTCGGCACAGAGCAGAGGGACGGACATCAGGACCCTGCAGCCTGTCTGACATAACCATGGAGGCAGTGGCAGCAGCGGCTGTGCTGCTTCACTCTGGCATTCTTTTTATAAAAGGTTTATCTCGCAATGCAAAAAAGACTATTCGTCCCCAGATCGGTGTTATAACTATTACTAATGACGACTTAGCTCTATTGCAGGGCAGGAGTGCAGAGACGCAGATTACACTGCCAAATGACCACCGGCAGGCTCTTTCACAAACCTAAGGTTGCAGCTGGCACTGCCTGCAGCCGTATAGCACACTTACACTCTCTTTCCTAACTAGTAATCATGTGTCTTATCCATTTGTGGTGAATGGCCAGTGACAAAAAGAAAAGGGGGGAGACAAAGACAGAAACGGTACAAGGAGGATGCCACTGACACTAACAGCATGGGTAATAGGAGTAGTATAAGTGACACAGGTGACGGTGCAGGGCACTCTGCCTGCTGCTC
The DNA here is from genome assembly GCF_047663525.1 of Anas platyrhynchos. Lineage (NCBI taxonomy): Eukaryota > Metazoa > Chordata > Aves > Anseriformes > Anatidae > Anas > Anas platyrhynchos. The sequence continues at coordinate 119,772,554 of NC_092589.1, read as the reverse complement.
GCCTTCGCCTGACTGTGCACTGCTACCGACAGTGCTAGAGTAAAATGTGAAGACTGCTCAGATGGCAGTGATGAGAGTGCTTGTGTGAAGAAGATGTGTGAAGCAGATGTGTGCTGAATCTGACTTTGTGTGCAACAGTGGTCAGTGTGTGCCAAACAGATGGCCGTGTGATGGGGATCCGGACTGTGAAGATGGGTCTGACGAAAGTGCTGAGCTGTGTCATATGAGAACATGCCAGGTAAATGAAATCAGCTGTGGTCAGCTGTGGTCCTCAGTCAACCCAGTGTATCCCAGTGTCGTGGAAATGTGATGGTGAAAGAGACTGTGACAGTGGAGAAGATGAAGAGAATTGTGGCAATGTGACTTGTAGTGCAGCAGAGTTCACATGCAGTAGTGGACAATGTATTTCCAAAAGCTTTGTCTGCAATGGTCAAGGTGACTGCTCTGACCACTCGGATGAATCTTTGGAGCAGTGTGGCTGCCAGCCTGCACCTCTGGTGAAGTGTTCTGTGAGTGAGGTGCAGTGCGGCTCAGGTGAATGTATCTACAAGAAGTGGTGATGTGACAGAGATCCTTATTGCAAGGATGGAAGTGATGAAATTAACTGCCCTTCCTGGACCAGTTCAGATGTGAAGGTGGGAACCGTGTCCATAGGAGTAGGCAGTGCAGTGGTGTGAGAGACTGTCTGGATGGCACTGATGAAGCAAACTGTAACAATGTTATTTAGTGCTCTGGACCTGACAAATTCAAGTGCAGAAGTGGAGAATGCATAGATACCAATAAGGTGTGTAACCAGCAGAGAGACTGCAAGGACTGGGGTGATGAGCCCCTGAAGGAATGCAACAAAAATGAATGTGACTGTCCAGCTGGGAAACTGTGGAGATAGTGATGAATGCCAAAACCCTGGTATCTGTAGTCAAATCTGTATCAACCTGAAAGGCTATCAGATGAATCCTGCTACGGGAACCTGAAAAGGGCCATACGGCAAAGCAAATTAGATAACTGTTATTTAACTTGTCAGAAGATAAAAAAGAAAGTGTTTCAACAAGCAGCCACGGGAGGGAAGAATCACTGAACCCTCGATGTGAGGGACTGTACCTTGTTTTACTGACTACTGAAACAGCTGTGAGAACCGCAGAAAGGGACCCACGCGTCCAGAATAAAAGGACCAGTAACTACTGAAACTTGGAGAGTTGAGCCCGCTCCTGGGAAACTGAAACTCATGCTAAGGAAGAACTAATATTCTGGCAATGAGGCTCTACATGAATTAAGGATGCCAAATAAAGGGGACAAGCCTGAAGGGAGGAAAGGGAGAAGGCAAGACCGGGGCAGGACCCTCCACTGCGGTGTGTATGGTCTACGGAGGGAGGCAATCCCTATGGGTATTGACTGCCAAGTGAGAGGGCCTCGACCGGACTTCTCCCACACTAAGATCAGGTTGTCCAGGTTGTCCCGAGAAAATAACATAAGAACCTTTTTTTTAACCTATATAAAATTGTGATTCGTTTTCCAGGAGCTGGATCACTCTGACAGGCCGAACGGTAACACAAGCCTGAATCAACCCTGAAGGTGTTTGCCTATTATGATCCAGAAACGTGGGCAGAAGACAGATCCTGGGACTATAGGACCCCAGTATATATACTTAATAGAATAATTAGGTTATTAGCTGTAATAGAAATAGTTATAAATGATGAGAACTGCTTTGTATCAAAATTGCCTAGCTTTGGATTACTTACTAGCACAAGAAGGAGAAGTCTGTGGAAAATTTAGCTTTAGTAATTGCTGTTTAAAGATTGATAAAAAGGGTGTTTCTTCCTAGTAGCTGATAGAATGTTATGTTCTGGTTTAGGATGAGAAGAATGTTAATAATATGCTGATGTTTTAATTGTTTTTAATTGTTACAGAGCAGTGCTTACATCAAGCCAAGGACCAAGCCAAATTCAGCTTCTCACTGTCCTGCCAGCAGGCAGGCTGGGAGGAGGGCCGGACTGCTCGGGGTTAGGTTGGGCATCGGACAGCAGGTGGTGAGCAATTGCATTGTGCATCACTTGTTTCGTATACATTATTACTAGTAGTAATATTATCATCATTATTATTGTTATTATTATTATTATTTTCTTGTTTTTATCTCAACTCACAGGCTTCACTTTCCCATTTCTCTCTCCCATCCCAGAGAAGGAGAGGGGGGAGGTGAGCGAGCAAACACAAACCTGGAAGGATATGGAATGGGATTTATTTTCATGACTGCCTGGTGGACCATGGGTTAGAAGAGTGTTATTTTTTTTGTTATGTGGTGTAATGACGTTATTATTTGTACCTTGTATGATACCTTGTTTTACATTATCAATACGCCGGGTGATAAATAGTACATTGGTAATAACTTCGTTAAAAAAGGAAGGGAATATGTCAATTATGATGCTTAAGAATTGGACCCTCCAAGAACAAACTGATGAAATCCAATTATTAATAACAGAAGAGACACGAATTGGGGATATTAAAAAGAAGATAAGGGATTGTGAGGAATGTTTTAACAATTCCAATTCGTGTCCATAAATTCGTGTCCATAAAGAATAATTCTGTTTGAATCCTGTCTGCCTCTGGGCCCTGCACTGGCAGTTTAATTCTTGAACCACATATGCAGTGTGTCCCAGTCTCCCCCTCATTCTAGTCAATTTATCACGTCTTCAGAAAACACTCCTTAAATTTATGAACCTGTTTGCTTTTGTTATTCCTGACTTCTAGTTCTAACAGTTACAGCCTTTTTTCCTGTCTTCTTCGAGATTAACTTAACACTGCTATAGATGTGTCTGTGAATAGCTGGGAAAGAATGTTTTAATTGCTCGTGAGTCATCAACCTGTTTGGGAGTTTCAGAACAACTGATAATAACTGGTGACTGCTGGTGACTGTTATGAGATCCTTGGTATCTGGCCAGGGGGGCCAAGAGATTAAGAGGAAGAAAAAAGAAGCTGAAGGACAGTTGGGAGACAAGACCTGTGGAGAGTGTACAGAGAGTGTTCCATAAACTTGGAATAGTGCCGAGTAAGTACAAAGGGTGAGAGGAAGACTACGAGCCTTCAGCATGAAAGACCCCTAGAGACCCCCAGAGGAGACTGATGCGCATGCTCCAGTAGGAGGGACTGGACCCCGGAAGCTAATTATAATAATCTATTTTTTTAGAAGTAGTAATGAATATGTATTAGTCTAGGTGCATAAAAATCAGCTGCTTGATGTAGCTGGTGTGCGTCCTGGTGGAGCGGAGACTCCCGGTGCACCCAGCGCTGTTTCCATACCTCTATTCGTTTATATTCTTTTAATAAATCCTATTTTTTGTATTTAATCCTAATTTGAATCCTGAGCCATTTATAACAGGAGCAGGGTGCCCGCTGGGTTTTTCGGGTGCCTAAAGCCCAGACCCCAGGCATCCTTTTGGCTGGGAGGGTTGGGGCTGCTCTCCCGGGGCCACTGCTAAGAGCTGGCTGCTGTGTTTTAGGTTACACCTGTGAGCAAGGAGCCAGAGTGAGAGCAGTGTTTGGGCTTCAGGCTGTGTTGGGTCTGTCTGAGCTGGAGTCACCTTTTCCCTGCAGCAGCCCGCACAGTGCTGTGCTCTGCACTTGTAGCTGGAGCAGCACTGATATCACCCCGGTGTTGTGTCTATTACTGCGTAGTGCTGGCACAGCATCAGGACTACTTCTAAGCCCCCAGGAGCCAGCAGGCTGCGGGTGGGCAAGTGATGGGGACGGGACATTGCCGGGGCAGCTGACCTAAACCAACCAAAGGGATATTCCATAACACCTGATGTCACACTCAGCAATAAAAGGGGGGGCTATCGTGGGGGAGGGGGCTGTTCCTCCTGAACAACCACTACGCGTTTAAGGCCCTGCTTCCCAGGACGTGGCCGAACACCGCTCGCTGATGGGAAGTAGAGAATAATTTTTCTCTCTCTCTGTGCTTCCGCGCGGACTGATTGTTTCTTTTGTATCTGTTTTTCCTTCCCATTCCCTTTCCCTTTAATTAAACCTTTCTCATCTCAAACCTCGAGTTCTCTGTGCTGTATTTTCTCCCCCTTCCTTCTGAGGAGAGGGGGAGTGAGAGAGTGGTTGTGGTGGAGCTTGGCTGCCCACCTGAGTAAAACCACCACACCGGCTCAGGATGAAAACCGTGTTCAAGATGAAGATACGGAGGCTGGAGGTGCTGCTGGCCTTTTGGGGCCTGAGCATTTTGGGCCCCTATCTCCTTGGAGTGCCATGCAGCCCTTACTTTCTGGCCCTACCAGTTCTGACCAGCCTCATAGCTAGGATATGCAACACCAAGGCCAAGGTAGGAGCCAGGTTTGATATCACCCCAAACTCTCCCCGGGCACAGCAGGCACAGCATGGAACACAATCCACAGTCGCTAGCTAGGAATGCGGTGATCCTCTGCTTGGGGACACATGAGACCAAGCAGGAAGGAGAAGCAGGGACACACTGCACAGTCACTAGCTCCGTGGCTGTGAGTGGAGCAGGACAGGAGGACTCTCTCCACACCACAGTCCCTATGTGGTCTCTGCTCCCGTGGGCACAGCCACCCTCCCCAAATACCCTTGACCAGCTGCAGAGAGCTGGGATGGAGCCACTGCTGCAGGAGGCATTCAGGGGCCTACGTCAGGGTAGCTTGGTGCAGTGTCTCCAGCTCTCCTGGGGACAGATTAAGAGCAGAGTGTGGAGAAACACTCAGAAAATGACTGGCTAGCTCCCCCCCCCCCCCCCCAACGTTTTGGGACCACAAGGAAAAGGGCAGAATAGAAGCAACACGAAAAGTGTAGCTGCATCAGCAAGACATCTGCCAGAGGAGAAAGCAGCTGGCCATCAAGGAAGAACTGTTGGGGCTACAAGCTCAGGATTCACCAGGATCCAGCTCTCCATCCCAAATATGCAAGAGATCTCCAGATCCCTGATGGAATCCCTGAATCTCAAAGAAATCTGCCGGGACCTGCTGAGCAAACTGAACAAAATTAATGAGGGAGATACTCAAGACTTGGACAGAGCATTGAATAATTCCCAGTCTGCCTGAAGTGCCGTTGGTGCCTCACGAGCAGCTGTCCATGCCACACACAGCCCGTTGCAGACAGGTCCATTGGCTCCTCCACATGACACTGCAGAACCTGTCTGTGACACTGGTGTCACTTCTTGGCAAGAGTATTTAAGAAAAGGCAAACCCACCAGACAGGTATTGAGGAGTGAGGGAAAAAGTGGGGAATGACGAAGGCCAAGGGCAGGGGAGGAGGTGGGCTAGGAGTGTGGGGGAGGACACTTTCCAGGGTGACCCCCCCAGCACCCCTCTGCGCTCTGGACACTGTCCAGTGCCCAGAAGCCCTGATGGCATCCCTGGACACCACAGAAATCTGCCTGGACCTGCTGACCGAACTGAACAAAATTAATGAGAGTGATGCTCAACACTTGTATAGAGCATTGAATAAGGTATTCCCTGTCTGCCTGAAGTGCCATGGCTCTATTGGCTGCAAATGTCCAGCTGTGAATATCAGGGGTGTGTGGGGCATCTTTAAGGAGACACCGGGGCTGCCTGGTGCAACACACAGCCTGTTCCAGACAGGACCATCGGCTCCTCCACAGGACACTGCAGAACCTGTCTGTGACACTGGTGGCACTTCTTGGTGAGCGTATTGAAGAAAAGGCAACTCCTGTGACTGGTACTGAGGAGTGAATGGAAAAGTGGGGAATGGCAAAGGATGAGGGCAGGGAAGGTGGTGGGTAAGGAGTGGGGGGGAGACTCTGGCCGGGATGACCCCCCCAGCACCCCTCTGTGCTCTGGGCACTGCCCAGTGCCGACGGAAAGCCCCAGGTCAGGCAGAAGAGAGCTCAGTCCCAGAGGAGGAGCAGCCACAGCAGCACCCACAGCAGAGCCCCCTTCCAGCTGCAGCCATGCTGCCTGTCCTCCCCTCAGCCAGGACAAGATGGCCGCCAGGGCAGCCATGACACCTCACAAAATGGCTGCCAGGGTGGCCATTCCAAGCCACAGAACGGCCCCCAGGAAACCCTCATTTTCACCAAATGGCTGCCAGGGATGCTCCTCTCAGAGCTCTTGGCCAGTGAACAAAACTACTGAGGCTGATGCTCAAGGCTTGCGCAGAGCACTGAATAAGGCACACCCCGTCTACTGGTGAAAAATGCTGTGAGGAATCTGTCACAGAAAATGTTGAGTTGGAAGGGACCCACAAGGATTATCAAGTCCAACACCTGGCTCCACACAGCCCTCCGTCCCCAATCAAACCATATTCCTGCAAGCTTCATGCTCTTCCCATGGGGCCTATCACTGCTCACCAGACAGAAAACATCAGTGCCTGCCCCTCCGCTGCCTGCCACGAGGAAGCTGAAGGCCAGAACGAGATCTCCCCTCGTTCCGCTGAGTACCACTGTTGCCCTTCCCACAGAGCGCACTGGCTGCCCCCATTCCTAGCACTGCCTCTGTTCCCAGCTCCAGGACCAGGATGGCCCTTTTCCTCTCCCAGAGCATCCCAGAGCTGGCAGGGCTGGCTGTAGGGTGCTGGGAGATCATCCGGTTGTTTGTAAGGAGAAGCCTAACGGATGGTGCTGGCTCTTTCCTGTCCAACAGCTCCGCCCCCAACCTGTTGGGACCACAAGGAAAAAGGCAGAGTAGAAACAACATCCAAAGTGTAGCTGCATCAGCAAGACATCTGCCACAGGAGAAAGCAGCTGGCCATCAAGGAAGAACTGTTGGGGCTACAAGCTCAGGATTCACCAGGATCCAGCTCTCCATCCCACATATGCAATAGATCTCCAGATCCCTGATGGAATCCCTGAATCTCAAAGAAATCTGCCGGGACCTGCTGAGCAAACTGAATAAAATTAATGAGGGAGATACTCAAGACTTGGACAGAGCATTGAATAAGGTATTCCCTGTCTGCCTGAAGTGCCATCGGTGCCTCACGAGCAGCTGTCCACACCACAGCAAGACTGCAGCAACCCATGCTGTGTCCATGCTGACCATCTTCATCCACTCCCTGAACATCCTGCTGCTTGTGGAGGAGATCAAACTGAAGGTGGAGCTAGGCTTTGAACTGTCTGTCTTTGGGAAGGTGGTACACAAATGGAAGAAAACTCTGGAGCTACCTGACCCTGCTGGAAATGAAGAATGCTTTGAGGAACGCTGTGAGGTATGCGGTGAGCCTCTCCCAAGGGACACACAAGAGGGATTGAGCCTACCGAATGGACATCTGAAGAGACCAAGCAGGAAGGAGCAGTGTGGGACACGCTTCACAGTCGCCAGACCTGTGACTGCGCATGGAGTAGGACAGGGGAAGTCTCTCCACACGCCAGATCCCATGTGGCCTCTGCCCCCATGGGCACAGCCACCTGTCCCAAATGCGCTTGATCAGCTTCAGAGAGCTGGGATGGAGCCACTGCCAGGCTGGGGGTGTCAGACCCATCTGCCCACTGAGGCAGGGACCGGCACCCTCAGGGGAGCTCAGCACCCTGCTGCAGCAGTGGGAAGGGGAGCAAGAGCTGGGGCTGCATTGCGGGAGCCGTGGGAGAGCTCCCCAAATGATCCTTGAAGGGACACTGAAAAATGGAGCCCTAGGCTGTGCAAGGGGCCAGCCCTGCCCCTTCTGGGGCGCTGGCAGAGGCAGGGAAGCATCCAGCAGCACAAGCCTCTTCCCAGGGCCACCAAGCCAGCACGGGTGCTGGCTGGACACCCCTGGGGCTCACAGCCATCTCAGACAGACAGGCCGGAGGAAAGGGCTGAGAGGAGCCTCAAGAAGTTCGTTAAGAAGCGCAGGGTCCTGCCCCTGGGGTGGAGCAAGCCCAGCACCACCTCCTGCTGGGGGCAGCCGGCTGGAAGCAGCCTGGCACAGAAGGGCCTGGGGTCCTGGCGGGCACCGAGCTGAACAGGAGCCAGCAAAGGGCCCTCGCCACAAAGAGGGCTGCTGCTCTGTTGGGCTGCACTGGGCAAAGTGCTGCCAGCAGGGCAAGGGAGGACAGGTATTGAGGAGTGAGGGAAAAAATGGGCAATGGCAAAGGCCACCAGGGCAGCCATGGCACCTCACAAAATGGCTGCCAGGGTGGCCATTCCTCACCACAGAATGGCCCCCGGGCAGCCCTCATTGTCCCCAAATGGCTGCCGGGGGTGCTCCTCTCAGCTCTTGGCCAGGCTGCCCAAGAAGAAGGGCCGGGCACAGTTGGGGGCTGGAGCTTGTGGAGGAGGGGGTGGCAGAAGCAGGGATGGAGGCCCTGGGTGAGTGAGGCCAGGTGGGGAAGCACCAAGAGTACGACACTCCGGCAAAGCACAGCTCTCCAAGAGAAACTGATTGTTGCTGGCACTGCTCCCTGCCTCCCTTCATTCCTGCTCAGGGCAAAGCTTCTTCCCTGCAAGAGCTGCAGAAATACCAGGGCAGAGTGGCAGCTCCTTTGCTGATGTATACAGGTCCTGCTTACAAACCTGGGAGCCAAAAGCTCTTGCTTGTTTCTGAGAGCATGTGGAAAAGGGCACAAGGGGTGAGAGGTGGTGCATTGTGCCCTCATGGGATGTGCCTGATGATGCCTGGAGGAGCAAAAAGTTCTCTGACTTAGCTCCACTGCTGGAGGGTACCAAGCTCTCTGGTGGCCCCATCTGGCCCCACTTTCTCTCCTCATCCCCCTTTTCTGGAGGCTAAATAACCCCAGTTCCCACAACTGATCCTGGCAGGATTTTTTTTTCAAATTCACCAGGATCTGGCCCTCCATCCCAAAGATGTAAAGATCTCCAGATTCCTGATGGAGTCCCTGGGTACCACAAAAATCTGCCTGGACCTGCTGGGCAAAATGAACAAAACTGCTGAGACTGATGCTCAAGATTCGCACAGAGCACTGAATAAGGTGTCCCCTGTCTGCTAGTGAAACATGCTGTGAGGAATGTGGTGATCCTCTGCTTGGGGACACACACAAGAGGGATTTTTCTGTAGAAAGCAGACTTTGACCTGCTGTTGGACAGTATTTAGAAGTTTTTTGTTTACCTTTGCCTTTTTTCCTGCCAACGAGTTGTTCCTTCTTTCCTAATGAGATGTTCATTCTTCCCTCAGCCGTTGGCCTTGAGCGATATCTTCTTTTTACATCTGCTTCTCATAAGGTTCTCATCTACATCCCTATAGTTAGGATATTTTGAAGTTCCCATCCACATCCCCGATAATTAGGATATTTTACCACATGTGTAGCTAAAGACTAGTTTGGATAAGTTTTAGCATCTTCCCCATCTGAGTCCCTGCTGCCCTGACAAAGGTCCCTGCTTGGGGACACCAAGTGCAGCTCTGCCCAGGGCTACCATGGCAACCACTGCGTGTCAAAGTGATGTCACCATTGCACCACAAACGTGGCCCTATAGAAGTGGGGTTTGGGGGCTTGGCTGTCACTTTGCCTGCGCGTCAGCAAGGAATAAGCTGATCGAGCAGCTGACGAAGGCAAAGTGTGTTGAGGTGGCCACAGTCAGCGTCAGCTGAGTGCGGTAGCGGAGCTGTGCGGAGGAGCACGGTGGTGGGTAGGAGCAGGGTGCCCGCTGGGTTTTTCGGGTGCCTAAAGCCCAGACCCCAGGCATCCTTTTGGCTGGGAGGGTTGGGGCTGCTCTCCCGGGGCCAGTGCTAAGAGCTGGCTGCTGTGTTTTAGGTTACACCTGTGAGCAAGGAGCCAGAGTGAGAGCAGTGTTTGGGCTTCAGGCTCAGGATGAAAACCGTGTTCAAGATGAAGATACGGAGGCTGGAGGTGCTGCTGGCCTTTTGGGGCCTGAGCATTTTGGGCCCCTATCTCCTTGGAGTGCCATGCAGCCCTTACTTTCTGGCCCTACCAGTTCTGACCAGCCTCATAGCTAGGATACGCAACACCAAGGCCAAGGTAGGAGCCAGGTTTGGTATCACCCCAAACTCTCCCCGGGCACAGCAGGCACAGCATGGAACACAATCCACAGTCGCTAGCTAGGAATGTGGTGATCCTCTGCTTGGGGACACATGAGACCAAGCAGGAAGGAGAAGCAGGGACACACTGCACAGTCACTAGCTCCGTGGCTGTGAGTGGAGCAGGACAGGAGGACTCTCTCCACACCACAGTCCCTATGTGGTCTCTGCTCCCATGGGCACAGCCACCCTCCCCAAATGCCCTTGACCAGCTGCAGAGAGCTGGGATGGAGCCACTGCTGCAGGAGGCATTCAGGGGCCTATGTCAGGGTAGCTTGATGCAGTGTCTCCAGCTCTCCTGGGGACAGATTAAGAGCAGAGTGTGGAGAAACACTCAGAAAATGACTGGCTAGCTCCCCCCCCCCCCCCTCCCAACGTTTTGGGACCACAAGGAAGAGGGCAGAATAGAAGCAACACGAAAAGTGTAGCTGCATCAGCAAGACATCTGCCAGAGGAGAAAGCAGCTGGCCATCAAGGAAGAACTGTTGGGGCTACAAGCTCAGGATTCACCAGGATCCAGCTCTCCATCCCAAATATGCAAGAGATCTCCAGATCCCTGATGGAATCCCTGAATCTCAAAGAAATCTGCCGGGACCTGCTGAGCAAACTGAACAAAATTAATGAGGGAGATACTCAAGACTTGGACAGAGCATTGAATAATTCCCAGTCTGCCTGAAGTGCCGTCGGTGCCTCACGAGCAGCTGTCCATGCCACACACAGCCCGTTGCAGACAGGTCCATTGGCTCCTCCACATGACACTGCAGAACCTGTCTGTGACACTGGTGTCACTTCTTGGCAAGAGTATTTAAGAAAAGGCAAACCCACCAGACAGGTATTGAGGAGTGAGGGAAAAAGTGGGGAATGACGAAGGCCAAGGGCAGGGGAGGAGGTGGGCTAGGAGTGTGGGGGAGGACACTTTCCAGGGTGACCCCCCCAGCACCCCTCTGCGCTCTGGACACTGTCCAGTGCCCAGAAGCCCTGATGGCATCCCTGGACACCACAGAAATCTGCCTGGACCTGCTGACCGAACTGAACAAAATTAATGAGAGTGATGCTCAACACTTGTATAGAGCATTGAATAAGGTATTCCCTGTCTGCCTGAAGTGCCATCGGTGCCTCACGAGCAGCTGTCCACACCACAGCAAGACTGCAGCAACCCATGCTGTGTCCATGCTGACCATCTTCATCCACTCCCTGAACATCCTGCTGCTTGTGGAGGAGATCAAACTGAAGGTGGAGCTAGGCTTTGAACTGTCTGTCTTTGGGAAGGTGGTACACAAATGGAAGAAAACTCTGGAGCTACCTGACCCTGCTGGAAATGAAGAATGCTTTGAGGAACGCTGTGAGGTATGCGGTGAGCCTCTCCCAAGGGACACACAAGAGGGATCGAGCCTACCGAATGGACATCTGAAGAGACCAGGCAGGAAGGAGCAGTGTGGGACACGCTTCACAGTCGCCAGACCTGTGACTGCGCATGGAGTAGGACAGGGGAAGTCTCTCCACACGCCAGATCCCATGTGGCCTCTGCCCCCATGGGCACAGCCACCTGTCCCAAATGCGCTTGATCAGCTTCAGAGAGCTGGGATGGAGCCACTGCCAGGCTGGGGGTGTCAGACCCATCTGCCCACTGAGGCAGGGACCGGCACCCTCGGGGGAGCTCAGCACCCTGCTGCAGCAGTGGGAAGGGGAGCAAGAGCTGGGGCTGCATTGCGGGAGCCGTGGGAGAGCTCCATAAATGATCCTTGAAGGGACACTGAAAAATGGAGCCCTAGGCTGTGCAAGGGGCCAGCCCTGCCCCTTCTGGGGCGCTGGCAGAGGCAGGGAAGCGTCCAGCAGCACAAGCCTCTTCCCAGGGCCACCAAGCCAGCATGGGTGCTGGCTGGACACCCCTGGGGCTCACAGCCAGCTCAGACAGACAGGCCGGAGGAAAGGGCTGAGAGGAGCCTCAAGAAGTTCGTTAAGAAGCGCAGGGTCCTGCCCCTGGGGTGGAGCAAGCCCAGCACCGCCTCCTGCTGGGGGCAGCCGGCTGGAAGCAGCCTGGCACAGAAGGGCCTGGGGTCCTGGTGGGCACCGAGCTGAACAGGAGCCAGCAAAGGGCCCTCGCCACAAAGAGGGCTGCTGCTCTGTTGGGCTGCACTGGGCAAAGTGCTGCCAGCAGGGCAAGGGAGGACAGGTATTGAGGAGTGAGGGAAAAAATGGGCAATGGCAAAGGCCACCAGGGCAGCCATGGCACCTCACAAAATGGCTGCCAGGGTGGCCATTCCTCACCACAGAATGGCCCCCGGGCAGCCCTCATTGTCCCCAAATGGCTGCCGGGGGTGTTCCTCTCAGCTCTTGGCCAGGCTGCCCAAGAAGAAGGGCCGGGCACAGTTGGGGGCTGGAGCTTGTGGAGGAGGGGGTGGCAGAAGCAGGGATGGAGGCCCTGGGTGAGTGAGGCCAGGTGGGGAAGCACCAAGAGTACGACACTCCGGCAAAGCACAGCTCTCCAAGAGAAACTGATTGTTGCTGGCACTGCTCCCTGCCTCCCTTCATTCCTGCTCAGGGCAAAGCTTCTTCCCTGCAAGAGCTGCAGAAATACCAGGGCAGAGTGGCAGCTCCTTTGCTGATGTATACAGGTCCTGCTTACAAACCTGGGAGCCAAAAGCTCTTGCTTGTTTCTGAGAGCATGTGGAAAAGGGCACAAGGGGTGAGAGGTGGTGCAGTGTGCCCTCATGGGATGTGCCTGATGATGCCTGGAGGAGCAAAAAGTTCTCTGACTTAGCTCCACTGCTGGAGGGTACCAAGCTCTCTGGTGGCCCCATCTGGCCCCACTTTCTCTCCTCATCCCCCTTTTCTGGAGGCTAAATAACCCCAGTTCCCACAACTGATCCTGGCAGGATTTTTTTTTCAAATTCACCAGGATCTGGCCCTCCATCCCAAAGATGTAAAGATCTCCAGATCCCTGATGGAGTCCCTGGGTACCACAAAAATCTGCCTGGACCTGCTGGGCAAAATGAACAAAACTGCTGAGACTGATGCTCAAGATTCGCACAGAGCACTGAATAAGGTGTCCCCTGTCTGCTAGTGAAACATGCTGTGAGGAATGTGGTGATCCTCTGCTTGGGGACACACACAAGAAGGATTTTTCTGTAGAAAGCAGACTTTGACCTGCTGTTGGACAGTATTTAGAAGTTTTTTGTTTACCTTTGCCTTTTTTCCTGCCAACGAGTTGTTCCTTCTTTCCTAACGAGATGTTCATTCTTCCCTCAGCCGTTGGCCTTGAGCGATATCTTCTTTTTACATCTGCTTCTCATAAGGTTCTCATCTACATCCCTATAGTTAGGATATTTTGAAGTTCCCATCCACATCCCCGATAATTAGGATATTTTACCGTATGTGTAGCTAAAGACTAATTTGGATAAGTTTTAGCATCTTCTCCATCTCAGTCCCTGCTGCCCTGACAAAGGTCCCTGCTTGGGGACACCAAGTGCAGCTCTGCCCAGGGCTACCATGGCAACCACTGCGTGTCAAAGTGATGTCACCATTGCACCACAAACGTGGCCCTATAGAAGTGGGGTTTGGGGGCTTGGCTGTCACTTCGCCTGCGCGTCAGCGAGGAATAAGCTAATCGAGCAGCTGACGAAGGCAAAGTGTGTTGAGGTGGCCACAGTCAGCGTCAGCTGAGTGCGGTAGCGGAGCTGTGCGCAGGAGCACGGTGGTGGGTAGGAGCAGGGTGCCCGCTGGGTTTTTCGGGTGCCTAAAGCCCAGACCCCAGGCATCCTTTTGGCTGGGAGGGTTGGGGCTGCTCTCCCGGGGCCACTGCTAAGAGCTGGGTGCTGTGTTTTAGGTTACACCTGTGAGCAAGGAGCCAGAGTGAGAGCAGTGTTTGGGCTTCAGGCTCAGGATGAAAACCGTGTTCAAGATGAAGATATGGAGGCTGGAGGTGCTGCTGGCCTTTTGGGGCCTGAGCATTTTGGGCCTCTATCTCCTTGGGGTGCCATGAACCCCTTACTTTCTGGCCCTACCAGTTCTGACCAGCCTCATAGCTAGGATACGCAACACCAAAGAGCTGTTGTGTATCCTAGGATCCATAGCTAGGATACGCAACACCAAAGTGTGTGAAGAGGTGTAAAAATGACAAAAGGAGTAAGAAAAGAAAAGGGGAAATTGTGAGAAAGAAAGTTGTGTTTCTGCAATAGAAGGTGTTTTTGCAGTGGAAAATTGCACTAACTTTGTATATTCAAACGTGATTGTGCAACATAGCAGTGGGGAGTATGTTAAGCAGGTAAGGGGAAAGTCCCCCTGTCCCAAAATAAGGAAGATAGCTAAGAAAAACAGGATGAGCAGTATGAAATCAGGAAAAACAAAGATCAGTGTCCCTCTAGTCACAAGAGGAGAAGAAGGAAGGAAAAAAAAAAGGGAAAAGAGGAGAAAGACGAATTAACGATTGGTCAAATAAAATTGTACATATTCGGTATAGAAGGGCATCAAGTAGATTTTGAACCTGCAGTACTCAGTCATTGAGGAAACGGGAGAATTCAGGTGTCAGGTAACAGGGAAAAGAAGGTTAGGAGAAACTTTTACTGTGCGCTCCTGCTTGCAGGACGCCTGCCATTACAATTGCGAATAAGATAGCTTCACAGAAGATCCCCTCCGAGAAAATTATTGGTATTTTTCTCACAGGACCCTTTTGCCCACTGAGGCAGGGAGCGGCACCCTCGGGGGAGCTCAGCACCCTGCTGCAGCAGTGGGAAGGGGAGCAAGAGCTGGGGCTGCATTGCGGGAGGCTCCCCAAATGCTCTTTGAGGGACATTGAGAAACGGAGCCCTAGGCTGTGCAAAGGACCAGCCCTGCCCTGCTGTGCCCTTTCTGGGGCGCTGGCAGAGGCAGGGAAGCGTCCAGCAGCACAATCCTCTTCCCAGGGCCACCAAGCCAGCACGGGTGCTGGCTGGACACCCCTGGGGCTCACAGCCAGCTCAGACAGACAGGCCGGAGGAAAGGGCTGAGAGGAGCCTCAAGAAGTTCGTTAAGAAGCGCAGGGTCCTGCCCCTGGGGTGGAGCAAGAGGTGGTGTAGTGTGCCCTCATGGGATGTGCCTGAGGATGCCTGGAGGAGCAAAAAGTTCTCTGACTTAGCTCCACTGCTAGAGGGTATCAAGCTCTCTGGTGTCCCCATCTGGCCCCACTTTCTCTCCTCATCCCCCTTTTCTGGAGGCTAAATAACCCCAGTTCCCACAACAGATCCTGGCAGGATTTTTTTTTCAAATTCACCAGGATCTGGCCCTCCATCCCAAAGATGTAAAGATCTCCAGATCCCTGATGGAGTCCCTGGGTACCACAAAAATCTGCCTGGACCTGCTGGGCAAAATGAACAAAACTGCTGAGACTGATGCTCAAGATTCGCACAGAGCACTGACTAAGGTGTCCCCTGTCTGCTAGTGAAACATGCTGTGAGGAATGTGGTGATCCTCTGCTTGGGGACACACACAAGAGGGATTTTTTCTGTAGAAAGCAGACTTTGACCTGCTGTTGGACAGTATTTAGAAGTTTTTTGTTTACCTTTGCCTTTTTTCCTGCCAACGAGTTGTTCCTTCTTTCCTAACGAGATGTTCATTCTTCCCTCAGCCGTTGGCCTTGAGCGATATCTTCTTTTTACATCTGCTTCTCATAAGGTTCTCATCTACATCCCTATAGTTAGGATATTTTGAAGTTCCCATCCACATCCCCGATAATTAGGATATTTTACCACATGTGTAGCTAAAGACTAATTTAGATAAGTTTTAGCATCTTCCCCATCTGAGTCCCTGCTGCCCTGACAAAGGTCCCTGCTTGGGGACACCAAGTGCAGCTCTGCCCAGCGCTACCATGGCAACCATTATGTGGTCAAAGTGATGTCACCATTGCACCACAAACGTGGCCCTATAGAAGTGGGGTTTGGGGGCTTGGCTGTCACTTTGCCTGCGCGTCAGGGAGGAATAAGCTGATCGAGCAGCTGACGAAGGCAAAGTGTGTTGAGGTGGCCACAGTCAGCATCAGCTGAGTGCGGTAGCGGAGCTGTGCGGAGGAGCACGGTGGTGGGTAGGAGCAGGGTGCTCGCTGGGTTTTTCGGGTGCCTAAAGCCCAGACCCCAGGCATCCTTTTGGCTGGGAGGGTTGGGGCTGCTCTCCCGGGGCCACTGCTAAGAGCTGGCTGCTGTGTTTTAGGTTACACCTGTGAGCA
This sequence comes from Anas platyrhynchos, assembly GCF_047663525.1. Lineage (NCBI taxonomy): Eukaryota > Metazoa > Chordata > Aves > Anseriformes > Anatidae > Anas > Anas platyrhynchos. Next base: position 119,756,422 of record NC_092589.1, on the reverse strand, counting down.
AGGAGCCAGAGTGAGAGCAGTGTTTGGGCTTCAGGCTCAGGATGAAAACCGTGTTCAAGATGAAGATACGGAGGCTGGAGGTGCTGCTGGCCTTTTGGGGCCTGAGCATTTTGGGCCCCTATCTCCTTGGGGTGCCATGCACCCCTTACTTTCTGGCCCTACCAGTTCTGACCAGCCTCATAGCTAGGATACGCAACACCAAAGTATGTGAAGAGGTGCAAAAATGACAATAGGAGTAAGAAAAGAAAAGAGGGAATTGTGAGAAAGAAAGTTATGTTTCTGCAATAGAAGTTGTTTTTGCAGTGGAAAATCCCACTAACCTTGCATATTCAAAAGTGGTTGTGCAGCACAGCAGTGGGGAGTGTGTTAAGCAGGTAAGGGGAAAGTCCCCCTGACCCAAAATAAGGAGAATAGCTAAGAAAAACAGGATGAGCAGTATGAAATCAGGAAAAACAAAAATCACGGGCACTCTACTCATGAAAGAAGAAGGGGGGGAAAGAAAAGGAAAAATTAACAGTTGGTCAAATAAAATTGTACATGCATGGTATAGAAGGGCATTGAGTACGTTGTGAACCCGCAGTACTCAGCCAATGAGGAAATGGGAGAAATCGGGGCTCCAGGTGGCGTCTCACGACAGCAGAGCTTAGGGGGCAATCCCCTCCTTCGCCCTGCTGGCCACACTGCTTTTGGTGCATCCTGAAAGAGTTGCCAGCTCTGTTCAGCTCCTTTGTCCCTAAGGACACTGCTCCAGGATCTTGATCACTAGGTCTTTAAATAGCTGGAATTTCGATCTTTGGAAGTTAAGAGCCCTGACTTTGCTCTTCACCAGGCCCATATTCCTTGAGATCACCAGTTCAAGCAGGGCTTGGTCACTGCAGCCCAGACACCCTCCAATCTTCATCTCCTTAATGAGTTTGTCTGCGTTGGTGAACGTCAGGTCCAGTAACACTTCTCTGGTTGGTTTGTCTAGTACCTGGACGTTATCCTCAATGCACTCCAGGAATTTACGCCTGTGAGCAAGGAGCCGGAGTGAGAACAGCGTGTGAGCTTCAGGCTTCACGATGAAAACCGTGTTCAAGATGAACACATGGAGGCTGGAGGTGCTGCTGGCCTTTTGGGACCTGAGTAGTTTCGGCCTTATCTCCTTGGGATGCCATGTACCCCTTACCAGGGGCGGTGCTCTCAGACCCCCTGATGAGGGCTGGGTCTGGCCCAGTTTGGGGCTGGAGCTGTGGAGGAGGAGATGGAGGCAGCAGGACCAGAGGCCCTGGCTGAATGATGAGAATGGCTGCAGGGGGCAGGGGCCCGTTGGCAGGAGCTGAAGAGAGGGGAGAAGAGAGGGGCTGGCATGGCCTGGCCTGGCCTGGCCCCAGAGGGGCAGCAGCTGGCATGGCCTGGTGACAGAGGGGCAGGAAGAGGGATTGAGCCTGCAGAAGGGACATCTGAAGAGACCGATCTGGAAGGAGCAGCAGGGACACACTCCACAGTCGCTAGCTCTGCAGAGAGCTGGGATGCTGTGTTTTAGGTTACACCTGTGAACAAGGAGCCAGAGTGAGAGCAGTGTTTGGGCTTCAGGCTCAGGATGAAAACCGTGTTCAAGATGAAGATATGGAGGCTGGAGGTGCTGCTGGCCTTTTGGGGCCTGAGCATTTTGGGCCTTTATCTCCTTGGGGTGCCATGCACCCCTTACTTTCTGGCCCTACCTGTTCTTACCAGCCTCATAGCTAGGATACACAACACCAAGGCCAAGGTAGGAGCCAGGTTTGGTATCACCCCAAACTCTCCCCGGGCACAGCAGGGATGAGCCGAGAGCTGGGCCCATGCCTGGGGCACTCTGCAGAGGGTCTATTTAGGAGGCAGTAGTGAAGGGAGGCCATTGCTCTGGCAGCAAGGGCCCTTCTCCACAGCCTCAAAGTCACCTCCATCCAGCACTGGGCTGGGCCCTGTCCCTGTGACCCCATTACCCTTCCCAGGTCCTTGCCTCCTGAGCAGGGGCCATCCTGGCCACGAGGGGACACTCCCCACTGAGCCAGGCTTGCTTTCTGGTGTAGGGCTCTTCTGGGAAGAAAGTGAGCTGGAAGAGCAGGGGGAAGGCACGGAAAGGTGAGCAGTCCCATCCCAGAGCTGTGCCAGGCTCTGCAGCAGCCTCTGGCCATGAGATGCCACTGCCGCCTGGGTCCCCACAGTGGCAGCCCTGGCTCATTCTCCCCTGATGAGGGCTGGGTCCAGCCCAGTTTGGGGCTGGAGCTGTGGAGGAGGTGGTGGAGGTAGCAGGGCCAGAGGCCCTGGGTTAGTGAGGGTGCTGGCTGGACACCCCTGGGGCTCACAGCCAGCTCAGACAGACAGGCCAGAGGAAAGGGCTGATAGGAGCCTCAAGAAGTTCCTTAAGAAGCGCAGCGTCCTGCCCCTGGGGTGGAGCAAGAGGTGGTATAGTGTGCCCTCACGGGATGTGCCTGATGATGCCTGGAGGAGCAACGAGTTCTCTGACTTAGCTCCAATGCTGGAGGGTACCAAGCTCTCTGGTGTCCCCATCTGGCCCCACTTTCTCTCCTCATCCCCCTTTTCTGAAGGCTAAATAACCCCAGTTCCCACAACTGATCCTGGCAGGATTTTTTTTTCAAATTCACCAGGATCTGGCCCTCCATCCCAAAGATGTAAAGATCTCCAGATCCCTGATGGAGTCCCTGGGTACCACAAAAATCTGCCTGGATCTGCAGGGCAAAATGAACAAAACTGCTGAGACTGATGCTCAAGATTTGCACAGAGCACTGAATAAGGTGTCCCCTGTCTGCTAGTGAAACATGCTGTGAGGAATGCGGTGATCCTCTGCTTGGGGACACACACAAGAGGGATTTTTCTGTAGAAAGCAGACTTTGACCTGCTGTTGGACAGTATTTAGAAGTTTTTTGTTTACCTTTGCCTTTTTTCCTGCCAACGAGTTGTTCCTTCTTTCCTAATGAGATGTTCATTCTTCCCTCATCCGTTGGCCTTGAGCTATATCTTCTTTTTACATCTGCTTCTCCTAAGGTTCTCATCTACATCCCTATAGTTAGGATATTTTGAAGTTCCCATCCACATCCCCGATAATTAGGATATTTTACCGTATGTGTAGCTAAAGACTAATTTGGATAAGTTTTAGCATCTTCCCCATCTCAGTCCCTGCTGCCCTGACAAAGGTCCCTGCTTGGGGACACCAAGTGCAGCTCTGCCCAGGGCTACCATGGCAACCACTGCGTGTCAAAGTGATGTCACCATTGCACCACAAACGTGGCCCTATAGAAGTGGGGTTTGGGGGCTTGGCTGTCACTTTGCCTGCGCGTCAGCGAGGAATAAGCTGATCGAGCAGCTGACGAAGGCAAAGTGTGTTGAGGTGGCCACAGTCAGCGTCAGCTGAGTGCGGTAGCGGAGCTGTGCAGAGGAGCACGGTGGTGGGTAGGAGCAGGGTGCTTGCTGGGTTTTTCGGGTGCCTAAAGCCCAGACCCCAGTCATCCTTTAGGCTGGGAGGGTTGGGGCTGCTCTCCCGGGGCCACTGCTAAGAGCTGGGTGCTGTGTTTTAGGTTACACCTGTGAGCAAGGAGCCAGAGTGAGAGCAGTGTTTGGGCTTCAGGCTCAGGATGAAAACCGTGTTCAAGATGAAGATATGGAGGCTGGAGGTGCTGCTGGCCTTTTGGGGCCTGAGCATTTTGGGCCTCTATCTCCTTGGGGTGCCATGCACCCCTTACTTTCTGGCCCTACCAGTTCTGACCAGCCTCATAGCTAGGATACGCAACACCAAAGTATGTGAAGAGGTGCAAAAATGACAATAGGAGTAAGAAAAGAAAAGAGGGAATTGTGAGAAAGAAAGTTATGTTTCTGCAATAGAAGTTGTTTTTGCAGTGGAAAATCCCACTAACCTTGCATATTCAAAAGTGGTTGTGCAGCACAGCAGTGGGGAGTGTGTTAAGCAGGTAAGGGGAAAGTCCCCCTGTCCCAAAATAAGGAGAATAGCTAAGAAAAACAGGATGAGCAGTATGAAATCAGGAAAAACAAAAATCACGGGCACTCTACTCATGAAAGAAGAAGGGGGGGAAAGAAAAGGAAAAATTAACAGTTGGTCAAATAAAATTGTACATGCATGGTATAGAAGGGCATTGAGTACGTTGTGAACCCGCAGTACTCAGCCAATGAGGAAATGGGAGAAATCGGGGCTCCAGGTGGCGTCTCACGACAGCAGAGCTTAGGGGGCAATCCCCTCCTTCGCCCTGCTGGCCACACTGCTTTTGGTGCATCCTGAAAGAGTTGCCAGCTCTGTTCAGCTCCTTTGTCCCTAAGGACACTGCTCCAGGATCTTGATCACTAGGTCTTTAAATAGCTGGAATTTCGATCTTTGGAAGTTAAGAGCCCTGACTTTGCTCTTCACCAGGCCCATATTCCTTGAGATCACCAGTTCAAGCAGGGCTTGGTCACTGCAGCCCAGACACCCTCCAATCTTCATCTCCTTAATGAGTTTGTCTGCGTTGGTGAACGTCAGGTCCAGTAACACTTCTCTGGTTGGTTTGTCTAGTACCTGGACGTTATCCTCAATGCACTCCAGGAATTTACGCCTGTGAGCAAGGAGCCGGAGTGAGAACAGCGTGTGAGCTTCAGGCTTCACGATGAAAACCGTGTTCAAGATGAACACATGGAGGCTGGAGGTGCTGCTGGCCTTTTGGGACCTGAGTAGTTTCGGCCTTATCTCCTTGGGATGCCATGTACCCCTTACCAGGGGCGGTGCTCTCAGACCCCCTGATGAGGGCTGGGTCTGGCCCAGTTTGGGGCTGGAGCTGTGGAGGAGGAGATGGAGGCAGCAGGACCAGAGGCCCTGGCTGAATGATGAGAATGGCTGCAGGGGGCAGGGGCCCGTTGGCAGGAGCTGAAGAGAGGGGAGAAGAGAGGGGCTGGCATGGCCTGGCCTGGCCTGGCCCCAGAGGGGCAGCAGCTGGCATGGCCTGGTGACAGAGGGGCAGGAAGAGGGATTGAGCCTGCAGAAGGGACATCTGAAGAGACCGATCTGGAAGGAGCAGCAGGGACACACTCCACAGTCGCTAGCTCTGCAGAGAGCTGGGATGCTGTGTTTTAGGTTACACCTGTGAACAAGGAGCCAGAGTGAGAGCAGTGTTTGGGCTTCAGGCTCAGGATGAAAACCGTGTTCAAGATGAAGATATGGAGGCTGGAGGTGCTGCTGGCCTTTTGGGGCCTGAGCGTTTTGGGCCTCTTATCTCCTGGGGATGCCATGTATCCCTTACTTTCTGGCCCTACCTGTTCTGACCAGCCTCATAGCTAGGATACGCAACACCAAGGCCAAGGTAGGAGCCAGGTTTGGTATCACCCCGAACTCTCCCCGGGCACAGCAGGGATGAGCCGAGAGCTGGGCCCATGCCTGGGGCACTCTGCAGAGGGTCTATTTAGGAGGCAATAGTGAAGGAAGGCCATTGCTCAGGCAGCAAGGGCCCTTCTCCACAGCCTCAAAGTCACCTCCACCCAGCACTGGGCTGGGCCCTGTCTCTCTGACCCAATTACCCTTCCCAGGTCCTTGCGTCCTTAGCAGTGGCAGCCCTGGCTCATTCTCCCCTGATGAGGGCTGGGTCCAGCCCAGTTTGGGGCTGGAGCTGTCGAGGAGGTGGCGGAGGCAGCAGGACCAGAGGCCCTGGGTTAGTGAGGGTGCTGGCTGGACACCCCTGCGGCTCACAGCCAGCTCAGACAGACAGGCCGGAGGAAAGGGCTGAGAGGAGCCTCAAGAAGTTCCTTAAGAAGCGCAGGGTCCTGCCCCTGGGGTGGAGCAAGCCCAGCACCACCTCCTGCTGGGGGCAGCCGGCAGAGAAGGGCCTGGGGTCCTGGTGGGCACCGAGCTGAACAGGAGCCAGCAAAGGGCCCTCGCCACAAAGAGGGCTGCTGCTCTGTTGGGCTGCACTGGGCAAAGTGCTGCCAGCAGGGCAAGGGAGGACAGGTATTGAGGAGTGAGGGAAAAAATGGGCAATGGCAAAGGCCACCAGGGCAGCCATGGCACCTCACAAAATGGCTGCCAGGGTGGCCATTCCTCACCACAGAATGGCCCCCGGGCAGCCCTCATTGTCCCCAAATGGCTGCCGGGGGTGTTCCTCTCAGCTCTTGGCCAGGCTGCCCAAGAAGAAGGGCCGGGCACAGTTGGGGGCTGGAGCTTGTGGAGGAGGGGGTGGCAGAAGCAGGGATGGAGGCCCTGGGTGAGTGAGGCCAGGTGGGGAAGCACCAAGAGTACGACACTCCGGCAAAGCACAGCTCTCCAAGAGAAACTGATTGTTGCTGGCACTGCTCCCTGCCTCCCTTCATTCCTGCTCAGGGCAAAGCTTCTTCCCTGCAAGAGCTGCAGAAATACCAGGGCAGAGTGGCAGCTCCTTTGCTGATGTATACAGGTCCTGCTTACAAACCTGGGAGCCAAAAGCTCTTGCTTGTTTCTGAGAGCATGTGGAAAAGGGCACAAGGGGTGAGAGGTGGTGCAGTGTGCCCTCATGGGATGTGCCTGATGATGCCTGGAGGAGCAAAAAGTTCTCTGACTTAGCTCCACTGCTGGAGGGTACCAAGCTCTCTGGTGGCCCCATCTGGCCCCACTTTCTCTCCTCATCCCCCTTTTCTGGAGGCTAAATAACCCCAGTTCCCACAACTGATCCTGGCAGGATTTTTTTTTCAAATTCACCAGGATCTGGCCCTCCATCCCAAAGATGTAAAGATCTCCAGATCCCTGATGGAGTCCCTGGGTACCACAAAAATCTGCCTGGACCTGCTGGGCAAAATGAACAAAACTGCTGAGACTGATGCTCAAGATTCGCACAGAGCACTGAATAAGGTGTCCCCTGTCTGCTAGTGAAACATGCTGTGAGGAATGTGGTGATCCTCTGCTTGGGGACACACACAAGAAGGATTTTTCTGTAGAAAGCAGACTTTGACCTGCTGTTGGACAGTATTTAGAAGTTTTTTGTTTACCTTTGCCTTTTTTCCTGCCAACGAGTTGTTCCTTCTTTCCTAACGAGATGTTCATTCTTCCCTCAGCCGTTGGCCTTGAGCGATATCTTCTTTTTACATCTGCTTCTCATAAGGTTCTCATCTACATCCCTATAGTTAGGATATTTTGAAGTTCCCATCCACATCCCCGATAATTAGGATATTTTACCGTATGTGTAGCTAAAGACTAATTTGGATAAGTTTTAGCATCTTCTCCATCTCAGTCCCTGCTGCCCTGACAAAGGTCCCTGCTTGGGGACACCAAGTGCAGCTCTGCCCAGGGCTACCATGGCAACCACTGCGTGTCAAAGTGATGTCACCATTGCACCACAAACGTGGCCCTATAGAAGTGGGGTTTGGGGGCTTGGCTGTCACTTCGCCTGCGCGTCAGCGAGGAATAAGCTGATCGAGCAGCTGACGAAGGCAAAGTGTGTTGAGGTGGCCACAGTCAGCGTCAGCTGAGTGCGGTAGCGGAGCTGTGCGCAGGAGCACGGTGGTGGGTAGGAGCAGGGTGCCCGCTGGGTTTTTCGGGTGCCTAAAGCCCAGACCCCAGGCATCCTTTTGGCTGGGAGGGTTGGGGCTGCTCTCCCGGGGCCACTGCTAAGAGCTGGGTGCTGTGTTTTAGGTTACACCTGTGAGCAAGGAGCCAGAGTGAGAGCAGTGTTTGGGCTTCAGGCTCAGGATGAAAACCGTGTTCAAGATGAAGATATGGAGGCTGGAGGTGCTGCTGGCCTTTTGGGGCCTGAGCATTTTGGGCCTCTATCTCCTTGGGGTGCCATGAACCCCTTACTTTCTGGCCCTACCAGTTCTGACCAGCCTCATAGCTAGGATACGCAACACCAAAGAGCTGTTGTGTATCCTAGGATCCATAGCTAGGATACGCAACACCAAAGTGTGTGAAGAGGTGTAAAAATGACAAAAGGAGTAAGAAAAGAAAAGGGGAAATTGTGAGAAAGAAAGTTGTGTTTCTGCAATAGAAGGTGTTTTTGCAGTGGAAAATTGCACTAACTTTGTATATTCAAACGTGATTGTGCAACATAGCAGTGGGGAGTATGTTAAGCAGGTAAGGGGAAAGTCCCCCTGTCCCAAAATAAGGAAGATAGCTAAGAAAAACAGGATGAGCAGTATGAAATCAGGAAAAACAAAGATCAGTGTCCCTCTAGTCACAAGAGGAGAAGAAGGAAGGAAAAAAAAAAGGGAAAAGAGGAGAAAGACGAATTAACGATTGGTCAAATAAAATTGTACATATTCGGTATAGAAGGGCATCAAGTAGATTTTGAACCTGCAGTACTCAGTCATTGAGGAAACCGGAGAATTCAGGTGTCAGGTAACAGGGAAAAGAAGGTTAGGAGAAACTTTTACTGTGCGCTCCTGCTTGCAGGACGCCTGCCATTACAATTGCGAATAAGATAGCTTCACAGAAGATCCCCTCCGAGAAAATTATTGGTATTTTTCTCACAGGACCCTTTTGCCCACTGAGGCAGGGAGCGGCACCCTCGGGGGAGCTCAGCACCCTGCTGCAGCAGTGGGAAGGGGAGCAAGAGCTGGGGCTGCATTGCGGGAGGCTCCCCAAATGCTCTTTGAGGGACATTGAGAAACGGAGCCCTAGGCTGTGCAAAGGACCAGCCCTGCCCTGCTGTGCCCTTTCTGGGGCGCTGGCAGAGGCAGGGAAGCGTCCAGCAGCACAATCCTCTTCCCAGGGCCACCAAGCCAGCACGGGTGCTGGCTGGACACCCCTGGGGCTCACAGCCAGCTCAGACAGACAGGCCGGAGGAAAGGGCTGAGAGGAGCCTCAAGAAGTTCGTTAAGAAGCGCAGGGTCCTGCCCCTGGGGTGGAGCAAGAGGTGGTGTAGTGTGCCCTCATGGGATGTGCCTGAGGATGCCTGGAGGAGCAAAAAGTTCTCTGACTTAGCTCCACTGCTAGAGGGTATCAAGCTCTCTGGTGTCCCCATCTGGCCCCACTTTCTCTCCTCATCCCCCTTTTCTGGAGGCTAAATAACCCCAGTTCCCACAACAGATCCTGGCAGGATTTTTTTTTCAAATTCACCAGGATCTGGCCCTCCATCCCAAAGATGTAAAGATCTCCAGATCCCTGATGGAGTCCCTGGGTACCACAAAAATCTGCCTGGACCTGCTGGGCAAAATGAACAAAACTGCTGAGACTGATGCTCAAGATTCGCACAGAGCACTGACTAAGGTGTCCCCTGTCTGCTAGTGAAACATGCTGTGAGGAATGTGGTGATCCTCTGCTTGGGGACACACACAAGAGGGATTTTTTCTGTAGAAAGCAGACTTTGACCTGCTGTTGGACAGTATTTAGAAGTTTTTTGTTTACCTTTGCCTTTTTTCCTGCCAACGAGTTGTTCCTTCTTTCCTAACGAGATGTTCATTCTTCCCTCAGCCGTTGGCCTTGAGCGATATCTTCTTTTTACATCTGCTTCTCATAAGGTTCTCATCTACATCCCTATAGTTAGGATATTTTGAAGTTCCCATCCACATCCCCGATAATTAGGATATTTTACCACATGTGTAGCTAAAGACTAATTTAGATAAGTTTTAGCATCTTCCCCATCTGAGTCCCTGCTGCCCTGACAAAGGTCCCTGCTTGGGGACACCAAGTGCAGCTCTGCCCAGCGCTACCATGGCAACCATTATGTGGTCAAAGTGATGTCACCATTGCACCACAAACGTGGCCCTATAGAAGTGGGGTTTGGGGGCTTGGCTGTCACTTTGCCTGCGCGTCAGGGAGGAATAAGCTGATCGAGCAGCTGACGAAGGCAAAGTGTGTTGAGGTGGCCACAGTCAGCATCAGCTGAGTGCGGTAGCGGAGCTGTGCGGAGGAGCACGGTGGTGGGTAGGAGCAGGGTGCTCGCTGGGTTTTTCGGGTGCCTAAAGCCCAGACCCCAGGCATCCTTTTGGCTGGGAGGGTTGGGGCTGCTCTCCCGGGGCCACTGCTAAGAGCTGGCTGCTGTGTTTTAGGTTACACCTGTGAGCAAGGAGCCAGAGTGAGAGCAGTGTTTGGGCTTCAGGCTCAGGATGAAAACCGTGTTCAAGATGAAGATACGGAGGCTGGAGGTGCTGCTGGCCTTTTGGGGCCTGAGCATTTTGGGCCCCTATCTCCTTGGGGTGCCATGCACCCCTTACTTTCTGGCCCTACCAGTTCTGACCAGCCTCATAGCTAGGATACGCAACACCAAAGTATGTGAAGAGGTGCAAAAATGACAATAGGAGTAAGAAAAGAAAAGAGGGAATTGTGAGAAAGAAAGTTATGTTTCTGCAATAGAAGTTGTTTTTGCAGTGGAAAATCCCACTAACCTTGCATATTCAAAAGTGGTTGTGCAGCACAGCAGTGGGGAGTGTGTTAAGCAGGTAAGGGGAAAGTCCCCCTGACCCAAAATAAGGAGAATAGCTAAGAAAAACAGGATGAGCAGTATGAAATCAGGAAAAACAAAAATCACGGGCACTCTACTCATGAAAGAAGAAGGGGGGGAAAGAAAAGGAAAAATTAACAGTTGGTCAAATAAAATTGTACATGCATGGTATAGAAGGGCATTGAGTACGTTGTGAACCCGCAGTACTCAGCCAATGAGGAAATGGGAGAAATCGGGGCTCCAGGTGGCGTCTCACGACAGCAGAGCTTAGGGGGCAATCCCCTCCTTCGCCCTGCTGGCCACACTGCTTTTGGTGCATCCTGAAAGAGTTGCCAGCTCTGTTCAGCTCCTTTGTCCCTAAGGACACTGCTCCAGGATCTTGATCACTAGGTCTTTAAATAGCTGGAATTTCGATCTTTGGAAGTTAAGAGCCCTGACTTTGCTCTTCACCAGGCCCATATTCCTTGAGATCACCAGTTCAAGCAGGGCTTGGTCACTGCAGCCCAGACACCCTCCAATCTTCATCTCCTTAATGAGTTTGTCTGCGTTGGTGAACGTCAGGTCCAGTAACACTTCTCTGGTTGGTTTGTCTAGTACCTGGACGTTATCCTCAATGCACTCCAGGAATTTACGCCTGTGAGCAAGGAGCCGGAGTGAGAACAGCGTGTGAGCTTCAGGCTTCACGATGAAAACCGTGTTCAAGATGAACACATGGAGGCTGGAGGTGCTGCTGGCCTTTTGGGACCTGAGTAGTTTCGGCCTTATCTCCTTGGGATGCCATGTACCCCTTACCAGGGGCGGTGCTCTCAGACCCCCTGATGAGGGCTGGGTCTGGCCCAGTTTGGGGCTGGAGCTGTGGAGGAGGAGATGGAGGCAGCAGGACCAGAGGCCCTGGCTGAATGATGAGAATGGCTGCAGGGGGCAGGGGCCCGTTGGCAGGAGCTGAAGAGAGGGGAGAAGAGAGGGGCTGGCATGGCCTGGCCTGGCCTGGCCCCAGAGGGGCAGCAGCTGGCATGGCCTGGTGACAGAGGGGCAGGAAGAGGGATTGAGCCTGCAGAAGGGACATCTGAAGAGACCGATCTGGAAGGAGCAGCAGGGACACACTCCACAGTCGCTAGCTCTGCAGAGAGCTGGGATGCTGTGTTTTAGGTTACACCTGTGAACAAGGAGCCAGAGTGAGAGCAGTGTTTGGGCTTCAGGCTCAGGATGAAAACCGTGTTCAAGATGAAGATATGGAGGCTGGAGGTGCTGCTGGCCTTTTGGGGCCTGAGCATTTTGGGCCTTTATCTCCTTGGGGTGCCATGCACCCCTTACTTTCTGGCCCTACCTGTTCTTACCAGCCTCATAGCTAGGATACACAACACCAAGGCCAAGGTAGGAGCCAGGTTTGGTATCACCCCAAACTCTCCCCGGGCACAGCAGGGATGAGCCGAGAGCTGGGCCCATGCCTGGGGCACTCTGCAGAGGGTCTATTTAGGAGGCAGTAGTGAAGGGAGGCCATTGCTCTGGCAGCAAGGGCCCTTCTCCACAGCCTCAAAGTCACCTCCATCCAGCACTGGGCTGGGCCCTGTCCCTGTGACCCCATTACCCTTCCCAGGTCCTTGCCTCCTGAGCAGGGGCCATCCTGGCCACGAGGGGACACTCCCCACTGAGCCAGGCTTGCTTTCTGGTGTAGGGCTCTTCTGGGAAGAAAGTGAGCTGGAAGAGCAGGGGGAAGGCACGGAAAGGTGAGCAGTCCCATCCCAGAGCTGTGCCAGGCTCTGCAGCAGCCTCTGGCCATGAGATGCCACTGCCGCCTGGGTCCCCACAGTGGCAGCCCTGGCTCATTCTCCCCTGATGAGGGCTGGGTCCAGCCCAGTTTGGGGCTGGAGCTGTGGAGGAGGTGGTGGAGGTAGCAGGGCCAGAGGCCCTGGGTTAGTGAGGGTGCTGGCTGGACACCCCTGGGGCTCACAGCCAGCTCAGACAGACAGGCCAGAGGAAAGGGCTGATAGGAGCCTCAAGAAGTTCCTTAAGAAGCGCAGCGTCCTGCCCCTGGGGTGGAGCAAGAGGTGGTATAGTGTGCCCTCACGGGATGTGCCTGATGATGCCTGGAGGAGCAACGAGTTCTCTGACTTAGCTCCAATGCTGGAGGGTACCAAGCTCTCTGGTGTCCCCATCTGGCCCCACTTTCTCTCCTCATCCCCCTTTTCTGAAGGCTAAATAACCCCAGTTCCCACAACTGATCCTGGCAGGATTTTTTTTTCAAATTCACCAGGATCTGGCCCTCCATCCCAAAGATGTAAAGATCTCCAGATCCCTGATGGAGTCCCTGGGTACCACAAAAATCTGCCTGGATCTGCAGGGCAAAATGAACAAAACTGCTGAGACTGATGCTCAAGATTTGCACAGAGCACTGAATAAGGTGTCCCCTGTCTGCTAGTGAAACATGCTGTGAGGAATGCGGTGATCCTCTGCTTGGGGACACACACAAGAGGGATTTTTCTGTAGAAAGCAGACTTTGACCTGCTGTTGGACAGTATTTAGAAGTTTTTTGTTTACCTTTGCCTTTTTTCCTGCCAACGAGTTGTTCCTTCTTTCCTAATGAGATGTTCATTCTTCCCTCAGCCGTTGGCCTTGAGCTATATCTTCTTTTTACATCTGCTTCTCCTAAGGTTCTCATCTACATCCCTATAGTTAGGATATTTTGAAGTTCCCATCCACATCCCCGATAATTAGGATATTTTACCGTATGTGTAGCTAAAGACTAATTTGGATAAGTTTTAGCATCTTCCCCATCTCAGTCCCTGCTGCCCTGACAAAGGTCCCTGCTTGGGGACACCAAGTGCAGCTCTGCCCAGGGCTACCATGGCAACCACTGCGTGTCAAAGTGATGTCACCATTGCACCACAAACGTGGCCCTATAGAAGTGGGGTTTGGGGGCTTGGCTGTCACTTTGCCTGCGCGTCAGCGAGGAATAAGCTGATCGAGCAGCTGACGAAGGCAAAGTGTGTTGAGGTGGCCACAGTCAGCGTCAGCTGAGTGCGGTAGCGGAGCTGTGCAGAGGAGCACGGTGGTGGGTAGGAGCAGGGTGCTTGCTGGGTTTTTCGGGTGCCTAAAGCCCAGACCCCAGTCATCCTTTAGGCTGGGAGGGTTGGGGCTGCTCTCCCGGGGCCACTGCTAAGAGCTGGGTGCTGTGTTTTAGGTTACACCTGTGAGCAAGGAGCCAGAGTGAGAGCAGTGTTTGGGCTTCAGGCTCAGGATGAAAACCGTGTTCAAGATGAAGATATGGAGGCTGGAGGTGCTGCTGGCCTTTTGGGGCCTGAGCATTTTGGGCCTCTATCTCCTTGGGGTGCCATGCACCCCTTACTTTCTGGCCCTACCAGTTCTGACCAGCCTCATAGCTAGGATACGCAACACCAAAGTATGTGAAGAGGTGCAAAAATGACAATAGGAGTAAGAAAAGAAAAGAGGGAATTGTGAGAAAGAAAGTTATGTTTCTGCAATAGAAGTTGTTTTTGCAGTGGAAAATCCCACTAACCTTGCATATTCAAAAGTGGTTGTGCAGCACAGCAGTGGGGAGTGTGTTAAGCAGGTAAGGGGAAAGTCCCCCTGTCCCAAAATAAGGAGAATAGCTAAGAAAAACAGGATGAGCAGTATGAAATCAGGAAAAACAAAAATCACGGGCACTCTACTCATGAAAGAAGAAGGGGGGGAAAGAAAAGGAAAAATTAACAGTTGGTCAAATAAAATTGTACATGCATGGTATAGAAGGGCATTGAGTACGTTGTGAACCCGCAGTACTCAGCCAATGAAGAAATGGGAGAAATCGGGGCTCCAGGTGGCGTCTCACGACAGCAGAGCTTAGGGGGCAATCCCCTCCTTCGCCCTGCTGGCCACACTGCTTTTGGTGCATCCTGAAAGAGTTGCCAGCTCTGTTCAGCTCCTTTGTCCCTAAGGACACTGCTCCAGGATCTTGATCACTAGGTCTTTAAATAGCTGGAATTTCGATCTTTGGAAGTTAAGAGCCCTGACTTTGCTCTTCACCAGGCCCATATTCCTTGAGATCACCAGTTCAAGCAGGGCTTGGTCACTGCAGCCCAGACACCCTCCAATCTTCATCTCCTTAATGAGTTTGTCTGCGTTGGTGAACGTCAGGTCCAGTAACACTTCTCTGGTTGGTTTGTCTAGTACCTGGACGTTATCCTCAATGCACTCCAGGAATTTACGCCTGTGAGCAAGGAGCCGGAGTGAGAACAGCGTGTGAGCTTCAGGCTTCACGATGAAAACCGTGTTCAAGATGAACACATGGAGGCTGGAGGTGCTGCTGGCCTTTTGGGACCTGAGTAGTTTCGGCCTTATCTCCTTGGGATGCCATGTACCCCTTACCAGGGGCGGTGCTCTCAGACCCCCTGATGAGGGCTGGGTCTGGCCCAGTTTGGGGCTGGAGCTGTGGAGGAGGAGATGGAGGCAGCAGGACCAGAGGCCCTGGCTGAATGATGAGAATGGCTGCAGGGGGCAGGGGCCCGTTGGCAGGAGCTGAAGAGAGGGGAGAAGAGAGGGGCTGGCATGGCCTGGCCTGGCCTGGCCCCAGAGGGGCAGCAGCTGGCATGGCCTGGTGACAGAGGGGCAGGAAGAGGGATTGAGCCTGCAGAAGGGACATCTGAAGAGACCGATCTGGAAGGAGCAGCAGGGACACACTCCACAGTCGCTAGCTCTGCAGAGAGCTGGGATGCTGTGTTTTAGGTTACACCTGTGAACAAGGAGCCAGAGTGAGAGCAGTGTTTGGGCTTCAGGCTCAGGATGAAAACCGTGTTCAAGATGAAGATATGGAGGCTGGAGGTGCTGCTGGCCTTTTGGGGCCTGAGCGTTTTGGGCCTCTTATCTCCTGGGGATGCCATGTATCCCTTACTTTCTGGCCCTACCTGTTCTGACCAGCCTCATAGCTAGGATACGCAACACCAAGGCCAAGGTAGGAGCCAGGTTTGGTATCACCCCGAACTCTCCCCGGGCACAGCAGGGATGAGCCGAGAGCTGGGCCCATGCCTGGGGCACTCTGCAGAGGGTCTATTTAGGAGGCAATAGTGAAGGAAGGCCATTGCTCAGGCAGCAAGGGCCCTTCTCCACAGCCTCAAAGTCACCTCCACCCAGCACTGGGCTGGGCCCTGTCTCTCTGACCCAATTACCCTTCCCAGGTCCTTGCGTCCTTAGCAGTGGCAGCCCTGGCTCATTCTCCCCTGATGAGGGCTGGGTCCAGCCCAGTTTGGGGCTGGAGCTGTCGAGGAGGTGGCGGAGGCAGCAGGACCAGAGGCCCTGGGTTAGTGAGGGTGCTGGCTGGACACCCCTGCGGCTCACAGCCAGCTCAGACAGACAGGCCGGAGGAAAGGGCTGAGAGGAGCCTCAAGAAGTTCCTTAAGAAGCGCAGGGTCCTGCCCCTGGGGTGGAGCAAGCCCAGCACCACCTCCTGCTGGGGGCAGCCGGCAGAGAAGGGCCTGGGGTCCTGGTGGGCACCGAGCTGAACAGGAGCCAGCAAAGGGCCCTCGCCACAAAGAGGGCTGCTGCTCTGTTGGGCTGCACTGGGCAAAGTGCTGCCAGCAGGGCAAGGGAGGACAGGTATTGAGGAGTGAGGGAAAAAATGGGCAATGGCAAAGGCCACCAGGGCAGCCATGGCACCTCACAAAATGGCTGCCAGGGTGGCCATTCCTCACCACAGAATGGCCCCCGGGCAGCCCTCATTGTCCCCAAATGGCTGCCGGGGGTGCTCCTCTCAGCTCTTGGCCAGGCTGCCCAAGAAGAAGGGCCGGGCACAGCTGGGGGCTGGAGCTTGTGGAGGAGGGGTTGGCAGAAGCAGGGATGGAGGCCCTGGGTGAGTGAGGCCAGGTGGGGAAGCACCAAGAGTATGAAACTCCGGCAAAGCACAGCTCTCCAAGAGAAACTGATTGTTGCTGGCACTGCTCCCTGCCTCCCTTCATTCCTGCTCAGGGCAAAGCTTCTTCCCTGCAAGAGCTGCAGAAATACCAGGGCAGAGTGGCAGCTCCTTTGCTGATGTATACAGGTCCTGCTTACAAACCTGCGAGCCAAAAGCTCTTGCGTGTTTCTGAGAGCATGTGGAAAAGGGCACAAGGGGTGAGAGGTGGTGTAGTGTGCCCTCATGGGATGTGCCTGATGATGCCTGGAGGAGCAACGAGTTCTCTGACTTAGCTCCACTGCTGGAGGGTACCAAGCTCTCTGGTGTCCCCATCTGGCCCCACTTTCTCTCCTCATCCCCCTTTTCTGGAGGCTAAATAACCCCAGTTCCCACAACAGATCCTGGCAGGATTTTTTTTTCAAATTCACCAGGATCTGGCCCTCCATCCCAAACATGTAAAGATCTCCAGATCCCTGATGGAGTCCCTGGGTACCACAAAAATCTGCCTGGACCTGCTGGGCAAAATGAACAAAACTGCTGAGACTGATGCTCAAGATTCGCACAGAGCACTGAATAAGGTGTCCCCTGTCTGCTAGTGAAACATGCTGTGAGGAATGTGGTGATCCTCTGCTTGGGGACACACACAAGAGGGATTTTTCTGTAGAAAGCAGACTTTGACCTGCTGTTGGACAGTATTTAGAAGTTTTTTGTTTACCTTTGCCTTTTTTCCTGCCAACGAGTTGTTCCTTCTTTCCTAATGAGATGTTCATTCTTCCCTCATCCGTTGGCCTTGAGCGATATCTTCTTTTTACACCTGCTTCTCCTAAGGTTCTCATCTACATCCCTATAGTTAGGATATTTTGAAGTTCCCATCCACATCCCCGATAATTAGGATATTTTACCATATGTGTAGCTAAAGACTAATTTGGATAAGTTTTAGCATCTTCTCCATCTCAGTCCCTGCTGCCCTGACAAAGGTCCCTGCCTGGGGACACCAAGTGCAGCTCTGCCCAGGACTACCATGGCAACCACTGCGTGTCAAAGTGATGTCACCATTGCACCACAAACGTGGCCCTATAGAAGTGGGGTTTGGGGGCTTGGCTGTCACTTTGCCTGCGCGTCAGCGAGGAATAAGCTGATCAAGCAGCTGACGAAGGCAAAGTGTGTTGAGGTGGCCACAGTCAGCTTCAGCTGAGTGCGGTAGCGGAGCTGTGCGGAGGAGCACGGTGGTGGGTAGGAGCAGGGTGCTCGCTGGGTTTTTCAGGTGCCTAAAGCCCAGACCCCAGGCATCCTTTTGGCTGGGAGGGTTGGGGCTGCTCTCCCGGGGCCAGTGCTAAGAGCTGGGTGCTGTGTTTTAGGTTACACCTGTGAGCAAGGAGCCAGAGTGAGAGCAGTGTTTGGGCTTCAGGCTCAGGATGAAAACCGTGTTCAAGATGAAGATATGGAGGCTGGAGGTGCTGCTGGCCTTTTGGGGCCTGAGCATTTTGGGCCTTATCTCCTTGGGATGCCATGTACCCCTTACCAGGGGCGGTGCTCTCAGACCCCCTGATGAGGGCTTGGTCTGGCCCAGTTTGGGGCTGGAGCTGTGGAGGAGGAGATGGAGGCAGCAGGACCAGAGGCCCTGGCTGAATGATGGGAATGGCTGCAGGGGGCAGGGGCCTGTTGGCAGGAGCTGAAGAGAGGGGAGAAGAGAGGGGCTGGCATGGCCTGGCCTGGCCTGGCCCCAGAGGGGCAGCAGCTGGCATGGCCTGGTGACAGAGGGGCAGGAAGAGGGATTGAGCCTGCAGAAGGGACATCTGAAGAGACCGATCTGGAAGGAGCAGCAGGGACACACTCCACAGTCGCTAGCTCTGCAGAGAGCTGGGATGCTGTGTTTTAGGTTACACCTGTGAACAAGGAGCCAGAGTGAGAGCAGTGTTTGGGCTTCAGGCTCAGGATGAAAACCGTGTTCAAGATGAAGATATGGAGGCTGGAGGTGCTGCTGGCCTTTTGGGGCCTGAGCATTTTGGGCCTTTATCTCCTTGGGGTGCCATGCACCCCTTACTTTCTGGCCCTACCTGTTCTGACCAGCCTCATAGCTAGGATACACAACACCAAGGCCAAGGTAGGAGCCAGGTTTGGTATCACCCCAAACTCTCCCCGGGCACAGCAGGGATGAGCCGAGAGCTGGGCCCATGCCTGGGGCACTCTGCAGAGGGTCTATTTAGGAGGCAGTAGTGAAGGGAGGCCATTGCTCTGGCAGCAAGGGCCCTTCTCCACAGCCTCAAAGTCACCTCCATCCAGCACTGGGCTGGGCCCTGTCCCTGTGACCCCATTACCCTTCCCAGGTCCTTGCCTCCTGAGCAGGGGCCATCCTGGCCACGAGGGGACACTCCCCACTGAGCCAGGCTTGCTTTCTGGTGTAGGGCTCTTCTGGGAAGAAAGTGAGCTGGAAGAGCAGGGGGAAGGCACGGAAAGGTGAGCAGTCCCATCCCAGAGCTGTGCCAGGCTCTGCAGCAGCCTCTGGCCATGAGATGCCACTGCCGCCTGGGTCCCCACAGTGGCTGCCCTGGCTCATTCTCCCCTGATGAGGGCTGGGTCCAGCCCAGTTTGGGGCTGGAGCTGTGGAGGAGGTGGTGGAGGTAGCAGGGCCAGAGGCCCTGGGTTAGTGAGGGTGCTGGCTGGACACCCCTGGGGCTCACAGCCAGCTCAGACAGACAGGCCAGAGGAAAGGGCTGATAGGAGCCTCAAGAAGTTCCTTAAGAAGCGCAGCGTCCTGCCCCTGGGGTGGAGCAAGAGGTGGTATAGTGTGCCCTCACGGGATGTGCCTGATGATGCCTGGAGGAGCAACGAGTTCTCTGACTTAGCTCCAATGCTGGAGGGTACCAAGCTCTCTGGTGTCCCCATCTGGCCCCACTTTCTCTCCTCATCCCCCTTTTCTGAAGGCTAAATAACCCCAGTTCCCACAACTGATCCTGGCAGGATTTTTTTTTCAAATTCACCAGGATCTGGCCCTCCATCCCAAAGATGTAAAGATCTCCAGATCCCTGATGGAGTCCCTGGGTACCACAAAAATCTGCCTGGATCTGCAGGGCAAAATGAACAAAACTGCTGAGACTGATGCTCAAGATTTGCACAGAGCACTGACTAAGGTGTCCCCTGTCTGCTAGTGAAACATGCTGTGAGGAATGCGGTGATCCTCTGCTTGGGGACACACACAAGAGGGATTTTTCTGTAGAAAGCAGACTTTGACCTGCTGTTGGACAGTATTTAGAAGTTTTTTGTTTACCTTTGCCTTTTTTCCTGCCAACGAGTTGTTCCTTCTTTCCTAATGAGATGTTCATTCTTCCCTCAGCCGTTGGCCTTGAGCTATATCTTCTTTTTACACCTGCTTCTCCTAAGGTTCTCATCTACATCCCTATAGTTAGGATATTTTGAAGTTCCCATCCACATCCCCGATAATTAGGATATTTTACCATATGTGTAGCTAAAGACTAATTTGGATAAGTTTTAGCATCTTCTCCATCTCAGTCCCTGCTGCCCTGACAAAGGTCCCTGCCTGGGGACACCAAGTGCAGCTCTGCCCAGGACTACCATGGCAACCACTGCGTGTCAAAGTGATGTCACCATTGCACCACAAACGTGGCCCTATAGAAGTGGGGTTTGGGGGCTTGGCTGTCACTTTGCCTGCGCGTCAGGGAGGAATAAGCTGATCGAGCAGCTGACGAAGGCAAAGTGTGTTGAGGTGGCCACAGTCAGCGTCAGCTGAGTGCGGTAGCGGAGCTGTGCGGAGGAGCACGGTGGTGGGTAGGAGCAGGGTGCTCGCTGGGTTTTTCAGGTGCCTAAAGCCCAGACCCCAGGCATCCTTTTGGCTGGGAGGGTTGGGGCTGCTCTCCCGGGGCCAGTGCTAAGAGCTGGGTGCTGTGTTTTAGGTTACACCTGTGAGCAAGGAGCCAGAGTGAGAGCAGTGTTTGGGCTTCAGGCTCAGGATGAAAACCGTGTTCAAGATGAAGATACGGAGGCTGGAGGTGCTGCTGGCCTTTTGGGGCCTGAGCATTTTGGGCCTTTATCTCCTTGGGGTGCCATGCACCCCTTACTTTCTGGCCCTACCTGTTCTGACCAGCCTCATAGCTAGGATACACAACACCAAGGCCAAGGTAGGAGCCAGGTTTGGTATCACCCCAAACTCTCCCCGGGCACAGCAGGGATGAGCCGAGAGCTGGGCCCATGCCTGGGGCACTCTGCAGAGGGTCTATTTAGGAGGCAGTAGTGAAGGGAGGCCATTGCTCTGGCAGCAAGGGCCCTTCTCCACAGCCTCAAAGTCACCTCCATCCAGCACTGGGCTGGGCCCTGTCCCTGTGACCCCATTACCCTTCCCAGGTCCTTGCCTCCTGAGCAGGGGCCATCCTGGCCACGAGGGGACACTCCCCACTGAGCCAGGCTTGCTTTCTGGTGTAGGGCTCTTCTGGGAAGAAAGTGAGCTGGAAGAGCAGGGGGAAGGCACGGAAAGGTGAGCAGTCCCATCCCAGAGCTGTGCCAGGCTCTGCAGCAGCCTCTGGCCATGAGATGCCACTGCCGCCTGGGTCCCCACAGTGGCAGCCCTGGCTCATTCTCCCCTGATGAGGGCTGGGTCCAGCCCAGTTTGGGGCTGGAGCTGTGGAGGAGGTGGTGGAGGTAGCAGGGCCAGAGGCCCTGGGTTAGTGAGGGTGCTGGCTGGACACCCCTGGGGCTCACAGCCAGCTCAGACAGACAGGCCAGAGGAAAGGGCTGATAGGAGCCTCAAGAAGTTCCTTAAGAAGCGCAGCGTCCTGCCCCTGGGGTGGAGCAAGAGGTGGTATAGTGTGCCCTCACGGGATGTGCCTGATGATGCCTGGAGGAGCAACGAGTTCTCTGACTTAGCTCCAATGCTGGAGGGTACCAAGCTCTCTGGTGTCCCCATCTGGCCCCACTTTCTCTCCTCATCCCCCTTTTCTGAAGGCTAAATAACCCCAGTTCCCACAACTGATCCTGGCAGGATTTTTTTTTCAAATTCACCAGGATCTGGCCCTCCATCCCAAAGATGTAAAGATCTCCAGATCCCTGATGGAGTCCCTGGGTACCACAAAAATCTGCCTGGATCTGCAGGGCAAAATGAACAAAACTGCTGAGACTGATGCTCAAGATTTGCACAGAGCACTGACTAAGGTGTCCCCTGTCTGCTAGTGAAACATGCTGTGAGGAATGCGGTGATCCTCTGCTTGGGGACACACACAAGAGGGATTTTTCTGTAGAAAGCAGACTTTGACCTGCTGTTGGACAGTATTTAGAAGTTTTTTGTTTACCTTTGCCTTTTTTCCTGCCAACGAGT
Source organism: Anas platyrhynchos (assembly GCF_047663525.1). NCBI lineage: Eukaryota > Metazoa > Chordata > Aves > Anseriformes > Anatidae > Anas > Anas platyrhynchos. The sequence goes on along the minus strand of NC_092589.1, from coordinate 119,734,848 downwards.
TGTTCCTTCTTTCCTAATGAGATGTTCATTCTTCCCTCATCCGTTGGCCTTGAGCTATATCTTCTTTTTACACCTGCTTCTCCTAAGGTTCTCATCTACATCCCTATAGTTAGGATATTTTGAAGTTCCCATCCACATCCCCGATAATTAGGATATTTTACCATATGTGTAGCTAAAGACTAATTTGGATAAGTTTTAGCATCTTCTCCATCTCAGTCCCTGCTGCCCTGACAAAGGTCCCTGCCTGGGGACACCAAGTGCAGCTCTGCCCAGGACTACCATGGCAACCACTGCGTGTCAAAGTGATGTCACCATTGCACCACAAACGTGGCCCTATAGAAGTGGGGTTTGGGGGCTTGGCTGTCACTTTGCCTGCGCGTCAGGGAGGAATAAGCTGATCGAGCAGCTGACGAAGGCAAAGTGTGTTGAGGTGGCCACAGTCAGCGTCAGCTGAGTGCGGTAGCGGAGCTGTGCGGAGGAGCACGGTGGTGGGTAGGAGCAGGGTGCTCGCTGGGTTTTTCAGGTGCCTAAAGCCCAGACCCCAGGCATCCTTTTGGCTGGGAGGGTTGGGGCTGCTCTCCCGGGGCCAGTGCTAAGAGCTGGGTGCTGTGTTTTAGGTTACACCTGTGAGCAAGGAGCCAGAGTGAGAGCAGTGTTTGGGCTTCAGGCTCAGGATGAAAACCGTGTTCAAGATGAAGATACGGAGGCTGGAGGTGCTGCTGGCCTTTTGGGGCCTGAGCATTTTGGGCCTTTATCTCCTTGGGGTGCCATGCACCCCTTACTTTCTGGCCCTACCTGTTCTGACCAGCCTCATAGCTAGGATACACAACACCAAGGCCAAGGTAGGAGCCAGGTTTGGTATCACCCCAAACTCTCCCCGGGCACAGCAGGGATGAGCCGAGAGCTGGGCCCATGCCTGGGGCACTCTGCAGAGGGTCTATTTAGGAGGCAGTAGTGAAGGGAGGCCATTGCTCTGGCAGCAAGGGCCCTTCTCCACAGCCTCAAAGTCACCTCCATCCAGCACTGGGCTGGGCCCTGTCCCTGTGACCCCATTACCCTTCCCAGGTCCTTGCCTCCTGAGCAGGGGCCATCCTGGCCACGAGGGGACACTCCCCACTGAGCCAGGCTTGCTTTCTGGTGTAGGGCTCTTCTGGGAAGAAAGTGAGCTGGAAGAGCAGGGGGAAGGCACGGAAAGGTGAGCAGTCCCATCCCAGAGCTGTGCCAGGCTCTGCAGCAGCCTCTGGCCATGAGATGCCACTGCCGCCTGGGTCCCCACAGTGGCAGCCCTGGCTCATTCTCCCCTGATGAGGGCTGGGTCCAGCCCAGTTTGGGGCTGGAGCTGTGGAGGAGGTGGTGGAGGTAGCAGGGCCAGAGGCCCTGGGTTAGTGAGGGTGCTGGCTGGACACCCCTGGGGCTCACAGCCAGCTCAGACAGACAGGCCAGAGGAAAGGGCTGATAGGAGCCTCAAGAAGTTCCTTAAGAAGCGCAGCGTCCTGCCCCTGGGGTGGAGCAAGAGGTGGTATAGTGTGCCCTCACGGGATGTGCCTGATGATGCCTGGAGGAGCAACGAGTTCTCTGACTTAGCTCCAATGCTGGAGGGTACCAAGCTCTCTGGTGTCCCCATCTGGCCCCACTTTCTCTCCTCATCCCCCTTTTCTGAAGGCTAAATAACCCCAGTTCCCACAACTGATCCTGGCAGGATTTTTTTTTCAAATTCACCAGGATCTGGCCCTCCATCCCAAAGATGTAAAGATCTCCAGATCCCTGATGGAGTCCCTGGGTACCACAAAAATCTGCCTGGATCTGCAGGGCAAAATGAACAAAACTGCTGAGACTGATGCTCAAGATTTGCACAGAGCACTGACTAAGGTGTCCCCTGTCTGCTAGTGAAACATGCTGTGAGGAATGCGGTGATCCTCTGCTTGGGGACACACACAAGAGGGATTTTTCTGTAGAAAGCAGACTTTGACCTGCTGTTGGACAGTATTTAGAAGTTTTTTGTTTACCTTTGCCTTTTTTCCTGCCAACGAGTTGTTCCTTCTTTCCTAATGAGATGTTCATTCTTCCCTCATCCGTTGGCCTTGAGCTATATCTTCTTTTTACACCTGCTTCTCCTAAGGTTCTCATCTACATCCCTATAGTTAGGATATTTTGAAGTTCCCATCCACATCCCCGATAATTAGGATATTTTACCATATGTGTAGCTAAAGACTAATTTGGATAAGTTTTAGCATCTTCTCCATCTCAGTCCCTGCTGCCCTGACAAAGGTCCCTGCCTGGGGACACCAAGTGCAGCTCTGCCCAGGACTACCATGGCAACCACTGCGTGTCAAAGTGATGTCACCATTGCACCACAAACGTGGCCCTATAGAAGTGGGGTTTGGGGGCTTGGCTGTCACTTTGCCTGCGCGTCAGGGAGGAATAAGCTGATCGAGCAGCTGACGAAGGCAAAGTGTGTTGAGGTGGCCACAGTCAGCGTCAGCTGAGTGCGGTAGCGGAGCTGTGCGGAGGAGCACGGTGGTGGGTAGGAGCAGGGTGCTCGCTGGGTTTTTCAGGTGCCTAAAGCCCAGACCCCAGGCATCCTTTTGGCTGGGAGGGTTGGGGCTGCTCTCCCGGGGCCAGTGCTAAGAGCTGGGTGCTGTGTTTTAGGTTACACCTGTGAGCAAGGAGCCAGAGTGAGAGCAGTGTTTGGGCTTCAGGCTCAGGATGAAAACCGTGTTCAAGATGAAGATATGGAGGCTGGAGGTGCTGCTGGCCTTTTGGGGCCTGAGCATTTTGGGCCTTATCTCCTTGGGATGCCATGTACCCCTTACCAGGGGCGGTGCTCTCAGACCCCCTGATGAGGGCTTGGTCTGGCCCAGTTTGGGGCTGGAGCTGTGGAGGAGGAGATGGAGGCAGCAGGACCAGAGGCCCTGGCTGAATGATGGGAATGGCTGCAGGGGGCAGGGGCCTGTTGGCAGGAGCTGAAGAGAGGGGAGAAGAGATGGGCTGGCATGGCCTGGCCTGGCCTGGCCCCAGAGGGGCAGCAGCTGGCATGGCCTGGTGACAGAGGGGCAGGAAGAGGGATTGAGCCTGCAGAAGGGACATCTGAAGAGACCGATCTGGAAGGAGCAGCAGGGACACACTCCACAGTCGCTAGCTCTGCAGAGAGCTGGGATGCTGTGTTTTAGGTTACACCTGTGAACAAGGAGCCAGAGTGAGAGCAGTGTTTGGGCTTCAGGCTCAGGATGAAAACCGTGTTCAAGATGAAGATACGGAGGCTGGAGGTGCTGCTGGCCTTTTGGGGCCTGAGCATTTTGGGCCTTTATCTCCTTGGGGTGCCATGCACCCCTTACTTTCTGGCCCTACCTGTTCTGACCAGCCTCATAGCTAGGATACGCAACACCAAGGCCAAGGTAGGAGCCAGGTTTGGTATCACCCCAAACTCTCCCCGGGCACAGCAGGGATGAGCCGAGAGCTGGGCCCATGCCTGGGGCACTCTGCAGAGGGTCTATTTAGGAGGCAGTAGTGAAGGGAGGCCATTGCTCTGGCAGCAAGGGCCCTTCTCCACAGCCTCAAAGTCACCTCCATCCAGCACTGGGCTGGGCCCTGTCCCTGTGACCCCATTACCCTTCCCAGGTCCTTGCCTCCTGAGCAGGGGCCATCCTGGCCACGAGGGGACACTCCCCACTGAGCCAGGCTTGCTTTCTGGTGTAGGGCTCTTCTGGGAAGAAAGTGAGCTGGAAGAGCAGGGGGAAGGCACGGAAAGGTGAGCAGTCCCATCCCAGAGCTGTGCCAGGCTCTGCAGCAGCCTCTGGCCATGAGATGCCACTGCCGCCTGGGTCCCCACAGTGGCTGCCCTGGCTCATTCTCCCCTGATGAGGGCTGGGTCCAGCCCAGTTTGGGGCTGGAGCTGTGGAGGAGGTGGTGGAGGTAGCAGGGCCAGAGGCCCTGGGTCAGTGAGGGTGCTGGCTGGACACCCCTGGGGCTCACAGCCAGCTCAGACAGACAGGCCAGAGGAAAGGGCTGATAGGAGCCTCAAGAAGTTCCTTAAGAAGCGCAGCGTCCTGCCCCTGGGGTGGAGCAAGAGGTGGTATGGTGTGCCCTCACGGGATGTGCCTGATGATGCCTGGAGGAGCAACGAGTTCTCTGACTTAGCTCCAATGCTGGAGGGTACCAAGCTCTCTGGTGTCCCCATCTGGCCCCACTTTCTCTCCTCATCCCCCTTTTCTGAAGGCTAAATAACCCCAGTTCCCACAACTGATCCTGGCAGGATTTTTTTTTCAAATTCACCAGGATCTGGCCCTCCATCCCAAAGATGTAAAGATCTCCAGATCCCTGATGGAGTCCCTGGGTACCACAAAAATCTGCCTGGATCTGCAGGGCAAAATGAACAAAACTGCTGAGACTGATGCTCAAGATTTGCACAGAGCACTGACTAAGGTGTCCCCTGTCTGCTAGTGAAACATGCTGTGAGGAATGCGGTGATCCTCTGCTTGGGGACACACACAAGAGGGATTTTTCTGTAGAAAGCAGACTTTGACCTGCTGTTGGACAGTATTTAGAAGTTTTTTGTTTACCTTTGCCTTTTTTCCTGCCAACGAGTTGTTCCTTCTTTCCTAATGAGATGTTCATTCTTCCCTCAGCCGTTGGCCTTGAGCTATATCTTCTTTTTACACCTGCTTCTCCTAAGGTTCTCATCTACATCCCTATAGTTAGGATATTTTGAAGTTCCCATCCACATCCCCGATAATTAGGATATTTTACCATATGTGTAGCTAAAGACTAATTTGGATAAGTTTTAGCATCTTCCCCATCTCAGTCCCTGCTGCCCTGACAAAGGTCCCTGCTTGGGGACACCAAGTGCAGCTCTGCCCAGGGCTACCATGGCAACCACTGCGTGTCAAAGTGATGTCACCATTGCACCACAAACGTGGCCCTATAGAAGTGGGGTTTGGGGGCTTGGCTGTCACTTTGCCTGCGCGTCAGGGAGGAATAAGCTGATCGAGCAGCTGACGAAGGCAAAGTGTGTTGAGGTGGCCACAGTCAGCGTCAGCTGAGTGCGGTAGCGGAGCTGTGCGGAGGAGCACGGTGGTGGGTAGGAGCAGGGTGCTCGCTGGGTTTTTCAGGTGCCTAAAGCCCAGACCCCAGGCATCCTTTTGGCTGGGAGGGTTGGGGCTGCTCTCCCGGGGCCAGTGCTAAGAGCTGGGTGCTGTGTTTTAGGTTACACCTGTGAGCAAGGAGCCAGAGTGAGAGCAGTGTTTGGGCTTCAGGCTCAGGATGAAAACCGTGTTCAAGATGAAGATATGGAGGCTGGAGGTGCTGCTGGCCTTTTGGGGCCTGAGCATTTTGGGCCTTATCTCCTTGGGATGCCATGTACCCCTTACCAGGGGCGGTGCTCTCAGACCCCCTGATGAGGGCTTGGTCTGGCCCAGTTTGGGGCTGGAGCTGTGGAGGAGGAGATGGAGGCAGCAGGACCAGAGGCCCTGGCTGAATGATGGGAATGGCTGCAGGGGGCAGGGGCCTGTTGGCAGGAGCTGAAGAGAGGGGAGAAGAGAGGGGCTGGCATGGCCTGGCCTGGCCTGGCCCCAGAGGGGCAGCAGCTGGCATGGCCTGGTGACAGAGGGGCAGGAAGAGGGATTGAGCCTGCAGAAGGGACATCTGAAGAGACCGATCTGGAAGGAGCAGCAGGGACACACTCCACAGTCGCTAGCTCTGCAGAGAGCTGGGATGCTGTGTTTTAGGTTACACCTGTGAACAAGGAGCCAGAGTGAGAGCAGTGTTTGGGCTTCAGGCTCAGGATGAAAACCGTGTTCAAGATGAAGATACGGAGGCTGGAGGTGCTGCTGGCCTTTTGGGGCCTGAGCATTTTGGGCCTTTATCTCCTTGGGGTGCCATGCACCCCTTACTTTCTGGCCCTACCTGTTCTGACCAGCCTCATAGCTAGGATACGCAACACCAAGGCCAAGGTAGGAGCCAGGTTTGGTATCACCCCAAACTCTCCCCGGGCACAGCAGGGATGAGCCGAGAGCTGGGCCCATGCCTGGGGCACTCTGCAGAGGGTCTATTTAGGAGGCAGTAGTGAAGGGAGGCCATTGCTCTGGCAGCAAGGGCCCTTCTCCACAGCCTCAAAGTCACCTCCATCCAGCACTGGGCTGGGCCCTGTCCCTGTGACCCCATTACCCTTCCCAGGTCCTTGCCTCCTGAGCAGGGGCCATCCTGGCCACGAGGGGACACTCCCCACTGAGCCAGGCTTGCTTTCTGGTGTAGGGCTCTTCTGGGAAGAAAGTGAGCTGGAAGAGCAGGGGGAAGGCACGGAAAGGTGAGCAGTCCCATCCCAGAGCTGTGCCAGGCTCTGCAGCAGCCTCTGGCCATGAGATGCCACTGCCGCCTGGGTCCCCACAGTGGCAGCCCTGGCTCATTCTCCCCTGATGAGGGCTGGATCCAGCCCAGTTTGGGGCTGGAGCTGTGGAGGAGGTGGTGGAGGTAGCAGGGCCAGAGGCCCTGGGTTAGTGAGGGTGCTGGCTGGACACCCCTGGGGCTCACAGCCAGCTCAGACAGACAGGCCAGAGGAAAGGGCTGATAGGAGCCTCAAGAAGTTCCTTAAGAAGCGCAGCGTCCTGCCCCTGGGGTGGAGCAAGAGGTGGTATAGTGTGCCCTCACGGGATGTGCCTGATGATGCCTGGAGGAGCAACGAGTTCTCTGACTTAGCTCCAATGCTGGAGGGTACCAAGCTCTCTGGTGTCCCCATCTGGCCCCACTTTCTCTCCTCATCCCCCTTTTCTGAAGGCTAAATAACCCCAGTTCCCACAACTGATCCTGGCAGGATTTTTTTTTCAAATTCACCAGGATCTGGCCCTCCATCCCAAAGATGTAAAGATCTCCAGATCCCTGATGGAGTCCCTGGGTACCACAAAAATCTGCCTGGATCTGCAGGGCAAAATGAACAAAACTGCTGAGACTGATGCTCAAGATTTGCACAGAGCACTGACTAAGGTGTCCCCTGTCTGCTAGTGAAACATGCTGTGAGGAATGCGGTGATCCTCTGCTTGGGGACACACACAAGAGGGATTTTTCTGTAGAAAGCAGACTTTGACCTGCTGTTGGACAGTATTTAGAAGTTTTTTGTTTACCTTTGCCTTTTTTCCTGCCAACGAGTTGTTCCTTCTTTCCTAATGAGATGTTCATTCTTCCCTCAGCCGTTGGCCTTGAGCTATATCTTCTTTTTACACCTGCTTCTCCTAAGGTTCTCATCTACATCCCTATAGTTAGGATATTTTGAAGTTCCCATCCACATCCCCGATAATTAGGATATTTTACCACATGTGTAGCTAAAGACTAATTTGGATAAGTTTTAGCATCTTCCCCATCTCAGTCCCTGCTGCCCTGACAAAGGTCCCTGCCTGGGGACACCAAGTGCAGCTCTGCCCAGGGCTACCATGGCAACCATTATGTGGTCAAAGTGATGTCACCATTGCACCACAAACGTGGCCCTATAGAAGTGGGGTTTGGGGGCTTGGCTGTCACTTTGCCTGCGCGTCAGCGAGGAATAAGCTGATCGAGCAGCTGACGAAGGCAAAGTGTGTTGAGGTGGCCACAGTCAGCGTCAGCTGAGTGCGGTAGCGGAGCTGTGCGGAGGAGCACGGTGGTGGGTAGGAGCAGGGTGCCCGCTGGGTTTTTCGGGTGCCTAAAGCCCAGACCCCAGGCATCCTTTTGGCTGGGAGGGTTGGGGCTGCTCTCCCGGGGCCACTGCTAAGAGCTGGCTGCTGTGTTTTAGGTTACACCTGTGAGCAAGGAGCCAGAGTGAGAGCAGTGTTTGGGCTTCAGGCTCAGGATGAAAACCGTGTTCAAGATGAAGATACGGAGGCTGGAGGTGCTGCTGGCCTTTTGGGGCCTGAGCATTTTGGGCCTTTATCTCCTTGGGGTGCCATGCACCCCTTACTTTCTGGCCCTACCTGTTCTGACCAGCCTCATAGCTAGGATACGCAACACCAAGGCCAAGGTAGGAGCCAGGTTTGGTATCACCCCAAACTCTCCCCGGGCACAGCAGGGATGAGCCGAGAGCTGGGCCCATGCCTGGGGCACTCTGCAGAGGGTCTATTTAGGAGGCCGTAGTGAAGGGAGGCCATTGCTCTGGCAGCAAGGGCCCTTCTCCACAGCCTCAAAGTCACCTCCATCCAGCACTGGGCTGGGCCCTGTCCCTGTGACCCCATTACCCTTCCCAGGTCCTTGCCTCCTGAGCAGGGGCCATCCTGGCCACGAGGGGACACTCCCCACTGAGCCAGGCTTGCTTTCTGGTGTAGGGCTCTTCTGGGAAGAAAGTAAGCTGGAAGAGCAGGGGGAAGGCACGGAAAGGTGAGCAGTCCCATCCCAGAGCTGTGCCAGGCTCTGCAGCAGCCTCTGGCCATGAGATGCCACTGCCGCCTGGGTCCCCACAGTGGCAGCCCTGGCTCATTCTCCCCTGATGAGGGCTGGGTCCAGCCCAGTTTGGGGCTGGAGCTGTGGAGGAGGTGGTGGAGGTAGCAGGGCCAGAGGCCCTGGGTTAGTGAGGGTGCTGGCTGGACACCCCTGGGGCTCACAGCCAGCTCAGACAGACAGGCCAGAGGAAAGGGCTGATAGGAGCCTCAAGAAGTTCCTTAAGAAGCGCAGCGTCCTGCCCCTGGGGTGGAGCAAGAGGTGGTATAGTGTGCCCTCACGGGATGTGCCTGATGATGCCTGGAGGAGCAACGAGTTCTCTGACTTAGCTCCAATGCTGGAGGGTACCAAGCTCTCTGGTGTCCCCATCTGGCCCCACTTTCTCTCCTCATCCCCCTTTTCTGAAGGCTAAATAACCCCAGTTCCCACAACTGATCCTGGCAGGATTTTTTTTTCAAATTCACCAGGATCTGGCCCTCCATCCCAAAGATGTAAAGATCTCCAGATCCCTGATGGAGTCCCTGGGTACCACAAAAATCTGCCTGGATCTGCAGGGCAAAATGAACAAAACTGCTGAGACTGATGCTCAAGATTTGCACAGAGCACTGACTAAGGTGTCCCCTGTCTGCTAGTGAAACATGCTGTGAGGAATGCGGTGATCCTCTGCTTGGGGACACACACAAGAGGGATTTTTCTGTAGAAAGCAGACTTTGACCTGCTGTTGGACAGTATTTAGAAGTTTTTTGTTTACCTTTGCCTTTTTTCCTGCCAACGAGTTGTTCCTTCTTTCCTAATGAGATGTTCATTCTTCCCTCAGCCGTTGGCCTTGAGCTATATCTTCTTTTTACACCTGCTTCTCCTAAGGTTCTCATCTACATCCCTATAGTTAGGATATTTTGAAGTTCCCATCCACATCCCCGATAATTAGGATATTTTACCACATGTGTAGCTAAAGACTAATTTGGATAAGTTTTAGCATCTTCCCCATCTCAGTCCCTGCTGCCCTGACAAAGGTCCCTGCCTGGGGACACCAAGTGCAGCTCTGCCCAGGGCTACCATGGCAACCATTATGTGGTCAAAGTGATGTCACCATTGCACCACAAACGTGGCCCTATAGAAGTGGGGTTTGGGGGCTTGGCTGTCACTTTGCCTGCGCGTCAGCGAGGAATAAGCTGATCGAGCAGCTGACGAAGGCAAAGTGTGTTGAGGTGGCCACAGTCAGCGTCAGCTGAGTGCGGTAGCGGAGCTGTGTGGAGGAGCACGGTGGTGGGTAGGAGCAGGGTGCCCGCTGGGTTTTTCGGGTGCCTAAAGCCCAGACCCCAGGCATCCTTTTGGCTGGGAGGGTTGGGGCTGCTCTCCCGGGGCCACTGCTAAGAGCTGGCTGCTGTGTTTTAGGTTACACCTGTGAGCAAGGAGCCAGAGTGAGAGCAGTGTTTGGGCTTCAGGCTCAGGATGAAAACCGTGTTCAAGATGAAGATACGGAGGCTGGAGGTGCTGCTGGCCTTTTGGGGCCTGAGCATTTTGGGCCTTTATCTCCTTGGGGTGCCATGCACCCCTTACTTTCTGGCCCTACCTGTTCTGACCAGCCTCATAGCTAGGATACGCAACACCAAGGCCAAGGTAGGAGCCAGGTTTGGTATCACCCCAAACTCTCCCCGGGCACAGCAGGGATGAGCCGAGAGCTGGGCCCATGCCTGGGGCACTCTGCAGAGGGTCTATTTAGGAGGCAGTAGTGAAGGGAGGCCATTGCTCTGGCAGCAAGGGCCCTTCTCCACAGCCTCAAAGTCACCTCCATCCAGCACTGGGCTGGGCCCTGTCCCTGTGACCCCATTACCCTTCCCAGGTCCTTGCCTCCTGAGCAGGGGCCATCCTGGCCACGAGGGGACACTCCCCACTGAGCCAGGCTTGCTTTCTGGTGTAGGGCTCTTCTGGGAAGAAAGTAAGCTGGAAGAGCAGGGGGAAGGCACGGAAAGGTGAGCAGTCCCATCCCAGAGCTGTGCCAGGCTCTGCAGCAGCCTCTGGCCATGAGATGCCACTGCCGCCTGGGTCCCCACAGTGGCAGCCCTGGCTCATTCTCCCCTGATGAGGGCTGGGTCCAGCCCAGTTTGGGGCTGGAGCTGTGGAGGAGGTGGTGGAGGTAGCAGGGCCAGAGGCCCTGGGTTAGTGAGGGTGCTGGCTGGACACCCCTGGGGCTCACAGCCAGCTCAGACAGACAGGCCAGAGGAAAGGGCTGATAGGAGCCTCAAGAAGTTCCTTAAGAAGCGCAGCGTCCTGCCCCTGGGGTGGAGCAAGAGGTGGTATAGTGTGCCCTCACGGGATGTGCCTGATGATGCCTGGAGGAGCAACGAGTTCTCTGACTTAGCTCCAATGCTGGAGGGTACCAAGCTCTCTGGTGTCCCCATCTGGCCCCACTTTCTCTCCTCATCCCCCTTTTCTGAAGGCTAAATAACCCCAGTTCCCACAACTGATCCTGGCAGGATTTTTTTTTCAAATTCACCAGGATCTGGCCCTCCATCCCAAAGATGTAAAGATCTCCAGATCCCTGATGGAGTCCCTGGGTACCACAAAAATCTGCCTGGATCTGCAGGGCAAAATGAACAAAACTGCTGAGACTGATGCTCAAGATTTGCACAGAGCACTGACTAAGGTGTCCCCTGTCTGCTAGTGAAACATGCTGTGAGGAATGCGGTGATCCTCTGCTTGGGGACACACACAAGAGGGATTTTTCTGTAGAAAGCAGACTTTGACCTGCTGTTGGACAGTATTTAGAAGTTTTTTGTTTACCTTTGCCTTTTTTCCTGCCAACGAGTTGTTCCTTCTTTCCTAATGAGATGTTCATTCTTCCCTCAGCCGTTGGCCTTGAGCTATATCTTCTTTTTACACCTGCTTCTCCTAAGGTTCTCATCTACATCCCTATAGTTAGGATATTTTGAAGTTCCCATCCACATCCCCGATAATTAGGATATTTTACCACATGTGTAGCTAAAGACTAATTTGGATAAGTTTTAGCATCTTCCCCATCTCAGTCCCTGCTGCCCTGACAAAGGTCCCTGCCTGGGGACACCAAGTGCAGCTCTGCCCAGGGCTACCATGGCAACCATTATGTGGTCAAAGTGATGTCACCATTGCACCACAAACGTGGCCCTATAGAAGTGGGGTTTGGGGGCTTGGCTGTCACTTTGCCTGCGCGTCAGCGAGGAATAAGCTGATCGAGCAGCTGACAAAGGCAAAGTGTGTTGAGGTGGCCACAGTCAGCGTCAGCTGAGTGCGGTAGCGGAGCTGTGCGGAGGAGCACGGTGGTGGGTAGGAGCAGGGTGCCCGCTGGGTTTTTCGGGTGCCTAAAGCCCAGACCCCAGGCATCCTTTTGGCTGGGAGGGTTGGGGCTGCTCTCCCGGGGCCACTGCTAAGAGCTGGCTGCTGTGTTTTAGGTTACACCTGTGAGCAAGGAGCCAGAGTGAGAGCAGTGTTTGGGCTTCAGGCTCAGGATGAAATCCGTGTTCAAGCTGAAGATACGGAGGCTGGAGGTGCTGCTGGCCTTTTGGGGCCTGAGCATTTTGGGCCTTTATCTTCTTGGGGTGCCATGCACCCCTTACTTTCTGGCCCTACCTGTTCTGACCAGCCTCATAGCTAGGATACGCAACACCAAGGCCAAGGTAGGAGCCAGGTTTGGTATCACCCCAAACTCTCCCCGGGCACAGCAGGCACAGCATGGAACACAATCCACAGTCGCTAGCTAGGAATGCGGTGATCCTCTGCTTGGGGACACATGAGACCAAGCAGGAAGGAGAAGCAGGGACACACTGCACAGTCACTAGCTCCGTGGCTGTGAGTGGAGCAGGACAGGAGGACTCTCTCCACACCACAGTCCCTATGTGGTCTCTGCTCCCATGGGCACAGCCACCCTCCCCAAATGCCCTTGACCAGCTGCAGAGAGCTGGGATGGAGCCACTGCTGCAGGAGGCATTCAGGGGCCTATGTCAGGGTAGCTTGATGCAGTGTCTCCAGCTCTCCTGGGGACAGATTAAGAGCAGAGTGTGGAGAAACACTCAGAAAATGACTGGCTAGCTCCCCCCCCCCCCCCAACGTTTTGGGACCACAAGGAAAAGGGCAGAATAGAAGCAACACGAAAAGTGTAGCTGCATCAGCAAGACATCTGCCAGAGGAGAAAGCAGCTGGCCATCAAGGAAGAACTGTTGGGGCTACAAGCTCAGGATTCACCAGGATCCAGCTCTCCATCCCAAATATGCAAGAGATCTCCAGATCCCTGATGGAATCCCTGAATCTCAAAGAAATCTGCCGGGACCTGCTGAGCAAACTGAACAAAATTAATGAGGGAGATACTCAAGACTTGGACAGAGCATTGAATAATTCCCAGTCTGCCTGAAGTGCCGTCGGTGCCTCACGAGCAGCTGTCCATGCCACACACAGCCCGTTGCAGACAGGTCCATTGGCTCCTCCACATGACACTGCAGAACCTGTCTGTGACACTGGTGTCACTTCTTGGCAAGAGTATTTAAGAAAAGGCAAACCCACCAGACAGGTATTGAGGAGTGAGGGAAAAAGTGGGGAATGACGAAGGCCAAGGGCAGGGGAGGAGGTGGGCTAGGAGTGTGGGGGAGGACACTTTCCAGGGTGACCCCCCCAGCACCCCTCTGCGCTCTGGACACTGTCCAGTGCCCAGAAGCCCTGATGGCATCCCTGGACACCACAGAAATCTGCCTGGACCTGCTGACCGAACTGAACAAAATTAATGAGAGTGATGCTCAACACTTGTATAGAGCATTGAATAAGGTATTCCCTGTCTGCCTGAAGTGCCATGGCTCTATTGGCTGCAAATGTCCAGCTGTGGATATCAGGGGTGTGTGGGGCATCTTTAAGGAGACACCGGGGCTGCCTGGTGCAACACACAGCCTGTTCCAGACAGGACCATCGGCTCGTCCACAGGACACTGCAGAACCTGTCTGTGACACTGGTGGCACTTCTTGGTGAGCGTATTGAAGAAAAGGCAACTCCTGTGACTGGTACTGAGTAGTGAATGGAAAAGTGGGGAATGGCAAAGGATGAGGGCAGGGAAGGTGGTGGGTAAGGAGTGGGGGGGAGACTCTGGCCGGGATGACCCCCCCAGCACCCCTCTGTGCTCTGGGCACTGCCCAGTGCCGACGGAAAGCCCCAGGTCAGGCAGAAGAGAGCTCAGTCCCAGAGGAGGAGCAGCCACAGCAGCACCCACAGCAGAGCCCCCTTCCAGCTGCAGCCATGCTGCCTGTCCTCCCCTCAGCCAGGACAAGATGGCCGCCAGGGCAGCCATGACACCTCACAAAATGGCTGCCAGGGTGGCCATTCCAAGCCACAGAACGGCCCCCAGGAAACCCTCATTTTCACCAAATGGCTGCCAGGGATGCTCCTCTCAGAGCTCTTGGCCAGTGAACAAAACTACTGAGGCTGATGCTCAAGGCTTGCGCAGAGCACTGAATAAGGCACACCCCGTCTACTGGTGAAAAATGCTGTGAGGAATCTGTCACAGAAAATGTTGAGTTGGAAGGGACCCACAAGGATTATCAAGTCCAACACCTGGCTCCACACAGCCCTCCGTCCCCAATCAAACCATATTCCTGCAAGCTTCATGCTCTTCCCATGGGGCCTATCACTGCTCACCAGACAGAAAACATCAGTGCCTGCCCCTCCGCTGCCTGCCACGAGGAAGCTGAAGGCCAGAAAGAGATCTCCCCTCGTTCCGCTGAGTACCACTGTTGCCCTTCCCACAGAGCGCACTGGCTGCCCCCATTCCTAGCACTGCCTCTGTCCCCAGCTCCAGGACCAGGATGGCCCTTTTCCTCTCCCAGAGCATCCCAGAGCTGGCAGGGCTGGCTGTAGGGTGCTGGGAGATCATCCGGTTGTTTGTAAGGAGAAGCCTAACGGATGGTGCTGGCTCTTTCCTGTCCAACAGCTCCGCCCCCAACCTGTTGGGACCACAAGGAAAAAGGCAGAGTAGAAGCAACATCCAAAGTGTAGCTGCATCAGCAAGACATCTGCCACAGGAGAAAGCAGCTGGCCATCAAGGAAGAACTGTTGGGGCTACAAGCTCAGGATTCACCAGGATCCAGCTCTCCATCCCACATATGCAATAGATCTCCAGATCCCTGATGGAATCCCTGAATCTCAAAGAAATCTGCCGGGACCTGCTGAGCAAACTGAATAAAATTAATGAGGGAGATACTCAAGACTTGGACAGAGCACTGAATAAGGTATTCCCTGTCTGCCTGAAGTGCCATCGGTGCCTCACGAGCAGCTGTCCACACCACAGCAAGACTGCAGCAACCCATGCTGTGTCCATGCTGACCATCTTCATCCACTCCCTGAACATCCTGCTGCTTGTGGAGGAGATCAAACTGAAGGTGGAGCTAGGCTTTGAACTGTCTGTCTTTGGGAAGGTGGTACACAAATGGAAGAAAACTCTGGAGCTACCTGACCCTGCTGGAAATGAAGAATGCTTTGAGGAACGCTGTGAGGTATGCGGTGAGCCTCTCCCAAGGGACACACAAGAGGGATCGAGCCTACCGAATGGACATCTGAAGAGACCAGGCAGGAAGGAGCAGTGTGGGACACGCTTCACAGTCGCCAGACCTGTGACTGCGCATGGAGTAGGACAGGGGAAGTCTCTCCACACGCCAGATCCCATGTGGCCTCTGCCCCCATGGGCACAGCCACCTGTCCCAAATGCGCTTGATCAGCTTCAGAGAGCTGGGATGGAGCCACTGCCAGGCTGGGGGTGTCAGACCCATCTGCCCACTGAGGCAGGGACCGGCACCCTTGGGGGAGCTCAGCACCCTGCTGCAGCAGTGGGAAGGGGAGGAAGAGCTGGGGCTGCATTGCGGGAGCCGTGGGAGAGCTCCCCAAATGATCCTTGAAGGGACACTGAGAAATGGAGCCCTAGGCTGTGCAAGGGGCCAGCCCTGCCCCTTCTGGGGCGCTGGCAGAGGCAGGGAAGCGTCCAGCAGCACAAGCCTCTTCCCAGGGCCACCAAGCCAGCATG
Source organism: Anas platyrhynchos (assembly GCF_047663525.1). NCBI lineage: Eukaryota > Metazoa > Chordata > Aves > Anseriformes > Anatidae > Anas > Anas platyrhynchos. The sequence continues at coordinate 119,719,424 of NC_092589.1, read as the reverse complement.
GGTGCTGGCTGGACACCCCTGGGGCTCACAGCCAGCTCAGACAGACAGGCTGGAGGAAAGGGCTGAGAGGAGCCTCAAGAAGTTCCTTAAGAAGCGCAGGGTCCTGCCCCTGGGGTGGAGCAAGCCCAGCACCGCCTCCTGCTGGGGGCAGCCGACTGGAAGCAGCCTGGCACAGAAGGGCCTGGGGTCCTGGTGGGCACCGAGCTGAACAAGAGCCAGCAAAGGGCCCTCGCCACAAAGAGGGCTGCTGCTCTGTTGGGCTGCACTGGGCAAAGTGCTGCCAGCAGGGCAAGGGAGGACAGGTATTGAGGAGTGAGGGAAAAAATGGGCAATGGCAAAGGCCACCAGGGCAGCCATGGCACCTCACAAAATGGCTGCCAGGGTGGCCATTCCTCACCACAGAATGGCCCCCGGGCAGCCCTCATTGTCCCCAAATGGCTGCCGGGGGTGCTCCTCTCAGCTCTTGGCCAGGCTGCCCAAGAAGAAGGGCCGGGCACAGTTGGGGGCTGGAGCTTGTGGAGGAGGGGGTGGCAGAAGCAGGGATGGAGGCCCTGGGTGAGTGAGGCCAGGTGGGGAAGCACCAAGAGTACGACACTCCGGCAAAGCACAGCTCTCCAAGAGAAACTGATTGTTGCTGGCACTGCTCCCTGCCTCCCTTCATTCCTGCTCAGGGCAAAGCTTCTTCCCAGCAAGAGCTGCAGAAATACCAGGGCAGAGTGGCAGCTCCTTTGCTGATGTATACAGGTCCTGCTTACAAACCTGGGAGCCAAAAGCTCTTGCTTGTTTCTGAGAGCATGTGGAAAAGGGCACAAGGGGTGAGAGGTGGTGCAGTGTGCCCTCATGGGATGTGCCTGATGATGCCTGGAGGAGCAAAAAGTTCTCTGACTTAGCTCCACTGCTGGAGGGTACCAAGCTCTCTGGTGTCCCCATCTGGCCCCACTTTCTCTCCTCATCCCCCTTTTCTGGAGGCTAAATAACCCCAGTTCCCACAACTGATCCTGGCAGGATTATTTTTTCAAATTCACCAGGATCTGGCCCTCCATCCCAAAGATGTAAAGATCTCCAGATCCCTGATGGAGTCCCTGGGTACCACAAAAATCTGCCTGGATCTGCAGGGCAAAATGAACAAAACTGCTGAGACTGATGCTCAAGATTTGCACAGAGCACTGACTAAGGTGTCCCCTGTCTGCTAGTGAAACATGCTGTGAGGAATGCGGTGATCCTCTGCTTGGGGACACACACAAGAGGGATTTTTCTGTAGAAAGCAGACTTTGACCTGCTGTTGGACAGTATTTAGAAGTTTTTTGTTTACCTTTGCCTTTTTTCCTGCCAACGAGTTGTTCCTTCTTTCCTAATGAGATGTTCATTCTTCCCTCAGCCGTTGGCCTTGAGCTATATCTTCTTTTTACACCTGCTTCTCCTAAGGTTCTCATCTACATCCCTATAGTTAGGATATTTTGAAGTTCCCATCCACATCCCCGATAATTAGGATATTTTACCATATGTGTAGCTAAAGACTAATTTGGATAAGTTTTAGCATCTTCTCCATCTCAGTCCCTGCTGCCCTGACAAAGGTCCCTGCCTGGGGACACCAAGTGCAGCTCTGCCCAGGACTACCATGGCAACCACTGCGTGTCAAAGTGATGTCACCATTGCACCACAAACGTGGCCCTATAGAAGTGGGGTTTGGGGGCTTGGCTGTCACTTTGCCTGCGCGTCAGGGAGGAATAAGCTGATCGAGCAGCTGACGAAGGCAAAGTGTGTTGAGGTGGCCACAGTCAGCGTCAGCTGAGTGCGGTAGCGGAGCTGTGCGGAGGAGCACGGTGGTGGGTAGGAGCAGGGTGCTCGCTGGGTTTTTCAGGTGCCTAAAGCCCAGACCCCAGGCATCCTTTTGGCTGGGAGGGTTGGGGCTGCTCTCCCGGGGCCAGTGCTAAGAGCTGGGTGCTGTGTTTTAGGTTACACCTGTGAGCAAGGAGCCAGAGTGAGAGCAGTGTTTGGGCTTCAGGCTCAGGATGAAAACCGTGTTCAAGATGAAGATATGGAGGCTGGAGGTGCTGCTGGCCTTTTGGGGCCTGAGCATTTTGGGCCTTATCTCCTTGGGATGCCATGTACCCCTTACCAGGGGCGGTGCTCTCAGACCCCCTGATGAGGGCTTGGTCTGGCCCAGTTTGGGGCTGGAGCTGTGGAGGAGGAGATGGAGGCAGCAGGACCAGAGGCCCTGGCTGAATGATGGGAATGGCTGCAGGGGGCAGGGGCCTGTTGGCAGGAGCTGAAGAGAGGGGAGAAGAGAGGGGCTGGCATGGCCTGGCCTGGCCTGGCCCCAGAGGGGCAGCAGCTGGCATGGCCTGGTGACAGAGGGGCAGGAAGAGGGATTGAGCCTGCAGAAGGGACATCTGAAGAGACCGATCTGGAAGGAGCAGCAGGGACACACTCCACAGTCGCTAGCTCTGCAGAGAGCTGGGATGCTGTGTTTTAGGTTACACCTGTGAACAAGGAGCCAGAGTGAGAGCAGTGTTTGGGCTTCAGGCTCAGGATGAAAACCGTGTTCAAGATGAAGATACGGAGGCTGGAGGTGCTGCTGGCCTTTTGGGGCCTGAGCATTTTGGGCCTTTATCTCCTTGGGGTGCCATGCACCCCTTACTTTCTGGCCCTACCTGTTCTGACCAGCCTCATAGCTAGGATACGCAACACCAAGGCCAAGGTAGGAGCCAGGTTTGGTATCACCCCAAACTCTCCCCGGGCACAGCAGGGATGAGCCGAGAGCTGGGCCCATGCCTGGGGCACTCTGCAGAGGGTCTATTTAGGAGGCAGTAGTGAAGGGAGGCCATTGCTCTGGCAGCAAGGGCCCTTCTCCACAGCCTCAAAGTCACCTCCATCCAGCACTGGGCTGGGCCCTGTCCCTGTGACCCCATTACCCTTCCCAGGTCCTTGCCTCCTGAGCAGGGGCCATCCTGGCCACGAGGGGACACTCCCCACTGAGCCAGGCTTGCTTTCTGGTGTAGGGCTCTTCTGGGAAGAAAGTAAGCTGGAAGAGCAGGGGTAAGGCACGGAAAGGTGAGCAGTCCCATCCCAGAGCTGTGCCAGGCTCTGCAGCAGCCTCTGGCCATGAGATGCCACTGCCGCCTGGGTCCCCACAGTGGCAGCCCTGGCTCATTCTCCCCTGATGAGGGCTGGATCCAGCCCAGTTTGGGGCTGGAGCTGTGGAGGAGGTGGTGGAGGTAGCAGGGCCAGAGGCCCTGGGTTAGTGAGGGTGCTGGCTGGACACCCCTGGGGCTCACAGCCAGCTCAGACAGACAGGCCAGAGGAAAGGGCTGATAGGAGCCTCAAGAAGTTCCTTAAGAAGCGCAGCGTCCTGCCCCTGGGGTGGAGCAAGAGGTGGTATAGTGTGCCCTCACGGGATGTGCCTGATGATGCCTGGAGGAGCAACGAGTTCTCTGACTTAGCTCCAATGCTGGAGGGTACCAAGCTCTCTGGTGTCCCCATCTGGCCCCACTTTCTCTCCTCATCCCCCTTTTCTGAAGGCTAAATAACCCCAGTTCCCACAACTGATCCTGGCAGGATTTTTTTTTCAAATTCACCAGGATCTGGCCCTCCATCCCAAAGATGTAAAGATCTCCAGATCCCTGGTGGAGTCCCTGGGTACCACAAAAATCTGCCTGGATCTGCAGGGCAAAATGAACAAAACTGCTGAGACTGATGCTCAAGATTTGCACAGAGCACTGACTAAGGTGTCCCCTGTCTGCTAGTGAAACATGCTGTGAGGAATGCGGTGATCCTCTGCTTGGGGACACACACAAGAGGGATTTTTCTGTAGAAAGCAGACTTTGACCTGCTGTTGGACAGTATTTAGAAGTTTTTTGTTTACCTTTGCCTTTTTTCCTGCCAACGAGTTGTTCCTTCTTTCCTAATGAGATGTTCATTCTTCCCTCAGCCGTTGGCCTTGAGCTATATCTTCTTTTTACACCTGCTTCTCCTAAGGTTCTCATCTACATCCCTATAGTTAGGATATTTTGAAGTTCCCATCCACATCCCCGATAATTAGGATATTTTACCATATGTGTAGCTAAAGACTAATTTGGATAAGTTTTAGCATCTTCCCCATCTCAGTCCCTGCTGCCCTGACAAAGGTCCCTGCTTGGGGACACCAAGTGCAGCTCTGCCCAGGGCTACCATGGCAACCACTGCGTGTCAAAGTGATGTCACCATTGCACCACAAACGTGGCCCTATAGAAGTGGGGTTTGGGGGCTTGGCTGTCACTTTGCCTGCGCGTCAGGGAGGAATAAGCTGATCGAGCAGCTGACAAAGGCAAAGTGTGTTGAGGTGGCCACAGTCAGCGTCAGCTGAGTGCGGTAGCGGAGCTGTGCAGAGGAGCACGGTGGTGGGTAGGAGCAGGGTGCTCGCTGGGTTTTTCAGGTGCCTAAAGCCCAGACCCCAGGCATCCTTTTGGCTGGGAGGGTTGGGGCTGCTCTCCCGGGGCCAGTGCTAAGAGCTGGGTGCTGTGTTTTAGGTTACACCTGTGAGCAAGGAGCCAGAGTGAGAGCAGTGTTTGGGCTTCAGGCTCAGGATGAAAACCGTGTTCAAGATGAAGATATGGAGGCTGGAGGTGCTGCTGGCCTTTTGGGGCCTGAGCATTTTGGGCCTTATCTCCTTGGGATGCCATGTACCCCTTACCAGGGGCGGTGCTCTCAGACCCCCTGATGAGGGCTTGGTCTGGCCCAGTTTGGGGCTGGAGCTGTGGAGGAGGAGATGGAGGCAGCAGGACCAGAGGCCCTGCCTGAATGATGAGAATGGCTGCAGGGGGCAGGGGCCTGTTGGCAGGAGCTGAAGAGAGGGGACAAGAGAGGGGCTGGCATGGCCTGGCCTGGCCTGGCCCCAGAGGGGCAGCAGCTGGCATGGCCTGGTGACAGAGGGGCAGGAAGAGGGATTGAGCCTGCAGAAGGGACATCTGAAGAGACCGATCTGGAAGGAGCAGCAGGGACACACTCCACAGTCGCTAGCTCTGCAGAGAGCTGGGATGCTGTGTTTTAGGTTACACCTGTGAACAAGGAGCCAGAGTGAGAGCAGTGTTTGGGCTTCAGGCTCAGGATGAAAACCGTGTTCAAGATGAAGATATGGAGGCTGGAGGTGCTGCTGGCCTTTTGGGGCCTGAGCATTTTGGGCCTTTATCTCCTTGGGGTGCCATGCACCCCTTACTTTCTGGCCCTACCTGTTCTGACCAGCCTCATAGCTAGGATACGCAACACCAAGGCCAAGGTAGGAGCCAGGTTTGGTATCACCCCAAACTCTCCCCGGGCACAGCAGGGATGAGCCGAGAGCTGGGCCCATGCCTGGGGCACTCTGCAGAGGGTCTATTTAGGAGGCAGTAGTGAAGGGAGGCCATTGCTCTGGCAGCAAGGGCCCTTCTCCACAGCCTCAAAGTCACCTCCATCCAGCACTGGGCTGGGCCCTGTCCCTGTGACCCCATTACCCTTCCCAGGTCCTTGCCTCCTGAGCAGGGGCCATCCTGGCCACGAGGGGACACTCCCCACTGAGCCAGGCTTGCTTTCTGGTGTAGGGCTCTTCTGGGAAGAAAGTGAGCTGGAAGAGCAGGGGGAAGGCACGGAAAGGTGAGCAGTCCCATCCCAGAGCTGTGCCAGGCTCTGCAGCAGCCTCTGGCCATGAGATGCCACTGCCGCCTGGGTCCCCACAGTGGCTGCCCTGGCTCATTCTCCCCTGATGAGGGCTGGGTCCAGCCCAGTTTGGGGCTGGAGCTGTGGAGGAGGTGGTGGAGGTAGCAGGGCCAGAGGCCCTGGGTTAGTGAGGGTGCTGGCTGGACACCCCTGGGGCTCACAGCCAGCTCAGACAGACAGGCCAGAGGAAAGGGCTGATAGGAGCCTCAAGAAGTTCCTTAAGAAGCGCAGCGTCCTGCCCCTGGGGTGGAGCAAGAGGTGGTATAGTGTGCCCTCACGGGATGTGCCTGATGATGCCTGGAGGAGCAACGAGTTCTCTGACTTAGCTCCAATGCTGGAGGGTACCAAGCTCTCTGGTGTCCCCATCTGGCCCCACTTTCTCTCCTCATCCCCCTTTTCTGAAGGCTAAATAACCCCAGTTCCCACAACTGATCCTGGCAGGATTTTTTTTTCAAATTCACCAGGATCTGGCCCTCCATCCCAAAGATGTAAAGATCTCCAGATCCCTGATGGAGTCCCTGGGTACCACAAAAATCTGCCTGGATCTGCAGGGCAAAATGAACAAAACTGCTGAGACTGATGCTCAAGATTTGCACAGAGCACTGACTAAGGTGTCCCCTGTCTGCTAGTGAAACATGCTGTGAGGAATGCGGTGATCCTCTGCTTGGGGACACACACAAGAGGGATTTTTCTGTAGAAAGCAGACTTTGACCTGCTGTTGGACAGTATTTAGAAGTTTTTTGTTTACCTTTGCCTTTTTTCCTGCCAACGAGTTGTTCCTTCTTTCCTAATGAGATGTTCATTCTTCCCTCAGCCGTTGGCCTTGAGCTATATCTTCTTTTTACACCTGCTTCTCCTAAGGTTCTCATCTACATCCCTATAGTTAGGATATTTTGAAGTTCCCATCCACATCCCCGATAATTAGGATATTTTACCATATGTGTAGCTAAAGACTAATTTGGATAAGTTTTAGCATCTTCTCCATCTCAGTCCCTGCTGCCCTGACAAAGGTCCCTGCCTGGGGACACCAAGTGCAGCTCTGCCCAGGACTACCATGGCAACCACTGCGTGTCAAAGTGATGTCACCATTGCACCACAAACGTGGCCCTATAGAAGTGGGGTTTGGGGGCTTGGCTGTCACTTTGCCTGCGCGTCAGGGAGGAATAAGCTGATCGAGCAGCTGACGAAGGCAAAGTGTGTTGAGGTGGCCACAGTCAGCGTCAGCTGAGTGCGGTAGCGGAGCTGTGCGGAGGAGCACGGTGGTGGGTAGGAGCAGGGTGCTCGCTGGGTTTTTCAGGTGCCTAAAGCCCAGACCCCAGGCATCCTTTTGGCTGGGAGGGTTGGGGCTGCTCTCCCGGGGCCAGTGCTAAGAGCTGGGTGCTGTGTTTTAGGTTACACCTGTGAGCAAGGAGCCAGAGTGAGAGCAGTGTTTGGGCTTCAGGCTCAGGATGAAAACCGTGTTCAAGATGAAGATATGGAGGCTGGAGGTGCTGCTGGCCTTTTGGGGCCTGAGCATTTTGGGCCTTATCTCCTTGGGATGCCATGTACCCCTTACCAGGGGCGGTGCTCTCAGACCCCCTGATGAGGGCTTGGTCTGGCCCAGTTTGGGGCTGGAGCTGTGGAGGAGGAGATGGAGGCAGCAGGACCAGAGGCCCTGGCTGAATGATGGGAATGGCTGCAGGGGGCAGGGGCCTGTTGGCAGGAGCTGAAGAGAGGGGAGAAGAGAGGGGCTGGCATGGCCTGGCCTGGCCTGGCCCCAGAGGGGCAGCAGCTGGCATGGCCTGGTGACAGAGGGGCAGGAAGAGGGATTGAGCCTGCAGAAGGGACATCTGAAGAGACCGATCTGGAAGGAGCAGCAGGGACACACTCCACAGTCGCTAGCTCTGCAGAGAGCTGGGATGCTGTGTTTTAGGTTACACCTGTGAACAAGGAGCCAGAGTGAGAGCAGTGTTTGGGCTTCAGGCTCAGGATGAAAACCGTGTTCAAGATGAAGATACGGAGGCTGGAGGTGCTGCTGGCCTTTTGGGGCCTGAGCATTTTGGGCCTTTATCTCCTTGGGGTGCCATGCACCCCTTACTTTCTGGCCCTACCTGTTCTGACCAGCCTCATAGCTAGGATACGCAACACCAAGGCCAAGGTAGGAGCCAGGTTTGGTATCACCCCAAACTCTCCCCGGGCACAGCAGGGATGAGCCGAGAGCTGGGCCCATGCCTGGGGCACTCTGCAGAGGGTCTATTTGGGAGGCAGTAGTGAAGGGAGGCCATTGCTCTGGCAGCAAGGGCCCTTCTCCACAGCCTCAAAGTCACCTCCATCCAGCACTGGGCTGGGCCCTGTCCCTGTGACCCCATTACCCTTCCCAGGTCCTTGCCTCCTGAGCAGGGGCCATCCTGGCCACGAGGGGACACTCCCCACTGAGCCAGGCTTGCTTTCTGGTGTAGGGCTCTTCTGGGAAGAAAGTAAGCTGGAAGAGCAGGGGGAAGGCACGGAAAGGTGAGCAGTCCCATCCCAGAGCTGTGCCAGGCTCTGCAGCAGCCTCTGGCCATGAGATGCCACTGCCGCCTGGGTCCCCACAGTGGCAGCCCTGGCTCATTCTCCCCTGATGAGGGCTGGGTCCAGCCCAGTTTGGGGCTGGAGCTGTGGAGGAGGTGGTGGAGGTAGCAGGGCCAGAGGCCCTGGGTTAGTGAGGGTGCTGGCTGGACACCCCTGGGGCTCACAGCCAGCTCAGACAGACAGGCCAGAGGAAAGGGCTGATAGGAGCCTCAAGAAGTTCCTTAAGAAGCGCAGCGTCCTGCCCCTGGGGTGGAGCAAGAGGTGGTATAGTGTGCCCTCACGGGATGTGCCTGAGGATGCCTGGAGGAGCAACGAGTTCTCTGACTTAGCTCCAATGCTGGAGGGTACCAAGCTCTCTGGTGTCCCCATCTGGCCCCACTTTCTCTCCTCATCCCCCTTTTCTGAAGGCTAAATAACCCCAGTTCCCACAACTGATCCTGGCAGGATTTTTTTTTCAAATTCACCAGGATCTGGCCCTCCATCCCAAAGATGTAAAGATCTCCAGATCCCTGATGGAGTCCCTGGGTACCACAAAAATCTGCCTGGATCTGCAGGGCAAAATGAACAAAACTGCTGAGACTGATGCTCAAGATTTGCACAGAGCACTGACTAAGGTGTCCCCTGTCTGCTAGTGAAACATGCTGTGAGGAATGCGGTGATCCTCTGCTTGGGGACACACACAAGAGGGATTTTTCTGTAGAAAGCAGACTTTGACCTGCTGTTGGACAGTATTTAGAAGTTTTTTGTTTACCTTTGCCTTTTTTCCTGCCAACGAGTTGTTCCTTCTTTCCTAATGAGATGTTCATTCTTCCCTCAGCCGTTGGCCTTGAGCTATATCTTCTTTTTACACCTGCTTCTCCTAAGGTTCTCATCTACATCCCTATAGTTAGGATATTTTGAAGTTCCCATCCACATCCCCGATAATTAGGATATTTTACCATATGTGTAGCTAAAGACTAATTTGGATAAGTTTTAGCATCTTCTCCATCTCAGTCCCTGCTGCCCTGACAAAGGTCCCTGCCTGGGGACACCAAGTGCAGCTCTGCCCAGGACTACCATGGCAACCACTGCGTGTCAAAGTGATGTCACCATTGCACCACAAACGTGGCCCTATAGAAGTGGGGTTTGGGGGCTTGGCTGTCACTTTGCCTGCGCGTCAGGGAGGAATAAGCTGATCGAGCAGCTGACGAAGGCAAAGTGTGTTGAGGTGGCCACAGTCAGCGTCAGCTGAGTGCGGTAGCGGAGCTGTGCGGAGGAGCACGGTGGTGGGTAGGAGCAGGGTGCTCGCTGGGTTTTTCAGGTGCCTAAAGCCCAGACCCCAGGCATCCTTTTGGCTGGGAGGGTTGGGGCTGCTCTCCCGGGGCCACTGCTAAGAGCTGGCTGCTGTGTTTTAGGTTACACCTGTGAGCAAGGAGCCAGAGTGAGAGCAGTGTTTGGGCTTCAGGCTCAGGATGAAAACCGTGTTCAAGATGAAGATATGGAGGCTGGAGGTGCTGCTGGCCTTTTGGGGCCTGAGCATTTTGGGCCTTATCTCCTTGGGATGCCATGTACCCCTTACCAGGGGCGGTGCTCTCAGACCCCCTGATGAGGGCTTGGTCTGGCCCAGTTTGGGGCTGGAGCTGTGGAGGAGGAGATGGAGGCAGCAGGACCAGAGGCCCTGGCTGAATGATGGGAATGGCTGCAGGGGGCAGGGGCCTGTTGGCAGGAGCTGAAGAGAGGGGAGAAGAGAGGGGCTGGCATGGCCTGGCCTGGCCTGGCCCCAGAGGGGCAGCAGCTGGCATGGCCTGGTGACAGAGGGGCAGGAAGAGGGATTGAGCCTGCAGAAGGGACATCTGAAGAGACCGATCTGGAAGGAGCAGCAGGGACACACTCCACAGTCGCTAGCTCTGCAGAGAGCTGGGATGCTGTGTTTTAGGTTACACCTGTGAACAAGGAGCCAGAGTGAGAGCAGTGTTTGGGCTTCAGGCTCAGGATGAAAACCGTGTTCAAGATGAAGATACGGAGGCTGGAGGTGCTGCTGGCCTTTTGGGGCCTGAGCATTTTGGGCCTTTATCTCCTTGGGGTGCCATGCACCCCTTACTTTCTGGCCCTACCTGTTCTGACCAGCCTCATAGCTAGGATACGCAACACCAAGGCCAAGGTAGGAGCCAGGTTTGGTATCACCCCAAACTCTCCCCGGGCACAGCAGGGATGAGCCGAGAGCTGGGCCCATGCCTGGGGCACTCTGCAGAGGGTCTATTTGGGAGGCAGTAGTGAAGGGAGGCCATTGCTCTGGCAGCAAGGGCCCTTCTCCACAGCCTCAAAGTCACCTCCATCCAGCACTGGGCTGGGCCCTGTCCCTGTGACCCCATTACCCTTCCCAGGTCCTTGCCTCCTGAGCAGGGGCCATCCTGGCCACGAGGGGACACTCCCCACTGAGCCAGGCTTGCTTTCTGGTGTAGGGCTCTTCTGGGAAGAAAGTAAGCTGGAAGAGCAGGGGGAAGGCACGGAAAGGTGAGCAGTCCCATCCCAGAGCTGTGCCAGGCTCTGCAGCAGCCTCTGGCCATGAGATGCCACTGCCGCCTGGGTCCCCACAGTGGCAGCCCTGGCTCATTCTCCCCTGATGAGGGCTGGGTCCAGCCCAGTTTGGGGCTGGAGCTGTGGAGGAGGTGGTGGAGGTAGCAGGGCCAGAGGCCCTGGGTTAGTGAGGGTGCTGGCTGGACACCCCTGGGGCTCACAGCCAGCTCAGACAGACAGGCCAGAGGAAAGGGCTGATAGGAGCCTCAAGAAGTTCCTTAAGAAGCGCAGCGTCCTGCCCCTGGGGTGGAGCAAGAGGTGGTATAGTGTGCCCTCACGGGATGTGCCTGATGATGCCTGGAGGAGCAACGAGTTCTCTGACTTAGCTCCAATGCTGGAGGGTACCAAGCTCTCTGGTGTCCCCATCTGGCCCCACTTTCTCTCCTCATCCCCCTTTTCTGAAGGCTAAATAACCCCAGTTCCCACAACTGATCCTGGCAGGATTTTTTTTTCAAATTCACCAGGATCTGGCCCTCCATCCCAAAGATGTAAAGATCTCCAGATCCCTGATGGAGTCCCTGGGTACCACAAAAATCTGCCTGGATCTGCAGGGCAAAATGAACAAAACTGCTGAGACTGATGCTCAAGATTTGCACAGAGCACTGACTAAGGTGTCCCCTGTCTGCTAGTGAAACATGCTGTGAGGAATGCGGTGATCCTCTGCTTGGGGACACACACAAGAGGGATTTTTCTGTAGAAAGCAGACTTTGACCTGCTGTTGGACAGTATTTAGAAGTTTTTTGTTTACCTTTGCCTTTTTTCCTGCCAACGAGTTGTTCCTTCTTTCCTAATGAGATGTTCATTCTTCCCTCAGCCGTTGGCCTTGAGCTATATCTTCTTTTTACACCTGCTTCTCCTAAGGTTCTCATCTACATCCCTATAGTTAGGATATTTTGAAGTTCCCATCCACATCCCCGATAATTAGGATATTTTACCATATGTGTAGCTAAAGACTAATTTGGATAAGTTTTAGCATCTTCCCCATCTCAGTCCCTGCTGCCCTGACAAAGGTCCCTGCTTGGGGACACCAAGTGCAGCTCTGCCCAGGGCTACCATGGCAACCACTGCGTGTCAAAGTGATGTCACCATTGCACCACAAACGTGGCCCTATAGAAGTGGGGTTTGGGGGCTTGGCTGTCACTTTGCCTGCGCGTCAGGGAGGAATAAGCTGATCGAGCAGCTGACAAAGGCAAAGTGTGTTGAGGTGGCCACAGTCAGCGTCAGCTGAGTGCGGTAGCGGAGCTGTGCAGAGGAGCACGGTGGTGGGTAGGAGCAGGGTGCTCGCTGGGTTTTTCAGGTGCCTAAAGCCCAGACCCCAGGCATCCTTTTGGCTGGGAGGGTTGGGGCTGCTCTCCCGGGGCCAGTGCTAAGAGCTGGGTGCTGTGTTTTAGGTTACACCTGTGAGCAAGGAGCCAGAGTGAGAGCAGTGTTTGGGCTTCAGGCTCAGGATGAAAACCGTGTTCAAGATGAAGATATGGAGGCTGGAGGTGCTGCTGGCCTTTTGGGGCCTGAGCATTTTGGGCCTTATCTCCTTGGGATGCCATGTACCCCTTACCAGGGGCGGTGCTCTCAGACCCCCTGATGAGGGCTTGGTCTGGCCCAGTTTGGGGCTGGAGCTGTGGAGGAGGAGATGGAGGCAGCAGGACCAGAGGCCCTGGCTGAATGATGAGAATGGCTGCAGGGGGCAGGGGCCTGTTGGCAGGAGCTGAAGAGAGGGGACAAGAGAGGGGCTGGCATGGCCTGGCCTGGCCTGGCCCCAGAGGGGCAGCAGCTGGCATGGCCTGGTGACAGAGGGGCAGGAAGAGGGATTGAGCCTGCAGAAGGGACATCTGAAGAGACCGATCTGGAAGGAGCAGCAGGGACACACTCCACAGTCGCTAGCTCTGCAGAGAGCTGGGATGCTGTGTTTTAGGTTACACCTGTGAACAAGGAGCCAGAGTGAGAGCAGTGTTTGGGCTTCAGGCTCAGGATGAAAACCGTGTTCAAGATGAAGATATGGAGGCTGGAGGTGCTGCTGGCCTTTTGGGGCCTGAGCATTTTGGGCCTTTATCTCCTTGGGGTGCCATGCACCCCTTACTTTCTGGCCCTACCTGTTCTGACCAGCCTCATAGCTAGGATACGCAACACCAAGGCCAAGGTAGGAGCCAGGTTTGGTATCACCCCAAACTCTCCCCGGGCACAGCAGGGATGAGCCGAGAGCTGGGCCCATGCCTGGGGCACTCTGCAGAGGGTCTATTTAGGAGGCAGTAGTGAAGGGAGGCCATTGCTCTGGCAGCAAGGGCCCTTCTCCACAGCCTCAAAGTCACCTCCATCCAGCACTGGGCTGGGCCCTGTCCCTGTGACCCCATTACCCTTCCCAGGTCCTTGCCTCCTGAGCAGGGGCCATCCTGGCCACGAGGGGACACTCCCCACTGAGCCAGGCTTGCTTTCTGGTGTAGGGCTCTTCTGGGAAGAAAGTAAGCTGGAAGAGCAGGGGGAAGGCACGGAAAGGTGAGCAGTCCCATCCCAGAGCTGTGCCAGGCTCTGCAGCAGCCTCTGGCCATGAGATGCCACTGCCGCCTGGGTCCCCACAGTGGCAGCCCTGGCTCATTCTCCCCTGATGAGGGCTGGGTCCAGCCCAGTTTGGGGCTGGAGCTGTGGAGGAGGTGGTGGAGGTAGCAGGGCCAGAGGCCCTGGGTTAGTGAGGGTGCTGGCTGGACACCCCTGGGGCTCACAGCCAGCTCAGACAGACAGGCCAGAGGAAAGGGCTGATAGGAGCCTCAAGAAGTTCCTTAAGAAGCGCAGCGTCCTGCCCCTGGGGTGGAGCAAGAGGTGGTATAGTGTGCCCTCACGGGATGTGCCTGATGATGCCTGGAGGAGCAACGAGTTCTCTGACTTAGCTCCAATGCTGGAGGGTACCAAGCTCTCTGGTGTCCCCATCTGGCCCCACTTTCTCTCCTCATCCCCCTTTTCTGAAGGCTAAATAACCCCAGTTCCCACAACTGATCCTGGCAGGATTTTTTTTTCAAATTCACCAGGATCTGGCCCTCCATCCCAAAGATGTAAAGATCTCCAGATCCCTGATGGAGTCCCTGGGTACCACAAAAATCTGCCTGGATCTGCAGGGCAAAATGAACAAAACTGCTGAGACTGATGCTCAAGATTTGCACAGAGCACTGACTAAGGTGTCCCCTGTCTGCTAGTGAAACATGCTGTGAGGAATGCGGTGATCCTCTGCTTGGGGACACACACAAGAGGGATTTTTCTGTAGAAAGCAGACTTTGACCTGCTGTTGGACAGTATTTAGAAGTTTTTTGTTTACCTTTGCCTTTTTTCCTGCCAACGAGTTGTTCCTTCTTTCCTAATGAGATGTTCATTCTTCCCTCAGCCGTTGGCCTTGAGCTATATCTTCTTTTTACACCTGCTTCTCCTAAGGTTCTCATCTACATCCCTATAGTTAGGATATTTTGAAGTTCCCATCCACATCCCCGATAATTAGGATATTTTACCATATGTGTAGCTAAAGACTAATTTGGATAAGTTTTAGCATCTTCCCCATCTCAGTCCCTGCTGCCCTGACAAAGGTCCCTGCTTGGGGACACCAAGTGCAGCTCTGCCCAGGGCTACCATGGCAACCACTGCGTGTCAAAGTGATGTCACCATTGCACCACAAACGTGGCCCTATAGAAGTGGGGTTTGGGGGCTTGGCTGTCACTTTGCCTGCGCGTCAGGGAGGAATAAGCTGATCGAGCAGCTGACAAAGGCAAAGTGTGTTGAGGTGGCCACAGTCAGCGTCAGCTGAGTGCGGTAGCGGAGCTGTGCAGAGGAGCACGGTGGTGGGTAGGAGCAGGGTGCTCGCTGGGTTTTTCAGGTGCCTAAAGCCCAGACCCCAGGCATCCTTTTGGCTGGGAGGGTTGGGGCTGCTCTCCCGGGGCCAGTGCTAAGAGCTGGGTGCTGTGTTTTAGGTTACACCTGTGAGCAAGGAGCCAGAGTGAGAGCAGTGTTTGGGCTTCAGGCTCAGGATGAAAACCGTGTTCAAGATGAAGATATGGAGGCTGGAGGTGCTGCTGGCCTTTTGGGGCCTGAGCATTTTGGGCCTTATCTCCTTGGGATGCCATGTACCCCTTACCAGGGGCGGTGCTCTCAGACCCCCTGATGAGGGCTTGGTCTGGCCCAGTTTGGGGCTGGAGCTGTGGAGGAGGAGATGGAGGCAGCAGGACCAGAGGCCCTGGCTGAATGATGAGAATGGCTGCAGGGGGCAGGGGCCTGTTGGCAGGAGCTGAAGAGAGGGGACAAGAGAGGGGCTGGCATGGCCTGGCCTGGCCTGGCCCCAGAGGGGCAGCAGCTGGCATGGCCTGGTGACAGAGGGGCAGGAAGAGGGATTGAGCCTGCAGAAGGGACATCTGAAGAGACCGATCTGGAAGGAGCAGCAGGGACACACTCCACAGTCGCTAGCTCTGCAGAGAGCTGGGATGCTGTGTTTTAGGTTACACCTGTGAACAAGGAGCCAGAGTGAGAGCAGTGTTTGGGCTTCAGGCTCAGGATGAAAACCGTGTTCAAGATGAAGATATGGAGGCTGGAGGTGCTGCTGGCCTTTTGGGGCCTGAGCATTTTGGGCCTTTATCTCCTTGGGGTGCCATGCACCCCTTACTTTCTGGCCCTACCTGTTCTGACCAGCCTCATAGCTAGGATACGCAACACCAAGGCCAAGGTAGGAGCCAGGTTTGGTATCACCCCAAACTCTCCCCGGGCACAGCAGGGATGAGCCGAGAGCTGGGCCCATGCCTGGGGCACTCTGCAGAGGGTCTATTTAGGAGGCAGTAGTGAAGGGAGGCCATTGCTCTGGCAGCAAGGGCCCTTCTCCACAGCCTCAAAGTCACCTCCATCCAGCACTGGGCTGGGCCCTGTCCCTGTGACCCCATTACCCTTCCCAGGTCCTTGCCTCCTGAGCAGGGGCCATCCTGGCCACGAGGGGACACTCCCCACTGAGCCAGGCTTGCTTTCTGGTGTAGGGCTCTTCTGGGAAGAAAGTGAGCTGGAAGAGCAGGGGGAAGTCACGGAAAGGTGAGCAGTCCCATCCCAGAGCTGTGCCAGGCTCTGCAGCAGCCTCTGGCCATGAGATGCCACTGCCGCCTGGGTCCCCACAGTGGCAGCCCTGGCTCATTCTCCCCTGATGAGGGCTGGGTCCAGCCCAGTTTGGGGCTGGAGCTGTGGAGGAGGTGGTGGAGGTAGCAGGGCCAGAGGCCCTGGGTTAGTGAGGGTGCTGGCTGGACACCCCTGGGGCTCACAGCCAGCTCAGACAGACAGGCCAGAGGAAAGGGCTGATAGGAGCCTCAAGAAGTTCCTTAAGAAGCGCAGCGTCCTGCCCCTGGGGTGGAGCAAGAGGTGGTATAGTGTGCCCTCACGGGATGTGCCTGATGATGCCTGGAGGAGCAACGAGTTCTCTGACTTAGCTCCAATGCTGGAGGGTACCAAGCTCTCTGGTGTCCCCATCTGGCCCCACTTTCTCTCCTCATCCCCCTTTTCTGAAGGCTAAATAACCCCAGTTCCCACAACTGATCCTGGCAGGATTTTTTTTTCAAATTCACCAGGATCTGGCCCTCCATCCCAAAGATGTAAAGATCTCCAGATCCCTGATGGAGTCCCTGGGTACCACAAAAATCTGCCTGGATCTGCAGGGCAAAATGAACAAAACTGCTGAGACTGATGCTCAAGATTTGCACAGAGCACTGACTAAGGTGTCCCCTGTCTGCTAGTGAAACATGCTGTGAGGAATGCGGTGATCCTCTGCTTGGGGACACACACAAGAGGGATTTTTCTGTAGAAAGCAGACTTTGACCTGCTGTTGGACAGTATTTAGAAGTTTTTTGTTTACCTTTGCCTTTTTTCCTGCCAACGAGTTGTTCCTTCTTTCCTAATGAGATGTTCATTCTTCCCTCAGCCGTTGGCCTTGAGCTATATCTTCTTTTTACACCTGCTTCTCCTAAGGTTCTCATCTACATCCCTATAGTTAGGATATTTTGAAGTTCCCATCCACATCCCCGATAATTAGGATATTTTACCATATGTGTAGCTAAAGACTAATTTGGATAAGTTTTAGCATCTTCCCGATCTCAGTCCCTGCTGCCCTGACAAAGGTCCCTGCCTGGGGACACCAAGTGCAGCTCTGCCCAGGGCTACCATGGCAACCATTATGTGGTCAAAGTGATGTCACCATTGCACCACAAACGTGGCCCTATAGAAGTGGGGTTTGGGGGCTTGGCTGTCACTTTGCCTGCGCGTCAGCGAGGAATAAGCTGATCGAGCAGCTGACGAAGGCAAAGTGTGTTGAGGTGGCCACAGTCAGCGTCAGCTGAGTGCGGTAGCGGAGCTGTGCGGAGGAGCACGGTGGTGGGTAGGAGCAGGGTGCCCGCTGGGTTTTTCGGGTGCCTAAAGCCCAGACCCCAGGCATCCTTTTGGCTGGGAGGGTTGGGGCTGCTCTCCCGGGGCCACTGCTAAGAGCTGGCTGCTGTGTTTTAGGTTACACCTGTGAGCAAGGAGCCAGAGTGAGAGCAGTGTTTGGGCTTCAGGCTCAGGATGAAATCCGTGTTCAAGCTGAAGATACGGAGGCTGGAGGTGCTGCTGGCCTTTTGGGGCCTGAGCATTTTGGGCCCCTATCTTCTTGGGGTGCCATGCACCCCTTACTTTCTGGCCCTACCTGTTCTGACCAGCCTCATAGCTAGGATACGCAACACCAAGGCCAAGGTAGGAGCCAGGTTTGGTATCACCCCAAACTCTCCCCGGGCACAGCAGGCACAGCATGGAACACAATCCACAGTCGCTAGCTAGGAATGCGGTGATCCTCTGCTTGGGGACACATGAGACCAAGCAGGAAGGAGAAGCAGGGACACACTGCACAGTCACTAGCTCCGTGGCTGTGAGTGGAGCAGGACAGGAGGACTCTCTCCACACCACAGTCCCTATGTGGTCTCTGCTCCCATGGGCACAGCCACCCTCCCCAAATGCCCTTGACCAGCTGCAGAGAGCTGGGATGGAGCCACTGCTGCAGGAGGCATTCAGGGGCCTATGTCAGGGTAGCTTGATGCAGTGTCTCCAGCTCTCCTGGGGACAGATTAAGAGCAGAGTGTGGAGAAACACTCAGAAAATGACTGGCTAGCTCCCCCCCCCCCCCCCAACGTTTTGGGACCACAAGGAAAAGGGCAGAATAGAAGCAACACGAAAAGTGTAGCTGCATCAGCAAGACATCTGCCAGAGGAGAAAGCAGCTGGCCATCAAGGAAGAACTGTTGGGGCTACAAGCTCAGGATTCACCAGGATCCAGCTCTCCATCCCAAATATGCAAGAGATCTCCAGATCCCTGATGGAATCCCTGAATCTCAAAGAAATCTGCCGGGACCTGCTGAGCAAACTGAACAAAATTAATGAGGGAGATACTCAAGACTTGGACAGAGCATTGAATAATTCCCAGTCTGCCTGAAGTGCCGTCGGTGCCTCACGAGCAGCTGTCCATGCCACACACAGCCCGTTGCAGACAGGTCCATTGGCTCCTCCACATGACACTGCAGAACCTGTCTGTGACACTGGTGTCACTTCTTGGCAAGAGTATTTAAGAAAAGGCAAACCCACCAGACAGGTATTGAGGAGTGAGGGAAAAAGTGGGGAATGACGAAGGCCAAGGGCAGGGGAGGAGGTGGGCTAGGAGTGTGGGGGAGGACACTTTCCAGGGTGACCCCCCCAGCACCCCTCTGCGCTCTGGACACTGTCCAGTGCCCAGAAGCCCTGATGGCATCCCTGGACACCACAGAAATCTGCCTGGACCTGCTGACCGAACTGAACAAAATTAATGAGAGTGATGCTCAACACTTGTATAGAGCATTGAATAAGGTATTCCCTGTCTGCCTGAAGTGCCATGGCTCTATTGGCTGCAAATGTCCAGCTGTGGATATCAGGGGTGTGTGGGGCATCTTTAAGGAGACACCGGGGCTGCCTGGTGCAACACACAGCCTGTTCCAGACAGGACCATCGGCTCCTCCACAGGACACTGCAGAACCTGTCTGTGACACTGGTGGCACTTCTTGGTGAGCGTATTGAAGAAAAGGCAACTCCTGTGACTGGTACTGAGGAGTGAATGGAAAAGTGGGGAATGGCAAAGGATGAGGGCAGGGAAGGTGGTGGGTAAGGAGTGGGGGGGAGACTCTGGCCGGGATGACCCCCCCAGCACCCCTCTGTGCTCTGGGCACTGCCCAGTGCCGACGGAAAGCCCCAGGTCAGGCAGAAGAGAGCTCAGTCCCAGAGGAGGAGCAGCCACAGCAGCACCCACAGCAGAGCCCCCTTCCAGCTGCAGCCATGCTGCCTGTCCTCCCCTCAGCCAGGACAAGATGGCCGCCAGGGCAGCCATGACACCTCACAAAATGGCTGCCAGGGTGGCCATTCCAAGCCACAGAACGGCCCCCAGGAAACCCTCATTTTCACCAAATGGCTGCCAGGGATGCTCCTCTCAGAGCTCTTGGCCAGTGAACAAAACTACTGAGGCTGATGCTCAAGGCTTGCGCAGAGCACTGAATAAGGCACACCCCGTCTACTGGTGAAAAATGCTGTGAGGAATCTGTCACAGAAAATGTTGAGTTGGAAGGGACCCACAAGGATTATCAAGTCCAACACCTGGCTCCACACAGCCCTCCGTCCCCAATCAAACCATATTCCTGCAAGCTTCATGCTCTTCCCATGGGGCCTATCACTGCTCACCAGACAGAAAACATCAGTGCCTGCCCCTCCGCTGCCTGCCACGAGGAAGCTGAAGGCCAGAAAGAGATCTCCCCTCGTTCCGCTGAGTACCACTGTTGCCCTTCCCACAGAGCGCACTGGCTGCCCCCATTCCTAGCACTGCCTCTGTCCCCAGCTCCAGGACCAGGATGGCCCTTTTCCTCTCCCAGAGCATCCCAGAGCTGGCAGGGCTGGCTGTAGGGTGCTGGGAGATCATCCGGTTGTTTGTAAGGAGAAGCCTAACGGATGGTGCTGGCTCTTTCCTGTCCAACAGCTCCGCCCCCAACCTGTTGGGACCACAAGGAAAAAGGCAGAGTAGAAGCAACATCCAAAGTGTAGCTGCATCAGCAAGACATCTGCCACAGGAGAAAGCAGCTGGCCATCAAGGAAGAACTGTTGGGGCTACAAGCTCAGGATTCACCAGGATCCAGCTCTCCATCCCACATATGCAATAGATCTCCAGATCCCTGATGGAATCCCTGAATCTCAAAGAAATCTGCCGGGACCTGCTGAGCAAACTGAATAAAATTAATGAGGGAGATACTCAAGACTTGGACAGAGCACTGAATAAGGTATTCCCTGTCTGCCTGAAGTGCCATCGGTGCCTCACGAGCAGCTGTCCACACCACAGCAAGACTGCAGCAACCCATGCTGTGTCCATGCTGACCATCTTCATCCACTCCCTGAACATCCTGCTGCTTGTGGAGGAGATCAAACTGAAGGTGGAGCTAGGCTTTGAACTGTCTGTCTTTGGGAAGGTGGTACACAAATGGAAGAAAACTCTGGAGCTACCTGACCCTGCTGGAAATGAAGAATGCTTTGAGGAACGCTGTGAGGTATGCGGTGAGCCTCTCCCAAGGGACACACAAGAGGGATCGAGCCTACCGAATGGACATCTGAAGAGACCAGGCAGGAAGGAGCAGTGTGGGACACGCTTCACAGTCGCCAGACCTGTGACTGCGCATGGAGTAGGACAGGGGAAGTCTCTCCACACGCCAGATCCCATGTGGCCTCTGCCCCCATGGGCACAGCCACCTGTCCCAAATGCGCTTGATCAGCTTCAGAGAGCTGGGATGGAGCCACTGCCAGGCTGGGGGTGTCAGACCCATCTGCCCACTGAGGCAGGGACCGGCACCCTTGGGGGAGCTCAGCACCCTGCTGCAGCAGTGGGAAGGGGAGGAAGAGCTGGGGCTGCATTGCGGGAGCCGTGGGAGAGCTCCCCAAATGATCCTTGAAGGGACACTGAGAAATGGAGCCCTAGGCTGTGCAAGGGGCCAGCCCTGCCCCTTCTGGGGCGCTGGCAGAGGCAGGGAAGCGTCCAGCAGCACAAGCCTCTTCCCAGGGCCACCAAGCCAGCATGGGTGCTGGCTGGACACCCCTGGGGCTCACAGCCATCTCAGACAGACAGGCCGGAGGAAAGGGCTGAGAGGAGCCTCAAGAAGTTCGTTAAGAAGCGCAGGGTCCTGCCCCTGGGGTGGAGCAAGCCCAGCACCACCTCCTGCTGGGGGCAGCCGGCTGGAAGCAGCCTGGCACAGAAGGGCCTGGGGTCCTGGCGGGCACCGAGCTGAACAGGAGCCAGCAAAGGGCCCTCGCCACAAAGAGGGCTGCTGCTCTGTTGGGCTGCACTGGGCAAAGTGCTGCCAGCAGGGCAAGGGAGGACAGGTATTGAGGAGTGAGGGAAAAAATGGGCAATGGCAAAGGCCACCAGGGCAGCCATGGCACCTCACAAAATGGCTGCCAGGGTGGCCATTCCTCACCACAGAATGGCCCCCGGGCAGCCCTCATTGTCCCCAAATGGCTGCCGGGGGTGCTCCTCTCAGCTCTTGGCCAGGCTGCCCAAGAAGAAGGGCCGGGCACAGTTGGGGGCTGGAGCTTGTGGAGGAGGGGGTGGCAGAAGCAGGGATGGAGGCCCTGGGTGAGTGAGGCCAGGTGGGGAAGCACCAAGAGTACGACACTCCGGCAAAGCACAGCTCTCCAAGAGAAACTGATTGTTGCTGGCACTGCTCCCTGCCTCCCTTCATTCTTGCTCAGGGCAAAGCTTCTTCCCTGCAAGAGCTGCAGAAATACCAGGGCAGAGTGGCAGCTCCTTTGCTGATGTATACAGGTCCTGCTTACAAACCTGGGAGCCAAAAGCTCTTGCTTGTTTCTGAGAGCATGTGGAAAAGGGCACAAGGGGTGAGAGGTGGTGCAGTGTGCCCTCATGGGATGTGCCTGATGATGCCTGGAGGAGCAAAAAGTTCTCTGACTTAGCTCCACTGCTGGAGGGTACCAAGCTCTCTGGTGTCCCCATCTGGCCCCACTTTCTCTCCTCATCCCCCTTTTCTGGAGGCTAAATAACCCCAGTTCCCACAACTGATCCTGGCAGGATTTTTTTTTCAAATTCACCAGGATCTGGCCCTCCATCCCAAAGATGTAAAGATCTCCAGATCCCTGATGGAGTCCCTGGGTACCACAAAAATCTGCCTGGACCTGCTGGGCAAAATGAACAAAACTGCTGAGACTGATGCTCAAGATTCGCACAGAGCACTGAATAAGGTGTCCCCTGTCTGCTAGTGAAACATGCTGTGAGGAATGTGGTGATCCTCTGCTTGGGGACACACACAAGAGGGATTTTTCTGTAGAAAGCAGACTTTGACCTGCTGTTGGACAGTATTTAGAAGTTTTTTGTTTACCTTTGCCTTTTTTCCTGCCAACGAGTTGTTCCTTCTTTCCTAACGAGATGTTCATTCTTCCCTCAGCCGTTGGCCTTGAGCGATATCTTCTTTTTACATCTGCTTCTCATAAGGTTCTCATCTACATCCCTATAGTTAGGATATTTTGAAGTTCCCATCCACATCCCCGATAATTAGGATATTTTACCGTATGTGTAGCTAAAGACTAATTTGGATAAGTTTTAGCATCTTCTCCATCTCAGTCCCTGCTGCCCTGACAAAGGTCCCTGCTTGGGGACACCAAGTGCAGCTCTGCCCAGGGCTACCATGGCAACCACTGCGTGTCAAAGTGATGTCACCATTGCACCACAAACGTGGCCCTATAGAAGTGGGGTTTGGGGGCTTGGCTGTCACTTCGCCTGCGCGTCAGCGAGGAATAAGCTGATCGAGCAGCTGACGAAGGCAAAGTGTGTTGAGGTGGCCACAGTCAGCGTCAGCTGAGTGCGGTAGCGGAGCTGTGCGCAGGAGCACGGTGGTGGGTAGGAGCAGGGTGCCCGCTGGGTTTTTCGGGTGCCTAAAGCCCAGACCCCAGGCATCCTTTTGGCTGGGAGGGTTGGGGCTGCTCTCCCGGGGCCACTGCTAAGAGCTGGGTGCTGTGTTTTAGGTTACACCTGTGAGCAAGGAGCCAGAGTGAGAGCAGTGTTTGGGCTTCAGGCTCAGGATGAAAACCGTGTTCAAGATGAAGATATGGAGGCTGGAGGTGCTGCTGGCCTTTTGGGGCCTGAGCATTTTGGGCCTCTATCTCCTTGGGGTGCCATGAACCCCTTACTTTCTGGCCCTACCAGTTCTGACCAGCCTCATAGCTAGGATACGCAACACCAAAGAGCTGTTGTGTATCCTAGGATCCATAGCTAGGATACGCAACACCAAAGTGTGTGAAGAGGTGTAAAAATGACAAAAGGAGTAAGAAAAGAAAAGGGGAAATTGTGAGAAAGAAAGTTGTGTTTCTGCAATAGAAGGTGTTTTTGCAGTGGAAAATTGCACTAACTTTGTATATTCAAACGTGATTGTGCAACATAGCAGTGGGGAGTATGTTAAGCAGGTAAGGGGAAAGTCCCCCTGTCCCAAAATAAGGAAGATAGCTAAGAAAAACAGGATGAGCAGTATGAAATCAGGAAAAACAAAGATCAGTGTCCCTCTAGTCACAAGAGGAGAAGAAGGAAGGAAAAAAAAAAGGGAAAAAAGGAGAAAGACGAATTAACGATTGGTCAAATAAAATTGTACATATTCGGTATAGAAGGGCATCAAGTAGATTTTGAACCTGCAGTACTCAGTCATTGAGGAAACGGGAGAATTCAGGTGTCAGGTAATAGGGAAAAGAAGGTTAGGAGAAACTTTTACTGTGCGCTCCTGCTTGCAGGACGCCTGCCATTACAATTGCGAATAAGATAGCTTCACAGAAGATCCCCTCCGAGAAAATTATTGGTATTTTTCTCACAGGACCCTTTTGCCCACTGAGGCAGGGAGCGGCACCCTCGGGGGAGCTCAGCACCCTGCTGCAGCAGTGGGAAGGGGAGCAAGAGCTGGGGCTGCATTGCGCGAGGCTCCCCAAATGCTCTTTGAGGGACATTGAGAAACGGAGCCCTAGGCTGTGCAAAGGACCAGCCCTGCCCTGCTGTGCCCTTTCTGGGGCGCTGGCAGAGGCAGGGAAGCGTCCAGCAGCACAATCCTCTTCCCAGGGCCACCAAGCCAGCACAGGTGCTGGCTGGACACCCCTGGGGCTCACAGCCAGCTCAGACAGACAGGCCGGAGGAAAGGGCTGAGAGGAGCCTCAAGAAGTTCGTTAAGAAGCGCAGGGTCCTGCCCCTGGGGTGGAGCAAGAGGTGGTGTAGTGTGCCCTCATGGGATGTGCCTGAGGATGCCTGGAGGAGCAAAAAGTTCTCTGACTTAGCTCCACTGCTAGAGGGTATCAAGCTCTCTGGTGTCCCCATCTGGCCCCACTTTCTCTCCTCATCCCCCTTTTCTGGAGGCTAAATAACCCCAGTTCCCACAACAGATCCTGGCAGGATTTTTTTTTCAAATTCACCAGGATCTGGCCCTCCATCCCAAAGATGTAAAGATCTCCAGATCCCTGATGGAGTCCCTGGGTACCACAAAAATCTGCCTGGACCTGCTGGGCAAAATGAACAAAACTGCTGAGACTGATGCTCAAGATTCGCACAGAGCACTGAATAAGGTGTCCCCTGTCTGCTAGTGAAACATGCTGTGAGGAATGTGGTGATCCTCTGCTTGGGGACACACACAAGAGGGATTTTTCTGTAGAAAGCAGACTTTGACCTGCTGTTGGACAGTATTTAGAAGTTTTTTGTTTACCTTTGCCTTTTTTCCTGCCAACGAGTTGTTCCTTCTTTCCTAACGAGATGTTCATTCTTCCCTCAGCCGTTGGCCTTGAGCGATATCTTCTTTTTACATCTGCTTCTCATAAGGTTCTCATCTACATCCCTATAGTTAGGATATTTTGAAGTTCCCATCCACATCCCCGATAATTAGGATATTTTACCACATGTGTAGCTAAAGACTAATTTAGATAAGTTTTAGCATCTTCCCCATCTGAGTCCCTGCTGCCCTGACAAAGGTCCCTGCTTGGGGACACCAAGTGCAGCTCTGCCCAGCGCTACCATGGCAACCATTATGTGGTCAAAGTGATGTCACCATTGCACCACAAACGTGGCCCTATAGAAGTGGGGTTTGGGGGCTTGGCTGTCACTTTGCCTGCGCGTCAGCGAGGAATAAGCTGATCGAGCAGCTGACGAAGGCAAAGTGTGTTGAGGTGGCCACAGTCAGCGTCAGCTGAGTGCGGTAGCGGAGCTGTGCGGAGGAGCACGGTGGTGGGTAGGAGCAGGGTGCTCGCTGGGTTTTTCGGGTGCCTAAAGCCCAGACCCCAGGCATCCTTTTGGCTGGGAGGGTTGGGGCTGCTCTCCCGGGGCCACTGCTAAGAGCTGGCTGCTGTGTTTTAGGTTACACCTGTGAGCAAGGAGCCAGAGTGAGAGCAGTGTTTGGGCTTCAGGCTCAGGATGAAAACCGTGTTCAAGATGAAGATACGGAGGCTGGAGGTGCTGCTGGCCTTTTGGGGCCTGAGCATTTTGGGCCCCTATCTCCTTGGGGTGCCATGCAGCCCTTACTTTCTGGCCCTACCAGTTCTGACCAGCCTCATAGCTAGGATACGCAACACCAAGGCCAAGTTAGGAGCCAGGTTTGGTATCACCCCAAACTCTCCCCGGGCACAGCAGGCACAGCATGGAACACAATCCACAGTCGCTAGCTAGGAATGCGGTGATCCTCTGCTTGGGGACACATGAGACCAAGCAGGAAGGAGAAGCAGGGACACACTGCACAGTCACTAGCTCCGTGGCTGTGAGTGGAGCAGGACAGGAGGACTCTCTCCACACCACAGTCCCTATGTGGTCTCTGCTCCCATGGGCACAGCCACCCTCCCCAAATGCCCTTGACCAGCTGCAGAGAGCTGGGATGGAGCCACTGCTGCAGGAGGCATTCAGGGGCCTATGTCAGGGTAGCTTGATGCAGTGTCTCCAGCTCTCCTGGGGACAGATTAAGAGCAGAGTGTGGAGAAACACTCAGAAAATGACTGGCTAGCTCCCCCCCCCCCCCCTCCCAACGTTTTGGGACCACAAGGAAAAGGGCAGAATAGAAGCAACACGAAAAGTGTAGCTGCATCAGCAAGACATCTGCCAGAGGAGAAAGCAGCTGGCCATCAAGGAAGAACTGTTGGGGCTACAAGCTCAGGATTCACCAGGATCCAGCTCTCCATCCCAAATATGCAAGAGATCTCCAGATCCCTGATGGAATCCCTGAATCTCAAAGAAATCTGCCGGGACCTGCTGAGCAAACTGAACAAAATTAATGAGGGAGATACTCAAGACTTGGACAGAGCATTGAATAATTCCCAGTCTGCCTGAAGTGCCGTCGGTGCCTCACGAGCAGCTGTCCATGCCACACACAGCCCGTTGCAGACAGGTCCATTGGCTCCTCCACATGACACTGCAGAACCTGTCTGTGACACTGGTGTCACTTCTTGGCAAGAGTATTTAAGAAAAGGCAAACCCACCAGACAGGTATTGAGGAGTGAGGGAAAAAGTGGGGAATGACGAAGGCCAAGGGCAGGGGAGGAGGTGGGCTAGGAGTGTGGGGGAGGACACTTTCCAGGGTGACCCCCCCAGCACCCCTCTGCGCTCTGGACACTGTCCAGTGCCCAGAAGCCCTGATGGCATCCCTGGACACCACAGAAATCTGCCTGGACCTGCTGACCGAACTGAATAAAATTAATGAGAGTGATGCTCAACACTTGTATAGAGCATTGAATAAGGTATTCCCTGTCTGCCTGAAGTGCCATCGGTGCCTCACGAGCAGCTGTCCACACCACAGCAAGACTGCAGCAACCCATGCTGTGTCCATGCTGACCATCTTCATCCACTCCCTGAACATCCTGCTGCTTGTGGAGGAGATCAAACTGAAGGTGGAGCTAGGCTTTGAACTGTCTGTCTTTGGGAAGGTGGTACACAAATGGAAGAAAACTCTGGAGCTACCTGACCCTGCTGGAAATGAAGAATGCTTTGAGGAACGCTGTGAGGTATGCGGTGAGCCTCTCCCAAGGGACACACAAGAGGGATCGAGCCTACCGAATGGACATCTGAAGAGACCAGGCAGGAAGGAGCAGTGTGGGACACGCTTCACAGTCGCCAGACCTGTGGCTGCGCATGGAGTAGGACAGGGGAAGTCTCTCCACACCCCAGATCCCATGTGGCCTCTGCCCCCATGGGCACAGCCACCTGTCCCAAATGCGCTTGATCAGCTTCAGAGAGCTGGGATGGAGCCACTGCCAGGCTGGGGGTGTCAGACCCATCTGCCCACTGAGGCAGGGAGCGGCACCCTCGGGGGAGCTCAGCACCCTGCTGCAGCAGTGGGAAGGGGAGCAAGAGCTGGGGCTGCATTGCGGGAGCCGTGGGAGAGCTCCCCAAATGATCCTTGAAGGGACACTGAGAAATGGAGCCCTAGGCTGTGCAAGGGGCCAGCCCTGCCCCTTCTGGGGCGCTGGCAGAGGCAGGGAAGCGTCCAGCAGCACAAGCCTCTTCCCAGGGCCACCAAGCCAGCATGGGTGCTGGCTGGACACCCCTGGGGCTCACAGCCATCTCAGACAGACAGGCCGGAGGAAAGGGCTGAGAGGAGCCTCAAGAAGTTCCTGAAGAAGCGCAGGGTCCTGCCCCTGGGGTGGAACAAGCCCAGCACCACCTCCTGCTGGGGGCAGCCGGCTGGAAGCAGCCTGGCACAGAAGGGCCTGGGGTCCTGGCGGGCACCGAGCTGAACAGGAGCCAGCAAAGGGCCCTCGCCACAAAGAGGGCTGCTGCTCTGTTGGGCTGCACTGGGCAAAGTGCTGCCAGCAGGGCAAGGGAGGACAGGTATTGAGGAGTGAGGGAAAAAATGGGCAATGGCAAAGGCCACCAGGGCAGCCATGGCACCTCACAAAATGGCTGCCAGGGTGGCCATTCCTCACCACAGAATGGCCCCCGGGCAGCCCTCATTGTCCCCAAATGGCTGCCGGGGGTGCTCCTCTCAGCTCTTGGCCAGGCTGCCCAAGAAGAAGGGCCGGGCACAGTTGGGGGCTGGAGCTTGTGGAGGAGGGGGTGGCAGAAGCAGGGATGGAGGCCCTGGGTGAGTGAGGCCAGGTGGGGAAGCACCAAGAGTACGACACTCCGGCAAAGCACAGCTCTCCAAGAGAAACTGATTGTTGCTGGCACTGCTCCCTGCCTCCCTTCATTCCTGCTCAGGGCAAAGCTTCTTCCCTGCAAGAGCTGCAGAAATACCAGGGCAGAGTGGCAGCTCCTTTGCTGATGTATACAGGTCCTGCTTACAAACCTGGGAGCCAAAAGCTCTTGCTTGTTTCTGAGAGCATGTGGAAAAGGGCACAAGGGGTGAGAGGTGGTGCAGTGTGCCCTCATGGGATGTGCCTGATGATGCCTGGAGGAGCAACGAGTTCTCTGACTTAGCTCCCCTGCTGGAGGGTACCAAGCTCTCTGGTGTCCCCATCTGGCCCCACTTTCTCTCCTCATCCGCCTTCTCTGGAGGCTAAATAACCCCAGTTCCCACAACAGATCCTGGCAGGATTTTTTTTTTCAAATTCACCAGGATCTGGCCCTCCATCCCAAAGATGTAAAGATCTCCTGATCCCTGATGGAGTCCCTGGGTACCAGAAAAATCTGCCTGGATCTGCAGGGCAAAATGAACAAAACTACTGAGACTGATGCTCAAGATTTGCACAGAGCACTGAATAAGGTGTCCCCTGTCTGCTAGTGAAACATGCTGTGAGGAATGCGGTGATCCTCTGCTTGGGGACACACACAAGAGGGATTTTTTCTGTAGAAAGCAGACTTTGACCTGCTGTTGGACAGTATTTAGAAGTTTTTTGTTTACCTTTGCCTTTTTTCCTGCCAACGAGTTGTTCCTTCTGTCCTAACGAGATGTTCATTCTTCCCTCATCCGTTGGCCTTGAGCGATATCTTCTTTTTACATCTGCTTCTCATAAGGTTCTCATCTACATCCCTATAGTTAGGATAGTTTGAAGTTCCCATCCACATCCCCGATAATTAGGATATTTTACCATATGTGTAGCTAAAGACTAGTTTAGATAAGTTTTAGCATCTTCCCCATCTCAGTCCCTGCTGCCCTGACAAAGGTCCCTGCTTGGGGACACCAAGTTCAGCTCTGCCCAGGGCTACCATGGCAACCAGTGCGTGTCAAAGTGATGTCACCATTGCACCACAAACGTGGCCCTATAGAAGTGGGGTTTGGGGGCTTGGCTGTCACTTTGCCTGCGCGTCAGCGAGGAATAAGCTGATCGAGCAGCTGACGAAGGCAAAGTGTGTTGAGGTGGCCACAGTCAGCGTCAGCTGAGTGCGGTAGCGGAGCTGTGCGGAGGAGCACGGTGGTGGGTAGCAGCAGGGTGCTCGCTGGGTTTTTCGGGTGCCTAAAGCCCAGACCCCAGGCATCCTTTTGGCTGGGAGGGTTGGGGCTGCTCTCCCGGGGCCACTGCTAAGAGCTGGGTGCTGTGTTTTAGGTTACACCTGTGAGCAAGGAGCCAGAGTGAGAGCAGTGTTTGGGCTTCAGGCTCAGGATGAAAACCGTGTTCAAGCTGAAGATACGGAGGCTGGAGGTGCTGCTGGCCTTTTGGGGCCTGAGCATTTTGGGCCCCTATCTCCTTGGGGTGCCATGCAGCCCTTACTTTCTGGCCCTACCAGTTCTGACCAGCCTCATAGCTAGGATACGCAATACCAAAGCATGTGAAGACGTGCAAAAATTACAATAGGAGTAAGAAAGAAAAGGGGAAATTGTGAGAAAGAAAGTTGTGTTTCTGCAATAGAAGGTGTTTTTGCAGTGGAAAATTGCACTAAATTTGTATATTCAAAAGTGATTGTGCAGCATAGCAGTTTGGAGTATGTTAAGCACAGCTCTCCAAGAGAAACTGATTGTTGCTGGCACGGCTCCCTGCCTCCCTTCATTCCTGCTCAGGGCAAAGCTTCTTCCCTGCAAGAGCTGCAGAAATACCAGGGCAGAGTGGCAGCTCCTTTGCTGATGTATACAGGTCCTGCTTACAAACCTGGGAGCCAAAAGCTCTTGCTTGTTTCTGAGAGCACGTGGAATATGGCACAAGGGGTGAGAGGTGGTGTAGTGTGCCCTCATGGGATGTGCCTGATGCCTGGGGGAGGAACAGGTTCTGCGACTTATTTCCCCTTTCTGGAGAACAAGTCCTACGAGGAGCGGCTGAGGAATCTGGGCTTGTTCAGTCTGGAGAAGAGGAGGCTCAGTGGCGACCTTATTGCTCTCTACAGATACCTTAAAGGAGGCTGTAGTGAGGTGGGGGTTGGCCTGTTCTCCCACGTGCCTGGTGACAGGATGAGGGGGAATGGGCAAAAGTTGCGCCAGGGGAGTTTTAGGTTAGATGTTAGGAAGAACTTTACCAAAAGGGTTGTTAGGCACTGGAACGGGCTGCCCAGGGAAGTGGTGGAGTCACCATCCCTGGAAGTCTTTAAAAGACGTTTAGATGTAGAGCTTAGGGATATGGTTTAGTGGGAACTGTTAGCATTAGGTCAGAGGTTGGACTCGATGATCTTGAGGTCTCTTCCAACCTAGAAATTCTGTGATTCTGTGATTCCAGCTGCAGCCATGCTGGCTGTCCTCCCCTCAGCCAGGACAAGATGGCCGCCAGGGCAGCCATGACACCTCACAAAATGGCTGCCAGGGTGGCCATTCCAAGCCACAGAACGGCCCCCAGGAAGCCCTCATTTTCACAAAATGGCTGCCAGGGATGCTCCTCTCAGAGCTCTTGGCCAGTGAACAAAACTACTGAGGCTGATGCCTCAGAGGAGAGGGATGGGAGGGGGAGCCCAGGACGGGCTTTGGGGGGGGGGGAGGGAAGGCAGGGTTTGGGGGGGCTGGGTGTAAGGAGGGGCTGGGGGCGCACGTCTGGGGGCTGAGGAGCTGGTCCGGGTTGTGGCACTGCTGTGACACTGTCCTGGGCTATGGCACTGCCTTGGGCTGTGGCACTGTGCTATGGCACTGTCCCAGATTCTGGCACTGTGTATGGCACTGCTCTGGGCTGTGTCTGTGTACTGTGACACTGCCCTGGGCCGTGGCACTGCCAAGTGCTTTGGCACTGCTGTGTGTTATGGTACTACCCCATGTGTTATGGCACAGCCACGTTTTATGGCACTGCCATGCGTTATGGCACTGCACCATGGCCTTGCCACGCACCCTCCGGCCCTGCCACGCGCTGTGTGCTGTGCCACAGTGCCCTGCCTCGGGGCACGGAGCTGCAGGGCCCCCACTTTGTGATCCCTTTGCAACCACCCCACCAAGCACCCCACCAGGACTGGTGTGGGCCCACTGCCATCGCTCCCCGGGGGATGGAAGGTGGGGACAAAACTGCAGCTGCAGCAGAGAAAGGCAGTTTCGGGAGAGTGTTTTTGAGGTTTCTCCTCAACGTCAAGCACCCAGCCGAGCAGCCCGGATCCTTCTTTTGCATTTGGAAAAAGTATCGGCCACACTGAACCCAAAAAGGGTTGTATTTTATTAGATTTCATGTAAATCGTTTCCAGCAGATTTGCGCTTTTGTGGCTTTTGCTGCTTACCTGCCACACTACCAATTTCTCTGGGGATGCTTCTGGCTTTAATTCAGACATGGGTGTCTTACCCTGCTGGCTTACACTTGAGAACTGATACGCATAGTAGAAAAGGATTCACTTTTATGAAAAGATTATAAAAACCACACATAAACTATATACTTTTTGTACCAGTGCAATCAAACTAATCATCTGTTGTCCTGTTTCCTTGAACACGTTCAAGAAAGAAACCGAGGTCTCGTGGTTGCACCTCCAGGGCTCTCTGGAAAAGGCTGGCAAGGGGAAAAACAGGAGGGGTGTGACACGGGACCCCCAAGGGACCCACTCCATTCTGGGTCCCCATGAGCTGCTCAGTCTAACCCCTGCCATCTTTAAAATTTCTACTTCAAGCTGGCCACCATAGCAAAGCAATGAACTAAATGAGTAAAAGCAAAAAAAAAAAAAAAAAAAAAGCAAAAAGATAAAAAAGAAATGCTCAAAATGTAAAGAAAGCCTCTTCGCGCCGGCCTTTTTGGTCAGCCAGGTTGTTACAAGTTTTTCAGCATATCCAGGATTTCTTGGCATTCTTCCTGCAGATCTGCAAGGAGAAAAGCAAAATGAGGCAGACTTCGTTGGCCTTTTTGTTTTTTTTTTACAGAATGGGAATAAAATGATAATATGATTAAGTACAAATGAATGCAAACATGCAAGTACGCTCGGGACTTGCAGACCCCAGCTGTTTTAGGACACACAGCTCCCCAAATCTGCCCCCAAGCCCTCTCCCACCCACCCACCACACACGCCCCGGAGAGGAGAGCTCAGCCCGTACCCGGCAGCACGCTGACCGGTGTGTCACACTGGCTGAAGATGACGCTGAGCATGCCGAGGAAATCCTTGCTGAGCTTCGTGCTCATCTGCTCCTGCAATCAGAGAGGGCGACAGCATCACTCTGATGTCGTTTGTGGAGAGAAGCTGCGCTGGAGGCCTCCTTACACAAAGTCTGCTGCAGCACTGCGCTCTGAAGCCCTCGAGCTCCGGGGGTGCACTGGGATCTGCTGGGATGGCCAAGGCTGTGACGCCAGTGATGGCAGCTTTGGCACTGGCATTCCCAAAAATCTTGCTGGGGAAGCAAGAACCTGACCTGCAATACCCCAAGCAGCTGAGGAGTCGGTGAGGGGAGCCCGCACCCCCCCTAGGTGCCCATTGCCTCTGCTCAACCAGCGTGCCAGATCCTTGGCCAGCAGAAAGGAAATTCCCTCAGATAACTGTGATGAATCATGCTGTGCGTGACTGCAGTTCGAATCCGTCGGGTTTCAACCCACGGGAATGAGTCTGAGTGGCCTGGGATGAGGTAGAGGAGAGTTCATAGGAAGTCAGAAATCTGGAGACGCAGGGACCGAAGTAGGAAATCCCCACCTAAAAATCTCAATTTTTTGTTTACTAAGAGACCAAAGCTGGTTCTGGGGATAACCAGGGAAATGAAGCCAAACAAAACTCCAGCTTGATTTTTTTGTTTTGTTTTGTTTTGTTTTGTTTTGTTTTGTTTTTGTTTCTGTTTTGTTTTGTTTCTTTCTCGGGACAGAGACTTGAAGTACTACGCTGAGCCACTGCAAAGGTCAGGCTGGAGCAAGTCCAGGCAGCTGAAGTTGATAAAGATTTTCTCACCAGAATTTCTGACAGCTCTCACACTGGTGACGTTGCAGAACAACCTGCATCTCGCCTCAAACCGTCACAACATCCCGCAGGATCCATAAAATCCCCCGGAGCATCACAAGCGCTCTGCAGCGACCACCGGTCTGCGTGGAGGGGGGCAACGCCTCGTCCAGCCTTTAGCTGCCTGTCACAGTTTCTGCTCACCCAGCCTTGGATCTCCAACAACAGTTTTTGCAGTTCCAGCAGCAATTTTTGCAGTGTGACTCACCGTCAGCTCCCGGAACTGGCTCATCATCCTCTCCTTCGCTTTCTCGAACATCGCCTGCCGTACCTCCACCTCGATGCTCTGTGTCAGTATGCTTTTTATCTGCTTGTACGTGTCCTTCCCACTTATCTTCTTAGCCTCTGTTGGGCAGAGGTGGGAAACATCAGACTGCTTTCAGGAGCCCGCAGCAGGCGTGGGCAGACGAGCTGGGGTGGTCTTTGGGTGCAAAGCTCACGTTGAGGCCGTGCTGCCCACGAACCTGCTGCTGGCAGACTTCTACCTCCCAGTCCTCTTCCCAGGCGACTTTTGCCATCCTAAAGAATTCCTTTAGCCAACAGCAAAACCTTCAGACTGCCTCCTTCCACAGCCCTCCAGGCCTTGCCCAGACCCAGGTGGAGTTCCCCTCCGGTACCCTCTGGCAAGGTCTCCCCTCCCCAGCCCCAGGTGCTGCTATCTCCTTCCCAGGGAGGAACAGCCTTCGTTTGAGCCACAAGAAGTGTGGTGGGTCCCATCACGGGAGGCAGCAATGGCATCAAAATTACAAGGAATTTATGCAGGAGGCTTTGCAACTCCAACGTTTTCTTCCCTGGTTAAGAAGACTGTGACCTGCTGGACTCGAAGGCACAAATTTACTCAGCCTCCTTCAGCCAGTGAGAACAAAGCCTTCTGCAGACTCCACACACAAGCTGGGAGAATATGCCCCAGGGCCAGGCATCCAACTCACAGCGTCAGCTACACAATTAGCTGGAAAAGCAGCCTTACCTTGGTAAGACGGCGTTAAGGTGCTTTGGATGGACAGCTCAAGCGACTCATAGATGGCCTTCTTTTTCAGAAGGATTTCTCTTTCGAGAGATCTCATGATGATGTCGGTCTGCAGGAATCAGGGCAGAGCATTTCCCAGCACCTCCAACCCCCCGTTCACCAGCAGAACAAAGAAATGCTCCGAGGTGGGGAGCAGGTGGAGCACACCAGGGCTCGCCCCAACCCTTACACGGACCAGATCCGTTGCGTCTGGTCACCTGGAGTTCTCCTTTACGAGCTTCTAGCAGAGCATCCACCGAACCATCTAATGATACCCCAAGGACCAAGTGCGAGCTGCCTGTGGCTCAGCATTAAAAACAATCCTGCTGCCCCCGACGCTGAATAGCAGCTACTGGTCATCAGGGGTTGCACCAGACCCCCAGCCAAAGCTGCTGACACGACGCACGTCAGACTTTTCCGCGTGCTGTACCCCCCGAGCTCCTGCCAAGGGGCTGGCGCCCACTCCCAGGGCTGTGCCAGCTACACAGGGATATCTCATTGGGTTTTCCCTGTTTCACACTCACCTCTTGTAAGAGGAATTGGAGCTTGGACTCATTCATATTCGTGTCCCTCGCAAACGCCATGAATTCGCCTTTTACCGCCGTGCTGAACCCATTGATGGCAGCCTGCAGACTGGTCCTCGTGAGCATCTGTTTTCTGTGTGGGTGAGACCCCAAAACTGTTAGACCCATGGGCTTCCCCTGCCTCACTTATTCTCTGCACGTTGCCAGCCAAGGTGAGCTTCTCTTATCAGAAGACACAAGGCTTCCAACTCCAGCACAGGGATGTCCTCGCTACCTGGGCTATCTGGCTGGCTCCCTCTTCTCTGGGGACTGGGAAATAGCAAGGTATTCATTTCCTTTTTTTATTATGCCTGAACCCCTGTGAAACACAGGGCAGAAAGGGATGGAGCTGCAAATGCCACTTAATTTCTCTATTGAACTTTTAATGTGGTACATCAGTACCACATGGGGCTGTGGGGAATCACAGAATATCCCCACTTGGAAGGGACCTCCAAGGGTCATCGAGTCCCACTCCTGGCTCCACACAGGTCTGCCCAAGATCAGTAGGAGATCAGTCGCGACTGGGAGAGAGATGTGGAAGTTGCTGAGACAGGTTAGTCAATTAGAAGCTTTGCCTGAGTAAATGAACTGCAGTTGGGCATGCTTAGTTTGCCTCCGTGAGTAGTCAATGTAATGCTAGCTTAGCTTTTTGAGGGAGGAAGAGATAAAGACCCGAGTGCTTCCCACATGAGGTTGCCTGCAGATGGCGGAGAACTCTTTTGTAGGAGTTTGTAGTTATGTAGGAGAACTCTTTTCTTGGAGCTTCCAAGAAAATGTGGCTTGGTTCCTGCTTGCCCACCGCTCTCACCTGAATATGTTTGCAAACATCATTTCAATTGCTGCGTAGATGGGCTCAGCCAGGCTTCTGTTGATGTTTATGCGGTGGAAGACACGGGACACGTACACCCCGTTCCTCCTGCACACAGCTTTCAGGGTCATGTGGAAGCCTTTGGACTTCTCGCCTATCTGCAGGAGGAAGAACGCAGCAAGTGTGAGCAGAGCCAGCAGCAGCAGTGCTGCTCCCAGGACCAAGTCCTTCACGTGTCATTTCAGAGCTGCTTAAACTACCGGTAGCAAATGTCACAGTGAGAGAAAAGCGGGAATTAAACGATCTCTTTTAGCCTTTGGTGCCTCCTGCAACGTGCCTGTGTTCGCTCAGGGTGGATTGCGCTAAAGACGGCAAAGCTGGGTTGGGGTCTAAGCCTGGAAGACGCTCATTTCAACTGTTTAGAAACACACCATCACTTGGTGTCCCCCCTCTATCAAGGAAAAAAGGTCTCTGCAGGATGAGCGTGCAGCTGTAGGGGCATAACGTGCTTCCTGGGACCTGGTCCCGGAATTGTAATAGTCTGACTCTGTCCAGGAGTCCTGCTGAGGAACCAGTCCTAGAAGGACTTGCTGCTTGGCAGGAGGACCCGGTGGGCTCTGGGGAGCTGGCCCATGGCATGGCCGGCTCACCACTATCCCTACACAGTGCACTTCCCAAGACTTGGCCAGTCCCGATGGCACGGAGCAACGTGGGCAGGCGTTTCTCCACCTGCGTTAGGTACAGCATCTCCTTAACACAACACATCTGTGGTGGTTTTTGTTTGTTTGTTTGTTTGTTTGTTTGTTTGTTTTTCCTAGAATCAAGCTCTCCTTTCTAAGCTAAGGTAACACTGAGCAGCAGCAAGAACTTACCCTGTCTCTTACCCACAGACCTCAAAGCACCTGTCAGTGATTAATGAGTGAAACTCAGCTGATGTTGATGGCTATTGCAAGACAGAAAATGAAATAATCCTACCCAGCCTCAGAGTGTGGAGCAGACCTGCGCCACTCACCGCAAAGATATTTTCAATTTTCTTCTTGTGTGAATTTTGGGCAGACTTCACCCCATTGGTAAGAAGCGAATCCATCTGGTCAAAAATGCTCTGAGCCGTCTTCTTCAGCTCCTGGATCTCCGTTGACACAAACGCGTTGAGCCTGTCCTGATGCAGGGCTGGACCCTGGAAAAGTGGGACGGCACAAACTTTGACAAAGCTGCTGAGTGCAAGGCCAGCACACTCCAGAACTGTCCTCCCTGGAGCATCCTGAGCAGCTCAAATTTAAGCCAAGATCGCGGAGGGGGAAGCTAGAGCCTGCCTCTCACTGGCACCACGTGAGAGGGCCAAGAAGATGAGGAAGATGAGGTGATAGCAGGTAATGGGGTTACAGGGCTGGCAAAGCTTGCTCAGCCTCTGCAGCTTGCTTGCTTTTTCATCCTTTCCAAAGAGAGCCAAGTGGCTAATCAGAAAATGGGTTTGGATGCAGGCCTTGGCCTTGGTGCAGCTGCACAGCTGGGTGAACCAGGCAAAAAAGGCCTTCCATGCTCCAGGGATGCTCCTCTCCTCCTGGCACTGCTGAATTCCTCCATGCGGGCAGCAAAGCCCTGCTTAGGTCACTTCAGGATAGCAAGAGCAGCTCTGTATTTGTTTCCTGAGAAGGATGAGGCTGGCTACCGGGCCCCACAGCCCCAGAAGGAACAGGATGGTGGCAGCGTGCAGGGGCTGCAGCCACACGTACCGGGTTCAGCTGCACGGTGTGGAAAACGTCCACCAGGGAGAAGATGACAAGGATCTCCCGCATGCGCTCTTGCAGCTGATTTCTCCTCACGTTCAGGCAGAGCTTCCTGATTTGGTCCCTTAGCATGGAGATTTCTGAAAGAGAAGACGAAGGCGACCTTTATTGCTTTCCCTTCACGAATGGGAATGGGTGCACAGGCAGCAGGGCTTGCAGCAGGCACGCGGCCAACCCTTCACCTGTCTCCTCGATCGTGAGGAAGGTGGGGTTCCAGTACTCCTTGGCACTGACGGTGAACACCAGGTCCGCCTTCTGCACCACCTCTGTGTCGCTGGGCAGTCTCATCTGAAACACACGAGCGTGCAACGTGAGCGTGCAACAGCTGCCTGAAGCAGCGCAGGGCCCTGTGCCTTCAGCTCCACGTCCAACCTCTCCTCAAACATCCCCAGGGACGGTGACTCCACCACCTCCCTGGGCAACCCGTCCCAAGGCCTGGCTGCTCTTTCTGAGCAGAAATGTCTCCTCATTTCTAGCCTGAACCTCCCCTGGGGCAACTCGAGGCCATTCCCTCTGCTCCTATCACTAGTGATAGTCTGGAGCAGAGGAGGCTCAGGGCAGAGCTCCTTGCTCTCTGCTGCTACCTGAAAGGAAGGTGTGGGGAGCTGGGGGTCGGCCTCTTCTCCAGACCAAACACCCCCAGTTCCCTCAGCCGCCCCTCACAGGCCTTGTGCTCCAGGCCCTTCCCCAGCTTCGTAGCCCTGCTCTGGCCACGCTCCAGGGCCTCGATGTCCTTCTGGGAGTGAGGGGCCCAAAGCTGAACCCAGCACTCGAGGTTTGGCCTCCCCAGAGCAGAGCCCAGGGGGACGATCACTGCCCTGTTCCTGCTGGCTGCACTGCTCCTGACACAACCAGGATGCCCTTGGCCTTCTTGGCCCCCTGGGCACACTGCTGGCTCGTGTTCAAGTGAGCATCGACCAACACCCCCAGATCCTTTTCCTCCGTACAGCTTTCCAGCCACTCTGCCCCAGTCCTAGCACTGCATGGGGTGGTTGTGGCCAAAGTGTAGGACCAGGCGCATAACGATGTGGAACCTCATCCCCTTGGCCTCTGCCCATCAATCCATCCTGTCCAGGTCCCTCTGCAGAGCCTTCCGACCCTCCGGCAGATTGACGCTTCCCCCCAGCTTGGTGTCATCTACAGACTTAGTGAGGAGGCATTCAATTCCCTCGTCCAAATCATCAATAAAGACATTAAAGAGGATGGGCCCCAACAGCAACCCCTGGGGAACACCACTCGTGACCAGCCGCCAGCTGGATTTCAGTCCGTTCAGCACCGCTCTCTGGGCCTGGCCATCCAGCCTCTTTTTATCCCAGCACAGAGAGTGTCCAAGCCATGGGCTGCCACCTTCTCCAGGAGAACACTGTGGGAGACTGTGTCAAAGGCCTTGCTGAGCCATGTTTTAAAGGCTGTTGTGCTGTCACGGGCCAGCCTTCTGCAGACAAACCCTGATGCAGGAGCCCATGGAACTGCCTCACACCTCGCTGTATTTGTACCGGTGCAACCAAGAGCAAGGGTGCTGGTGCCAGCCACAGCCACGGACAGATTGGGCAGGGAGGAGGTGACACGCAGCCCACACCTGCATTTAAAGCTAGTCAGTGACAGAAGGGCTTATAACAACATGCAGGAGATCACTGGTGCAGCTGCCACAGGCCAGCACCTCTCTTCCAGGTGCCCACTAATTTGATAAACCTCGTCACAAGATGTTACCTAGATGGGAAAGTTAGATGTTGCCATTTATTTTTTTCATGGCAAATGGAAAGAAAAGGAAGCAAATATATTTTGTGGGAAAAGGCACGTGCATAAGCATTAGCACTGTAACATGCATTTGTCACCAAATTAACAAGGTATACCATACCTGCATCTTGAGCCTTACTGCTCTGGCCTTTCTTGTTTTCAGGTCTTTTTTTGTCTCCAAAATGGCATCGTGCGTGCTTAGATCCTTCTGGAAGGTAAATGATAGAGAGTGTTATGAGAATATTCCCAAAACCACCAAGCTTCACCTGCACGGAGGCAAAGCTGCTAGCAAGCCTGCAGGATGCTGGTGGAGTCTATGCACTGGCCCCACCAGTCAGAATATGCAATCAGAAAAGGAATTTGGTTTTTGGCCACTGAAAGCAGCCAGCAGGTACTTACCGGTGCATTGGGATGGTCACTGAAATGAAAGAAGAAAAGAAAAAAAGACTTTAAGTAGATATGGCAAAGATGAACCCTAAAGCTTGTTCCTCCTTGGGGCAAATCCCCCAAGTCCTTTGGGCAGGGGGACATCAGCACAAATGCCAAAGGAAGCGGATGACCTGCCTCAATCAGAAAGACAGCAATAAAGGCACAGGGGATGGGGCAGCACCGAGCGTGGAGCTGAGGCAGAAGAGCAAAGGGGCAAAGTCAGCCTGGGAAAGGCAGGCGTGGTGATGGGGTTATGCTGTAAAGAGGGCTGGGTGCTAAGGCTCTTGAACACATAGGAGAAACAACGAAAATATCAGTGGGAATGATTTGTTACGTGGAATGCCATTTTCCATATGCAGGGTGGACAGGGCACGCTATGAGTGAGACCTGGCAGTGCCATGGGTGAACGGCATCCAGCCTGCTCTGACGGAGGCACGAAGGCTTCCCTGCAACCCTAACGAAAGGACGGAGCTGTTCTTTACCGCATGTACTCCTCCCGGCTGATCTTATCCATCTTGGTGACCACAAAGGTGATATCACTGCACTTGCCAATCATGCAAGCTGTAATCGCCTCTTTCAGCATGTTTTCGTGTGCGCTGGCCCCATAAACGCGTTCAACATCAGCAATGACCCAAATGGATGTGCACTGCAGGATGCTCTGGGGGGAAAGAGAGGAGAGGAGAGGAGAAGAGTTAGGTGGGGCACAGGAGCACTGAGGACACTGAACCAGGAGCTGAGGCCTGAAGGCGCTGCATCAGTGCCCATGCACTGGCACACAGATGGTGGTGGCAGCCCCTACGGGCTCGGTTGTGGCTTCTTTCCCTTGCCACCAGCCCCTGCTCTTTTTGCAGCCTCTCCACCCGCCCCTGCACTGGTCCCACCTGCCAGTCACCTCTTTCCACATTTCATCCCTCTTCTTGTTGGAATCGCCCGTCCCCGGGATGTCCACAAAGATGACCCCTTCAGGCACGAAGTCAGACGCGGGAAGAGTCACTTGCACGTACTTGATGAGGGGCCAGAGCCGCGTCTGCTCCTTGTGGAGGGCGGCACCCCCCTCCCCAGGCCCCTCGTTGCCCTCCAGGTTGCGGATGTACGGGTCCAGTTCCTGGGAGAGAACTTCTGCCTGGAACACCATAAGCAAATTAACGCTCACCCTCCAATTCACGGTCTCCAGTTCTGCCGGGGGAGGTTCAGATTAGGATACGAGGCAGAATTTCTTCGCAGAGAGTGTGGTGGAGTCCGTGTCCCTGGAGGTCTTTAAGAGGTGCACGGACGTGGCACTAAGGGACAGGGCTCGCTGATGGCACTCAGTAGCTCAGGTTGGACTTGGTGACCCTTCCGACCTGGGTGAGTCCATGACTCTCTACAGAAATAAAGCCTCCAAGCAGCCTGAAAAGAGCAAACCGCCAACCAAAACAGCGCAAGAAGCTGCGCAAGGGGCACACCAGCAATGAAGTGTCGCGTGTGCATGGAGAAGCACCGTGGCAAATAAACACGCCGAGCACGATGCCCCAGCAGATGGCACAGCCGCAAGCGATGCCTGGCAGAGAAGCTGCGAGCAGATGTGTGCAAGCAACCACTTTCCTCTGCAAGCAACGGCCCCAGCACCGGGACAAAGCTCTGGGTGCTTCCCAGGAGGTTTGTGCAGCGCCATGGCTGCAGCTGCAGCGGGAAGAGGGATGGGCAGCCCTGGAGAGCTGCCACGTTCTCACCTCTGCCGTTTTCAGATCAATAACTCTGGAGTGGGGAATAGTGATGGCAGGCTTGGCTTTCACCAGCTCATCGTAAGTCCTGTTCTCCGCTCCTTCCCCGTAGACAGCCTGCAGCGCTCGAACGGCGTGATCTTTGTCGCTGTCATTCTCATCAGCCTCCTTGTCCGTCTCCAGGAATGCCAGCAGGCTCCTCACCTCGTCCATCCACTCCTGCCACGGTGGAGAGAGGAGCACGTTGCTCAGCAGCTCGCTGGGGCAGGAGCAGCTGCAGCTGTGGTGAGCAGTGGGAAGCAGCAGCACGAGGGCTCCCAACCACAAGAGCGGCCAGAGACCTTCACTCCGGGAAGGAGCAGAGAGGAGAAAGCTGCTGTTTTCCCTGGTCTTCCCTTGGGTTTCCCCAGACGGCCCATAAAATGGGCTGCAGGAGCCTCCTGCAGACCCACCCGATCCACAGGCTGCCCCGAGAAGGGGCAGGAGCTGCTCCTTGGCTCCCTTCCACAGCAGGGCCCCAGCCGTACCTCGTTGGAGAGGAGAAAAATCTTGGCTCTGTACTCTCTGCTGCCGCAGGTGCTGATCTGAACCTGGCAAGAGGTGCAGGCGCGTGTCCCTGACACCGGGAGGAAGAAGCGCTTGTGGAGGATGGTGTTGAGCAGGGTGCTCTTCCCCGCGCCGCTGCTCCCGAAGAGCCCGATGTAGATGGGCTCGAAGTTAAGCTTGGAGCTGAGGGTCGTGAT
The DNA here is from genome assembly GCF_047663525.1 of Anas platyrhynchos. Classification (NCBI taxonomy): domain Eukaryota; kingdom Metazoa; phylum Chordata; class Aves; order Anseriformes; family Anatidae; genus Anas; species Anas platyrhynchos. The sequence goes on along the minus strand of NC_092589.1, from coordinate 119,677,597 downwards.
GCGGTCCCTGGGAGAACAGAGGTAGAATCATAGAATCATAGAATATCCTGAGTTGGAAGGGACCCTTAAGGATCATCAAGTCCAACTCTTGACACCGCACAGGTCTACCCAAAAGCTCAGACCATGTGACTAAGTGCACAGTCCAATCTCTTCTTAAATTCAGACAGGCTCGGTGCAGTGACCACTTCCCTGGGGAGCCTGTTCCAGTGTGCAACCACCCTCTCTGTGAAGAACCCCCTCCTTATGTCAAGCCTAAATTTCCCCTGCCTCAGCTTAACCCCGTTCCCGCGGGTCCTGTCACTGGTGTTAATGGAGAAAAGGTCTCCTGCCTCTCGACACCCCCTTACGAGGAAGTTGTAGACTGCGATGAGGTCTCCCCTCAGCCTCCTCTTCTCCAGGCTGAACAGGCCCAGTGCCCTCAGCCGTTCCTCGTACGTCTTCCCCTCCAGGCCTTTCACCATCTTCGTAGCCCTCCTCTGGACACTCTCCAGCAGTTTCATGTCCTTTTTATACTGTGGTGCCCAGAACTGCACACAGTACTCGAGGTGGGGCCGCACCAGCGCAGAGTAGAGCGGGACAATCACCTCCCTCGACCTACTAGCGATGCCGTGCTTGATGCACCCCAGGACACGGTTGGCCCTCCTGGCTGCCAGGGCACACTGCTGGCTCATATTCAACTTGCTGTCTACCACGACCCCCAGATCCCTCTCTTCTAGGCTGCTCTCCAGCGTCTCATCGCCCAGTCTGTACGTGCAGCCAGGGTTTCCCCGTCCCAGGTGCAGGACCTGGCACTTGCTCTTATTGAACTTCATGCGGTTGGTGATCGCCCAGCTCTCCAACCTATCCAGATCCCTCTGCAAAGCCTTTCCACCCTCAACAGAGTCCACAACTCCTCCAAGTTTGGTGTCATCAGCAAACTTGCTCAAAATACCTTCTATTCCTACATCCAGATCGTTTATAAAAATATTGAAAAGTACCGGCCCTAAAATGGAGCCTTGAGGGACCCCACTGGTGACCGCCCGCCAGCCTGACGCAGGCGGATTCCACCGCAGCGGGTTCAAATTCCAGGGGAGTTTTTGCCTTGCCAGGTGCATTATCTCCACCCAAAGGGCTTGTTCCCAAAGCACAGACCGTGCTCTCTCTCCACCGTCTCTCATTTGCCTGCCCCAAGCCCTGGCGAGCCCGTGCCGAAGTGGGAGCAGCTCTGGAGCTCAGCCCTAACGCCTCCCTGACCCCTCCATGGGCTGCCAGCAAAAAAAAAAAAGGATGAATCCTCCTTACAGCAGGAAGCTGTCGCAGCAAAACCAGCTTCCACCCTCTAGCTTTGGTGGCAATTCCCAGTTTGAATTTTCTGGTGCCCACCAAAGCCCCGGAGCATGGCGGAGCCTGGGGGGACGGACGGGGGCACGTTGCCCAGGGGAAAGCCAGGCTGGCGGGGGTCTCTCTGGCCGCACACTCACCGGAGATAAGCCAGGTGCTCGGGCATGTCCTTCAGATGAAAGAGGTGGGATATCTTCTCGCACGAGGCGGTCAGGATTTTTCTGACCCTCTCCTCCATCTTCTCGTCTGGAAGGGAGAGGCGGCGCACGGTCAGGCTGTAGGAGGAGGTCTCCAAAGGAAGCAGCCCCAGCAGCCCACGGTGAGCCTCAGGCGGAGGCTGGCACCCCTGGGAGCTGGGATGATTTACAAAATGCCCGTTATTTCTACCAAACACAGTTGGATGGGGAAGGTGCCCAGTGCCAAGCAACGAGAAGGAGTTGCTGCTGGCAGAGGGGAGCATTTTGGGGTGCTCTGGCTCCTCGGGCAGCACCGAGGTTGCTCCTGGGGAGTCTGGGGAGTGGGTCCTCCGTGGCAATGCTCAGAGCAGCTGCAGCCTGCTCGTGCCTCTCCTTCCACCACAGGTCCCTCTCCAGACCTCGCTGTGTTTTAGACATGGCTCTGGTGCCACCAGGCAGGTGGCTTCCCCTACTCACATTTCCTGAGCGTCTCCCTTTCCTCCTGCTGGAAAGCATCCGGCAGTCGCGGTCGCCTCTGGGGGACCTCAGCTGCATCGTTCTCTGCACCTTTTCACAGGGAAAGGACATCAGCATTATTAGCACCACAGCCTCCCCAGGTGTCAAAGCCTCGGAGCAAACAGCCTCACCTATTCCTGACACCGAGAGGAATCAGCCCTCGCAGCCTGAATTCGGGGTGTTGTGGCGCATGAGGGTGAAGGTCGGATCACCCAGCTGCAGGTTTGGCCACCCGATCATTACCCGAACAAACCCAAACCCTAAAATCTGGGTGGTGACCACCTCCCCTGCTTCAGACATCCCCGCCAGGGCGAGCAGCTGCCAAAACTCTGTGTCCCGGGGTCACCAATGCTGCTGGCCAGAGGAGATCTTCACACGTGGTGTCTGCGCGTGGGAACCCAAATCCTTCCCCTCGGGCACCTTTTCCTAACCGGCTTTCTCCGCACAGCCACAGCAGGGATGTGAATCTCTGCCCCCAGCAGCGACAGGCAGCTAGGAGGCTTTACACCTTGCGCTACCCAGAAAAGCTGCAGAACTGGCCCTACGTTTGTAAAAATCAGTGAAAACAGCTTGTGGTTTTTGTGCAGGAACGGTGTCGGGAGCCTTGAGGGCATTTTTGTTTCTGACTCCTGCAGTTTTTTTTTTGTTTTGTTTTTTCTTTTTCTTTTTTTTTTTTTCTTCTAGTGTCAAGCTTCAGGTTTTGCAAGAAGCATTGCCACACCGCTCCCCAAAATGAACTATGTTCGGGTGGAGACGCCTTTGCACAGCCCTGCTCCCCTGTGATGAGCAGGGAACGCGCTTCAAAGAGAAACTGCGGCTTCCTGGGCCCTGGCATCTAGCTAAAGACGGAAATCTTTACCCTCAGCAAGTGAAAGCAAGCCGGGTCGGTGCGAGCTGCTGGGACTGGGGAGGGAAGGGCAGCAGAAGCCTGCAGGAGCGGAGGGGAAGGCAGGGACAGCGGCTCACCGCGACGCATTGCCATGTCAATCTCGGCCAAACTCTGCCTCGGTGCCCCGTCGCTCCTGCTTTCCACGAGCAAGCTGACCTGGCTACGACCACTTCTGTACTCCAAGGACTACTTAGGGAAGTAAAAAGGAAACAGTTTTGAAGTTTGCAGCCTGCTTCGTGCCACCCACGCCGCTGCACGACCCGGGGTAGTGGTTGGTGCTGGCGTGTGCCGCTTCTTGATGTGCACTGCCCTGCAAGAAGGGCAGCTCGGGGCTGGCCCAGCACCTGCTCACACCCTGCACGAGAGCTTTGCAGCACTGCCACCACCCCGAAAGATGCTCCCCAGGTGCCTCGTTGCCATTGGACCGCAGAAATTAAAATTAAAAACGGGCTGGATTAAAGCTGCCCGGGGCTGCTGTCTGGCCAGACCTGCTCCAAACCCTCCTGCCCCGTGCCGTTCCTGGGCACAGCATCCTGCTGCGAGCAATCAAAGCAGTGCCCAGCCGGGGCACTTATCGATTTGCTTGTGCAGAGGTCGCCCTGGGTTTCGAAGAAGAAACCCCACGTGCTCGTCTGCGGCGTTGGGGCAGGTTAATCATCAACCCGCCGATGTGCGACCCGCAGCAGGCAGCCAGCTGTCCCAGCAAGGTCATTTATCACATCCTCCCCTCACCGCCAGTGCCCCACCAACCCGCAACCCCTGCTTCGCCCCCAGCGTTTGCCTCCGTGACTATTGCGACCCCAATCAGGCTAATTGAGACCAACTCCATCTGGCACCGCGCACGGCCAGCACCCAGGGGCGGACACGGCCAGCACCCACTGCAGGCAGCTTTTCTCACCTGTGCTCCGGGAAAACTGCCGAAATCTGGCTGTGTTTGGGCAGGGAGGAAGCAGCCACGGGCTCGTCTACAGAGCTATCGGAAAGCTAACGTTTCTCCCAGAAAAAAAAAATAAAATAAAATAAATAAAATAAATCACAAGCCAGAGCTCGATGCTTTGGCTTCCTCCTGCTGCTGCGTATAAATGGTGAAACGAAAGCTGCTGCACGTGTCCTGCCCCTACCATGCTCTTCCTCTTTGGCCCCCCGCCAGCTTCCTCGTGCCCCCGGCTCCTCTCTGCGTGGGTCATGTCTCTGTGCCCGTCCCCCTGCTCACACCCTTGTACCCTGAAGCATTTTTTTGCTCCTTTTCCTGGAGCTGGGTGGCTCACCCAGCCCGTCCCAGCCTGCAGCAGCCCCGGGGCTCCTTGGCTGGCAGATGACAGAGCCCGGTGTCACGGTGCAGCAGTGCCCGTGGCCTCATCCTGCCGCCTCCAGGCCTTAAAGCTAGAAGCAGAAAGCCCCCGGCGAGGGCTTTCCACAAAGGCTTTTGCACAGATTTTTCCTGTCTTTGCTTTTGCATCCAGATCTCTCCATCTCCTGTGAGCTTTTCCTAGGCTCCGGCGCCATAAAAACGCCGTCCTCACTACTAAATGCTCCCCAAAATCTTTGCTAACACCGTGAACAAAATCTTTCTGTTGGTGCGGAACTGCCTGGGCTCCATTTTGTGGCCATCACCTTCATCCTGCCCCCACGCCACATGCTAACCAGCCCCATTTTTATGGGCAGCCGTACCTTTTCTACCCTTTTCTGCCCATCCTGGCTTTGTTCCTCCTGCAGAGCTCGGCAGTTTCTGCACCTTCCCTTTCTGGGTGCCCTGGTTCACACATGACCCCACCGCAAGGCGCAGCTTTCCTGCAAACAGTGCCTGGGGTTTGATGGCTCACCGACTGCTGTGACTCAGGGAATTTTTTCTTCTCGCCTTCGTCTGTCTTTTGCTTTTTTCTGTCTGTGGTGTGTGTAGCATGTGTCATGGTTAACAGGGGCTGAGGAAGGAAATCGTCTGATATGACGAGGAGTGATGGCTTTAAGCTCAGAGAGGGAAGGTTCAGGTGAGGCATTAGGAGGAAATCCTTCCAGTTTCAGGCTGCCCCAGGAGCTGGGGGTGCCCCAGCTCTGGGGGTGCCCAAGGCCAGGCTGGATGGGGCTGGGGGCAGCCTGGGCTACAGTCTGATGATTCTATGACTCTCATGGGAAGTGTTTCTTTTATTTCTGGTTGGAGTTTGGAGCCAGCCCTGGTCCTTCCTTGGAGATCTCGGAGGAGATAAGGGCTCTGTCCTTCCTCTGAGCCCCCTGAAGTAGTGGCAGAGCCACCTCTGCCTCCAGCCGGAGGAGCCCAGCTCTCCCTGCTGCTTCTCACAGAATGGCTTGGGATGGAAAGGACCTCGAAGATCATCTAAGGGCAGGGACACCACCCACCAGATTGGGTTGCCCAAAGCCCCATCCAGCCTGGCCTTGAACACCTCCAGAGATGGGGCACCCACACCTTCTCTGGGCAACCTGTGGCATGGCTTTTCTAGCCCAGGCATGGCTTTGGTAGGAGCACACTAAGTATCTACTAGTCTGTTCTGAATATTTTTATTGTATTAGCAAAATATCAGAAGAGATATAAGCCTCGTCGGTACAACCGGGCTTCGTTTGGGGTGTAGGCACACCGGGTGGCGGAGTGAAACACACACACGTATCTCCACGTGCACGAAGGGGCCCAGAGGCACAGCAGCCAGTGAAACCTCAAGAACCTCAGCACAGACACAGGCACCGTGGTCCTGCTTCTCCCAGGAGAGCATCACTTCCATGGTCTGGGCTGCCAGCACCACGAGGAGTCAGAGCTGGAGCCCCCTCGGGTGCAGAACATGGCACGGCATGCAGGGCAGGGGCACTGCCCGGGTCTCTTCCTTAAATAGCACCATCCAATGCATACAAAATATCTCAGAAATGCTTTTATAAGAGGAACAAAATTCACCAGAGGTGATTTCCCATGAAGCCACAGAGAAAAGAGAATGTGAAATGTGTTCATCTGAATCGTGTCCGTATGGAACAATGCTGGGGTATGATGAAATGTGATTTCTGTCTTCCATAGCCTTGTATAACCACAGGTCTAAGAAGAACAGAGTGGTTAATGTGTAGAGTTCTCGTAGCTTGCAAAGGAATGGTCCTGCAATTCGTGTCAATAGGGGATAAGAACAAAGGGGGTTCAGAATAACTGCTAACTATTGGGACTGTTGCAGGGGACACTGTGCAAGTCTCTGATATCTGCCCAGGAGATTAGGGAGAAGGGGAAAGCTGAAGGACGACTAAAAGACAAAGGTTGCAGGGGACGCTGCACAAGTCTCTGACATCCAGCCAAGCTGGACAAAGGAGAAGGACAAGAGGGAGGAAGACGATGAGCCTTCAGCACGAGAGACCCCCAGAGGGACCACCGGAGACTGACACGCATGCTCCAGTAGGAGGGTTTGGATTCCGGAAACTAATTATAATAACCCTGTTTTTTTCTAGAAGTAGTAATGAATATGTATCAGCCTAGGAGCATAAAAAACAGCTGCTTGATGTAACTGGTGTGCATCTTGCTGGAGCAAAGACTCCTGGCATACCCAGCGCTGTTTGCTTACCTCTATTTCCTTAATAAATTGTAAACTTTGATTGTAACCCTGTTTGGGACTTAGCCATTTATTACAAGAACAAGCCACCAACGTGAATAATAAAACCACATCGTCGGAGACAATTCCCGTGGCTCTCTAAGCGACTTTGGCTGATTGCAGGGCCTTGTGAATGTTGCTGATGGTGAAAAATTCTCTCTGCAAGTCTGCAAAACAGAGGAGCCTGTTAGAGCGGGCTGGACATCTGGACCCTCTCGTGCCCCCAAAACGGGGAGGAAGGAGTGCAGGACCTGCACGAACAGCCCCAAAGCCGTGCTCGCGGCCATACCTGGCAGCTTGCCGTCCAGCTGGTCCCACGGGCAAAAGACCAAGCTGAGAGCGCTGGAAAAGTCCTCCTCCAGCTTCCTGGGGATCTGCTTCTGTAAGCGCCAGGCAGCCAAGCACATGAGCAGGGGACAGGGCTGAAGCCCCCCAGTCCCTCCCAGTGCCCGTGGGGACCCTGGGACGGGGAAAGCTCGGGGGGAGCCACCCCCCACCTCCATCCAGCCAATTCGTTGCTGTGGGTGCTGGTGCACAAGAAGGAGAGCCCAGCTCGATATTTTGATAAGTGTTAAGGATTTCCATACAGCTTTTCAGAGCACAGCCTCTCCGGTAAAATGAGCCACGAGAGCCCACCGGGGCTGATGGGCTCTGGGGGGTGGAGGCGGCAGCTTTGAGCTCCTCGAAGCCCCTTCACCCAAACTGTGGTTCATGTGGGGAGAGGAGTGAGGTGGTTACCAGTGACAGGTAACTGCTAGACCAGTTACAAGTCTGCAGGCAGCCCCTCCAGTACAGGAGGGTCTACACACTGGTGCCTCGAGCTCAACTTGGTCCCTAGTGGTGATGTGCAATGGATAAATGGTGTTAAACACCTCTGTGCTTCTGGAGGCTGCTCTGCTGCCAAAAAAGCAGTGCCAGAGAACCTGCTGAAGCCAACATCTCCCAAGGAAATTCCTTCCCGTTATCACACGCATTCACAAGATCCTTTTTGGACCATTGTCCCCTACCCACAAGCACTGACCATGGCTGGAGGGAGGTCCCCAAGGCGCCCAACGTACCTGCATGTCCTGGAGGTGCCCTTTCATGCTCTCCTCAGCTCTTTCAAACATTCCTCTCTCCACCTCTCTCGTCACCCCAGTGCTAAGGATGGTTTTCATCCGCTGGAAGGCTTGTAGTCCTCTTACCATGGCCGCCTCTGTGGCAAAGAGGGGACTGTCACACAGGGATCCAGAGCGAGGACACAGGTGGGGACAAGGGGTAGGACTTTGTCCCTTTTTTGACTCCTGGCCCAAGCCCATTTTCCTGCACGTTTCGCAGGCACTAATTAAACAGGGATGCTCCCCAACAGGAGCTCGTTAACTTTCCTCTCCGTATTTTTTTCCCCGTGCCCCACGAATGTTTCCAGAGGTCAGAGAAAGAGCAGCTGGCTGTGAGGAGAGCTCTGTTGGGGTGGCCCGTCCCCAGGACACCTCCCTGCTTTGGCCCAGCAGTGCATTTCCACAACTAACTACCCCAGGAATTAAGGTGTCTTCCCAAAGCCAATGCGAGCAACTTCTGGATTTGGGGTTTTGAACCGTTTCGCTTTCTGACTGTGCCACCTACTGATAGGAAAGGAAGGAAAAACCAAAATCAGATTCAGCAGCTTATTGCTTCAGCATCCTTCCTCTCCTTCCTTCAGAGGCAGTCAGTCTAATAAGAATGAATTACTGCTAGAAAATATCCATGATTTACAAAAAATACAGAAAATAGAGTAAATCAGGGAAGGAATTTTCTCTATTTGTGCATGATCTACTTTGGATTTCAGAAATCTCCACGAGTTGATGACCAAATAACAGATAATCCTTTTGCCCCGTAGATTTCTTCGCAGCCTTTCTACAGGTAGGTGGTAAGCCTGGGCCCTTCTGCTGAGCCCTCACTGGGGTTATTCTGTGAAAATCAAAACCTCCAGGGACAAAGAGGAAAAAAAGGAGGTGGCTGGTCTTACCTTCATAGCAGAGCAGCAGGTCGTTTTGAATGGACGCTGCAAGGGACTGGTAGATTTCTGCTTTCCTCTGCAGGATGAATTTTTCAGCCTCAGCGACGATGAAGTCTGTCTGCAGGAGTAAGGTCAAATGTTTGCCCGCCGGTGCTTCAGTCGTACAAACAAACTCAGCTCACAACTTCAGAATAAAAATCTCAGAATGATGGCCTAAACATGAGGGTGTCGCTAACCACCTCCCCAGGCCCCACGGAGGCCGTGCTTTCCCCCTTTCCTTCTCCCATTGCTCGTTCCTGCTCGCACAGCCCCCTTCGAGGTGAGCGTACCTCCTGCTTGAGGAAATGGAGCTGCTTGCTGTCAGCCACCAGTTGCATCCCAACTTCCTGCAGTTTCTGCTGCACAGCGTTTTTGAAGGCATCCAGGCAGATTTTCAGCGTGGAACGGGTGCTCATCTGGATCCTGCGGGGCGGGAAATTCATCGGGAAGGACAAAGCCAAAGACGGATCCTCCCCACCCAGCAGGGCAGGACGTCCATCCCAAGCCACAGACCCACAGGGAAGGACAAAGCAAGCACAGCAGCACGGTTTCCATGCTTCCTTCGCCTTTAGCTAGTCCACACTGAGGATGTGGTTATTTTTTCTTTGCAACGGAACAAATGCTGCACGCAATGGGTTTTCCCTCCATAAACCCGATGATGTAAATGTCACCCTCCTCCACCTCGGCTGGAGGAAGCCCTCCTGGTCCTGCAGGAGCGGCCTGAGCTGCTCTCCTGCAGGACACAGTGCTTGGGGTGATGTTCAGGTCCCACTTCAGGGTATCCAAAGTCAGCAGCAGCATGAGACGGGCCGAGGTTGCGGGGTGCCATGGCACATCCCTGCTCCACGATCAGCAGCCACAGGAGGCACAGGGTTGTCACATTAAGGAAACAACCGAGTAAAAACTTGTCTTCCTTTCAGCTCTCTTTGCTGCTTTTTCACCTTCTGATGGCTCTGCTTTCTGACCCTGTTTGGATATGGGGGCACAGCAGGACGAACTGCTCAATGTAATACACAGAGGGGGGAGAAGCTGCTGAGGGTCTGAGAGCAGATGAAGCTACACGTGTGGCTGAGGGGGGTGGACAAACTCCTCTGGGGACCACAAGGGAGCCTGAGGGACCCGTTACGGAGCAAGTCCTGCAAGGTGGCTATGGCCAGGTACCCGTATCTGCGACAAGGACAAGGAATCAGGAGAAAATAGCAGAAATATCGAGTTTGGATATGCGTGTAGCAGAACTGGGATCTCTGGGGAAAAATGTCATTGGGGCGAGTGATTTGTTTGGGAGGTGACTGGGGCAGAGAAAGGGATCAAGAGAGATGGAGAGGAACAAGCAAGGAAAAAATAGGGAGAAAGGGGGAAAAAACTGATGCTGATCAAGGGTAAGTGAGGAGCAGCTCGGTGCACTTGTCCTGACACCACAGCCTGCCCCGTTTTCCTATTGAACTGCCTCCCATAAACAAAATAATAAACAAAAAAAGGGAGGTTCAACCTATGTTGCAGAGCGTTGGGGTTGGACATTTGGAGAGGTTTCGCAGTGTACGGCTTTGGGAGCAGGCTGCTTGGGGAGGTTGAAAGGTCCCAAAAGCGGAGGTGGGTGGGAAGCAGAGAGACAAAACCCCAGCAGCAAGGAGCTGCTCGGCCCCCACTGCACCCCCGGGGCCCTGCCTGGCACCTCACCTGAACACCTCCCCAAAGCTGGGGTCGATTTTCCTGTAGATGGGCTGCGCCAGGGCGTCGTTGATGTCGATCCTGAGGAAGGTGCGGGAGGCGTAGGCCCCCTTCTTCAGGCACACGGCCTTCAGGGTGCGGTGGTAGCCCTGGTGCCCGTGGCTGCGCTGCGGGACGGGAGGCACAGGCCATGAGGCCACGAAAACAGCTCAGGAGCAAACTTGCAGGGAGGGAAGGATGGGGTTTCCAGCTAAATTTTTGGAGGCTGGGGCTGCGTTGGACCAAAGGAACCTCGAACCGGCCCAGCAGCCGCTGCTGAGGCCTCCTTCCCAGGCAGCTCCTTCCTACCACCCTGGGGCAGAGGAGGTTGTTTATTTTTTTTTTGGGTGGTTTTGCTTGGCTGGGAGGCAGCTGGCCAAGTCCCCACCCAGAGATTTTTGCAATGTTTTAGCTCGTTTCACCAGGTAGGGCATTTCCACGACTTCCAGGTCACTGCCCGAGCTGCCAAGCTGCCGACTTGGGCTTCCCCTTGCCGGAGGCCAACTTTTGGCTACGCCACCCCCGAGCAATGCTGCAGCAGGGCTTGTGCTCATGTCCCTGTTCCTTGCACCCCCAAGGACCAGCACCCAACGTGCTTCCAAGTGCTGCTGTTTGCAGCCAGGCTCCAGGCAACAGAAAGGAAAAAGCAAACCGTGCCCCACACATCTGCAGCCCCCAGGACACTGCTAGCCCCCAGGGCTAGCACAGCCCCTGCCCGGGCACTGATGCCACCCAGCCCAGCAGGTCTCTTTGTCCTTTAAATTGTCCTTGGTGGTTCAAGCAGCCACCAGCCCTCATGCACAGGCAGACCTCTGGGGCTTTTTCCCAAACCAATTAGTTATGGGATTGCAAAAACCCCGCTTGACACCCACCTTGAGGAGACTGGAGATAGTTTTATTGTATGACTTCTTCGCTTCATCTACGCCTTCCCTGAGTGGCTGTTCGATTGGTGCGAAGCATTTCTGGATGTCATTCTCCAAGTCAGCGATCTTCTGCGTAATGAAATCCTTCAAGTAATTTTTTTTCGCTAGCTGAGACTGAAATCAATGGACAAGAGAGGGGAAAAAATAATCACTGAAAACATTGTGCTGGAAGCAAACATAAATAGGGCCATAAATAATCCCACCAGCTTCCCCACCTGCCCCAACCACTGCCACCAGTGCTGCCCAGTTCCCTGGCTGCTTTCCCCAGTGTAGGGTCACTGCTCAGGCAGACCTGCACCAGAACTGTCCCCTCTGCCCCGGGGGACAGGAGGACAGCCCGGGGCTCTCCTGGCTGGGGAGGCTGCAGGAGATGAGCTCAGGCTGTGGATATTTTGGGCTGCGGTGCCTCGACGCATTTGTCAGCCCCCTGCGAGATGTTTTGCCCGCAGGTTGTGTACGTGTCATGCTGGAAATGTGTGATGTGAATTGCCTGCTCGAAGGGAAAGAGCCTGTCGGGAAAGAATAAACAACGATGGTCCCAAAAGCTGCTCTGGACAAACCTGAGCATGGTTGTTGGACGGGAGAGTCCAGATCAGTGAGAAAATGACCATAGCCTCTGTCGTGTAGTTCAGCAGCTTGTTCCTCTTCTGCTCGGTGTAAAACCTGCGGATGTGCTCCCTCAGCTTTGGGACCTCTGCAAGGGGCGAGAGGCCGGGTTAGCAGGGGGGGCAGCCCTTCTGCAGGACACCCAGGACACCAGCTCCAGCCTGGTGGTGGCCTCCAAGGAGGCTCCCAGGAGACCCTGACAGCCTTGGGGGTGCTCAGGGCTCATTTCTGCAGCCCCAATTGCCTGGTTTGGGTCAGCACTGGTCCGTCCAGGCATGGGATGGGGATGTAGGGGCACACACAGGGCCCCCAGGACTCGGGTTGGTCCCGCAGAGCCATGCGGGCACCCTGGGGACAGGCCCAGAGGAGTGCACGAGAGGGGCACGCTTTCAAAAGAGGAGGGAAGGGGAAAGAAAGCATCCATGCCAAACCACCAAACCAGAAGGGTTTTAGCAAAAGTAACGCCAAAGACACTTCGTGTGGCTTTGACCCAACTCCACACCCATATATCGCATGCATAAAGCCGACTGTTACCTGTTTCTTCCTTGCTGAGCGTATTCCCCTGCCAGTACTCGCGGGCACTGACCGTGTACACGAGGTCAGGCTTGCACACAACCTCAGAGTCGCTTGGAAGCTTTTTCTGAAACACACACACGCTGGGTTTGTTTCTGCAGCATAATTTGATCTGGGCTCTTCTTCTTTATGAGGCGAATGCTGAATCCCCATCACCAAAGTCCTGCATTTCTTGTGTATGCAGCGGAGAATTAAACTGGAGATGATTAGGAAAACCCGTTGGACCCAAACACAGAGGAAAAGAAAGGTTTGTAGTAAGCAGAAGCTGCTAGGTGGTGACCAGACTTCAAGGAAAATGTCTATTAATAATAACAGGCAATGTCTATTAACAATAACCACGACAAGAATGTACAGGCATGCACCAGACTTTAAAAGGAACAGATTCATGAAAGAGACAAATTCTGTCCAGGCTCTCCGAGCTACTTTACCATGAGGGTTTTCTTCATCATTTGGCTCTTCTCTTGCTTCACAGTTTCATTCCTTTCTAGGATGGCATCATGTTTATTTATCTACGTTGGGGAAAGAATAGGAGTTATTATTGACATTTTCTGGCAATGCTAAATAGATCTCTGATTTTTTTTATTTTTTTTTTAAGGCCAAAGGGACTGTCTGGGACAGTTTCTCCCTAATATAAGACAAAGAACTACACAGTTTTTGGTTTCTTCATCAAATCCATCAGTTCTGCTCAAGTGACACTGAATCACACGGGAACCTCTCCCCTTTTCTTAAATGACCCAAAAGGGATGAAGAAGCTTAAGACTATACTCACATGGTCTCTATTTTTTTCCCTAAAAAGATAAAAAGGCAGAAATTACACATCTGATTGATTTTAGAAGGTCCTGTAAGGAGAAGGGGAGGAGGACCATGTGGCATCGCCCACCCAGCACCCCTGCATGGAGCTCAGGCTCCGGCAGCCCCTGGACCTTGGCTTGTTCCATTACTTTTTGTACTCCTCTGGATCCAGCTCATCAGACTTTGTGACCACCAAGGCAATGTCCCTGCACATCCCGCTCTGGAAAGCCTTCATGCCTTCCTTCAGCAGCATCTCATGGGTTTTTCCTCCCAGAATACGTTCAAAGGAGTTGACCACCCAAATGATAGAGCATTTGTTGATGTTCTGCAAGGGGGAGGAGAGGAAGAAGGGCCATAAATAAAGGATACGAAACATCAGCAGAGAGTAAATACAAGAGATGCTGAGCACCTTTAATTCTCATTAACTCTGGTGAAGAACTGGGATGTGCAATCTTTGTGCTTCCAGCCAGAGACCTCATGCTCCCATCACGAATTCCTACAACCCAGGACTGCAGCCGATGGGGGTTTGGGGTGGACACCAGTGCTTGCCCTAGTAGGGTGTCTGGTGACAGCACGGTACCGGGAGGGAAGGAAACTAAAGATGGGATCAGCACCAGCAGGGCCTCTTCTTGTAGCACGCTACCAGAAGAGAAATGCTTTTGGCCTCTGGTGCCATCTCCAAGCAGGGAACCGCACCACTTCTGAGCTGGAAAATGGAGTAGCTCAGGGATGCAACACTAAAAAGCTGCTCTGGTCCTTCTGCTGAGAGGTTTCCCTGTTCCCCACAGCCCCACGGTGGCTCCCAGCCCTCTCCATCACCGATGAGCAGAGGGCAGCGCCTCTTCCCTCCCGCCCCACACCACAGCTGGCCGGTCACCTCTTTCCACATCTCGTCCCTTTTGGCGTTGAAATCTCCTGTCCCTGGGATATCCACGAAGATGACGCCTTCTGGAATCATTTGGGAATCTGGGACGGTCACTTCCACATTTTTGATCAGGGGCCAGAGCCGCGTTATGTCTTCTTCTTTGCTGTTTTCTGGTTTTGGGCTGCTCTGACTGCGGATATACGGACCCATTTTGTCCGAAAGGTCATTAGCCTGGGACACAGCAAGGGAAAGAAGCAGAGCCCCTGCTTAGCAAAGAACCTCAGGGACACCAGGAAACACAGAGATTTGCTGTGGCTGGCCGTGATACCCAAAGCCTTGTGCCCAAGGTGCAGGCACCAGGACGCAAAGAGGGGTCCCAAGGTCACCATGGGTGGAACAACCCAAGAAGACCAGGCTCTCCCCTTCATGGTGAAACCAACAAACAAAAATGGGGAAGAGCTGTCACCTTCCACCGTGGGCGGGCAGCAGGAGGCCCCAGGAGACCCCTCCGTGATTCTGGGATCCCGTGCAATACAGGAGCTACTCACTGTTGTTTCCTTCAGGAGAATACATCTTGACGGGGGAATAGAGACGGCGGGTTTCATCCCGCACAGCTCTTCGTAACTCTTCATCTCCGCTTCTTCCCCGTAGATAGCAGAGATCTTCAAAGCAGCCTCACTTCTCTCGTGGTCGTCCTCGCTGTCTTCATCCGGGTCCATAAGCTCCACCAGACCCTTTAGCTCTTCCTTCCACTCCTGTTGGGACAGAAGAGGTCATGGCTGGGGTGCCTGGAAGGGGGAAAAGGGCCTGACAGGACCACCAGGGGACAACCAGCACATGGGGACAGCAGGGGGACAAGGCAGCAAGGAAGAAATTCCATTGCTTGGCCCCTCCGTGCACACCCAGCTCAAAGGGAACCGGGTCTGGTGCCCGTCACTTCTCTGGGGTCATTTTGGCCATTGGGGTCACTTCTTCCCGAAACACATTCTTCCAGAAGGCTGCAGAAGCTTTCTAGGTCTCCTTTCCTTTCCCCCAAAAAATGGCAAAAATAGAGATCTTCTCCATGCCTCGTCCGTGAGGAGGTGAATTTTGGCCTCGTGCTGTTTGCCGCGGCTTGTGTTGATCTGCACCACGCAGGATGTGCAGGCTGCGCTCCCGGACACCGGCAGGAAGAATTTTTTGTCTATGATGGCATTCAGCAATGTGCTTTTCCCTGCCCCGGTGCTGCCGAAGAGGCCGATGTGAATGGGGTCCAGCAAGATGTCTGGCTTCAAGCCCATGAGGCGGTTCCTGAGGGCAGGGAGAAAAAAAAAAAAAAAAAAAAAAGACAATTTAAATAACTCCCACGGGCTTGTGCTTTTTAAAAGGGTGAAACTAACTTATTTTCCTACAAGATTTGAGCTGGGATTTGTGAGATCCAGGATAAGCCCCATGTTGGGTTCAGGGACAGGTGCCCAACAGCACTCTGCACATCACATCAGCTCCAGCCTCCTCTCGGCACCATCTGGATTTGCACCTTCTGATGGGCTTTTTATAATGGGAATTATTTTTGATTTTATGATTTCATCCCATCAGGAACGGGGCTCACTGCCCCTCGGGAGGGTCCCTCTTGGACCAGGGAGGAAAGTGCCACTGAACCTGGACACCCCAGGACACCCCCATGGATGCGGTGTCCTCCTGGGCTGCCCAGCAGCACGACACCCCCTGCATGCACCAGCCGAGGGAAAAAACCTTTGCAAGGTTCCCAAATATTCTGAAAATATCTCCTCTGCCAGAGATTTCTGCTGGCTTCAGAGTCCTTCTGTGCGCCAACAGCTCTGGGCCACCCCTTCCCAGGCAAGGACCAGGGGAACAAACGCCGGGCAACTCACTTGAGGTACTCGATCCCATTCCTTGTCTCGGGCAGCCTGTGCTCAGGGAGGAACTGCAACAGCTTCCTGGAGGACGCCTCCAGAGCGGCTTTTAGTTCGTTTTGCAGCTTTTTACCTGCAGGGAGGGTCAGAAGTCAGAGCAGCCCCGACAGAGCTCCCTAGGGAGACATCACGAGCCCCGTACTCACAGGACTTCAGAACCTCTTGCTCCTGAGAGCAACTGAGTTGTGTTTTTGCAATAAAAGATGTTTTTGCAGTGGGAAATTCCTCTAACCTTGCATATTCAAAAGAGATTGTGTGGCAGAGCAGTGGGGAGTGTGTGAAGCAGAGGAGGGGAAGGTGCCCCTGCCCCAAAGTAAGGAGGATAGCTAAGAAAAAAGAGGATGAGCAGTACAAAATTAGGAAAAACAAAAATCACGAGCCCTCTGGTCACGAGAGAAGGAGGAAAAAATAAAAGGAAAAGGAGAAATTAGCGATTGGTCAAATAAAATTGTACATGCATGGTATAGAAAGGCATCGAGTAGGTTGTGAACCTGCAGTACTCAGGCAGTGAGGAAAGGGGAGAAATCAGCTGTCGGGTAATAGGGGATAAAAGGTTAGGATCAACTTTTACTGTACACTCCTGATTGCAGGACGCCCATCATTAATCACAAATAAAATAGCTTCACAGAAGATCCTCTCTAAGAAAATCATGGGGATTTTTCTCACACTCTCCATCCTCAGGATTCTGGTCTCTCCTGAACTTTTTCTTTTTCCTGGGAGTCTCCTCCAGTGAGTCATCGCCACCACCTTGTCAGAGGGAAGGGGATTTCTGGTTAGTGTGCCTGCCTACTCAGCCTCTCTGGGGGCGTTGTGAGCTGGGGATCCTTCCTGACAGCACCTTTAACGCCCTCATCTATCAGCCTCGCCTGAGAAACGACCAGCTGATGAGCTAAGGAGGGATTTATTCCTAATATCTAACCCAAACCTGCCCTCTTTTAGCTTAAAGCCACCCCCTTGTCCCAGGTCCCATCTCGGGGGAGATGCTGAGCCCTTCTCCATCGGGTGCACCTCGAAGGGAGCAGCACTGCAGCACCCAGGACTCGTTCCCGGTGCTGTTCATGGTGACACCGAGCTCACCGTGTGCCATGGGTCCTCCTTCTGCCATCGGGATGGAGAAATACAGAGCTGGGATGAGCTTGGGCAGGCAGCCGGGTGCTGTCGTGGGACGGATGCACGCAGGTGGTGGCCCCAAAAAAAGGGACAGAAACACTGCAAAAACCTCCTGAGGGAGAGAGGAGCACAGTCACACTGCATTGCCTTGAGGTGACACCACCAAGGCTTCATGCGGGTCCAGAGCAGGACTTTGGGAGGTTTTTGGGCTTCTGGCTTCTTCGCAGGACACCACGGCTTAGCCTTAAGGTGTCCCCAGGAGCAGGCTCAGCCCCACGCTCTGGGTGGGCACACGATGAACGTGAGGGTGGCAGGAGACCGAAACACGCCAGGGACATCACGGCTGATAAAACGGGCAGCCTTGAGAGCAGATGTAGAAATTATTTCAAGCAGATGCCACCCAGCACCCCGTGTCCGTACGTACCTGCCCCACGTGTGCTGCTGGCCACGGCACACCAGGAGAAAAGAAGCAACTGTCGCTGAAAACCTGGGCTGCAGGAAAAAAAAAAATAGTTTCTAGGATTATCCTTGCTCTTTTATACCCTGTATCCTTTCTTTCTTTTTTTTTTTTTTTTGGTACTTTTGATTAGCATTTTTTTTTCGCCTGAAAACATGTCAGGTAGACAGCTGTATACTACAAGGAAATGATCACGCAGAGTAAATCATCAAACAAGTTGCCTAGAAAAAAGAAAGCAAAGCAGCACCCACCCTTTATGACTCCAAACCGGTGACACCTACACAGCACAATCTTGGACGAACGTGTGAATGCCGAGGTTACGATTCTGTTAATTTGCTTTTCCAAGAACGCAGGTTTTTAGGTTGAGTCAGATTAGAGCTACTACAAGAAAACAAACTCCGACAATTTGTACCAGAGGTGCTGAGAGGCTGGAATATTTTTCCTGGAGAGAAACCCTTCCCCAGACTTCTGTCAGTAGGTATAAGGTGCTGTTAATTAATCAGGTTATTAGCAGAGAATACATTATTTAGGCAGCAGAAGTCTATCACAAGAGCAGATTCAAAATACATAAGATTATAAAATCTTTGTTTCGGAGTTGAAGGCTTACCCAAAACACCCCTCCAGCAGCAGAAACGAAACTCAGGTTTCGAAACCCAGGGCAGCTCCAAACTCCTCCTGCAGGGCAGGGGCAGGGGCCAGCCCGTCCCTTGAGTCATTTATGTCCTCAGCTGCTTCCTCCTCGCACTCTCGCAGCCTGTAAATGCTGGCTGCTCTGCCGAGGGCTTTGTTTTTGGGTCTCAAGGGCTTTGTTTTTGGGTCTCGAGGGCTTTATTTTTGGGTCTCGAGGGCTTTGCTCAGGTCTCGGTCACCCACTGGGGAGACACATGGGACGTGGGGCTGGTACCAACCCGGCTCCAAGGGCTGGTGAAACACCAGGAATTGGGAAATCCCAGGAATTGGGCACAGGTGCAGGAGCCCCCGTGCCTTTTCTCCCCAAGAAAGGGACATGTGTCCCTGTCCCTGTCCCCTGGTGCTCGTGGGGACCAGCAGTGACACCCATGTGCCCCTGCAGCAGCTCAGCCATTGCCTCGCTGGTGCACCCACCACCTGCTCGAGCAGCAAAATAAACACAAAATTCACACTTCTGTGGCCAGTTCTTGGCCACAGCACCTGCCCAGGGTCGAGGGAAGCTGAAACAAGCAGGACCCAGAAGATGAGGAACCTTGTGCCAGCTGAAGGTGCCGAAAGTCAAAACCCCTCTGCCCATAAATGCGTTGTCAACGCCCAGCAAGAGCAACCCCGGAGGTGTCATGATTTGTCGCTGGTGTCCCTTGTCCCCTGCCTTGCCGCCCTTGGTGTCCCTTGTCCCCTTGCCCCACTGGAACCATCCCAGGCCATGCTATGAGGTCCAGTCCCCGTGCCCAGCCCTGACCGGGGACACCGAGCCCCTTCTCCGGTCCCCAAGGGCTGGGCACCTCCACTGCACGCACGTCGGGGCTGAGCACACACCGTTTGGCTCTTCTGGAAGAAAGATTTTTATTGAGATCTTGGCTTGGACGGGAGACATTCGGGGTGGGCACATTTTGGGGGGACAGGGAGTGACCACGAGGAGTGGTTTCCAGGCACCGCAGAGCCCTGCCAGCTCGCAGATCAGAGCCAGCCCCCATCAGAGGGCACAGACCAGAGCTGGGGGCGCAGCCACCGAGGACCGTGAGCTTTTGGGGTGTCCTGAGAGCCAGAGCTGATGGCTGGTTTCCCTCCCACCCCCTGCAGCACCCCATCCATCCCCGTGCTGTCAGTAGAACACCTTTTCCAGGTAGGTGTTCAGGAACATCCCCGTGGGGTCCAGCTTCTCGCGGACAGAGCAGAATTTGGGGAAGGCCGGGTACATCTTCTCAAAGTCCTTCCTGGTGCAGCTGTGGGCCTGGGGGAGAGAAAAAAGAGGGGGCTGCCCGTGGGTACAGCCTGCCAGGAAGCCCCCCTGGGTAAAGCCACATATTGAGGAGCTGCACCGCATCTCCTCAAGGCACCCATCTCCCTCTGGGGCTCTCCTCTGAGCCTCTCCCAGCCGCAAAGACCCCACCAAGGGACGAGAGAAGGACCCCCCCGAAATGTGAGGACACTTCTACCTTTGCCCAGTGCGGTCTCCCACCGTATTTCTTCATGATGCCCTCGTAGGTCAGCCAGTAGTTGAGCCGGGGCACGTTCTTCCCATAGGGCCTAAAGAACAGGCAGGGGGGATATCATCGGGGGCCGTGGAGGGGATCGCACACCCTCCCCCCAAAAAATGCTCCCCCAGGGGAGAAGGGCAACCCCAGGGACCAGTTGCTGGCTTTTTGGCCAGCACCAAGAGATGGAAACCCTCTTGGAAACATCACGGCAGTGCCCAAGACCAGGCTGGATGGGGCTGGGGGCAGCCTGGGCTGGGGGCAGGGGTCGTGCCCATGGCAGGGGGTGGCACTGGGGGGCTCTGAGGGCAGCAGGGGAAGGGAAGGGAAGGGAAGGGAAGGGAAGGGAAGGGAAGGGAAGGGAAGGGAAGGGAAGGGAAGGGAAGGGAAGGGAAGGGAAGGGAAGGGAAGGGAAGGGAAGGGAAGGGAAGGGAAGGGAAGGGAAGGGAAGGGAAGGGAAGGGAAGGGAAGGGAAGGGAAGGGAAGGGAAGGGAAGGGAAGGGAAGGGAAGGGAAGGGAAGGGAAGGGAAGGGAAGGGAAGGGAAGGGAAGGGAAGGGAAGGGAAGGGAAGGGAAGGGAAGGGGGGGCTGCAGCTCACCTGTACATGATGATGTTCATGTAGCAGCTGTCCCGCTGGAAGCAGGGACTCAGCCAGATGCCGTCCCCCCGAGCGAAGCGTACCTCCACGGGGTAGTGGGCCACCATCTTCGGGTTGTTCTCCAGGGCAGCCTTCAGCTCCAGCAGGGCTTCCTTTGTCTTCTCACTGCCCAGGAGTGGCACGGTTAATGCCAGATCCCTTTGGGTTCAACCCCCCCCAGCTCCATCCCTGGCCCCATGCTAACTCAGGGCACGTCCCAGCGCCCCCCTCCCATTGCTGTGCACCCCGGGATGTGGTGTGACATGGAATTGGTGCCCCGGGACAAGGGTGCCAAATGTCCCCATGCTATGTTTGAAGCTGGGAATGGTGCCACTATCCAGGAGCCTTTCCCCGTGGCCTTGCTGCTGCTCTGTGCACCATGAGCTGGGGCAGAGCATGGGCAGGGGATGGCTTTTGGGGTTTTGGGGTGGCCTGCGGAGCCGTTTACATGGGGATGGCCCAGTCCTGCACGTGCTGCTTGAAGCGACACTCGTAGTTGAAGATCTTGTAGCTGACGGCAACGTTCTCCACCCGGGAGCTGAAGAGGAGCCAGAAGAAGAAGCGGTTGATCCAGCACACCAAGCTGGGCACGAAGGTGCTGCGGGGGGAGAGCGGGAGGTGAGACCCCGGTGCCAGGGCAGGGAGGCAGCTGCGGAGCCCCCAAATCTCATCCCAGGGGTGCTGGGCAAAGGGGGTGCCCCCTGAATGGGGCTGGAGCCCACCCTGGGGCTCAGGACTTTTTTGGCTAAAAGCTCTCTCTCTGCTGCAAAACCTCGGCACGCTGCTGTGTGCACACGAGAGGGCAGTGCAGCCCCAAGCATCAGCCCCAGCCCTGCTGCTCCTGCACAGGAACTCTCTAGGACAGGAGCAGGGAGCCTTCCTCATCCTCTTCCTCCCAGGGGTGGCTGGATGGGGTGCTGAGGGACACAGCCCTGCCCTGCCACCATCCCGGGGACACCCGACGGCACAGATCTTTGCGCAGAGGTGCAGGGGACGGAGCTGGATGAGGAAAAAAAAAACCCTGGAGAAAACCCACCCAAATCCTGGGCGCTGCCCGGATGGTGCCCCTACCTGATCCAGAGCAGGAACTCCAGCAGGTAGTAGCCAACGGCATAATCCCAAAACCAGCTGGCGGAGGAAGAGGGGGGCTGCAAAGCCAAGCAGAGGATGATGATGATGGTCATTATGGACGGGCAGGGGCTGCATCCTTCCCCACCCCACTGGGGAGCACGGGTTTGGAGAAGGGCACCCCAGGACCCCCCCCAGATCTCCATCCCGTGAGGAAATAGGGCCAGAAAATCCAAAATCCAGTCTCAGAACGAGAGCAGGCTTTGGGAGGGGGATGCTGAGGGCTTGCAGAGCCCCGGCTGTGGCCGTGCTGAGGGATGCAGCTTTGGGCACGTCTCCAAACTCCCCTTCTCCCTTCCTGCTCGGGCCCGGCAGCACCTGCCTTGTTGGTGGGGTCCTGGTAGATGACGCTGACGTTCTCGCTGTGCGGGAACCACAGGAATCGGAAATATTCGGATCTCTTCAGGTGGTCCTCCAGGTGATCCAGCACCTGCAGCAAACCAGAGGGAACGGGGCCTGGAGGGAGCCAGGACGCACACACAGCCAGGATGTGCGGCACGGCCCCATCCCAGAGGTGTCCCCTGCTCCGAATGCAAAGTCACCAAATTATTCATAAAGACACAAAAAGGAGCTTTAGGAAAAGCAGCTCTTTAAAGACACCGTGGGCGAGCTGCCTGCTGGCAGCCGAGGACAGCGAGGAGCGGGGAGGTGACAGCCGGGACGATGCCGGTGACGGGGCTGGGGGTGGCTGCAGCCCCAGGACAAACTCAGCCTTGTCCCAGGGACATGGAAAACGAAATCCCCAAGGAAATTTTTGCCTGACCCTGCAGATATGGGCAGGCACACCAGCCCTCGTCCCTGCTCTGTGCAAGGATGGTGAGGATGCGTGCTCACCCTGGGCACGGTGCTCTCCATCGCTTTTCAAGCAGCCTCCCCGTCCCCAGTTCCTCTCACCTCCTCTCCTCCTCCACCGCTTCCAGCTTCGCAGAAAGGCTCAAAGACAACCCGGAGGCTTTGCTCCAGGAATTTGCTTGACATAAAGGGGGAAGCGTGCAGGGAGCAGTGACCCATGGACGTAACCCCAGGGAGGTCAGGGCTGCTTGCTTCCAGATGGGCCGTTGGTATTAACGAGCTATTAATCAGCAGGCCCGGCTGTTTTAGCACCCAGCACTTTGCTGTGACCCCTCCATAAGGTTACAGCCATCGTGCACTCGCGTGGTGCTGGTGGGACGGCAATTAGTGTTAATTAACAACCAAACGCTGCTGCCATCAGCTGCACATCTGCACTGCTCGCAGAGCCACGAGCTCTCTCCAAGAAGGTCCCAGTGCAGCGTGTTTTCTGGCTGGAAAAATCCTTATTTCCAGCTCCTTGCCTCCCCACGGGAACAGAGGGTTGTGCAAGCAGAGGCAGGAGCCACGACCACACGTTTTGACCCCCTCGGTGTAAGGAACAAGTGCACCGAGGAGCTAAAAGAAGTGGTGGAAAGAAGGGTGCAGCGGGCAGCAGCCTTCCCAAGGTGATCCTGCTCGTCTTCCCGAGCCAAAAAAAAAAATAAAAAATAATCAAATTGCCAGCAGGGCGACCTTTAAAATGTGCTCCTTTGATCCCTCTGATAGAGTCAGATTGGTCTGAAGAAAATAAAGCCGTCGGCTTTGTAGGCTAATTGCAGCAGAGCCGAGGGCAGCGAGCTGGCCGGGAGTCCTTGGGGACGCTGCCGGCCGCCTGGGCTGGAGGCAGAGGTTGGCAGCGGAAATCTTGGCGCTGTTACGTGGCCAACACACGCAACGGAGATGGCCCTGGAGCACGAAGAGACCCTGGGGGATTTGCTGAGCTTCGCTTCCCTCCCGGAACAAACCCCTCTGCTGCGCAAAGGCCGGGTCAGAGCACGCTGCTTGCCTTGTGCTGTCCATCAGAGCAAAGCAGGAGAGACGGGGAGCTCGTGGTTTTGGGGAAGAGGTGGGTGCTGAGCCTCTCCCCGTTGCCTGTACCCCCCTGGGAGATCATCTTCCATGCACCAAAAGCAACGCCAGCCCAGGAGGGACCGGGTCAGACCCTGCACTGCGAGGGGATGCACAAAGATTTGGGCACCAGGTGGCCGTGGGGGACCTGGGCTTGAGGGATGCGCCCCAAGGATTTGGGACACATTTACACAGGACACACCACGGGGCTCGGGTGGCCTCAGGTGTGCCACGAACCCCCCTTGTCTGTGCTTTGATCCTGGTCACCACGGGCAGCCAGAGCAGCTGGGAATATTCCAGGGATGGAGACGATCACGAGGCCAGGAAAGAAGGCATGCAGATCTTACATAACCGCAAATCCAAGCCCGGCTCCTCTGACACATGTATTATTTGCAACGTCTTAGATAACTCGGGCTTAAATATTTCAGGCAACCTGCTCCCTTGCCATTATTCTCTTCCGCTTCGCTGGGCGGCTCGACATGAAAGCCTGGAGATCTGGAAGCGAGCGAGGAGCAACGACAACGGGGGATTGATAATGGCATTAATATTTATAGAGTGCATTCCTGCTTCGCCCTCCTGACAGCCCCGAGGGACGGGGAAAGACACGCCGGCCCCGCGGGGCCGAGGGCATGCCCTCAGCCTGGCCCCTGCTCGGCACAAAGCTCCAGCTCCTCGCTAAAAGGCAGATTAGGAGGTGTAAAACCTTCCTCCGGCTGGCACCCTGCTGTTGCTCGAGGCGAGATCTGTCCTTAGGAGAGCTCCAGGGCAGTGCCAAGCCACCCTGCACACCCCTGGTGCCCCGGGGGGAACGGGGAGGGCACGCTGTGGCTGGACCAGGCGTCTCCAGAGGCACCTTCCAACCTCGGTCACTTGGAGATAATGTGAGATTTGGGCTGAGGAGAGGTGCCTGAGCCTGGCTGAGGATGAAAGCAAACGCTTCTCCAAGCCTTGCTGATCAATCCTGCAGCGAATCCTGCTGCTTCAGTCCCAGGAGCATCCATTTTTCATGAGCCCAGCTCAACCAAGTTTTGTGCTGTCGTTGGCCAGGGCTGGAACTGGCCCTGTGGGACTGGGAACTGGGATGAGACAACGGCTGGAGGTGCTGCTGAGGTTGACACACCAGCGGGGGTGTCAGGCCTTGCAGGAGGACAAAGACAACCAGAAGCTGACTCAAATCCAAGCTCCAGGAGTGTTTGCTTTCCATCACCACTGTTTTTTTCCTTCCTGCTGGATGCTGTGCCTCAGTTTCCCCATCCAGCAAGGTAACTCCTTCCAGCGAGCCCCGTGGTGTTGGGAGGCCACCAGGACTCCCAAGGGTCTACGTGCAGGTGGTGCCGTGCTCTTGGTTTTAGCCCCCCGATGACGGGGGTGACCTGGGACACGCTCGGAGCCAACCGTGGGGTGCTCAGCACCCGATTGAGGAGCTCGCCCCATCCAACATCCCGGCACCACGGGGGTGGGAGAGCTCTGAGGAAACGCAGCCAGAATTAGGAGTTCATATATCGGCAGAAATGGGGAAAGTTGGTTTCGATGTGTTCCCAGGAGAAAGGGTTCCTCGGAATTGCTCTCCAAAAATCCCCGCAGGGCCTTCAAAAGGCTCTCTGAAGGATCTGGATGGGACAGCCACCAGTGCCATACACCCCAATCGAGGTGATTGGGAGCTTTGGTAAGACGGAGACAGCTGAGGCCAGTAGTTTGCCAACATGGGAAACCATTTAAAGGGAGTTTTCCACCGTGGGGCTCCATGCAGCTCTGTGGCTGGGCGCTGAGAAGGGATTTCTCATCCCCAGCGTGGTTCCTCTCAAATTCAGCTCCAAAACAAAAAAAAATAAAGATTGAAACGCTGGGAGGTGGAGAAGCCCATCCCAAAACCAGGCAGCCCTCACGCACGAGAAGGGCTGGAGGTAAGACCGAGAGCACAAGGTGCTCTAGGACCATTTCAGGGAGCAGCTTCACCCCTGTGCCTTCCCCTGCGGCTCTCCCCTCTTGCCCGGCTCCCCTCTGCCCATTTCTCCTGCCGGGAGCTTTGCCCAGCCCCGGGGAGCCCTACCTCGGTGAGGGTGGAAGGGAAAGCCACCTCGTGCAGGTGGAACTGGGGCACGCACTGGAAGGTGACGGTGAGCACGACGCCCAGGCAGCCGAGGTGCAGGCGGGCAGCCTGGAAGATGTCCGAATTGACCGATTCGGAGCACTCCAGGACATCCCCCGAGGCCGTCAGCAATGAGAGAGCTACGACCTGCCAGGAGGAGAGGAGAGACATCAGCAAGCACTCCAGCTGGTGGCCCGTCACCAGCCCCGAATCTCGCATCCACCCCAAATCTCACGGCTGGGGGCTGCGCCAGGGTGATCTCTGCTGATCTGCACCCCACCAGCCCCAATCCTGCCCCTTCTGGTGTGGTTGCATGAAAGGATCCTGCTCTCCTCAGGGAATGCCAGGAAAAGCCATGAGCTGAAGAAATAAATCTTCCCCAAGTGACTTCACCTCTCCACACCCATTAGTAGGATCACCATACAGGTTTTGAGCTAGGAACGGGGCATTTTCATAACTGTTTAATTAAAAACCAACCTGGGCACTGCTGAGGCTTGGTTTGGGGGTGGGCTCCAATATTAGGACTGCTTTTCCTTTGGTACAAACTATTTTTTTGGGTTACAGGGTCCTTTCTGGGTCAGGATGACCAGCCCCAGAGCGGGGACGATCCCCACAGGCACCGGTCGATGTCCCTGCATCAAAACCATCCCCCGGGTCTCACCTGGGTGGGGAGGATGCCGTGCTTGATCCCCGTGTTGTGCGTCCCCGTCCCAATCACGCCGGCCGCTGCCACCTCGGAAACGGCTCCCAGACTGCGGGCAAAGGGGTTGGGTGAGCACCTCAACCTCCTCCTCGGGACAGCAGACATCCCAAAGCAACACAAGGAGAGGATTCTCCCACACCCCTTTTCTGTGTCCCACCATTTGACCCGGGGCAAGGACGGGCACCTGGGGGGCACCCAGGAGCAGCCCCCGCACGCGTCCCACTCACTTGGCCAGGGCCAGCCCGTGCTTGCTCAGCTCCACGTTCAGATCCGAGAGGAAGATGCCGCCTTCCACCGTCACTTGCTGCTTCTCCTTGTCCACCTGCAAGGGACGGGGCACGGGGACGGGCAGAAGAGGAGCTCCCCATGGCACGCTGCTCCTCCCGAGGTGACAGGAGAGCCGCGTGCCACGCGGACCCAGCTCCTAGATGGGTGCCAAAAGCACCTCTCCAAGCTTGCATCCAGCACGCCAGGAAAGGCTGAGCTGCCAGAGGGCCCCTGGCATTTGTGGGGGAAATGCCCATTCCCCTGTCTCCTGCCAGCATTTTCAGGGGCTGGTTTAGGAAAACTCCCCTCCCGACCCCTGCCCCAGGTGTGGCGGTGCCAGTGCGGTGCCCAGCCCTCGGTGCCCACCCCAAAAATGGCTCAGGACCACCTGGCCCACCGCAGATCTCACCTTGAGGATCCTGTTCATCTTCCCCATCTGGATCATGAAGTCGTCGGTGCAGGCGATGTCGGAAGGCGAGTGGCCGCCCCCCACCACCTTCACCCTCTTGCCCCGCTGCCGGGCCATCTCCAGGATCTGCAGAGGACACAGGGAGAAGGGCAGAGACCCCCACCTCCACCCTCACCTCTGACACCACCTTTACACTCAAAATTCACCCGCTGGGGTTGAAAAATTCGCCCCCCAGAGCCCAGACCCTTCTTGACGCAGCCCTCGGGACCACCCCAAAATGGTGATAACCCATTGGGGCACCCTGTGGGGCCGTAGTTTTTCCCTGCCTGCTTGCTCCCAGTGCCTGCCCCTTACCTCCCGGACCTCCTCCACCGAGGTGGGCTGGAAGTAGAGCTCCGGGCAGGAGCCGTAGGTTTTGGCCCAGTTCTGGAACCTGACTCCTCCTTGGCCATGAACCTGGAAAAAAACAAATCCAAGAAGTGAAGCAGTGCCCCCCAAACCCCCCCCCCCCCAATACCCTACACACAGCCCCATTTCCCCATCAAAGCCCCTCTTCCCGGGGCCAGGTTCCCCAAGGCCTGGCCCTTTGGGGGCTCAGGGGTCACCCCAAATCCATGGGGTCCCAATGGTGACATGAGCAGGCCACTGGGCCTGCTGCAGGAGGCCAGGCCCATACTGGGGACATTATGGACATAAATACACATGGAGCCCTGCCCTAACTCTTCGTGTGGCCCTTTTGGGGACATATATATGGACATAAATACAGATGGAGGCTTGCCCTCCCTCTTCGTGTGTCCCTTCCTCTCCTACCCCCCTCATCTCATTTTCCTTCCACCCCTCCCTCCGATGCATTCAGCTCTTGTGCAAAGATCCCAAATCTGGCCAAACTGCCCCAAGAAGCAGCAGGGGCTCTCCCAGGGGGGTCCCAGCCCCTGCCACCCCAATGCCCCCTTCCCAATCTCCCAATCCCTCCCCTGAAGGCTTTGCAAATCTCCCAAAAGGAGATCGGAGCCCTCGGGGCAAGGGGGCTGCCTGAGTTCAGAGACAGGGGGAGCAGGCAGGCTCAGAAAAAATCTGTGGGTTAGAAAAAAATAGGAAAAAAAATATAGAAAAAAATAGGAAAAAAATAGGAAAAATCAGAAATCTGTGGGTTAGAAAAAAAAATAGAAAAAACATTCCTGCTCAGCAGCCGGAGCCTGACCTTATTTCGTAGGAATCTGCTGCCTTCCCTCCCCCCTCTCCTGATCAACCTTCCTTGTTTCTCATCCCCATCATTTAATTTGCTATTAAATCCCCGTCGAAGGTCGCAATAAATAAAGCCCTTCACACGCCTGCACCTCCCTCCCCACCCCGAGCGATGGGAAACCCACCCCCCCCCAGCTGGGTGGGCTCCCCCTTACCATGCTGCCGGCCTCCTGGAGCTGCTGCTGGAGGTGGGGGGACGTGGGGGTGATGTGGGGCGGCGATGTGGGGTGGCGAGGCTGGGTGATGTGGGGCGATGATGCGGGGTGATGATTTGGGGTGATGGGGGGCAGCGATGTGGGGCGATGTGGGGCGATGTGGGGTGATGTAGGGTGATATAGGGCGATGTGGGGCTGCTCCTGCTGCCTGGGTTGGTGAGCAGCTGCTCCTCAAGCCTGGGGTCAATGAGTAACAGCCCCGCACCCACCGAGCTCTGCAGGGGGAGGAAAGGGGCTGCGCCCTTCGCCCCCAGGCAGGTGGGGGGGAGCTGGGCTCGTCCCACAGGGCTGCTGCGAACCCTGGGGCTCTGGGAGGAGATTCCTCCATGTGAAGGCATGGCATTCCCTGGAGCAGCAGCCAAAAGGGTCAATAGGGAAAAATCCTGCCACGTTTTGGGGCTGCGTGACCCCCGGCGGGGTGGGCATGGGGAGCAAGGTTTGGCCTCCAGCATCACCTCTCCACGCGCACTGGGGTTCTTCCACCACACCTCACACGCTCACTGTGCACCCAAAATTCTCTCCCCGTGAGCAGAACCCAAGCAGGGGCTGGCAGCAGCTCCCCCCGTCGCCCCTTTTCATCTGAAGGACGGATGGGGCGAGCGAGGAGCGGCACTTGCACGGCGAGGCTGCGCTTTGGTGATAAGAAAGCTGGCCCCTCATTAAGGGAGGATGATAACGAGTCACCCGAGCCGCCAGCACCCGCAGCAAGGTGACCCACGGGGGGCTCAGGACACCCTGGGACACCCGTCCCTTCCCGCACGCAATTATTAATAGGGGAAAATTGCTGCTTAATTACAGAGCAGGAGCCTGCGACGGACCCCGCACCCAGAGCTCTCCAGGGGTCCCCACGTCTCCCTTCAAAGCTCCTCCCGAGCCCCCCCGCCGCTCTTCTCCTGCCCGCATTAGAGCAAATTAATGAGTAATTCGCCCACACATCTTCCTGCCCGCATCGGCGCCCCCGGGGAGGGGGCAGCTGATTGGGGTCAGACCCCTCCAGCTAACAGCTCTGGGGCCAAGTGCTGCACCAGCAGGCGCAAAGGTCAGCAGAGCCTCCAAAAACAGCCCGAGGGATTATTCATTAACAGAGCAGCTGGGGGGGTGCACATGTGGCTCCCCTGCACGCTTTTGGCACCCAAGGGGGGTGACCCAGCTTGGGTCAGTTTACCACTGAGCAGCAGAGATTCCTTTGATTAAATAAATCAATAAATGAACAAGGGGAGGGGGCTGTTGCATTTTGCCAGCTGGTGAAGCCGTTTGTGATTTTTTTATTTATTTTTTTCTGAGTGTCTTTGTGAATCAGGGAAGGGTTGGGTGGGATGGGAGCTGCCCAGGCATGCTGCGCGCCTCCCTCCTGGAGCAATTGCTGCAGAGTTTGGCTTGGTGCTGCTGCTGCAGACCCCAAGCAGGGCAGGATTCAATCCCCTTGGGTTTATCTCCTCCTCTGCCCCGGGGCCGGGCAGTGCCTGCAGACAGGAGCCGCTGCGGCGCCTCTGCAGCTGCTGGCACAGCCCCGGGGTCCTGCTCCGGGCCGCTCTCCAAAAGCTTATTTTCAGGAGACCTGCAAAAATTTCCGACCTTTGCAGCTGTTTTCCTCACTGTCACATCTCATTCGCACATTGCAACCTGTCCCCAAATTGCAGTGTGTTCCCAAATTGCACCACATTCCCAAATTGCAACGTGTCCCCAAATTGCACCACGTCCCCAAATTGCAATGCATCCCCAAATTGCAATGCATCCCCAAATTGCAACGTGTCCCCAGATTGCACCACCTTCCCAAATTGCAAAGCGTTCCCAAATCAGAGAGCATCGGGGAATCAGAGAATCATTTTGGTTGCACCACGTTCCCACACTGCAACATGTTCCCCAATTCCACCACGGTCCCAAATTGCACCTGGGGGCATCAGGGTTTGCCCAAACTGCTGGCTCGTGTCTGGAGCACGCGAGGGGTCTGCCAGAGCCACGACCCCCCTGTGCAGACGGGGTCTGGGGCTTGGCTTTGCCGCAGAGCTCTCCGAGGGTCTGGGAGGTGAGAGTGATTTGAGCACTGGCAGCAAGCGGCTGCTTTTCTTTTTTTTCCCCTCCTTCTTGCTTGTCCATTTAAAAAATAAAAGATAAAATTGAATTATGGGCAGCTTCTATTCTTTATTTCTTGCCTCTCCGCCTCCGAGGATTTCATCCTCTTTCTCCTTCCCCTGATAATTGCTTTTTTTTGTGCTGTATCAGTGGGATGGGGCCCTTGGACCCGTGTCACCTGCTGTGGGGAGCTGGGTTTTGGGGCTGTCCCGGGGGGGCTGTGACCCCGTACACACACCAGGACCCCCCCTGTGCCCCCTGTGGATCAGTGGCCCTGCTGCCTTTGCACTTTGCCCAGCACCGTGGCACCCTCCCAAGGGGCAAAACCCCGCTAGGAGATGGAGCCAGGCCCCATAGGGTTACCCGAGCTTCCCCAAAGCAACCCCCAGGGTTGTAATTTAACAGCTCCAAGGGCTGAGCCTGGCCGGGGGCTCGGGGGCAGCCTGAGCCATGCCCCAAAGCGCCTGTGGTTCACTGCTTCCCCCTGCAGAGTCGATATTTTTCACTGCAGGCTCATTTTTAAGGAGAAACCAGAGGAAATGTGCATTTTCCAGCCCACCCCTGGCATGCGTGGGGCAGGAGCATCCCCAAAACACCTGCACCCCGCACCCCGGTGCATGCACCCCATGCCCATGTGGGTCCCGGGGGGACCAAAAAAAAAAAAAAAAAAAAACTAGCAGGGGATAAATAATGGGAATCCCAGCTTTAATTCCCATGCACGGGGACAAATCTGGCACGAGGCTGAGGGGCAGGTGGCGAGGTGCAAGGCCAGGCGGGGGTGGCCTGAAACCACCACCCAAGCGGTGCGCAAATCCCTCCCCCAGCTGGATTTATTCTTTGCCAAGGCCAAACCGCTGAGTCTCCGCTCTCCCAGGGCCACGCAATGATTTTTCTTCTCGATACTAATATACTTTTTTTTTTTTCCCTTGTTCTTGAAGGTTTGGATTTATGGAGCAGGAACCGCAAAGATTTTTCTCTTCTGAAGCCAACCTTTTGTGAGCTGCCCCTCGTGCCGAGGCAATTTCTTTCAAGCCTCTGCTCCTTGAATCAAGGACTTGAAACCCCCCCGGCTTCTCCCTCACATTTTCTGTTTTCTTGATGCTTTGGTGACCCCCCCAAGGAGCCGGACATCGGCCACGGGGCATTACGAGGACGTGGCTGGTTCGACGCCTTCATCAGTGCTCACCAAAATTTTATGGATCCATTGCAGGGTGCTTCTTCCCACCCCAGCCCAGCTGAAGCCTTCCTACCTGCCTGTCCCCCCCCCAACCTGGCCGGTCAAACCCCTGCGGGGGGCTCGGTGCCCTGCAGCCCCCCCAAAAAAAACCTGTAATGCAAACCCAGGGGCACCCGGCGCCTTTCTGGGGGCGTTTGCATGGCTCTGGATGGGGTCCCTTGGGCTCACCACCACCCTGCCCCACATCTGCTTAGGGTCTGGGGGCTGTGGGGCGCCTCTGCGCTGGGGGGGGTCGCTCTGGGCTAACCCCATCCACCCGTCTGCAGAGCCTCAGAGCTCCCCAAGCGTGCCGAGGATGCGTGCGCCCAGGGGACCTTGGATGCGTGCACCCAAGGGACCCAAAAATGCCCGCACCCACGGGGCTGAAGGCTGCAGGAGAGGGGTCAGGGAGCCTGGATTGGAATTCAGGATGGGGGGGCTGCCAGAGCAATGCCTTGCTTTGGATTTGGGGGGTGCAGTGAGGGAAAGGGGCTCGGGAGCCATCCCCAGGGTGGGCGCAGGACCTGGGCACGGTGCGCTTGCAGCTCCAGAGCCCCCCGATGGGTGCAAGCACCCAGGGGGGGGGGATTGCACGAGGGGCTGGGGGGGCTCCCTGTGCCCCTCAGGCTGCATTCTGCTCTCCTGCAAACGCCCCCGACAAAACAAGTGACGAAGCCAGCCCTGGTGCCAGCTCTGGGGCCCCCTTGGCAGCCCCCACCTCGCTCTGGGCAGGCTCTGGCCGCCGCTCCCGGCTTTTATATTCCAGCAGCAGCCTCCAAAACAGCTCAGGAAGCCAGCAGGATGGGGAGAGAAAGAGAGCCAGAGCTCGCTGGTGGATTTATGGGGAGCCGGAGGGAGCGGCTGGGGGGCCCCACTGGCACCCCGACCCCACAGCTCCCAGGGGTGCCCCCCAGCTCGGATCCGTGCCTGGGGTGCTGAGCATTTTGGGGGGCTCGCTGGCAGAGCCAGAGGTGCTTGGAAGGGAGATGAGCCGGGGTGAGCAGACGGACAAACCGCAAACCCTGCGCTGAAAATAGCCGAGGAAGAGTTTTTTTGGGGGGGAAATACCAAGCGTGTTTGCCCGCTCCTTCACGCCGCCCCGGCTGTCTGCTCGCAGCTTCTGCTGGGGCCAGAAAAAGGGGTTGGAGCTGAGGAAAATGGCACGGCAGGCACGAGGAGGAGAGCCCTGGCACCTCGGGGACGCCGGGGATGCTGCGGCACCAAGCCGCCCCGAGGAGCAAGGGGGGGGATAAGAAGCAGGGGCTCAACCCTCTTACGAGCCAGCAGAGAATCTCCAGGGGTGCCCCAGCCCTCGGGATGGCCCCGGAGGAATTTGCAGGGAAGGGCTGAGCCCGGTGCTGTGGGGACGTGGGGCTGGCGCATCCCCAACCCACGCTGAGAGTCGATGGGAGCCCCTCGGGTCGCTTTGTGCTTTATTTCTCCATGTTTTGGGGTTTTTTATGGGGGGGGGGGGCGATTTTGGCAGCAGCATTAATTCTCACCAGTGCATCCAAACCTCTCTGAGCACACCCCCGGAGCACGGGCAGCCCCCCGGGATGGGGTGGAGGCGATGCAGGGAGTAGGGGGGGGGATTTGGGGTGCTGTGGGGGGGGTCTGCGCCCGGCCCCACTCACAGCCGGGACCCCCTGGGCATGGCCACGTCGGGGGGGAGCCCCTCCAGCCACTCCACCAGGATCTTGTTCAGCGCCGCCGGCCTGGCAGGAAGGGCACAAATTGGGGTTTGGAGATGGATTCTGGTGGCACTGGGGGGGGAGTGCCCAGCCCCCGGGGGGGGTGTCGTTTTTTGGTACCTCTCCATCTGCGTCCAGTGGCCGCACTCCTCCAGGTGACCCCGGCGCAGCTGCGGCACCTTGAAGGGGGGCAGCAAGGGGGTGTTATGTGCTGCCCCCCCACCCGGCAGCAAGGATAAATCCCCCCCCACATCACCTCCACCCCCCTCTGGGAAGGAGATGTTGCCCCCTCCCCGCTTATCCCCTTCCTTTCCACAGCTCCCCAAACCCAGGGGTCCCAGCATGGTTCCCGGGCACCCCCTGGGGGCTTTTCCAGGGGGATTCCCGGGGGCTTTTCCCCCTTTTTTAAGGTCCTGTTACAACGAGGGGGGGCGGGGGGGGCGTGCACCTACCCACTCCTCCATGCCCTTGCTCATGCTGGGGTGCAGCACCACGTCCTTCCCCGCCGTCACCATCAGCGCAGGCATCAGGATCTGGGGTAGGAGGGGAGAAACACGGGGAAGGGGGTGGGCGAGGGGCACGGCGGTGGTCCCATACCCCTTTTCCTATGGGGGGGGGGGGGCACAGGATCCGTCCCCACCTTCCTGTCCTTGGCGGTGAGCGCCCAGCGCCAGTTGGGCCGCATGTTCCGGTACCAGTTCAGGGGACCCCTGGGGACGAGGAAGAAAACGGGGGTGGAGACGTTGGGGTACCCGCTGCCCCCCACCCCAAAACCCCACATCATCGTCCCCACGCGGCCTCATCTCCCCAGGGACTCAGGGAAGGGGTTTGGGACCCCCCCAGGGGTTTGGGACCCCCCTCTTTCCAGCTCCTACCTGAACCCGGACTTCTGGAAGCGCTGCACGTAGTACTGCAGCTCGGGGCCATGCAGGATCAGGCTCTCCGGGGGGTTTTCGGGGAAGCCCACCAGCAGCCCCCCTGCGGCACAAAGCGCCCGGATGGATGCGACCACCCCTAGGGCTGTGCCCCCCCCAAAAACCCCAAAATTCAGCCCCTACCTCGCTCCTGGATGCCGAGGAAGCGGGGCGCGGAGGGCAGGCGGTCCTGCGGGGAGAGAGCTCGTGGCCCTTTTTGTTTCCTTTTTTTTCACCTTTTTTTTAATATTTTTTGCCCCCTCCTCAATTCCTCCTGCCCTCTGCACCCCCCCTCCCCGGAAACCTGGAAGGTTTCTGCCCTGGACCAAGAGATGAAGTTGCAGGGATGGACAAAACGATGGCACCACGGGGAGGATGGAGAGCGCCTCCCCTGCCCTGGTTCACTCTGGTCCCTACTGATGGCAGCACGCCAGCATCAATTGGAAAGGATGGAGAGTGCCTGAGGGTCACTGGGGCAGTGCCAAGCCGCCCCCAAATCCCAGTAACCCCCCCCAAACCCTCCCCCAAGCCCCTTTCCTACCTCCTTGCGGGTGGAGCGGATCAGCGCCTTCAGCGTGCGCCCCACGTCCTTCTCCAGCTCTGCCTCCGCGACGCCCTGTGGGGGGAAACCGAGCCCGGCCCGGTGCTTGGGGGGCACAGCATGGGGACAGGGGGCTTTTTTTTTGGGGGGGGGACACACAGCAAGAGCCCCAGGGGGCAGCAGCTTCGCCATGGGGCAGGCGATGCCCACGCGAGCTGGGGAGCCCAGCACGGGCACGCCTCCCATCCTCCCGGGGGGGGGGGTTTGAGCCCCCAAAATGATCAAATTGATAAATTTCCCCTCCTTTCTCACCGGTTCCTGGAAGTAGAACTGGTAATCGAAGGTGGGGATGCTTTTCATCTTCTCCACGATGTCCACGCTGGGGTCCGCGGGCCGGTACGGGGTGTTGAGCGAGGCCACAGCCCTGTGGCACCACGGGGAGCATAAAAAGCCCAATGCAGGGGGTCGGGGGGCACAAAACGGGGCTGGATTTGGGGTGATCCCCACAGGGATGCACGCCAACCCCACAGGGGCAGCACGGCGCCGACCCACCTCACTCTTTCGGGGTAGAAGAGGGCCATGTGCCACACCACCACGCCGCCCCAGTCGTGGCCGATGAAGACGGCTTGAGGGATGCCCTGCAGGGGGGGGGACAAAAGGGGAAACCACGAGCGGGTCCCCAAAGTGAGCATCCCAATGAAAATCCCCCCCCCAAAAAAAAGAAACCAAGCAGCAGGTGGTGCCCCCAGCGCGGAGAGGAGCTTTGCCATCCTCCAAAGCAGCAAAAAGGGTTGGGGACACGGGGCACCCCGTTAATTGCCCCGTTAATTGGGAACCTGCCCGAATGGGGATGGAGAAGGGGGCAGAGCTGGCTGGAAGGGGCTGGGGGGGGGGACCCCCCAGGGCTCGGGATGCAGCCCCCCAAGGGATTGGGGTGGGCGCATCCTGCCCGGCACCGCGCTTCCCCCTCGCCTCCCTCTCCGCCGTCCCGTCCCCCCTTGGGGGCCTCCAAACAAACCCAATTAAAAGGGCAGCTCAGCAGCCGGCTCCTCATTAGCTGACGAGTTAGAAAGGTAATTAAAATTCCCTTCCAGCAGCAAGAGCTCCCCGAGGATGCTGGCGGGAGGGGGGAGGGGGGGGGGGTGAGGTCCCGTGCTGCCGCTCAGCCCCCTTCCCGTGGGGGACCCCGGGGTGCTGGCGACCCCAAAATTACTTGGGGCCCTGCCATGATCACACAAAGCCCCCTAAAACCTCCAATTTTGGGGCCAATAGAGCTAAACGTGAATCCCCCCCACCCTGCGGGGGAGCAGAAGGGGAGGAAGACCCCCAGCCGGGCACGGGGAGGGGGCGCAAGCTGTGGGGCTCCTCACCATTTTATCCAGGAAAATCGCCAGGTCCTGCAGGAGGGAAGGGGCAGAAGGTGAGACGGAGAAGGGACAGAGCCCCAGCCATGCCCCACAGGCCCTGGGGTGGGGGCTCCAACCACAGCCCCCCCCCTCCCCATATTCGCCCGTGCGCCCGCAGCGCCTCACCTTGCAGATCTGCTCCTGGGAATACTCTTCTATATCTGTAGGAAACCCAAATTCCCCTTGGGGTAGCGCTCATACAGGGGGGCCATGACAGCAGCAGCCCCCCCCGCCTCCCTCTCCACCCCCCCCCCCCCCAAAACTCCCAAGGTCCAGGAGCTTTGGGCAGCACCAGGCGGCACCCGTTTGGTGAAAAATAACAGCAAATTGGGTCACTGCAGCCAAAAGAATCCAGCTCTGCGCCCTCTGACCCAGCAGATTGGGGCTGGAAAAGCCCCGGGGGGCACCCACAGCCCCCCCCCGAAGCTGTAAGGATGGGGTCAGCTCACCCAAAGGTGCCGTGGACTCCCCGTAGCCCTTCATCTCCAAGGCGATGACGCGGAACCCAGCGTCAGCCAGCGCGGGGATCTAAGGGGGGGCGAGCAGAAAACGGGCACCCCCAGGGGCAGGCAGGAACTGAGGGGGGCAGGAGGGACACGAAGCCACCCCCGTGCCCGTGATGGGGGGGTCCCAAATCCCTGCGTGTCCCTAC
Source organism: Anas platyrhynchos (assembly GCF_047663525.1). NCBI lineage: Eukaryota > Metazoa > Chordata > Aves > Anseriformes > Anatidae > Anas > Anas platyrhynchos. The sequence continues at coordinate 119,640,911 of NC_092589.1, read as the reverse complement.
CTGGTAGCGCCAGGACAGCCAGACCTCGGGGAAGCCGTGACAGAGGCAGATGGGGGGGCCCTGCCCCATCTCCACGAAATGCAGCTGGACGCCGGGCTGCAGGGGGTGGGGAGCCCTCAGTGAGCTCGCTCCACCCAGCACCAGCTTTAGGGGCACCCTTGGGTGCTCCTGCCCTCCCCGGAGCCCTTTATGTGGGTTTTGGCACGCGGTGCCGGGGTGAACACCCCCAACTTTACCCGTATGGGGACGTAGCCGTGGCTCACGTCGGCCGGGTCACAGGCGGTGGGCAGGGGCTCGTCCTCGTGGAGAAGCTGCGGGGCACGGGACGGGCTCATGGGGTGGAGAACGGGACCAGGAGCCGTGCACCAGCACCACCACATCGCACCCAGAGCCACCCCAAATCCCTCGGGGTATCAATAAGGCACGAGGGCAAGCGGAGCCAATGCTGCAGCTTGGTTCCCCTTCCAGCACCGAGCCCTCCCCCAGACCCCAAAAAAGCAGAACCTGAGGCTGCCGGCTCTGCAGAACCCCGGGGAGGGATCGGGATGTCCCCAGGGGATGGCAGGGTGCCCGTCCCCGCTACCTGCCTGCACGCCCGAGAGCTCCTGCAGCTCCTTGAGGACGGTCTGGGTGTCCCTGACCAGGATGGTGGCCATGCCCAGCTCCCGGGCTGGCTTCAAATTCTCCCCGATGTCATCCAGGAGGATCACCTAGAGCAAAAGCAGGGCGAGAAGCTGCTGCTGGGGGCACCCCTGGGTGCCCCGTCCCTCCCCAACCCCACGTCCTTGGGCTCGGGGAGCTCTCCAAGGAGCTCTCCAAGGAGCACGGCTCCGGCACCCAAGGCAGCGACCGAGGGCTTTGGGTGCCAGGGGTGCCCCTTGGTGTCCTTGGGTGTCCCTGGGTGTCTTGGGGTGTCCCTGGGACACCATCGGTGTCCTTACATCCTGCGGTTTGGCCTGCAGCACCTCCAGGGCGTGGGCGTAGAGCCGGGGGTCCGGCTTGTGCAGCCCGGCGCGGCACGACTCGATCACCACGTCGAAGTGCCTGCGCAGCGCGCCCAGCAGCGTGGCCGTGAAGAGCCTCCCCGCGCTGTCGTCCACCCAGTTGTTGGTGAAGATGCCGGTCTTGAACCCTAGGGGAAGGCAGAATTGGTCAAACACCTTTTTCCCCCTTTTTCCCCTCTTTTTCCCCCCCTAATTTCATGCCACCTCTGCTCCCCGGCGCAAAAGCGGGAGCGTTTTTTTCGGGCGTCACAGCCTAAAAATCTGCTTTGAAGGCTCTGCCCACACCGCAGGCAGCTTGGTAATAAACCCAGCGCACCCTAAAACCCTCCAGGAGCACCAAAACCCCTTTGGGTCCACCCCACGGGGCTGCCCTCCCTGTCCCCAAGGCTTATTACGGGGCCAGCTGGGACCCGGTGCGCCCTGCGGCACCGCTGCTGGGGGCGCAGCAGGATCAGGCCCCGGTGCTGGGACAAATCAGCGTGACCCCAAATCTGCTGCACCAAGGCACTGAAGATGTTTTTTGGGCTTTTTCCACATGTGCACAGCCAAAATTTGGCCAGCCCAAGGCGGGACCCACAGCGGGGACATCACAACCCAGGGGCGCACGGGGTCCTGGGTGGGGACGGTGCCTCAGGACCACCCGGGGACCCCCCATACCCATGGGATTTGCTGGGAAAAGGGGGAATCTGCCCCCCCCCAGCACCCACCGTTCCTCCTTAGCACGCCGGCGGCCCGCAGGAGGGGGGCATTGACCACCCCCTTGGTGGCCATCTCCTCGAAAGCCCGGGCGATGGAGAAGGTGGGGGGCAGCGCGATGCCCGCGGCCGAGGCACGCTGCTTGCAGCCTTCCTCCGCCTCCGAGAAGAGCTGGAAAAAATAAAAAAAAATCAGCAAAATCAGCAAAATTCCAGCGGCTCCATCCGGAGGGGGGGCCGGGAGCACCCCCTGGGCTCACCTGGGACAGGGTGATCTGCCCCCGCATCAGCTTGGCGTGGGGGCTGTCGGGGCCGCCGGCAAGCAGAACATCCCGCAAGAAATTGCTGCAAAAAAAGGGAGGAGAGGTTGGTCCGGGGGGGTTGTAGGGACCCCAAAAACAAAGGGAGGGAAAAATCCTAAAGCTGGGGGGCGGCCGGGGGGTGCCAGAGCCTCCCCAAAACCAAAGGGAGGGAAAAACCCCGAAGCTGGAGGGTGGACACAGGGTGCCGGAGCTGGGGGGGGACCCCAAAATCAGGGGGAGGGAAAGACCCCAAAGCTGGGGGGGGGTAGGATATGGGATGGGGAGGATGCAGGGAGCGGGGCCGGCCTCTCCATCTCCTGCTCGTTACGGAGCTGCCCATTAATTTCGGGTGGCAGCTCAATTACTTCGCCCCGGCTACGCGACGGGGGCCGATCTGCCAGGGGAAAAAGAAAAAAAATAAAATAAATAAATAAAAACGCCGAGAGAGAAAGAGGTACTTTGTAAGCTGCAGCTCGGGGAAGAGTAATTTGCCCTATCAGGAGATCTCAAAGGGCCTTCTGGGGAGGCCATAAAATAAAATCCCGGCGGCTGGCTCCGGGACAAAGCTCTCCGAGCCACCGGCAGCGCAGCACATCCTAAAATAAAGCGGGGCTGCTCGTGCCAGCGGGCTCGCTGCCACCTTTTTTTTTTTTTTATTATTTAATAAGGTGAAGGAAATAAATGTCTCGTCGCTTGATAAGGGGAGGAATTTATGGCTCCTCCTGCCCCGCGTCCTCCCGGTGTTTCCTAACGCCTTGCTTCACCCCGGCCACGCCGTAACCGGGCCAAAGAGCAGCAGGGGAGAGGGTTCGGTTGGTGAACCCCTACCCCCCAGGGCACCCCCACGGTGCTCCCTGCCCTACAAAGACACGGAAAACCCCGTGCCCACGCAGCCACAGGGCGATAAGGGCAGGATGAACCCGCTGGGGGCAGGCTCGTGGGGTTTTTGGTGCCCTAAGACCCTGGGGATATAGGGCAGGGGGGTCCCTCGGGGCTCAGCGCGGTGCCCGGGTGCTGGTTTTTTGGGGTGCTTTGGGGCAGGATGGGGTTAAACACCCGATGCCAGCCGCTTGGGCTGCGTCCAGCAGCGTTTTGGGGAGCGGTGCCAAGGGTGAAAGGGTGCTGCGGGGAGGGGGTGTGGCGAAATGGCCCTGAGGGAGCCCGGTGGGGGAGCCCAGCTGCGTTGGGTGCTGGTGCATGGGGATCTGAGGGGTTTCGGGGTGTGACACCCGCACTGAGCACCCCATTTGGGGCTCTGGGGCTCGGCTGCTTTCTCCCGAGGCTCCCCCAAAGGAGTCAGCAGCTTGCCTCACCGCCAGGCGGGCTGCCCCGTCCTGCCCCGTCTTGTCCCATCCCATCCCGTCCCGTCTTGTCCCGTCTCGTCCTGTCTCGTCCCATCCCACCCTATCCCTCCTGTCCTGTCTCATTCTGTCCTGTTCTGTCTTGTCCTGTCCCATCCCATCCCAACCCTCCCGTCTTGTCCCATCCATCCCCTCCTATCCCATCCCCTCCTATCCCATCCCCAATCCCATCCCATCCCTCCCATCCCATTCTATCCCCCCTGTTCCATCCCATCCCATTTTGTCCCATCCCATATCCCCATCCCCATCCCATCCCCATTCCCATCCTGTCCCTTTCCTTCCATCCCATCCAACCCCTTCCATCCCATCCCATCCCATCCCATCCCATCCCATCCCATCCCATCCCATCCCATCCCATCCCATCCCATCCCATCCCATCCCATCCCTCCTGTCCCATCCCATCCCATTTTGTCCCATCCCATCCCATTCCCATCCCCATCCCATCCTATCCCTCCTGTCCCATCCTATCCCTTCCCATTTTGCCCCGTTCCATCCCATCCCACCCCATCCCACCCCATTTCGTCCCATTCCCACCCCATTTCGTCCCATTCCCATCGACGACCCCACTCCCTCCAAACCACCGCGGGCGGCGCCTCCACACACAAAATCCACCTCGTCTCCACGGTTCTCGTGCCGAGCCGCGCTCAACAGCGGCGCGGGCGGGCGAAAAAAAAACCAAAAAACCCCAATTCGGGTCCGGGACCCTCCGGACCCTACCGACCCGGACCGGGCCGGGCCGTACCTGGGCAGGCCGCAATCCCGTTCGCAGGAGCCCAGGTGGTGCTGCAGGCCGGGCCCGAACAGCACGCCGCCCAAATCGAACAGAACCGCCCGCCGCGACATTGGGGACAGCCACCGTCTGAGCCGGGATTCGAACCCGCGACCTCTGGATTGCCGCGGTCAGGACACGCCCCCCAGGGACGTCAATCAAGCGCTGGCCACGCCCCCCCCCAGCCACGCCCACCTCGTGCTCTGGCCACGCCCACTGCCCGCGGACCGTGGCTTCGCGCTGGGTCCTAGCGCCGCCCGCTCCTGGCGTGGATTCTCGGAGGGCTCGTATGGGGCTGAGCTCGGGGCTCCGTGGCACTGCTCGGGCTCCGGCCACGCAGAGCTCGAGTGGATTCGTGGTGTTCAGAGTGGAAAGGGGAAGGGGTGCATGGGGAGAAGGGCTTCTGAGTGCTGCAGGCATGCACACGTATGTACACACATGTACACACATGCACACACACATACACACATGCACACACACATGCACGTGCACATATGCAAATACAAATGCATGCACACACACATGCCCACACGTGTCCGCATGCATGTGTGAACACCTGCACGCCTCCATGCACAGCTCCGTAGCTGTTCACATGCACACAGCTACGTGTGTGCACAGCACAAATCTCCACGTGTGTACAAGCACACGCACAAGCACAGGCATGCATCCATTTGCACAAGCATGCACAGAAACATGCATGAGATGCAGACATATGTACACGTGTACAAACACACGCATGCACACACACACGTGCATGCACACACATGCATGTAGCCCATGCACGCCAAACACGCATGCACACTGAGCACGTGTGCACACCGCCAGGCACATGTGAGCGTGCAGAGGATGCGTGTGCACTGCTGAGGACGTGTGTGCACACTGAGCTCATGTCTGTACTGCCAGGCATGTGTGCACACAGAGCATGTGCATGCACACAGAACACGTGTGTGCACACGGAGCATGTGTGTGCACGCTGAGCACGTGTGTGCACACTGAGCACGTGTGCATTGCTGTATTGCATCCACATGTGTGCATGCTGAACATGTGTGAACAAACGCACGCTGAGCACACGTGTGCACACGGAGCACGTGTGTGCACACAGAGCACGCCTGTGCATTGCCGGGCACACGTGTGGATGCTGACCATGTGTGTGCACAAACACGCACACTGAGCACACGTGTGCACCACCACGCAAACCTATGCACCCCAAGCAGGTGTGTGCACGCCCAGCACACGTCTGCATGCCTGGCACATCCGTGCACACGCGTGTGAGGCTGAAGCTGAGCCCACTGCAGCCAACACCCCGGCCTCGCTCACAGCACCCCCATCCCAGGAGTGTGCACCCCCCCCCCTGTGCGTGCAACCCCCAGCCCTCGAAGCACGGTGTGCCCGGTGCCAAGCACGGCGTGCGTGTGCACGTGCGTGTGCGTGTGCGTGTGCAGCGTGGGCCGGCCCCCAGCCTCCGGAGACGCCGGCAGTGCCCGTCGTGGGACAGCCACCGAGCCCAGAGCAGCGGTGAGCGGGGCAGGGGCTGGGGGGGCTGCAGGATGGGGAGGGGGGGGCTGGAAACAGCGAGGTGTGCCATGGAGAGCCCCTGCCTCAGTTTCCCCATCTGGTGAGGCTGAAGCTTCAAAAGGGGACGGCGGGGGGGGGAAGGGGTTGGGTGGGGGGCATTGAATTTTTGCAGACAAAGCGCAGCACAGCCCGGGCATTCCCTGATGGGATGTTTTTTGTTTGTTTTTTTTTTTGGGGGGGGGGCTGCTTTGGGCAGGGTCCAAGCTCCAAGCGCGGAGGATCCATGCATTTAGCATCTGTGGGCACCCCGCTGCTGGGGCGCAGCGTCCCCCATCCCACCCCTGCCTCCCCAAAATCCCCCTAAACCCCCCCAAATCCCCCAAAAATCCCCCAAAATCCTCACAGGGGGACTGATCGGTGGCTGAAAGCCCCTTACCCAGCATCTGGCACGGCTCATGTCCAGCTGGGTGCTGAGACCCGAGGGGCTCTCTGCACCCAAGGATGCTCACGGCAGCCCCATCCCATCCCGTCCTGCTGCAGGGGGGGTCTGGGGCTGAACACCACCCCCCTTGGGGACACCCAAAACCTCCTCGCCCTCGCCGGCAGCCGCTGGTCTCCACCCGCCAGCCCCGGCGCCAGGGCTTTCCAGCGGTTCCCAGCGCTTTCCAGCGGTGGTTTTGAAAGAGCCGCATTGTCTGCTTCCCCCCCCCGCCGTGGCCCCCTGCTTCTCCGTGTGCGTGGGGGGGTCTGGGCAGCGAGCTCCCCCCCAACAGGATCAGCCTCACCCCCTCCGTGCCTCAGTTTCCCCCTGGCACCTTTTGGGGCGCAGGGGGAGTGGGGCTCAGCCCCCCAAACCCCCAGATCCCTGGAAACGGTAGGCAGGGAAAAAACAAGGGGGGGCCTGGGGAATCCGAGGGTCCCCAGTGGGTGCCAAAAGGGTCCCAGAGGGGCGCGGGGGGGCTGAGCCGCAGCCCCCTTTGTGAGGGCCCCCTCCCCTCTCCCTGCAGGACACCATGGTCCCGCGGGACCCCGCGTGGTGCCTGCTGCTGGGGCTCTGCGTCCTGCTCCCCGTCGCCGGCACCCAGGGGACCCCAACCGAGGATGCGGGGCCGGGGGTCCCCGAGCGCTGCGGCGTCACCTTCCACACCCCCAACCCCTGCGGGGCCCCCCAAACTCCCCCCTCGGCCTCTCGCCAAGAGCTGGAGCATCTCCAGAGCCTCCTGCAGCAAACCAGGGCCAGCCTGCAGGACGTGGAGGCGGCGGCGGCGCTGGAGGAGCACCGGCCCCGCTACCAGGACGTGATCGCCGAGGCGCTGCCCGCCATCCGCGGGGCCAACCGGGAGTTCCAGGAGAGCCTGGACAACGTCCGCAGGGAGCTGGAGGCGCACGTGGCCGAGAGCGAGCACCCGCAGGAGGTGGAGAAGAGGGAGAAGTGAGTGCTGGAGGGGTTTTTGGGGACGCAATGGGGTGTCCCCCCGGAGGAGGTGGGCGCAGAAGGGAGCGCGGTTCGCGGTGGGGAGGGTGGGAGCCAGCCCCATGCTGTTGAAAACCAACCTGGGGGGCTCCTCTCTGTGCCCCCAAGGGGATTTGTGGTGGGTGCAGGGGGGATTTGGACGCTCAGCAAGCCTCTACGATTAATCCCCATGCACTCATCCCGATCCCAAACCCAACTGGGTGTCCCCATTGTGCCGGGTCCCCCTGCTCTCTCCAGGGTGGCACGCGAGGAGGGGAGCTTTCCCCTCGCACCCCCCAAACCCCAATACGCACCACGAGGCTGCGGCCACCCTACCCACGCTGGGGACAGCCCCGGGGGGTGGCTCTGAGCCCGCTGTCCCCCTCCCCAGGCTGCGGAAGGACGTCCGCGTGGTGGCCCACGTCCTGCGGCTCACCGCCCGCCTGGCCCGCGCCCTCGACGCCTCCTCGCAACGCCTCCAGGACGAGCTCCACCAGCGCCTGCAGCGCTCGGCCGCCCGCGCTGCTGCCGCCCCCCAGCCCTAAGGCTCTGCCCCCCACTTTCTATATGGCCTTGCTTGCTGGTAGGACCCTTTTTTGCCCCCCAGCCGGCTCGCCCTCACCGCTTTCGGGGTGCCAGGCTCCAACACGCGGTCCCCGGGGTTTGGGGAGCGAGCTGGGTGCCGGGCTGGCACCGGCGCACTGCCCGTAGCCCCAGCCCCAAGTTTTTAACGCATTTATCCCGCAGGAGCTGCGCCCTGCTGGGGCACAACCCCATGCACCCTACGCACGGGGAGATCCCCCCCGCTGCAGGCTCCTTCCCACCAGAGCTCTGCGCCCTCGGGCCCTCCCCGAGGTTGCTTTGTGCATGCAGCTCGCCAGGCTCGTGTGCCAGTATCTGGGGGCTCCCCAGCACCCCCAGAGTGCCTTAAAAACGAACCCCAAATCCTTCAGGGCTCGGCTGGTGACCTCCCCGCATCGCAGCCCTCCTGGATGCGTCCCCGCGTGGGCAGAGCCACTGCCAGCCCCCGTTACTCCATCACCCAGCCTGAAACACCCCCAGCACCCCCCGGCTGCTGGGAGCAGGAGGCTGGGGAGCTGCAGGAATGGGGACAGGGATGGGGACGGGGTTGGGGACAAGGTGGCTGCGCATGTGCACGAACCACCCAGCAGTAAAATCGAAGCTGGCAACCGGAGCGCACCGAGCCCAGGGGGGGTTTGGGCACCAGGAAAAGAGCTGGAGGCAGAACACCCCGCTGCTTTTGGGAGCCAGGGGGGGGGGTCTGCTGGCACAGCGTGTCCTGGGCACCCCAATGTGCTGGGTGTGGGGTCCCCGCTGTCCCCATGGGGTCCCAGGGATGGGCATGAGGTCAGGGATGCCTGGGGCAGCGGCACGGTACGACTTGAGGCGCTGCAGGCAGGGGAATAAAGAGGCACCGCGCTCTGCGTGATCTCCGTGTCTGTTTTATCTCCGTCCTCTGCTGCCTGGGGGTGGCCGTGGCTGCCTGCAGCCCCCCCCCCCGGCTCCGAAATGGCACGGCGAGGGCTCGCTGGCAGCTCCAAATGGTGCCCGGCACCTCCCGGTGTGGCTGCAGCGGGCACGGTCCCCTCGGCTGCCCCGTGCCCATGGGACACTCGGGGACAGACCCAGCCGGGGGGGGCGCTTCCCCCAAGCCCCCCTCGCTGCCTGACCAGGAATCAGCTCCAGAAAATGGAGAGTGCAGAAAAATGTCTTTTTTTTTCCTCTCCTGAATCACTCTCCACGGCCTTACAGCGTTCACCCTCCTGGACCCAGACCTGGACCCATCCCCAAATCCAGGGAGACGTCTTTGGAGACCTCCCCGCTCTCCCCAGCTGATCTCTGCCCCTCTTTCTCACCCCCCCCCATCCTCCTCCTCCACCCCCAGCACCCCCACCCCATCCCCTGACCCTGTGGGCAGCTTTAGGACGCATCCCCATGGGCTCAGGACCCCGCAGAGGGGCTCAGCACCTTGAGGACACCAGGGACGGAGGCAGGATGGGGCGCAGAGAATTCCTAGGGGGGGAGAGCAACAAATTCCAGCACCCCCCCACCCCGAGGAGCCAGGCTCCTGGTTTATCTCCCCGGGGAAAGGAAGCCGATGATTGCCCAGGTCCCCCAGGGCTGGAAATTGCAGCCCTGGGCTTGAGACGCAGGAAGGTTCGAGCGCAACATTTCCTAGCAGGAAGGAAGGGGGGAGGCTGGTCTGGGGACACGGCTGAGCCTCCGGGGAGGGGCGCACGGACAGGTTCCCCATCCTCCTGCAGCTGGGGAGCTGACCAAAAAAACCTGTCCCCATCCCTGTCCCTGTCCCCAAATCCCCGGACAGGCTTGGGGTGACTCGGTGCGTGGCTGCGGGCGATGTGGGGAGGTGCAGGGGGGGTGTCTTGGCTTTTTTCTCCCACTTTTGGCCCAAAATGGGGCTGAGGCAGACCACGGGGATGTGCCAGGCCAGCTCCAGGCGTGCACCCCGGGGGTCGTCCCCTGCAGTGCCCCCCGTGATGCCCCTGCAATGCCCCGTGCACCATCCCCGTGCACCATCACCATGCACTATCCCTGTGCACCATCCCAGTACAACATCCCAGTGCACCATCCCAGTACATCCCAGTACACCGTGCACCATCCCAATACAACATCCCAGTGCACCATCCCAGTACATCCCAGTGCAACATTCCTGTGCACCATCCCATCACCCCCATGCACCATCCCAGTACATCCCAGTGCACCATTCCATGACACCATCCCAGTACACCATCCCCATGCACCATCCCACCATCCCAGTGCACCATCCCAGTACATCCCAGTGCAATGACCTGTGCATCATACCCATGCACCCTCCCAGTACAACAACCCTGTGCACAATCCCAATGCACCGTCCCAGTACATCCCAGTGCAATGCCCTGTGCACCATCCCCATGCACCCTCCCAGTACAACAACCCTGTGCCCCATCCCAGGGCACTATTCCAGTACATCCCAGTACAACATTCCCATGCACCATCCCGTCTTCCCCCATGCACCATCCCAGTACAACATGCCAACGCACCATCCCAGTACATCCCAGTGCAATGCCCTGTGCACCATCCCTATGCACCATCCCAGTACAACATCCCAGTGCACCATCCCAGTACATCCCAGTACAACATTCCCATGCACCATCCCATCTTCCCCCATGCACCATCCCAGTACAACATGCCAGCGCACCATCCCAGTACATCCCAGTGCAATGCTCCATGCACCATCCCCATGCACCATCCCAGTAGATCCCAGTGCACCATCCCAGTACACCATCCCCATGCACCATCCCAATACATCCCAGTGCACCATTACAGTGCACCATCCCAGTACAACATCCCAGTGCACCATCCCAGGACACCATCCCAGTACATCCCAGTGCAATGCCCTATGCACCATCCCTATGCACCATCCCAGTGCAATGCCCAGTACATCCCAGTACAGCATTCCCATGCACCATCCCAGTACACCATCCCAGTGCACCATTCCAGTACATCCCAGTGCATCATCCCATTAAACCGTATCACCATCCCCGTGCACCATCCCCCCACCCCAGTGCACCATCCCAGTACATCCCAGTGCAATGCCCCATGCACCACCCCACGCACCATCCCAGGGGACACCCCTGCAGTGTCGTCCCCCCCCACCGTGCTGCACCCCCCCAACCCCTCTCCCCCTCCATCGCCCCCTCCCCTTCCCACCCCCCCCGTCCGAGCGGGACCTCGGAGGAAACCGGGGACCCCCCAGCCTCCAGCAGACCCCGCAGCCTCCCCCCGCCCGGGGAAGCACCTCGGGGGGGGGGGGGGGGCAGGAGCTCGGTGATGCTGATGCTGAGCGGGGCCGCCCCCCCCCGCCCTCCCCCTGCCGTCCCCGCCCTGGGGCTGAGCCCAAGCAGCCTCCGGAGCCCAGAGCTCGCCGGAGCCTCCCCGGCGCAGCATCCCCGGCGGGGAACGGAGCCCCGAGACCCCCCCCCACGGGCTCTGCCCGAAGCAGGTAAGGGGGTGGCAAGGGTGGGGAGGTGGAGAGGAGGTGGGGAGGGACCCCCGGACCCCCCCTCCCCAGTTTGGAGGCTGGGAGCAGCAGGGAAAGTTTCCCTTTACGCACGAAGTTCCCGTCCTACAGGACCCCCCCCCCCAATCCGACAGGACCCCCCCCCGCGGCTATCTGTCCTTTATCTATTCGTTATCAGCACGAAGAGGGGGGCAGACACCCTCCTGCCCCCCCCACCTGCTCCTCGCTGCCTCCCCACCTGCACCCAAGGGTGCCGAGAGCTCCCCGCAGCACCCAAGGGTCCAGCATTCAGCAGCGGGGTGCCAAGGGCGTGGGGGAACCCGTCGGGAAATTTTTAGGATGTGGGGGGAGGAGGTGGGGCTGCAGGGAAGGGAGATGGCACAGGGGGTGTGAGGGATGGGGTGGTGGGGATGTGGGCACCGAGAGGTGGGTGCAGCCTCCTGGATGGGGCAGGGGTGTTTTTGTAGGGGTGAAGCCCCTGGGGGCTCCATCCTCACCCACCCCATCCCCATCCCCATCCCCTTCCCCATCCCCATCCCATCCCATCCCATCCCATATCCCCATCCCATCCCATCCCATCCCCATCCCATCCCATCCCATCCCATCCCATCCCATCCCATCCCATCCCCATCCCATCCCCATCCCATCCCATCCCATCCCCATCCCATCCCCATCCCATCCCCATCCCCATCCCATCCCCATTCCCATCCACCTCTGGGTGGGGGTGCACCCAGCGCACCTCCTTCCCCTCCCCAACATTTATTATTTGGGGGGGGCCCAGCTTTCCCCACACCACATCCGAGCCTGGCAGCAGCACCCCTGGGCCCCCCCATTTCAGCCATGTGGGGCATTTCCAGCTCGGCGCAGTGGCCACAGCTCCCCCTTCCCATTTCCCACCCCCTCCATCCATTAATCAGCCCGGGTGCGAGCTGGAAACTGCGAGCCCATGACGGCCCCTTGGTTTTATGCTGTTGGGGGGGGGGAAATTTGGTGGTGGGAGCTTGGTGGGCACCAGGAGTGCTGGGCTGGGGGGCTCCTGTGCCTGGGGGTGGGAGAGGCTCGGGTTGGGTATAGAGGGGTCACCTTGCAGGCATGGGAAGGAGCTTTTGGGACCTCTGCAGAGCGAGGGGTTTCATCACTGGAAGAGATTTGGTTTGCTGGGGAGGGAGTGGGATGGGATGGGATGGGGATATGGGATGGGATGGGGATGGGATGGGGATGGGGATGGGGATGGGGATGGGATGGAGATATGGGATGGGATGGGATGGGGATGGGGATATGGGATGGATGGATGATGGATAAGTGGATGATGGACGATGGATAAATCGGTGATGGATGGATGACGGGTGGGTGGGTAAGCGTGGGTGGCACATCTCGCCCCACTGCCAGTGCCATCTCCCCAAATCCCCCCCCCCAGGGACAGCTCCGTGCCACCCCACCATGCTGTCCCATGGGCAGGGAGCCTGGGGACACTCCCCCCGGGGAGCATGAGCTCCCCAATCTCTTCCCAAACACCCACTCTGAAGATTTTCACCCAGGCCGCTATCTTCCAGGAAAAGGAACAAAATTCGGGGCAGGGACCTCAGCCCAGACGCCCAGCTCCATCCCCGGCTCCTCCAGCGCTCGCTGCCAGCAGGGACCCCCAGGACCCCCCTCCGGAGGTGCCCCATGGTGGCTCTCCCCACCGAGGCTCCTCGGCCACCGTTGTCCCCGTGCCTGGGGGCGCTTGGCAGGCAGCAGGGAGCATGGGGGGGCTCTGCCGTGGCTTCGTGCCCCTCCTCGCCTGGTGCTTCATCACCTTCCAGGAGGGTAAGGGCAGCTCTCGCTTTCCCTGGGGTACCCAAATTTCCTTTGCTCCCCTGGGTCCCAGCCTAATTTGGGGATGGGGGCTGTGGGTTGCTGCACACCCTACGGATTTGGGGTTCAACCGCCTGCACAATTCCTTTTGGGCTGCTCTGTGCTGTGCAAAGCCCCAGCAGAAATTTATGGGGCTCTGCAGCGAGCAAGGACCGAGGCAGCTGGTGCTGAGCACGCCCTCGGCCATCCCAGAGCAGCGTTTTCTCTCCGGGTTTCTTGGCTGGCATTGCAAAATCGTCCTTGCACCACGCCGCAAGCACGGGGCAGTGCAGCAGGGGACAAATCCCCTCTCCCCATCCCCACCTGCCCGCTGCAACAAAGGGGGGTTTGCCAAGAAATACCCCTTGCCAAAACAGGGCAGAGAACCAGGACACCCCCACCTTGCAATTTTTTTTGGGGGGGGCAGATCTTGCCTTCACCCCCAAGCCCTGCTGAGGTGGAGCAGGGAGCAGAAAGCCCCCCAGGACAGAGAATGGGATAAAGGGGATGAAATGTTTAATCACTTTTATTTTCGGGGATGTGCACCGCTCTGTTTTGGGGGGGCATGGGAGGGTTTTTTTTTCCCTTTTTACCCAGCCCCCAGCCCCATCTCCTTGCAGCAGCCCCGGCGCAGAAGCAGCCCCGCAGCCACGCGGAGGAGCGCCTCTTCAAGCACCTCTTCACCGGCTACAACCGATGGTCCCGGCCGGTGCCCAACACCTCCGACGTGGTCATCGTGAAATTCGGGCTCTCCATCGCGCAGCTCATCGATGTGGTGCGTAGCCCACCTGGGGGACCCCAGCCCCGTGCCTGCGAGCCCCCTGCAGCCCCCTGAGGAGCTGCTCACGAGTTTGGGCACGGTTTGGGGCCCCTTTGGGCACACAGCAGTGAAATAGGAATCCCCAGGGGATGCTCAGGGCTCCTTCCACTTCTTGCCCACTTCTCCAACCCTTCTGCTCGACCACGGGCAGGGGAGACTCGTGCGAGGGGGGCTTCAGGCAGCAGCACCCCCTGCCCATCTCCATGGGGTGCCAAGCCACCCAGCACCTGCCCAGCCCCCCAACAAGCTGGGGGCTGCTCCCCTCATCCCCAACCTCCCTTTTGGGAGCAGGAGAGCGTCGAGGAGCATCCGTCCATCTGGTTTTGGGCTGTGCTTGTACTCCTTTTTGGACTGTGCGCCGCAATTTGCTATTTATTGCTGCCATCTAGCGAGCAGCCAGCCTCTCCCTCTCCTTGCACTGGCACCAGTTGCTCCCAGGAGCTGGAGCCCAGTAGCAGAAGGGGCTGCACATCCAGCAGCACGTCCCTCTCTGCCTGCCTCGTCTCATTTCTCCCCATTTCACCCCCAAAACAGGATGAGAAGAACCAAATGATGACCACCAACGTCTGGCTGAAGCAGGTAGGAGCCTGGGGAGCAGGAGCGTGCCAAGGTGGGCAGAGCATCTGGGGCAGAGAGACCCTGCTGGGGGCAGCTCCGGGGTGTTCTCCCCCTGGTGGGGTGATGCCAGAGGAGGAGGAGGATGAGGAGGAAGGCACGGGGCAGACCCAGGGCCTCCTGATGCCCCCTGTGCCTCCCTCCAGGAGTGGAGTGACTACAAGCTGCGTTGGAACCCGGAGGACTTCGACAACGTCACCTCCATCCGGGTGCCCTCTGAGATGATCTGGATCCCCGACATCGTGCTCTACAACAAGTGAGATGGGGTGTCCCCAGGGCCAGCTCCCCCATCCCATCCCATCCCATCCCATCCCATCCCATCCCATCCCATCCCATCCCATCCCATCCCATCCCATCCCATCCCATATCCCCATCTCATCCCATCCCCATCCCATCCCATCCCATCCCATCCCCATCCCATCCCATATCCCCACCCCATCCCATCCCATCACATATCCCCATCCCATACCTCCTTCCCCATCCCATCCCATCCCCATCCCATCCCATCCCATCCCATATCCCCATCCCATATCCCCACCCCATCCCATCCCCACCCCATCCCATCCCATCCCATCCCATCCCATATCCCCATCCCATACCTCCATCACCATCCCATCCCATATCCCCATCCCATATCCCAATCCCATCCCATCCCATCCCATCCCATATCCCCATCCCCACCTCACCCCATCCCACCCCCTCCAACCCTCTCACCTCTCCCCCCACAGCGCCGATGGGGAGTTTGCCGTGACCCACATGACGAAGGCCCACCTCTTCTCCAACGGGAAGGTGAAGTGGGTGCCCCCCGCCATCTACAAGAGCTCGTGCAGCATCGACGTCACCTTCTTCCCCTTCGACCAGCAGAACTGCAAGATGAAGTTCGGCTCCTGGACCTATGACAAGGCCAAGATCGACCTGGAGAACATGGAGCACCACGTGGACCTCAAGGACTACTGGGAGAGCGGCGAGTGGGCCATCATCAACGCCATCGGCACCTACAACTCCAAGAAGTACGACTGCTGCACCGAGATCTACCCCGACATCACCTTCTTCTTCGTCATCCGCCGCCTGCCCCTCTTCTACACCATCAACCTCATCATCCCCTGCCTGCTCATCTCCTGCCTGACCGTGCTGGTCTTCTACCTGCCCTCCGACTGCGGTGAGAAGATCACGCTCTGCATCTCCGTCCTCCTCTCCCTCACCGTCTTCCTGCTGCTCATCACCGAAATCATCCCCTCCACCTCGCTGGTCATCCCCCTGATCGGCGAGTACCTCCTCTTCACCATGATCTTCGTCACCCTCTCCATCATCATCACCGTCTTCGTCCTCAACGTCCACCACCGCTCGCCCAGCACCCACACCATGCCCCGCTGGGTGCGCGGCTTCTTCCTCGACTTCATCCCCCGATGGCTCTTCATGAAACGCCCCCCGGCGCTGCCCCCCACCCAGGGGGCCGCGGGCCAATACGACCCCCCGGGGACCAGGCTCAGCACCTCCCGTTGCTGGCTGGAGACCGACGTGGATGATAAATGGGAAGAGGAAGAGGAGGAGGAGGAGGAAGATGAGGAAGAGGAGGAGGAGGAGAAGGCGTACCCCGGCCGTGTGCCCCCTGCCCAGGGCACCCAGTGCCGCTACGGCTGCGGGCGCCAAGCAGGGAAGGCGTCAGGGGGTCCAGCCCCACGGGTGCCCCCCAAGGAGGAGGAGACGGGCTCAGAACGGGGGCTGCTGCTGTCCCCCAGCATCCTGAAGGCCCTGGAGGGGGTGCAGTACATCGCCGACCACCTGCGAGCCGAGGATGCTGACTTCTCGGTGAGTGGGAGCCCCCAGGGCTGGGGGGGTGATGGGGACACCCCCCCGACCCAGTGGTGATGCTGTTGCATCCCTCCTTGGGGAGACATTTTGGGGTCCCCAACTGCTTCCCTGCTGTGCTGAGGACCCCAAAACCAGGAGAAGACCCACAGCCACCTCCTGGGAGATGCGTGGTCCCCAGTGCTCTGTAGCTGGGCAGATTTGGGATCCCCGGGGGGGGGCTGCACCCCCTGCCCACCCCCACCCCTGCGCTCACAGCCCCCTCTCTGCCTGGCAGGTGAAGGAGGACTGGAAATATGTGGCCATGGTGATCGACCGCATCTTCCTCTGGATGTTCATCATCGTCTGCCTGCTGGGCACTGTGGGGCTCTTCCTGCCACCCTACCTGGCGGGGATGATTTAGGGGCTGGGGGCGACGCAGGCTCCCCCCCCCCCCTCCCCTGGGGACCCTCATCTCTCCCCGGATGAGGCCGTGATCGTGGAGGACCCTTGGGTGGGAAAAGCTGGGGGGGAACAAAGGGGGTGCTGGGGGTGATTTGGGGGTGGTGGGGTGGGATGTTCTCTCCATAGACAGAAGGAGAGCACCTGGAGGCACCTAGGAGAGGTGTCTGCTTCCTTGAGCTGCCTCAAATCCTACCTGGAACCCAGGGGATGTGCCTGGTTGTGACTCCAAGGCGCTGGGTAAGAAGAGAGGACCCCAGAGCCGCTGCTGGACGCACCCTGGCCGCAGGGTGCTCAGGACCATGGGCTGGCGCGGTCACCAAAATGTGGGGCGGGTGATGGAGATTCGGGTGGCTCTGCTGAGCCTGGCCAGTCACCCTGCAGCATCCCAGACACGTGCTTGGGTCTTGAGGCCTTGAACCCCGGGGTGCTGCCTTGCTCCGAGGTGCTGGATCCATCGGCACGGGGGTCCCATTCCCCTGGGACCATCCTGAGCAATCATCCTCTCCAACCCACTCCCACAACCACCTGCAGACCCCCAAAATCCCTCGCTCTGATGACTGCTGCCATCCAGCTCTGATTTCTAGCTTCCATGTACCCAAAAGGACCCATCATTAGGAGGGACCGAGTCCCTTCTGCGCCCTGGAGCTGGGATTTTCCCTGCAGTGCTTTCTCCTCCAGGAGACCAACCCAGGCACCGCGGTGCTGGATGCCGTCTGAGAGGCTTCAGAGAACACTTTGTGCTGTCAGGAGTGAAATGGGCTGGAATAAAAGCTCGCCGAGAGACGTGAGCATCCCAGGGGCATCGTGGAAAGGTGTACGAGGCAGCGAGTGCCCAGGCTGGATGTGTGCACGGGTACACCAGCCATATGGTCTACGGAGCCCACTGTGCTCGTCTCAGCCCCCCAAAAGCCCCTCCTGGGCTGTATCCCCTCTCCTTTCCCCTCTCATCTCAGCCCTGCCTGTCTGGGGACGTGGCACAAGATCTGGGGGACCCCCAGTGTGGCATGACGTGCGCCCCTGTGCACCCTTTTTTTTGGGGGTCCCATTCTTGTGGTCGTGCTGCAGAAATCTCCTCCCTGAATTGCCCATGAGTTCCTGGTGGTCCTCAAAAAAGCAAAAGAGCTGTGGATAGTTTTGTTAGCCAAAGTTTTGGGAGCAAGGAGAGCCTGGATTTGGGGTCTGTGGGGCTCCAGAGGTGCACGAGGGGCACCCTCGCCGTGGGAGGGCCGGGACCCATCCTTTAGCCAGGAGGAGATGGTGAGCTGGGGGGGGGGGCTCGCGGGGGCGTCAGGCAACACAGGCACAGCGGGGCTTGGTGCATGGTTTATCTCAGCCAAAACGAGCAGCGTGGTGGGAAGATGCTGGGGAAAAGCCCGAACCGTAGGATTTCCAACTCAAGCACAATCGGCGCAGAGACCTGGGGGCCGTCGTCGCTTACGCAGAGCAGCTCGGGGTGAACTGGGCCCCCTTCTCCTGGCCAGGTTGTGGCACCGATGGGGTCCCAAACCTCCCCCCCTGCACCCCCCCCAAGCTGGGGCCGGGCACAAGACCCGACCCGAGGCAGCGCACGGCCCCGAGCCCCTCGTTAAATAAACCTCACAGGGAAACGCAGGCAGCCCCTCCAGCGAGCACGCCGGGGCTCCCCCCTCCCCACGGGAAGCCAGCTCCCCCCCCGGTCACCGTGTCCCCGGCTCCCGGCGCCGAGGAGTGGGGTGCGGGACCCCCCGCCCAGCCCCTCGGAGGGGCCGAGGGACGGACACACGGACCCGCCGGACGGACACATGGACCCACGGGGTGGGCACAGGGACCCACGGGGTGGGCACAGAGACCCAAAGGATGGGTACAAGGACCCACGGGATGGGTACAAGGACCCACGGACCCCCGCCAGACAGACACACGGACCCCTTGCTGGCTGGGAGCGGGATGCCACCGAGCCCAAGGGACCTTTGTCCGCCCTCGGGGACAGCCAGAACCCGCCCTCTCCAAAAAAATCCTTTTGAGGGACGAGTCCCCTTCTTCAGACGACCGACGAGATGATGCTAAAGACACGAGCAGCTGCAGGAGGAGGGGGGACAGGGAGGGCAGGGCGGCGAGGCCACGGGAGACACACAAAAGCCAGCTCCTCCGTGATGCTCTCCTCCCTTCTCCGCCGACCGGCGCGCGGTGCCGCCTCTCCTCCTCTCCTTCCCCACCCCTTCTCCTTCCCTCTCTCCGCTCCGTCCCTCACTCCAAGCACAGCTTCACCAGGTTGGCCTGGAGCTTGGCTTGGTCCACGGCATCCAGGAGGTTCTTGGCGTCCACGGCCAGGGTGTGGGAGGCCGTCAGCATCTGCCGCTTGCACTCCTCGCTCAGCGAGGTGACGGCGTTCTGCTGCGCCAGGCGCATCTTGTTGATGAGGTCGGCCAAGTCCTTGTTGAGCAGCTTCTGGGTGCCCTCGATCTGGCCAGGACACGTAAAAGGGGTTAGGGGATGCCTGACCCCGCTCCCTCCTCCTCCCGGCCCCGCGGGTCCCTACCTCGGTGCGGGAGGCGGCGGGCAGGACGGGCAGGATCTCGTCCACGCTGCCGATCAGCTTGCGGAGGGACAGGCCCACGTTCTGTTGGGGGAGCAGTAGGGTTAGCACGGCCCCAGGCACAGGGAAGCAATTCATGGGAATGTCCCTGACTCAAGGGTTCCAGTGGGGAGAGGGGCATGGGGGGGAGACGCTCCCCGTTGACCCCAGATGGTGATGGAGGAGTAGAGGATGGTGGAAGCGTTCCCGTCATTGACCCAAGGATGCAACGGAGGACTAGGGCATCTTGGAAGTGATCCCAAAATTGACCCAAGAACACAACGGAGGAGTGGGGCATATTGGAAACGCTCCCACCATTGACACAAGGACACAAAGGAGGAGCAGGACAGGTTGGAAGTGCTCCCACCATTGACCCAAGGAATCAATGGAGGAGTGGGGCATCTTGGAAACGCTCCCATCTTTGACCCAAGAACCCAAGGGAGGAGCAGGACATGTAGGAAATGATCCCATCATTGACCCACGGACCCAAAGGAGGAGCACGATATGTTGAAAACACTCCCTGTTGACCCAAGGAGGTGATGGAGGAGCTGAGAATGGTGGAAGCATTCCCATCATTGACCCAAGGACACGACGGAGGAGTGAGGCACCCTGGAAACACTCCCACCTTTGACCCAAGGACCCAAAGGAGGAATAGGACATGTAGGAAATGATCCCACCATTGACCCAAGGACCCAGTGGAGGAGCAGGACAGGTTGGAAATGCTCCCACCATTGACCTAAAGACATGAGGAAGGAGTGGGAAATGCTCCCATCGTTGACCCAAGGACCCAATGGAGGAGCAGAGAATGTTGGAAACATTCTCATCATTGACCCAAGGACACAACGGAGGAGCAGGACGTATTGGAAGCGCTCCCACCATTGACCCAAGGACCCAATGGAGAAGGACATGTTGTGAATAGTCCCACCACTGACCCAAGGACCCAACGGAGGAGCAGGACATGCTGCTAACGCTCCCTCCCATACACGTAAGACCTTCCCAAGAAAGAAGGACCCTGGGAAGTTCTCCCATGCAGCGGCAGCACTCAGTGCACAGACTCCCAGCTCCCTCCCCACTGCTCAGATCGTCTCCCCCTCCCCTCCCTACCTTCACCACCAGGATGTACCCCTCGGGGGGCAGGAGGCTGATCTCGTTCTTCAGCTGCAGGACAGCCCGCACCAGGTCCATGACGTTGCTGTACACCGTGTCGTCCGTGCGGTCCAGGTTGGCCGTGGGGGCCGGCTGGATGGACTGAGGGCAAGCAGGGCCACCGTGGGCTCGATGCCCCGCGGGCAAGGAGGGAGAGACCAACACCCCCGGGGAGCCCTGGCCCACCAGACCCAGCCACCTCCCACCCGTGTCTCAGAGGCTGAGGGGTCGCCCAGACCCTTTTGGGGCTTGGGAGGGAGAAAAGTCCCCTCCTGCAGGTGCAGAGGGTGATGGAGAAGGACTCAAACCGTGGTGCCCAAGGTCTTACCTGCGCCCCGAGTCTTGGAGGCTTCTGGGGGGGCCCCGTGAACTCCGCTATGCCATCAGTAAGGGAAAGGAAGGAGAGTCACTCTGCCTGCTCCCCGGCACACCGTGAGACCCCTGCCATGTCCCACAGCACCCTGGGGACCCCAACCAGCCCTGGCGGCATCCCACCACCCCTCCAGCACCAGGACAAGGATAACGGGGTGCCCACAGCCCAGGGGGATGCTCCACATGGGAAGCAGCTGTGGGCACTCACTGTAGTCCATCTCCTTCTCCGGGAGCATCTGTGGGGGAAGAAACAGCAGAAAATGAGGGGTGAAAAGTCCTGATCCTGCCAAAGCAGGGGAGGATCTCTGGGCACCCCCAGGGTAAGGACCCCGCTGTGCCCCTGTACACGAATACACCCAGCCCCGGTTCCCTGGCACTGGCGGCACTCACCAGAGGGGTGTTGTTGTTCATGAACACTGTCGGGTCCTGTGGGGGGAGAAGTCGTGTGAGAGGCACCAGGAGAAGGAAAAGGATGGGGAAAGGGAAAGGGAAAGGGAAAGGGAAAGGGAAAGGGAAAGGGAAAGGGAAAGGGAAAGGGAAAGGGAAGGAGAAGGAGAAGGAGAAGGAGAAGGAGAAGGAGAAGGAGAAGGAGAAGGAGAAGGAGAAGGAGAAGGAGAAGGAGAAGGAGAAGGAAAAGGAAAAGGAAAAGGAAAAGGAAAAGGAAAAGGAAAAGGAAAAGGAAAAGGAAAAGGAAAAGGAAAAGGAAAAGGAAAAGGAAAAGGAAAAGGGAAAGAAAAATGAAAAGGAAAAGGAAAAGGAAAAGGAAAAGGAAAAGGAAAAGGAAAAGGAAAAGGAAAAGGAAAAGGAAAAGGAAAAGGAAAAGGAAAAGGAAAAGGAAGAAGAAGAAAAAGAAGAAGAAAAAGAAGAAGAAAAAGAAGAAGAAAAAGAAGAAGAAGAAAAAGAAAAAGAAAAAGAAAAAGAAAAAGAAAAAGAAAAAGAAAAAGAAAAAGAAAAAGAAAAAGAAAAAGAAAAAGAAAAAGAAAAAGAAAAAGAAAAAGAAAAAGAAAAAGAAAAAGAAAAAGAAAAAAAAAAAAAGAAAAAGGATGGATTGACCCCCCCCCAGAACCATTCCCACCCCTCTGCTTCCTCCCTGGCAAAACCTTCCCAAACTTTGTCTCCTTCATCCCAACTCCCAGCAGGGAAAGCAGCACGACCCCCCCTCACCTTGCCCAACATCAGCCACCGAAACCCATCTCTGATCTCCTGGAGACCTCCACGATTTCCCTAACTCCTGGGAGACCCCAGAGCACGCCCCAGGAGCTCATTTCCCAGCTCCCCTTCCCCTCGTGGCCCCGTCCCCACCTTCCCCGAGGGCACCGGGACCCCCAGGACCCCCAGGACCCCCGTGCTCAGCCCCACGACACCAAACGCCAGCCCCTCGCCCCCGCAGCACCGTGCTGGGGGAGCTGGGCTTGGCTGCGTCAGCCGAGCTAATAAAAGCTTTTCTGTCTCTTTCTGCCTCCCCGAGAGCTGCCGCGTTAGTCATGCCTTAGCTACCTTGGCTCCTCGTTTAAAAAAGCGTTACAAAAGCTCATTAAGACGCAACCGCAAGTGCTTAATAATGGCACAGGTTTCACAAGATCAATTTCCCGCAGCAGCTCGGGGAGGGTTTTTTTTTTTTTACAAGTGCAGAAGACAAAAGGGGTGCAGGCGAGCTGCTCTGGAGGAAAGTGAGACCCGCAGCAGGGCAGGGTTTTTGCATCGCAACCCAACCACGAAAAGCAAGCTGTGGCTTTGCCTGCACCTTCACAAGGGTGGGAGCACCCATCTGAGAGCCCGACCCCAGCCCCGGGGCACTCACCAGGGATTTCTCCTCCTGCCGCAGCCACTGGTAGTCCTCCACCATCTGCTTCTGCTGCTTGTCCAGGACCTGCCGCATCTTCAGCCGCTCCAACTCCCACAGCTTCTGCGCTTCCTCCCTGCTGCTGGGACGGAGGAAATCTTCCTCCTGGCGCATGGAGCCAGAGGTGATGGAGGGCTCAGCAGCCAGAGCCCCCCAGGTCTCAGCACGGGAGCCGGAGCCCGCTGTGCGCATGCAAAGCCATGCACCAGACCCCTGCCACCGTGAGCCTGGGGCTGCTCCACACCGACCCCAAGGAGCCCCCGGGCTTCCAGCAGTGAGAGGAACCCACCAGAAGACCCCACACCTTCTGCACCACGTCCCAGCACTCCCAGCTCTGTGTGTGAGCCCTGGGCAGCATGCACAGGATGCCCCAGCACAGCGCATCGTGCCCACGGTGCGGGTGCTGATGGCACCGGGGCCACCCTGGTGTGATGGACAATGCCTGCCTCTGATTTTGGGGCTGTGCAGCAGTGCTGAGGAACCAGGGCAGAGCACCCAAGCTGCCAAACACCACCGGCACTCCAGGTAATGATGCTGAGCATGAGGAGCCAACCCAGAGCCCTGAGGTCCCACCCGTCCCCAGCGCACCCCTGCCCGTTCCCGGAGACGCCGTGCCCACTGCTCCTTCACCAACGTGCCCCCTGCACGGACACGTGCACAACAAGCATGGCAGGGGGCTGCGAGCACCCAGAGCCCTTCACGGGCACGATGCCTCCAGCTGCAAGCAGCACAGAGACAGGATCATGCAGAGCACGAAGCTGGAAGCGGCGCAAGCAGCAGCGCAAAGCACGGCGCGGAGCATCGCCCCCTCCTCTCGCTCTGGTGAGGTCCCCGGGGTGTCCTCGGGGTTTTTGGGGGCCCCTCTCTTACCCTCATGCTGTGGCGCTTGAAGACGTTGTGGCGGTTGAGCGGCGGGGTGTGCAGGGAGCTGGCCGGAGACTGGTACTCGATGGGGCTGGTGAGCGTGGGCGAGCTGGCACACAGACCCTCGGGCACCTGAGGGCGCGGGGCGGCGCGGCACGGAACGAAGCCGGGGGGAGGTTAGTGCGGACAGACGGACAGACAGACAGACAGAGAGCGTGGGAAAGCGGCTTTCACACTTTACAGAGGAGCGGTGGTGGCCCCAACAGGACCCTCCTCACCAGGAGGTTTGCTCTGGCGTCCAGAGCATGGGTTTGATATTTCCTGTACTCCTGCCCAAAGCCCTGCCTGGCACCAGAAAAGCACCCAAAATAGTGGCTGCTCTTGCAGGGGGTGCTCCAAGGAGCAGAGCAGACGGTGGAGGAGGTGATCTGTGCCCCCCCAGGGCAGCTAAACCGAGCTGCAGGTGACATTGAGGTGCAGCCAGCCTCCTCTCCTCCCAGCCGTGCACGCAAACCGCCCTGCCCTGGGGTAAAAGCCGCTCTCCGAGCCCTGAGGCAGGACAAGACACGGGCAGGGCTGAGCCCGAAGCATTGCGCTGTCCTGCTGGAGCTCTGAGTCCCGAAAACCTCCAGCTACCAAGGGCTGGAGCTCCGGGCACGGCTTCCTGGCATCAAGCCCCTGTTGGACCCCCGTAGGCTGCTGTGGGCGCGCAGCCTTACCTGGAACTGCAGCTTGGGAGCCAGGAGGTTGTTCTGGGGAGGAGGTTTGTACCTGGGTCTGCTGGGCTGCAGGGGGAGAAAAGCGGAGTGGGTGCAAGCCTGGGGATGCCCCATTTTGGCTGCACATCCTTGGGTCAGGGCACAGGGAAGGAGAGAGAGCCCCACAGCCTCCTGCCCACCTTGGGGGGCGGCTCCTGGAAGGACGGTGGCTCCAAGATTTTGGGAGGCCGGTGGCGGTTGTTGCGCTCCTGCTCCTTGGCCAGCTCCTTCTCCATCAGGTAAATGTCACTGCAGAGGAGAGGGACAGCCCAAGGGGTTGTCACAGCCCCCTGCAGCAGGGACGCACATGCGAGATGGGGGTGGAAACCAGGAGGGCGCACACAGGGATGGGGAGAGCCGAGCGAAAGGACCAGGAAAGGACCATGGGGAAGGCACAACAACCAAAACCTCCCCTGCTCACCTCAAGCTGCAGACCAGGTCCTTGAACTTGGGCCTCTCGCTGGGGTCGTAGTCCCAGCAGCGCGTCATGAGGGTGTAGAGGACGGGCGGGCAGAGGTCAGGTTTGGGTAGGCGGTCGCCCCTCTCCAGCACCCCGATCACGTCCTTGTTCTCCAGCCAGAAGAAGGGCTGCCGGCCGTAGCTCAGGATCTCCCACATGCACACGGCTGCGGGGCACAGGGGAAGCCCCCCAGATGATGATGTTGGAGTGAGCGCCCCGGGGACCAGCCCCTCGCCCTGGGGTCTTGGGGACCCGGTGGCTGTGCCAGGCTTTGTGGCAGGTCGTGGGGTTCTTGGCATTTCACCCCCAGCCCCATGAGCACCCCAAATTCACGAGTCCCCTGGGGATGCTTGGACAGCAGCGAGCCCTTTCCTAGGGTGCCTTTGCCCAAAACTCAATGACACCCCTGAACCAGGGCAGGATTTGTCCCCGTGCAGCAGGATGGAGCCCCGGGATGTGCCCAGGACCCGCTCCGTCCCCGTCCCACCACGCACCAAACATCCAGACGTCGCTGGCCGTTGTGAAGCGTCTGAAGTTGATGGACTCGGGGGACATCCACTTGATGGGGAGACGGGTGATGGATGCTGCGGGGGGGGAGGCAGACGGGGGCCGTGCTTGTGGCTGCAGAGGGGCCGAAGCGAGCCCCTGGCCCCCTCGTGCTCCCCTTACCTTTATAATACTCCTCGTCCTCGATGTACCTGGAGAGCCCGAAGTCCCCCAGCTTCACGCACTCCGGGGAGGCCACCAGGATGTTCCTCACCGCGATGTCCCTGCGAGGAGAGACCCTTGGTTATGGAGAAGGGCTGGACCCCCCCTCAACCCACACCAACCCGCTCCTCCGGCTCCCCAAAAATGGGTCTGCAAAGGGCTCCCCGGCCTCTGCCTTTCGCATGGTCCTGCTCCCCAAATCTGCCCCCCCCAGCCCCACGCTGCCCACCCCACCTGTGCACGCAGTTGATGGCCTCCAGGTACGCCAGGGCCTTGCTGATCTGCAGCGCGTAGAGGATGAGGGTGGGCACGGCGAGGCAGTGCTTGTTCTGCTCCAGGTACTGCCCCAGCTGCAAGGGGACGGGGACAGGGAGGGGGTCAGGGGCTGATAGGGTGGCACCGAGGTGGGTTGGGGGTCCCCAAAGCCTCAGTCTCCCCCCTCCACGCACCTCCCCGTAGGGGTAGAGCTCCATGATGATCCAGGTGGGTTCCTCCTCGGCGATGCCGATCAGCTTCACGATGTGCGGGTGGTCCAGCTTCTTCATCAGCACTGCGGGGAGACCTCCTCAGCCACCCCAAAAAGGAGGGGCCCTCCGGGAGCCCAAATGGCACCCAGGGGTGCAGGGGAACCTCCCTGCCATGAAGCCACAGAGAGGGAGCAGCAGGAATTGCCAGGGAGGGCTGGGGGTCCCATGGGTTTTTGCGCACAGATGGTGCCCACCTGCTCCCAGCAAGCTTTCAGCAGCTTTTCCTCCCCCCCTTCCCCAAAAAAATGGGAATTTGGGGCAAAAGCCACATCATGGGGGAGCACATGGGACCCTTCCTCCAGCTGCTCAGCTCCACGTTGCAATGGCAATGCGTCCCCAAGCAGGGGGGACGGGGACAGACCGTGCCCTGTCTCCCACCCCAGCCACCCCATGGGCTCCCCCTGTGCCCCACAGGGCACGGGGTGCTGCAGAGGAACCCCAAAAAGAAGCAGCCCCCCAACGTACCCGCCTCGCTCAGGAACTTGTCCTTGTTCTCGGGGCTGCAGTCCTTCTTGCAGGTCTTCACGGCCACGTTGACCCGCTCCCCCTTCTGCAAGGAGAGGCAGGGGCAGCTCCACCCCGCTCCCCCCCCCGTGTAAAGGGGGCAAACGGGGGCAGGGGGAGCACGGCTCACCCACCGGGTTGGTGTAGGTGCCCTCGTACACCTCTCCGAAGAAGCCTTCCCCAAGGATCCTGCCCAGCGTCACGTCCTCCCGGCAGATCCCGTAGTGCTGCACTGAAGGGACGAGGGCGCCCATCCCATCCCATCCCCATCCCATCCCATCCCATCCCATCCCATCCCATCCCATCCCATCCCATCCCATCCCCATCCCATCCCACCCCATCCCACCCCATCCCATCCCATCCCATCCCATCCCACCCCATATCCCCATCCCATCCCATCCCATCCCATCCCATCCCCATCCCATCCCATCCCATCTCATCCCATCCCCTTCCCCATCCCATCCCATCCCATCCCATCCCATCCCATCCCATCCCATCCCATCCCATCCCATATCCCCATCCCATCCCATCCCATCCCATCCCCAGGTTGGGCAGCGAGGGCAAAACCAAATCCTCACTCCCAGTTTTGGTGGGCTGGTGGGGATGGGGTGAGAAAGGGGGGTGATGGGTGTGAAGGCACCTGGGGATGACACCCACCTCCAGATCTCGGTCTTGAGGACTCGTCGGGGATTTCAGCGTAAATATCGGAGTCTAGGGCAAAAAGGAGGGCAGGGGGCAGCAGTGCAGACAGCGCCCCAGGGGCAGGATCCGACCCTCGGTGCCCTGGGCTGGCCTGGTTTGCACCCGGGGTGCTTGGCTGCACCCCCCCTCACCTGCCACACCAAATCACAGCCCCCCCACCCCTTCCAACACCCACTGGGCTGGGGGGGAGGAAGAAAAAGGGGGAGGAAGCCCCCAGACTCACCCACGCTCGCGCTGTCGGCCAGCACCGAGTGCCGCTCCTCCAGGTGCCTGTGGGGTGGGAGGACGGGGTCACCAGTGGGGTTAGGGTAAGGGTAGGGGTCCCGGTCCCCCCCCAGGGGGCTGTGCACTACTCACGGGCTGGGGATCCGCGGCAGGCTGCTCCTCTTCTCCCTTTCTGCAGGAGGACAGCAGCGGTCACCCCCCCAGTGTCCCCTCACCTCTCCAAGGGGAGAAGGGCAGGCACCCCCCCAAACTCCCTCATGATGTTTTGGGATGGTTTTGGGGGGAGGTGTCCGGCCTCCTGGGCACCCACCTCTCCTGGGGAAGGCGATGAGGGAGGTCTCCAAGCCCCCCTGCAGCCGGCAGTAGCCGTCAATGAGGTCTGCCATGTTCTCCGCCTCGGCCAGAGAGGATGTCTTGATGGATAGGGACTGGGGGGGGACAGGGGGATGGGTGAGGGGCTGCACCCCCAGAGCTGAGGGGTGTGGGGGTGTGGGGATGGGGTGGGATGGGATGGGATGGGGATGAGGATATGGGATGGGATGGGATGGGGATGGGGATATGGGATGGGATGGGATGGGATGGGGATATGGGATGGGATGGGATGGGATGGGATGGGGATATGGGATGGGATGGGGTATGGGATGGGATGGGATGGGATGGGATGGGGATATGGGATGGAGATGGGATGGGATGGGATGGGATGGGATGGGGATATGGGATGGGATGGGATGAGATGGGATGGGGATGGGATGGGATGGGATGGGATGGGGATATGGGATGGGATGGGATGAGATTGGATGGGGATGGGATAGGATGGGATGGGATGGGGATATGGGATGGGATGGGATGAGATGGGATGGGGATATGGGATGGGATGGGATGGGATGGGGATATGGGATGGGATGGGATGAGATTGGATGGGGATGGGATGGGATGGGACGGGATGGGATGGGATGGGGATATGGGATGGGATGGGATGAGATGGGATGGGATGGGATGGGATGGGATGGGGATATGGGATGGGGATGGGATGGGATGGGATGGGATGGGGATGACCCCAAGCTCCCCAGCACCATCACCGCAAGCACCACAACCCCAGAACCCCCCAGACAAGGACACTTTGGGTGGGCTCTGTTTGGGGGCAGACCCCCCCAGCAGCAGCTCCAGGCGGGACCAGGACTGCCCACCAGCTCCTGCAGGGCAGAGCTGCCACCCCACAGTCATCCCCATCCCACCAACAAATCCCCACAAGTTTTGCCCCCCTCCCCATCCCCAACCCTGAGCCCCCTCACCTGGGGGGTGCCGCTGAGCCCCAGCTGCAGCACGGCCCTGCCCTCCTCCACGCTGGAGCACCTGATGGACTTGATGTGCTTGAATTCAGCCAGGCAGGTGGGCTGGGGACAGAGGCATGGCCCCACGCTGTCAGAACCATCGGGGGGTCCTCACAACCCCCCCCCAGACACCCCCTTTTCTCGGGGACCCCTACCTTGGCTTCCTTGCTCGTCATCTGCCGGATGCCCTTGGGCCCGATGACCAGGTCCACCGTGATGTTCCACCCTTGCTGCAGGGATGGGGAGCAGAGAGAGGAGGTCAATTTTGTAGGGTTCTCCCCCAAAACCAGCTCTCCCCCCCTCCCCATTTTCTGCGACACCCCCAGAAAGACCGACCGCCTCCAGGAGGGGCTCGGAGAGGGGCGAGCTCCAAGGTGAGAGGAGGATGGTGCAAGGCAAGGAGCCCGGCGTGGGCACTTCTCCACCTTCAGCAACTTTCAGGTGCCTGCTCAAACCCTCTGGGCTTGCTCCCCTGCCTCGGAGCCCGGGGAGAAACCCACAGAGCAGGGAGCAGCCCCCCACGTGTCCCCCCCAGCCAGGTGGCTTTGGCCACGCTGTCACCAAAAGCTGCTGGGGATGCTCTGGGTGCACCCTCACAACCCCACCGTGGCATTTTCACCCAAATCTGGCTGGGTTTAAGGTGCATGGTGGGCACAATCCCAAGTGCCAACCCGTGATGGGGGCTTCAGGACCACCCTGGCAGCAGGGTGGGGGTCCAGCCCATGCCCCCAAATCCCCTCCTGCGGACTCACGATGAGCTCGCAGCGGTAGCTCTCCTGGTCGATGTTGGCGAAGGTGGCGAGGGTGTGCAGGAACTTGAGGATGCACTCCTCCTCCCGCAGCAGGGCGTACTGCTGGAAGGTCTGCTGGATCATCTTGCGGAACTGCTTGGGCTGCGGGCGGAGAGGCTGCTGGCCACGGCACGGGGGCACCCGGCACCCCCCGGGGACCTGGCCACGGCGCGCCGCGGGGCTGCGCGCACGGGCGCACAAACACAGACACAGCAGGGCACGCCCGTGCTCATCTGTGTGCACAGGGACACGCGTGTGCACGCCGGCACAGCTCCGTGTGTGTGCACAAGAGTGGGGGGAGATGTGCACGCACGCGTGCGCACGCCAACCCTTGCACACGTGGCCGCGCTTGGGTGCGCACATGCGCGCGTCTCCGCCAAAACACCCTCACAAGCGTGTGCCAAGCCCCGTCCCCGCGTGCAGATGCACACACAGCCCCACACACGCCTTGGTGCACACACACACGGACACCCCCAGGCACCCAGGTGCGCCCCCACACCCTGCATGTAGGTGTTCAGCCCCCCCCCTTCCAGGCGCACGCCCCTCACCTTCAGGTTCTCCTGCATCTGACTGGGGAAGAAGAGGTCCAGGCCCACCTCCTTCCTGGGGAGCAGAGACCCCACACGCATTAATGGCCCCATAGGGACCCAAAAAGGACCCGTAATGCATGGGGGGGGGGGCACACCAGCAAAGGGGGTGCCCAGGGCCATGGGGTGCTCCTTGGGGAGCTTCCCCCACCCACCCCATGCCAGCAAGGTGATGGATGAGGGAGGATGAGGAGGCTTGGAGCCCTAGAGCAGGCTGGAAGGGGGGTGGATGAAGGGTGGGGGGGGCTGCGGGGGTCTCTCGGGGAGACCCCAGGGCTTCAGGGCAGGCTGTGCCTACTCACTCCAGGAACTCGAAGTTGGACTTCTTGTCCAGGGCGTTTTGGGGCATGTCCTTGTAAAACCTCCTGCGAGAAAAGTGACATCAGACGGCCACCCACACATCACCACGCATCCCCCCCCCCTCAAATCCCTCCTCCACATCCTTCCCCTTAGTGCAGAGCCCCCCCATACAAGGTGCTCGAAGCCCCCTCCCACTGCTGCCACCCCCAAAACCCTCCCGGCTGCTCATCCCGCTGCGCCCCCCCCCAAAAAAAAAACCCAGGGGCACCCACCTGAGCTCGAGGCAGCCCAGCTGCAGGGCCATGCCCTCGCTCACCTTGCTGGCGTAGTTCTGCATGTACTCACTTCGGAGCTGGGGGGGCAGAAAGGGAAGTCAGGGGGTGGAGGGGAGGCCACCTGCGCCCCCAAGGGTCCATGCACTTCCGCATCCCGACCCGGGATGAGGCAGGGAATTTATTGCCATGGGACCATGGGGGGGATTCTGATGGGGAGGAGGTGATGCCCCCGGTGCTGGGGGACCCCCCCAGACCTGCTGGTAGAAGTAGAGCAGCGTGGTCCTGTCCTCTGTGAAGCGCTCCATGTAGTCCTCGGGCAGGTAGCGGATCTGCAGGTCGTACCTGGGGGGCACGGCACAGCCCTCGGTGAGATCCCCAGGGGCGGGCTATGGGGGGCACAGAGAGGGACCCCCGCACCCGAGGGCTCCGTCCCCTACCTCCACTCGGCCTCCAGGTGCAGGCACTCGTATTTCTCCTGCACCTCGCCCACCGTCAGCTCGGGGTGCAGCCAGTGGATCTCGTCCGACTTGACGTGCTTGAGGCGCAGCCCGTAGCACTCGGCCAGCTTGATGTCGGGCCCGATGCGGCCGCTCACCAGGATGGATTTGATCACCTCCTGGGGACGGGACGGGGCAGGGAGGAGCGGGGCTAAGCCCCCTGAAAGCCCCCAGGACCCTCCCCAACCCTGTCCCCCCTCCCCGTGTCCCCTGCGCCGCAGCCGGCTCCGGCTCAGAGCTGCTGCGGTTTCAGCGTGGGCACCCTCGCCGCGCAGCCTGTCCTCGCACAGAGCCCAAATTGCTCTCGCCACCTGCCCCACGGACTTGACACCAAGCCACCAAGGTCTGCAGATGAGCTTTGGCCAGCTCAGCCACGAGGAGGAAACCCAGCACGGCTGCAGGCGCAGCCCCGTGCTCAGCCCCTGCAGCCGCCGCTCGCTCGAGCTCTCCAGCCTGCTCTGCAGAGACACAGCCCGAAGGCGACCGAGGTTTTTTTGGGGTGTTTTTTGGGGACAAAAAGCCTGAAAGGGTCATTTCCAGCCTGGAAGCTCAGCAGAGCTGCCCCGATGTGCTGAGGGCAAGCTGTCGGGGCAGGCGTTTCCTCGCCGCGGCTGGCACCGTAGGCACCGTGCCCACGGGTGTGGGGACAGCGGGGTGGCACGCACGGCCCTGCAGCTCCTGCCTGGCCTTTGCTCTCTGGCTGGAGGCCAAAAAGCGAGCAGAAGCTGATGGCACAGCCCGAGCTGTGCCTTGCAGCGAGCGCCGTGCCTTGTTTTGGGGCGGGGGGGGGGGGTGCGAAATGCTGGCGGTTGCACTTAGGTCCGCAGGTCAGAGCAAGTCCTTCTGAAAGAAAATCTCCCCGTCTCCAGCTACTTGGAGCTTTGGGATCTCCAAATCCAGACACGGTTTCCAAGCCTCCAGGAGCCCTCGGGGAAGTTCTGTCCTTGAGGTTTTCCTGCTTGAAGCCACAGCAGCTTCTGGCCTGGGGAGGAGCGACCCGGAGCATCCCAGCCCTGTGCCCAGCCCAGGGGACAGCCAGACCCTCTCCGTTTCCTTGTCCCCACTTGGATTCCCCACAGGCATCTCCTGATGAGTCCTCTCCTTCTCCAACCACTCCTGTGCTCGTCTCCAAGCCCTTCTGCCACGCCACGAGCTCCTCTCAGGGGATACAAGGAGGGGATGTGCCAGGAGCGACCCCCGGCTCGGCTCTGATCCCCTCCACCTGGGCTTCCCCCCGAGGGGGAGCAGCGTCACCCCCTGCACCCACATCCCCCCTGGGATGCTGGAAACCATCCCCAAACATCCACAGAGGGATGAACCACAGCCAAACTCCTCTTTGCTGTCCAAAAAGGGGCCGGGGTGACTCAATGGGGTTGACCCCTGCTGCAGGAAGGAGGGGGGCAGAGGAACCCTCGCCCTCTCCAAGCTGGGCTGCTGGGGACGCCCAGATCTCCTCTCTGCCCCCCAAGATTTGGAGCCCAGGGGCTCTGGGGGCTACCAAGCTGTGAGAAATCCTCCTGCCAGGATCTCCCCCTGATCCCAGACGGACAAACCGCCCCCAGACGGACCAAGTGCCCTCCCGTGCGCCTCCCTGCCCAACGTACCCGTATCTCCGTCGTCACCGGGCACTTGACCAGCTTGAAATTCTTGCCCATGTTGAAGCTGTTGCTGTAGAAGCACACCTTGAGGATGCGCATCTCCTCCCGCTCGGCTTCCAGCGGCCCCATGCCCAGCGTGGCCTCCAGCGTGCCGCCCAGGCTGCGGAAGGAGCTGCTCCGCGGGCGGCCCAGGGGCTCGGGGACCGCCGACATCCTCAGCACGCCCGGGGCGCTAGGAGCTGAGCATCCCTTCCCTGCAGGGAGAGGAAAATATTGCTGGGGGGTTTGGGGGACGGTGGGAGAGAGAGGAGGGGTACCCCAGGGAGCTGCGGGGATGGGGATGGGGTAGGGAGAGCTGTATGGGATGGAGGGAAGGGGATGAAGAGCGATGGAGAGATAGAAAAAGAAAGGGAAAGGAGTGTGTGAGGGTGCTCGCCCTCCCCGTGTGCTCCCCTCCAGGCAGGACCTGCGTGTCCCCAGCACCCCCTGTGTGTCCCCAGCTCCTCCAAAAAAGTGTCCCCATGTCCCCAGCACCTTCAGAGCAGCACCCCAGTATCCCCAGCACCTTTGCCACAACCCCTGCGCCCCCAGCAGCTCGCTGCTGCCCCTCACCACGCGGACACCGCCGTGCGCACGAGGTTTGGGCTCCGTTACCCAGCTCTGGCCCCAAATCCCCCAGCACAGCGGCCACCCCTCGCCCTCCATCCCACACATCCAGTCTCCACGCTCACCCCAGTCTCCCTCCGTCCACGGCCCCAAAAAAAGCAGGACAAGGCTTCGCCCCGTGCCACGGCGCAGTGCCACTACTTAGGGGAGCCGAATTTAGCCGAGGGCTCCGTGCAGAGACACGAGCAGAAAGGGGGGAGAGAGCAACCCCGGGCCCGTCACCACGCGGAAGGGCAGCGCTTATTTATACCGATTGGCCCTTTTTATTTTTAGAGGCCTTCAGCACAGGTAGCCCGCTCGCAAAACGTCCCGCAGGGCTGGAGGGGAAGTGGTTTGAGTTTTCGTTTTACCAGAAAAAAAAAATAATAAAATAAAATAAAATAAAATAAAATAAAATAAAATAAAATAAAATAAAATAAAATAAAATAAAATAAAATAAAATAAAATAAAATAAAATAAAATAAAATAAAATAAAATAAAATCAGCCTGCGTCGATCTAAAAGGGCATGGGATCGTGAATGATACCAAGCAGGTCCCAAATCTTTTTTTTGTGGGGTGTTTGGGGAGGGCAGGAGGGACGGGGAAAGCCTTGCCCTGAGTGCCCTGGGGCCGCTCGCTCGGTGCCAGCAGCTTTCCCAGGCTGTGCTCTTTGGGTGTGCAACAATAAATGTGGAAATTCACCCTCGTCGGGCCCTTCCTGGGTCCAAGCCCTCGCTGAGAGCTCGGCCCTCGAGTTACTGATTAACAGCCAGGAGGCTGTTTGCAAACAGCAGCCCCAGCTGCTCGCGGGACAAACCCGCCTGGCGTCACTCCTGGGCTGAACGGCCCCAGTTTGGGGGTCCCTGCCCTGGAGGAATCATTTCTGGAGGCACTGGGGGGGCTGGGGAGGACGTAGGGACACCCGGAGGGGTCTGCCCTGCGGATCCAGGCAGGTGGCAAAGGGATCTGGAAGGGGGCAGGGGATGGGGAGGGTGGCACCCGAGGGGTCCCCGCTCTCCGCAGCGTGCCCATGGGGCCGTACAGATGGGGACAGTGCAGGGACAACCCCAAAGCACCCAAGAGCAACCCCAAAATGCCCAGGGGGATGTGACATTTCCCCGGGGCATGGGAAATGCAGCCAGGCACCCTCGGATCCCTCACGTGCCGGCAGCGAGCCCAAAAGCTCGGGGTTGTGCGTGTGCGCTCGCACATTTCACACCATTTTTTTTTTTTAATTTCTTTTTTTTTTTTTCTCAGCTTCACAGCAAGGCAGGGAGGATCTCGCAGCAAGCCACATCCTTTTGCGGAGCCCTCCTACAGCCCCTGGCCCTGCAGCGATGCACCCCGTGGCCTCCCCGCTCACCAGGAGGGCTGAGAGGGGTTGGTGGTGGGGGTGCAGGGACCGCCGGTGCCCCCCGCCCACGGTGGCCGTGCCGTGCCTGACGCTGCGGCCGCCCGGCCTCGCTGTGCTGGCCCCCCCCCTGCTTCCTGCTCACCGAGATCAAAATAGAGATAGGGCCAAGCAGAATTAGCAAGCCCCCAGCCTGGCCCGGCACCCGGGGGCAGAAATATTCGCTTGGGGTTTTGCTGCTCCCCAGCAGAGGATGGGTAACCCCCCCCCAGGGTGGCACCTCTCCTTCCACCCAGGAGGGTCGGCCAGCCCCTCGGTGTGTCCCCCCCGTCCCCAAATTCACAAAGTCCTCACCAAATTGCACAGCAGCTTCTCCTGCAAGCCCCAGACACCTACAGCTGAGCCCCGTGTCCCCTGGGTGTCGGGGGCACCCTCCTGGGGGTGTCACAGTGGGGATGGGGCCCCAGAGCTCAGCTCCCCGGTAGGAAGAGCTTTAGGACACGCGCTGGCGTTTCTCGGGGTGTGTGCACTGCCTGCTTCTTCTTTCTCCCCACCTTCCTTCCTTTCTGGTTCGCTTTCCCCAGCCCCGTTCCCACAACGCGGCCCCTTGCGCTTTCACTGGGGCTGAGCCCAGGGGGCAGAACCAGGGCTGGGTGCCCCCCGCGTGTCCCCACCCCAGTGGGGGACGTGGGGAGCACCCCACAGAGCACCCCACGCTCTCACAGCCCCCTCCAAATCCCTGCACAAGATGCCCAGCCAAAAAAAAGTTAGGAAGCTGGCACAGCACCCCGGGGCGCATCCCCGCCGCCTTGGGCACCCCAAGGACCCCTCATCCAGGGTGGCCATGCCCCACGTTCATCTGGCCATACACAGCCCTAATTTTCAGGGTGCAGAAGGGGCAGCACCCCATATTTCCCCCCCCGCCCTCTCACCTCCCCTCTGGCACAGGGAAGGGGTCCGAGGGATCCTGGCTCTGCCCCGGGCGCAGCGGTGCCGTGTGAGGACAGCGACCCCGAACCGAAACCAAGCCCCTGCACCCCAGAAACACCACCAGCCCCCTTCTGAAGCCCCTGCGCCCCCCCTACAGACCCTCCCCGTCTCCTCGGGGCTGTGCTGGGGCACCCCAAAACGCCCCCCCCTGCACCCAGCCGCCCACACGCAGGGCGCACCGGGAAGTTTCTGGTGCCGGGGACGCAGAAAAGTTCCGTGCCCGGGCACCACTTACCCCCCAGCCCTACCCAAACCCCAGCCACTGGGGGGGTGTGGGGGGGGTCCACACATCCCTGTGCACCCCCAGCTGAGCCCCCCCACTCTCCCCCGAGCTCGGTGTGACGAGTTTGCCCATGCTCAGCCCCCCTGGTTGAACAGAAGGGGGCAAAGGGTTGCGCCCTAGCGCTGCCCCCAGGGAAGCCGGGGTTTTGGGGGGGTGAGGGGGGGAGCAGGAGGCGGGGGGCACTTACAGAAAGTGGGGGGGGTGTCCCCTGTGTGTCCCCCCCGAGCCCGTGCCGGCGGTGCTGCCTCTTCCTGGTGACGGGGCCGTGCGGAGGCATTTGCATAGTGCCTGTCACGCAGCTCATGCTCGCACATGTGCCGTGCACGGGGTGCAAGTGGGGAAAAGTGCCCCCCTAATTCACCCTGGGTCAGTTGGCTCCGGCCCCACACTCCCCGTCCTGCCCCGTGTCCCCCCATACAGCCCCCTTGCCCCCCACATCCCCAAATCTGCCTCAAAGCGCCCCAAATCCGCTGCATTTCAACCCCCCCAACCCAGTTTTGGGCTGCAAGCCCCCCTCCTCCCACAGGGCTGGGGCAGCGGGGACCCTCCACTTACCCCAGCCCCCCAGTCCCCCGGTCAGGGGGCTCCGTCCCTCATGCCAACATCCAGATTTTGGCACCCCAAACCATGCTGCCTGCTCCCTGCTCAGCTCCAGGACCCCAAAAAAAAACACAAAACCACAGCCCCCAGCCCCTTGCCCCCCTCCTGGGGGCTGCAGCGCTGCGCTCTGTGCCAAGGTGCCCCCGGAGCACCCCGGGCAGTGGCGATCCCAAAAGCCAGGGACGAGATCCCAAAGCCCAGGGACAAGATCCCAAAGGCTGGGGACAATTGGGGGCTCCCCACAGCACTGCCCGCCCCACCCAAGCCCTGCCCCATCCGTGCAGGTATTTTGTGACTCACAGCAAGAGCCTTAGGGTGCCGGGAGCCCCGCACCAAGCCTGTGTGCCTCAGTTTCCCCTTTCCCTCTGGGAAAAGGGTGAGGGTCCCCATGGGAACCCCATGGGAGCACCATGCCCTGCCTCGGGGACTGCTGCCTGTCCAGGGCAGGGAAGGCAAGGCAAAAAGACAGCAGGGTCAGGGGTGACGGGGACATCAGGACGAGTGTCCCATTGCAGTGGGGTCGGGGTGTGCGGGATGGTGCTGCCGGCCCCGCCACGTGATGCCCGGAGGAAGCAAATTTCACAAAGCAGAGGGAGGAAATGACACAAGCTGCAGCCGTGGGGAGGGGTTGCCCCTGGGGGGGTGTTGGGGCAGGTACAGGGGGTGCCGTCCTCTCTGCTTGCGGACCCCAAACCAAACCAACCCCCTGCTGACACCCCCGGCGCCCCGTGATGCCCAAAAATGCTGCCAGCGATCCAAAAGCACCCCCAGACCCCATGGAGGATGGGTCCCAGCACATCTCCACCTGACACCTCTCGTGCCGCAGGGGCATTATCCCACCCCTCACCCCAACACACCCCCATTTTTATAGGGTGAGGGTGTTTTTGGGGTGCAGGGCTGTGCCGGGACACGCATCCCACCTCCCAGCCCGGTGCTGCGGCTGCACCCAGGCAGCTGGGCAGGGCGGTGGGGGCAGCAGGCTCCCGAATATCAGGAATTAGACACGGCGAGCTGCCGTGACGCCCACGGCCGGCAGCTCCCCAAGGGGGTGACTCAGGCACGGGGAAAGATCCGCGTGTTCCCGGCACGGAGCCGGCGAGGGGACGCGGCACGGCCATCTGCGCAGGAACAGCTCGCCACCAGGCTCCCTGCGAGCACAGAAACCTCCCCAAAAAAATGCTCGGGCATCAGGGTGCACAGCAGGGACGGGGTCCTGAAGGCAAAATGTCCCCACCGGGCTTGTTTGCCACACCAGTCCCTTCTGGTTTCCACACTGATGGAGAGTTTCCAGGCCAAAAATGCCCAAGTTTTGTCCCTTTGCCATGCCACAGCCATCAGATTCTCCGTGCTCCAGCTAGCAGCAAGCCCCCTGGCACAGCCTGGGCATGGGACCCCCTCCCCGAGCATCCCCAGGCTCTGTGGGCAGCGTGCTCCATCCTCAAAGCCATCTCTGCTCACCCAGGCGTGCTGCCCCGAGCGCCTCCAGACTGCTTGGAAATGGTGATTTTCCAGCAAAACTCCAGGTGAGCAGGAGCAACAACAGCACCTTTCCCTCCCCAAAGTTTCCAGCCCATCCTGCTGCAGGACCAGGCTCCCAGGACCCTACAGATGTGCCCAAACCCCGCGCTGCATCACGGGGAAAAGGCACGAGGGAAAGGCACACCGACAGCCTGGCAGAGATCCCAAAATCAGGCTGGGGGGGGATCGTCGAGCCCCTGAAAGGCAGCAGAGGGGGTGCTGGACGTGCTCCCCCCTCGGGGTGATGCAGAAAACACGGGGCTGAGCCCAGGACTCAGAGCTCAGCCTCAACCCTGCGCACCAAAATGGTCCTCCCAAAGCAGGCGCAGCGCCGCCAGGTTAAAAATAACCCCGAGCAGCACACAAAGCCTCCCCTTGGAGAGGGGAACAGCTTTCCGGGAACATGGTGGGCGTATTTCCCGGTACCCTTTCTGCTGGAGAAGGAAGCCGAAGGGCTCGCAGCATCGGGTTTTGGCAGGCGGGTGCCGGTCGCTAGGCATCCCGGTCGCCAGGCAACACGCGGGTACCAATTGATGCTGTGCCTGCATCCTTTATTTTGGGGAGGGGAGAGGGTCTGGGGCAATAATCCACCCTATATCCAGGGCTGGTGTGCGGCAGCATCTGTGGGATGTGGCCGGCATCACCAAACCGTGACACCTGCAGGGTTCACGGACGGGAGCAGCGCTCGTCCTTCCTCTCCCACCAGTACCAGAAGCGCCCAGTGTCTGCTGGAGCTCTGTGTGCTCACACTAATTAACCTCCTCGCCTCCATCTCTGCTTAATTAGGGAAACTCAGCTCCTCCTGACCCCCTGGGCAGGCTGTGTTGGGGCAGAAATCAAGCCAGAGGGTGCCAAGCTGCAGGTCCCCCTGCGCATCCGTGCCCGTGCCCCGTGCTCAAGCCCGAGCTGTGGCTCCGCAGCCTGGAGCAGCTCAGAAGCCACCACCGAGCCCCCTCCCAAAATCATTTCACTTTCCCAACTGCCAGACCCCGGCACGGGGCGCTCTGAGCTTTTGGGCAGTGCCCACAAGAGGGTCTCGCCGTGCCCCTCGCTTTATCTGCGCCACCCCCGGCGGCCGCAGCGCGGCTCGGCACCAAGCGACCCCCCTGGCCCAGCACGCTTCTTTCTCAGCAGGGCTTGGATCTGCAAAACGTGGGGAAGTTTGCGTTTCTCAGGGGAAATCTGCTGAGTTCGGGGAAATTAATTTCTGTCATTTAATCAAGCATTTCATTTTGCCACCGTCGGTCGTTTTGGTGCGCGCCGGCACGCCGCTTGCTGCGAAAGGCCCATGCAGGACAAGAGTGCCACAAAGCTCAACGTTTCTACCCTTTGCTAAGTTTCCAACCTTTTTGTCGGAATAAATAAATAAATAAATACAATTTTAAAGGCCATTTAAAAAGTGAAATAAGCTGAACGACCCCCAGAGGTTTCTCTGTTGTTTGCCCCTCTGCGCTCATCGCCCTGCGGACACCAGCGCGGGGGCAACACGACGTTTATTCATCTTTAACTCCCCCAAACCGTGAGATTTTTAAAATCTTCCATCAAACCTGCAGTGCACAGCCCCTAGGATTTAAACTCAAGATTTTCCTCGTGCTCCCTCGCACAAATGTCTCCCTGGTGGTGCTCTGGGTGGCACCAAGAGCGCCCGGCCTCCTGCGCCCTTAATGACCCCTGTGCCAAGCTCCTGCGGGATGGGGGCAGCTTCTTTTTGCCCCCCTGTCTCCGAGCACCATGGCTGGGCAGCGATGCTTTTTTTGTAAAATGAGGACAGAAATGCTCTCATTTTGTAAAACGGGGGGCAGAAGTGCTCTCACTTTGCCAAAGGGGGGGCAGCGATGCTCCCACATCCCCCATGGGTGCTGCATTCCCGTGGCTGCACGCCCTTTGCTATCTCTGCGAGGGGCAGGGCCTGGGAAAGGGGGGGAATTTCCCGTCTGAAATCCCTCGGTGCTTCAGCCTCGGGAGATAACAACGGGCAGCAGAAGGCTCCAGGTGGAAATTCCCCTCTCCTGTGGCTGGAACCGGCCACGGGGACAGGCGCAGGTATTTCGCCTCTGGCTGTAGTGGCAGAGGGAGCTGTAGGAAATCCCCCCCCATCCTCCTCCTCTTCCTCCTCCTCTGCTACAGCCCTGCTTCTTCCTCAGCTCAGGGTGCTGTGGGTCACGGCGAGGGGAGCCCCAACCTGTCCCCCCAGCCCCTTATCCACCCCCAAGCCCTCACCAGCTGGAGCCCAGCAGCACCACCAGCATCAGCGTGGCTTCACCCGGGGCAAGGAAACCCTCGGGGACACTCAGAGCCTCCTTGTGTGCCCCAAAAAAAAGGAACAGCCCCCTGCACGGAGGGAAAGAAGGGGCGTCTGCAGGGTGCTAAGCGTGCGAGGTGGTGGGCGTGCAGCGGGCTGCGGGCGCATTGTGGTGGCCGCGCATTGTGTCAGGGCGCATTGTGGCGGCTGCGCAGCGCGGCGAGGATGTGCAGGGAGGCAGGTGAGCGGCACCCGAGGCAGAACAGCTCAGGAAGCGAGGCTGGGGCCAGCTCGCCCCGGAAAATCCTAGCCGTGGCAGCTCTCGTGCTGAAATGGGAGCTGCGTGAGCATGGCGTCGGGCTGGTGCCGCGTGGGAGGCACGGGGAGCGAGGCAGGACTCAGCCCTGCGGGGAGGGATGAGGGCAGGGAGGAGGCTCCTGCATCTCCTAACGGGGCACACGGTGCTGGTAACCACCCTGGAGGCCACCTCCACGGGGCACAGCGTCGCCCAGCAGCTTTTTCACACGGAAAAGGACACGTCCAGGCCACAGCTCGCGTCCCGGGATGACGTGAGTCATGCCCAGCCAGCGGCTGCGTTTTTCCAGCGGCTGCACAGGGAGCCCGCGAGAAGTCTCCCTCTGGAAGAGGTTTTCCCCGTGGGAAGCAGAGTTTTGCTGGAAGCACCTGGGGATTGTGTTATACCACGAAGCGTTCGCGCTGCCCCCAAAGCGAAAAACATGGCTGAAGGCCGTGGGGTTTCCCCGGCTCGCAGGAGCTGCGTTTCGAACGCGCCGGGTTCCTCTTCCCCTTTGAAGCTGCTTCCCCAAACAGAGCTCGGAGGCCTTGCCGTGATGCCCCCGCCCCACCGGGCTGCGGAGAGGTGGCCAAGCCAGACAGACGGTCACCCCCGGGAAGGATTTTTCCTATGGAAAATAAATTTTGCCCCCAAATTCCCCCAGGGAGGTGTCTCCCCGTGATTTTTGTGCCGAGCATCCTAGCTTTTAACCTCCTTGTCCCCTGGGCTGCTCAGTGGAGGAGGAGACCTGCGGATGCACGCTCGCCTTCGGGAATGCGAGAAGGCTTCGCAGGGAAGGTTCACGTCTCCCATCTACTCCTCGTGAGTAATAACCGTGCCAGGGAAAAAGCAAAATGATTCAGATGTTGCCTCCCCAGCCCCCAGCCTCCTGAAAAGAGCCTCAGCGCCGAGCGCTCACAGCAGCTGAGCACGAAGGCGTGGAGGCGCAGAGCCTGGGGACGCGCCGGACCCCACAGGCACCCTCGCACTCTGTGTGTGTCTCGTGGGGTTTCACACCAGCGTGTGCAAGACTCCAGCAGCGAGGCCGAGCCTGCATCTGCCATGCACACACCGACACCACAGGCTGTGCGTGCGCCCCTGCCTGGCCTTTGGAGACGTGTCGTGACGCCCCATGGGGTGCTCCCGCACGGCACCGCTGCCCCGTGTGTCCCCTGTGGGACATTCCCAGTTCCGTGCGCCCTCCTCTCCTGTCCTGGCACTCCGAAAAGCTGACCCCATGCAGTTTGTTCTGCCCTGTCCCACACTTATGGCACGGAAAAACAGCAGCAGGAAGGTGCCCAGGCTGGATGCTGTGCCAGGAGCAGTGAGTGAGGATGGGGCCAGTCCTGGACCATCGCAGCTCCTCTCCAAGCCCCCACATCTCCCTGGGCTCTCCTCCAGCAGGAGGAGAACGCAGAGGGGCACTGCAGCTGCCTGCCCCCAGCAGGTTGTAGGGCCCTGTGGACGTTTTGCCCTAAAAAAGCCCCTACTCTGGGCGGTTTGGACACGGGCAGATTCACCCCCTGCATCACCCCAACGGTGCTGGCTTCGGAGGAGCAGCGTGCCCTGCCTGGATGACACAACCCCGGCCCAAAACGGAAAAAGAAACTGCAACGAGAGGCACCCAAAGCAGAGCAGCACTCGGGCACGCCGGCACCTAGTGAGCACGGGGGTGTTGCATCAGCCCCTCGCACCGCAACGCTCCCGTGTCCTCGTCCTCCCCGTTTTCCCCCCTTTGCTCCTCTCCAGGTTCGGCAGGAGAAACCGCCCTGCCCTTGGGCAAACAGTGAGCTGGCAGCAGATAGCAGAGCGGCACCTCCCGCCCCGCCACCACGGCCCAGCTTTTCCCCAGCACCCCGGCACGGATGTGAGCGACGGCCCCGCTCCCCATTTTTCGCCCCGAAAGCGAGCGGTGGGCGCTCACCTTGGCGTGAGGGGCGCGTGGGGGACGCCTTGGCGCGGGATGACCCCGTGGGAGGCTTGGCAGCCTCGCCAACAGGAGGGCTCCCCGGGTGGGTGCGTGTCCCGCGGGCTGGTACCGGTGCCGAAACCACTCCTCCCCGCCGCCCGCTTCCGGATAGGGCTCACCAGGGC
Organism: Anas platyrhynchos; assembly: GCF_047663525.1. NCBI lineage: Eukaryota > Metazoa > Chordata > Aves > Anseriformes > Anatidae > Anas > Anas platyrhynchos. Next base: position 119,598,189 of record NC_092589.1, on the reverse strand, counting down.
TGGCGAGAGCCACGGCGACGCCGCCGAGGAGGAAGAGGAGGCAGAAGGCGAGGAAGGCCCTGAGATCCCCTCACCTGCCCACCCAGCCACCCTCTCCGGGCCCCACGATGCGGGTCGGGGCAGGTCCCATCCGGGAATTTGGGCACGGAGCCCGGCAAGCCGGTGTTTGGGGCCGGTCCCGCTCCCTGCTCGTACCTGGGAAGAGCTGGCAGGCTGCCCCCATGGAGCCCCGGTGCTGCGCAAGGGTCGGGGCAGGAAGGAGGATGGTGCAAGAGCCGCTGTGCCAACGTCCGGGGGTGCGGGGTGGGGGCTGGCACCGTCACCACCACCGCCTTGGGCCACCCCCCCCCTGTTTACGGGGTGCCCCAGGGCTCCCCGGATCTTTGCTCGCCGAGGATCCCCTCCACGGGTGGGCTGCCTGCAAAAGTGCCCCCAGCCCCGGAGCAACGCCGAAACTTAACCTCAGCCGGGGTTGGGCACCGAGGAGCCGAGGAAGAGCTGGAGGAGGAGGAGGAGGGGTCACCCCAAAACATGGTGGTGGGGAGGGAGGGGGTTGTGGGGGCACAGCCGTGCAGCGGGGCGGGATGGGGGAAGCAGCGGGGTGAAGCCGCAGCGGGGCACTTCCCCTAAACCCCGGGCAGGCGTCTTCCTTCTGCCGCCAGCTCTGCAGGCAGAAGCCACAAACTGCATCTGCTGCAGCCCCACAGGCTCCGTGGGCTAACGGGCTCCTCCTGGGAAGCCCCCCCAGCCCCATGGCAGAGATTCCTCTTCCCCACGGGCGATCTGGCTCTGGGGCTGGGTTGTGCCATGGGGGGGAGGGCTGCATGGGGGTGGCGCAGCCCCCTGCTCCATCCATCGGGACCCCATCGCTGCTGAGACCACCAGCAGGGTTTGGGGGAGCCGTGACCTCCCGGGGGTCCCCTGCAGAGTGCGCATCGGTGGCTGCGCCCCATGGCTGGGCGCAAGGGGGTCCGGGGGTTCCGAGCCCCCCACCTCGGGGACCAGGAGCGCAGGGTGGTCACCGTCACCCTCTGCCAGCCCAGAGCTCCCGCGGCGGCTCTCCCACGCAGGCGGAGCGGCGCTGACAGCCTGCGCCCACTCTCCGCTTGCCAGCCGAGCTGTTTCCACGCCTAAATGCCATCCAAGCCCTGCAGCTACCTCCTCACGCCCCGTGCGGGCCAGCATCTCCAGCAAAAGGGCAAGGGGGGGGAGCGCAACGGGCAATGGGTGACCCCCTCCTAGCATGGGTGGTGTTTTTTTTGGGGGGGGTGAGGGCAGAGACCACCGGCTCCAGGATCCCCTCCGGCTCCGTGGAGAGCTGAAGCAGCCCCCCGCACACATTTCTCTCCCCGTGCCCTCCCGAGGAGGTGCCTGGGCTCCTCGTTAAGTTTGGGAGGGACACCGCGGGACGCCGGGCAGCACGGCCCCCCCGGGGAGCAGGGCCAGGCTTTGGTCCTGCTGATCCCTGCCAAAAATGACCCCCCCCATCAACCCCAAACCTCCCACAGCAGCTTCAGCCCCGAGACTTACAGGAGAGCTGGTTCAACAGCCGGCTGAGCCATCCCATGCTCCTGCACCCAGGGCGAGCTCGTAGCTAAGAAATGCTGGAGAGAAACAGGTTTCCCCCCGCCTCCCCGAACAACCCCCCCCCCTCCTCCCCTTTCCCCAAACCACCCTCTTCTTGGCACGGAGAGAAGCGATAAAAGCTGACAGGATTTATTAATAGCACCTCTCCCATCAGCAAGGAGCGGGGTTTCGGCACGGCTTCGAGCATCCTCGCGCGGGGCTGCCGGAGGCCAAAAGGCACCAACTTACTTTTGGCCAGGGCGCAGGGGACGGTGCCGGAGGGTCTGGGTGCCGGAGGAGGAGGACACGGGTGGCAGCTCCGGGGCCTCCAAGCAGAGGTTTGGCGTGCTGAGGAGAGGAGCAGAAGAAGTTGTGCCGTGCCGGAGTCAGGCAGAAACTGGGGAGACGCAGGCAGGAGAGGCGGTTGGGGGTGTCCTTCGAGCAGGAGGGTGGGATGCAGCGGTCCCCACTCGCTCGGAGCCGCTGCACGGCTGCTGCATGTTATTGCTGCCATCTTCAGGACGGCCAACCCGGCCTCGATTTGGGGTTTTCGGGGAGGAAAAATCCCAATCCTCGGTGGGAGGCTGCTGCGGGGCGGGCACAGCGCTGACACCCCCGCGTCGCCCCCAAAATCCAGCTCCGTGGCAGTGCTCGGTGCTGGGGGCACCCCAGCAGGGCTGGCAATGGGGTGCCAACGGGGTCACGAGATTGGGGTGCTTTTGGGGTGGGTGTCACTAGGAGCCGGGATAAATATGCTGCTGGTAAGGGGTGCACCCCAACAGGAGCATAGGTGCTTGAGTCAGCAGCGTGGGGACCCCATTTCCCCAGTGTGGGTGCCCCCCACCAGCCCCCCATTTCTCCTCAGCAGGGTCAGGCCCTCAGGTTTGGAAAAGGAGGAAGGATTTAGCAGGAAAGTGCCCCAAATGGAGCTAGATCTGCTCTCCTGCTCTCCTTTCGGAGCTCTGACCGGGATTTTTCCCCCACTACGCCACAAAGGGGCCAGGCAGGGGTCCTGCCCCCTAGCCCAGGGATGGATGAGGACGAAATGACCAAAATGACCGAAATGACCGAAATTACACGTCCTTCTCCACCCGGAGCCACTGGTGCTCAGGACAGCGGGGTGGCCACCAAACCTGGAGGAACTCAGCTCCAGTGGCATCCCCGCGCTGTTGCCATGGGGTTGCCATGGTTTTTGTGTCTGCTGTTACCATGGAGAGAGGAGGAGGAGGCCGGGAATAGGGGGATGATGCCAGGGGCCACCGGCACGTCCCCCAGACCCCGCACCGAGGAGCTGGGGGGGGTCTCCGGTTCCCTTTCTTGCCCTTCTGGAAGGTGCCTTCCCAGGGAATCCAAGTCGGCTACGGGCAGCCAGGAGTAAACGGGGTGTTGGGGAAGGGCTCTGGGGTTGCCCCAAGCTCTGTGGGGCTGGGTGAGCCCATCACGGTGGTCCCAAGGTAGGAGAGATGGGCATGGGAGGACAGGTTTTGTAGGCACGGGTTGAGCGGGGTCACACGTCGGCTGAGATTTGAGGTCCCCTGGTTTGGGATTGAGGAGGTCCGGTGGGTGCTGCAGTCCCTGATGGATTATTCTTTATTATATATTATAATTATTCTTAATTATATATTATAGGATTTATTTCTGCTGCGTGGTTGTCCCGTATCTGGGGACACACGTAGGGCAACACCTGTGCACGGCGAGGTTCAGGAGGGCACTCAGGTCCCAGTGGGGCCGGGCGCTGAGCTGGCCCTAAAAATCACCGCGGCAGCTCACGAGCGTGGTTTTATTTGAGAAACGAGCCCACGATGGGGGTTTTACCTGAGAAACCTTGATGCAGGTGCACGGAGATCACGGCTGCGAGTTCAGAGGGGTCCGTGAGGCACAGACACCGAGGCTTTATGCCCTAAATTTCCCCATCTGATTACAGATTTACACATAATTAATGAAGCAAATGTGTAACAGGCCATTAAGAATTATGGCCAAGAAAGCAACTATATATAGATAAATCTATATTGTCAACAGGAGCAGCAATCAACAGTGTAGTAGCAAGTGTGTATATATATAAATTATATATATTAATATACAGGAACGTGCCACTATTAATATATAATATGCAACATGTAATATGTAATATATGTGGTATATAGTATGCAGTTTATAGTATGTAATATATAATATGTAATATATAACATGTATCATACAATTAATGATCTAATTATAATCTGATTATCTAATAATAATCTAATATATAATATATAGTATATAAAACATATAATATGTGATAACATAACATATAGCATATAGCATATAACATATAACATATAACATGCAATATAATATGTAATATATGTAACATATATTATAGAATTAATAATCTAATTATAATCTAATTAATAATAATCTAATATATTATATATAGTATATATAACATAATATGTAATAACATATAACATATAATATGCAATATAATATGTAATATATGTAACATATAGAATTAATGATCTAATTATAATCGAATTAATAATAATCTAATATATAATATAGTATATATAACATATAAAATAAATATATATTTCAGATATCAGGTATATCAGATTATCAGATATATCAGATATGATATATAGTATACAATATGCAGCATACGATATATAATGCACAATATATAGTATATATTATTTATAATGCACAGTATATAGTATATATTCTTTATATTTCGTAACATATAACATTACAGGAAATTACCACGAGTATAGTAGCAAATACACTGACGATGGCTTTTTTATCTGCAACGGCCAAGAGCGGTCGCCGATTCCTACTTTCTCAGGACGTTTTTCTCTTTTCCAGACGAGGTGCTGCTGTTTCAGTTCCTCGTTGCTGCCCTTCGTTTCAGTATCTCAGGCTGCACAAAGTTCCTGGGTGCACCCGGTGCCTTTCCAAGGAAGTTTCTGGTTCCCAGGCGAGGTTTTGCGGTGGCCAGGGCATTTGTGTCTCGATCATTAATTTAGCCAATTGTTGTTTTATTGTTTGATTCAGTCTTTCTACTTTCCCTGAGCTTTGTGGGTGCCATGGAGTATGGTATTCCCACTGAACACCTAACGATTGACGTAATAATTTTATTATTTTTGAAGTAAGGTGTGTGCCCTGATCAGAATCAATGTTTATTATCCCATATCTAGGTATCAGGTGTTCTAATAGAATTTTTACCACCATTTGTGCTACGGGCTAAGCTTCTACCCATTGTGTTAAATGATCTACTATTACCATATATTTTGTATATTTTGTGTTTTGTATATATTGTATATTTTATCCTCTCTACTTTGGGCAATTCAGTGCAACCGACTTGTACTTTCTCAAAAGCCCTATAAGCTGCTTTGTTTCGTTTCTCCCTCCCGTGGCTGCTTGTTGAAACACTTTCTTTTTTATCTTCTGACAAGTTAAGCAACGGTTATGTAATAAAAAACAAAAACAAAAAAAAAAAAAAAAAAACACAATGCAACCAAATTTTTTTAGTAAATGATCACTTAACGCCTTTGTACCCCAATGTGTTTGTGCATGCAAACGTCCCAATATTTGCTTCTCATAAGCTTTTGGCAATATCTCTTGCCTGTCTGTCATGGTCCCTCTGCCCCAAAGGGCTCACACCGGTGATTTTGGGATCACAGCCTCCTGTTGAGGCAGAACTATTCACATTCCTACATCCTCTTTTCCCTGCTCATTCAACTTCAAACAGCTCTGTTAAATACATGCCACACCTTCTGCAACTCTTTTAACCCTTCCTTTATTTTCTCCAGCCTGTATTTTTCTCATGCCAACACCAAAGGCTCAGTCAGGGGCCAACTTAATTCCACTCTTTTCCTCTAAGATGCTGAAACAACATATCAGTATGAGACATTTAATCCTATTTTCCTTCTCTACTCAAAAAAAAAATAATAATAATTGCAAGACAGTGTTATAGTCGATTGATCTATAAGGTGGCCATATAATTTATATAGTGGCCACCACTGATTGCAATACTTAGTGAAAGTCCTCTTGCTTTCTGTGCCCCCCAGTTCTTCGAATGTGCCAGTATGCACCCAAGGAGGCTTTCTTTAAAACGTCTTTCTTTCGGATATTACCCATTTCCTTGATTTCCCATTCCCATTTATTTATTTATTTATTTATTTATTTATTTATTTATTTATTTATTACTATTCCTGCACCCAAGGAGGCTTTCTTTAAAACGTCTTTCTTTCGGATATTACCCATTTCCTTGATTTCCCATTCCCTTTTATTTATTTATTTATTTATTTATTTATTTATTTATTTATTTATTTATTTATTACTATTCCTTACTAGTTACTTGTCCTTTCTTTCAATTTCCACGCAAAACTTTTTACTGAGGGTTTTTACCATCTTTTCCTAATCTTCTCCCCAAATGTCCCAATTCTCTGGGATTGAACTCTTCTTCCCACGTACAAACTTTACTCTTTCAGATTATTAACGAGCCCCGTTTCAATCATAAATCCACAGAACTTCAGGAAAACAGCTGAAGCAAAAATCTCTGGGGTGGGGACTCGGCCAGCTGCCTCCCAGCCAAGCAAAACCACCCAAAAAACAACACAACCTCCTCTGCCCCAGGGTGCTAGGAAGGAGCTGCCTGGGAAGGAGGCCTCAGCAGCGGCTGCTGGGCCGGCTCGAGGTTCCTTTGGTCCAACGCAGCCCCAGCCTCCAAAAATTTAGCTGGAAACCCCATCCTTCCCTCCCTGCAAGTTTGCTCCTGAGCTGTTTTCGTGGCCTCATGGCCTGTGCCTCCCGTCCCACCGGGTTTTGTCTCTCTGCTTCCCACCCGCCTCCTCTTTTGGGACCTTTCAACCTCCCCAAGCAGCCTGCTCCCAAAGCCGTGCACTGCGAAACCTCTCCAAATGTCCAACCCCAACGCTCTGCGACATAGGTTGAACCTCCCTTTTTTTGTGTATTATTTTGTTTATGGGAGGCAGTTTAATAGGAAAACAGGGCAGGCTGTGGTGTCAGGACAAGTGCACCGAGCTGCTCCTCGCTTAGCCTTGATCAGCATCATTTTTTTCTCCCTTTCTCCCTATTTTTGCCTTGCCTGGTCCTCTCCATCTCTTTTCTCAATCCCGTGCTCAGTGGTCGTGAGGAGCAGGGATGTGCCATGGCACCCCACAACCTTGGCCCGTCTCATGCTGCTGCTGACTTTGGATACCCTGAAGTGGGACCTGAACATCACCCCGAGCACCGTGTCCTGGAGGAGAGCAGCTCAGGCCGCTCCTGCAGGACCAGGAGGGCTTCCTCCAGCCGAGGTGGAGGAGGGTGGCATTTACATCATCGGGTTTATGGAGGGAAAACCCATTGCGTGCAGCATTTGTTCCGTTGCAAAGAAAAATTCATCCTGCAGAGGAAAGCAGAAATCTACCAGTCCCTTGCAGCATCCATTCAAAACGACCTGCTGCTCTGCTATGAAGGTAAGACCAGCCACCTCGTTTTTTTCCTCTTTGTCCCTGGAGGTTTTGATTTTCACAGAATAACCCCAGTGAGGGCTCAGCAGAAGGGCCCAGGCTTACCACCTACCTGTAGGAAGGCTGCGAAGAAATCTACGGGGCAAAAGGATTATCTGTTATTTGGTCACCAACTCGTGGAGATTTCTGAAATCCAAAGTAGATCATGCACAAATAGAGAAAATTCCTTCCCTGATTTACTCTATTTTCTGTATTTTTTGTAAATCATGGATATTTTCTAGCAGTAATTCATTCTTATTAGACTGACTGCCTCTGAAGGAAGGAGAGGAAGGATGCTGAAGCAATAAGCTGCTGAATCTGATTTTGGTTTTTCCTTCCTTTCCTATCAGTAGGTGGCACAGTCAGAAAGCGAAACGTTTCAAAACCCCAAATCCAGAAGTTGCTCGCCTTGGCTTTGGGAAGACACCTTAATTCCTGGGGTAGTTAGTTGTGGAAATGCACTGCTGGGCCAAAGCAGGGAGGTGTCCTGGGGATGGGCCACCCCAACAGAGCTCTCCTCACAGCCAGCTGCTCTTTCTCTGACCTCTGGAAACATTCGTGGGGCACGGGGAAAAAATTACGGAGAGGAAAGATAACGAGCTCCTGTTGGGGAACATCCCTGTTTAATTAGTGCCTGCGAAACGTGCAGGAAAATGGGCTTGGGCCAGGAGTCAAAAAAGGGACAAAGTCCTGCCCCTTGTCCCCACCTGTGTCCTCGCTCTGGATCCCCGTGTGACAGTCCCCTCTTTGCCACAGAGGCGGCCACGGTAAGAGGACTACAAGCCTTCCAGCGGATGAAAACCATCCTTAGCACTGGGGTGACGAGAGAGGTGGAGAGAGGAATGTTTGAAAGAGCTGAGGAGAGCATGAAAGGGCACCTCCAGGACATGCAGGTACGTTGGGCGCCTTGGGGACCTCCCTCCAGCCATGGTCAGTGCTTGTGGGTAGGGGACAATGGTCCAAAAAGGATCTTGTGAATGCGTGTGATAACGGGAAGGAATTTCCTTGGGAGATGTTGGCTTCAGCAGGTTCTCTGGCACTGCTTTTTTTGGCAGCAGAGCAGCCTCCAGAAGCACAGAGGTGTTTGACACCATTTATCCATTGCACATCACCACTAGGGACCAAGTTGAGCTCCAGGCACCAATGTGTAGACCCTCCTGTACTGGAGGGGCTGCCTGCAGACTTGTAACTGGTCTAGCAGTTACCTGTAACTGGTAACCACCTCACTCCTCTCCCCACATGAACCACAGTTTGGGTGAGGGGGCTTCGAGGAGCTCAAAGCTGCCACCTCCACCCCCCGGAGCCCATCAGCCCTGGTGGGCTCTCGTGGCTCATTTTACCAGAGAGGCTGTGCTCTGAAAAGCTGTATGGAAATCCTTAACCCTTATCAAAATATCGAGCTGTGCTTCAATCCCCACATCCATAACGTTGGTGCGGGCACGTGTTTGGTGATGGGGATGAATAAATACCACCTGGCTTCCCAGGGGGATTGCCCTGGGGGAATCTCCCCGCTTCCCCAGAGCAGGAGAGGCAGGGGCAGGCTTCCCAGGACCAAGGGGCAGATGTCCAGCCCGCTCTAACAGGCTCCTCTGTTTTGCAGACTTGCAGAGAGAATTTTTCACCATCATCAACATTCACAAGGCCCTGCAATCAGCCAAAGTCGCTTAGAGAGCCGCGGGAATTGTCTCCGACGATGTGGTTTTATTATTCACGTTGGTGCCTTGTTCTTGTAATAAATGGCAAAGTCCCAAATAGGGTTACAATCAAAGTTTACAATTTATTAAGGAAATAGAGGCAAGCAAACAGCGCTGGGTGTGCCGGGAGTCTCTGCTCCACCAAGACGCACACCAGTTACATCAAGCAGCTGATTTTTATGCTGCTAGGCTAATACATATTCATTACTACTTCTAAAAAACCAGGGTTATTATAATTAGTTTCCAAATCCAAACCCTCCTACTGGTGCATGCGCATCAGTCTCCGGTGGTCCCTCTGGGGGTCTCTGGGGGTCTCTCGTGCTGAAGGCTCATAGTCTTCCTCCCTCTTGTCCTTCTCCTTTGTCCAACTTGGCTGGATGTCAGAGACTTGTGCAGCGTCCCCTGCAAGCTTTGTCTTTTAGTCGTCCTTCAGCTTTCCCCTTCTCCTTAATCTCCTGGGCAGATATCAGAGACTTGCACAGTGTCCCATGCAACAGTCCCAATAGTTAGCAGTTATTCTGAACCCCCTTTGTTCTTATCCCCTATTGACACGAATTGCTGGACCATTCCTTTGCAAGCTACGAGAACTCTACACATTAACCACTCTGTTCTTCTTAGACCTGTGGTTATACAAGGGTATGGAAGACAGAAATCACATTTCATCATACCCCAGCATTGTTCCATACGGACACAAATCAGATGAACACATTTCACATTCTCTTTACTCTGTGGCTTCATGATTGCTTTTCTGATTGCATTTTCTGACTGGTGGGGCCAGTGCATAGACTCCACCAGCATCCTGCAGGCTTGCTAGCAGCTTTGCCTCCGTGCAGGTGAAGCTTGGTGGTTTTGGGAATATTCTCATAACACTCTCTATCATTTGCCATCCAGCAGGATCTAAGCACGCACGATGCCATTTTGGAGACAAAAAAAGGCCTGAAAACAAGAAAGGCCAGAGCAATAAGGCTCAAGATGCAGGTATGGTATACCTTGTTATTTTGGTGACAAATGCATGTTACAGTGCTAATGCTTATGCACGTGCCTTTTCCCACAAAATATATTTGCTTCCTTTTCTTTCCATTTGCCATGAAAAAAAATAAATGGCAACATCTAACTTTCCCATCTAGGTAACATCTTGTGACGAGGTTTATCAAATTAGTGGGCACCTGGAAGAGAGGTGCTGGCCTGTGGCAGCTGCACCAGTGATCTCCTACATGTTGTTATAAGCCCTTCTGTCACTGACTAGCTTTAAATGCAGGTGTGGGCTGCGTGTCACCTCCTCCCTGCCCAATCTGTCCGTGGCTGTGGCTGGCACCAGCACCCTTGCTCTTGGTTGCACCGGTACAAATACAGCGAGGTGTGAGGCAATTCCATGGGCTCCTGCATCAGGGTTTGTCTGCAGGAGAAGGCTGGCCCGTGACAGCACAAAAAAAAAGCCTTTAAAACATCGCTCAGCAAGGCCTTTGACACAGTCTCCCACAGTGTTCTCCTGGAGAAGGTGGCAGCCCATGGCTTGGACACTCTCTGTGCTGGGATAAAAAGAGGCTGGATGGCCAGGCCCAGAGAGTGGTGCTGAACGGAGTGAAATCCAGCTGGCGGCTGGTCACGAGTGGTGTTCCTCAGGGGGCCCATCCTCTTTAATGTCTTTATTGATGATTTAGACGAGGGAATTGAATGCCTCCTCACTAAGTCTGCAGGTGACACCAAGCTGGGGGGAAGCGTCAATCTGCCGGAGGGTCGGAAGGCCCTGCAGAGGGACCTGGACAGGATGGATCGGGAAGCACTCGGGTCTTTATCTCTTCCTCCCTCAAAAAGCTAAGTTAGCATTACACTGACTACTCACGGAGGCAAACTAAGCATGCCCAACTGCAGTTCATTTACTCAGGCAAAGCTTCTAATTGACTAACCTGTCTCAGCAACTTCCACATCTCTCTCCCAGTCGCGACTGATCTCCTACTGATCTTGGGCAGACCTGTGTGGAGCCAGGAGTGGGACTCGATGACCCTTGGAGGTCCCTTCCAAGTGGGGATATTCTGTGATTCCCCACAGCCCCATGTGGTACTGATGTACCCCATTAAAAGTTCAATAGAGAAATTAAGTGGCATTTGCAGCTCCATCCCTTTCTGCCCCGTGTTTCACAGGGGTTCAGGCATAATAAAAAAAGGAAATGAATACCTTGCTATTTCCCAGTCTTTCCAGCCTTCTGATAAGAGAAGCTCACCTTGGCTGGCAACGTGCAGAGAATAAGTGAGGCGGGGGAAGCCCATGGGTCTAACAGTTTTGGGGTCTCACCCACACAGAAAACAGAGGCTCACGAGGAACAGTCTGCAGGCTGCCATCAATGGGTTCAGCACGGCGGTAAAAGGCGAATTCATGGCGTTTGCGAGGGACACGAATATGAATGAGTCCAAGCTCCAATTCCTCTTACAAGAGGTGAGTGTGAAACAGGGAAAACCCAATGAGATATCCCTGTGTAGCTGGCCCAGCCCTGGGAGTGGGCTCATGAGAGCTCTCGAAAGAGAAATCCTTCTGAAAAAGAAGGCCATCTATGAGTCGCTTGAGCTGTCCATCCAAAGCACCTTAACGCCGTATTACCAAGGTAAGGCTGCTTTTCCAGCTAATTGCGTAGCTGACGCTGTGAGTTGGATGCCTGGTCCTGGGGCACACTCTCCCAGCTTGTGTGTGGAGTCCGCAGAAGGAAACAAAACAAAAGTCCGAGAAAGAAACAAAACAAAACAACAACAACAAAAAAAACAAAACAAAACAAAACAAAACAAAACAAAAACAAAAACAAAAACAAAAACAAAACAAAACAAAAAACCAAAAACCATCAAACTGGAGTTTGGTTTGGCTTCATTTCCCTGGTTATCCCCAGAACCAGCTTTGGTCTCTTAGTAAACAAAAAATTGATTTTTTTAGGTGGGGATTTCCTACTTCGGTCCCTGCATCTCCAGATTTCTGACTTCCTATGAACTCTCCTCTACCTCATCCCAGGCCACTCAGACTCATTCCCGTGGGTTGAAACCCGACGGATTCGAACCGCGGTCACGCACAGCATGATTCATCACAGTTATCTGAGGGAATTTCCTTTCTGCTGGCCAAGGATCTGGCACGCTGGTTGAGCAGAGGCAATGGGCACCTAGGGGGGGTGCGGGCTCCCCTCACCGACTCCTCAGCTGCTTGGGGTATTGGTGGGTGGGAGAGGGCTTGGGGGCAGATTTGGGGAGCTGTGTGTCCTAAAACAGCTGGGCTCTGCAGGTCCCGAGCTTACTTGCATGTTTGCATTCATTTGTACTTAATCATATTATCATTTTATTCCCATTCTGTAAAAAAAAAACAAAAAGGCCAACAAAGTCTGTCTCATTTTGCTTTTCTCCTTGCAGATCTGCAGGAAGAATGCCAAGAAATCCTGGATATGCTGAAAAACTTGTGACAGCCTGGCTGACCAAAAAGGCCGGCGCGAAGAGGCTTTCTTTACATTTTGAGCACTTCTTTTTTATCTTTTTGCTTTTTTTTTTTTTTTTGCTTTTACTCATTCAGTTCATTGCTTTGCTGTGGTGGCCAGCTTGAAGTAGAAATTTTAAAGATGCCAGGGGTTAGACTGAGCAGCTCATGGGGACCCAGAATGGAGTGGGTCCCTTGGGGGTCCCGTCTCACACCCCTCCTGTTTTTCCCCTTGCCAGCCTTTTCCAGCGAGCCCTGGACGTGCAACCACGAGACCTCGGTTGCTTTCTTGAACGTGTTCAAGGAAACAGGACAACAGATGATTAGTTTGATTGCACTGGTACAAAAAGTATATAGTTTATGTGTGGTTTTTATAATCTTTTCATAAAAGTGAATCCCTTTCTACTATGCGTATCAGTTCTCAAGTGTAAGCCAGCACGGTAAGACACCCATGTCTGAATTAAAGCCAGAACCATCCCCAGAGAAATTGGTAGTGTGGCAGGTAAGCAGCAAAAGCCACAAAAGCGCAAATCTGCTGGAAGCGATTTACAGGAAATCTAATAAAATACAAACCTTTTTGGGTTCGGTGTGGCCGATACTTTTTCCAAATGCAAAAGAAAGATCCCCCTTGCATCCCCCGGGGAGCGATGGCAGTGGGACCACACCAGTCCTGCCTTCCCCCCCCCTCCCCAAAGCCCATCCCGGGCTCCCCCTCCCATCCCTCTCCTCCCTCCCCGGGGCGGGGACGACCCCGAGGGGGCGTGCGGAGCCCGGCGCCCCCCCCCTCTCTCCCCTCCCGCCCCCCTGCTACAAAAAGCTCCCGGCCCCGCAGCTTCGGGCTCCAGCTCCGCCGCCTCCCGCAGCCGCTGCTCGGCCTCGGGGGGCACCCATGGGGGGCTGCCGGGGGGAGCTCGGGGCCGCCCCGCCTGGGGCTGGGGGGTCCGCGCCCGTCCCCGACACCGCCGCGCAGCGCCGGGCTTGAGAGGGGCTGCGGGGGGGCTGCGGGGCTCGGCCCCCGGTGAGTCGCGGGGAGAAGCGATGGGAATTTTGGGGGGGGGAGGGTGCGGGGATGGACCCCCCCTGCCTGCTTCTGTGCGCCCTGAGGGGCTGCGCGGGGGTCGCTGCCTCCCCAAAGCCTCCGGTGCGCCCCCCGAGCATCCCTCCGAGACCCCCGGGGGTCGCCTCCGTGCTCGCTGCTCCCCCCCCCGGGTCATGCTTGGGGTCGGGAGGGTGATGCCGGACCCCCCCGGCTGCTCCCCAGTTGGAGAGGGGGCGTCCCGCAGAGCATGTGGGGGCTCGGGGAGTGGGGCTGGGGGCGCACGGCTGGCCCAGCCTGGCAGGGCTGGTGGGGGGGGCTTTAATTCCTTCCCCAGCAGAGCAGTGCGGGGATGGGGGCGTGAGGGGCTGCCCCCCCAAAAGGCAGGTGCCGTAAGGACCCCCCCGTGGTAGGCGCTGAGCTGCAGCCTCCCGACCCCAGAGCAGGGTTGGGGTCCCATGGGGGAGCACAGGGGGGTACTGGGTGCCCCTCGTGGCTGGTGGGTGCCCCTTCTCGGCCCCCCCCCCCCAAGCCAGGGGTCTGCGTTGGTGGTGGGCATTTCAGGCTGCCAGCTGCTGCTGAGCTAGCCCGTGGCTTCTCCATGGGGTCACCGCGGGGTCTGGCTCTTCCTCGGGGGGCTTCCAAACCCATCCTGGCTTTGGCAAGAAACCTCGCGCTGAGATGTGGCCACCTCTGCCCCCTGAGAGGTCCCCCGGCAGCGGGTTGGGGTCCCCCAGGAGCAGATATTGGGGTCCCCCAGGAGCAGGTCGGGGTCCCCTGCTTCATCCCGGGCCGTGCTGGGTGAGCGGGGTCAGGACGTGGCACGGTCCCCAAGCTCCTCACCTGCCCGCTCGGCCCCGCAGGGGACAGGAGGATGGAGAACAAAGCCATGTACCTGCACACCTTCGGCGAGAGGGAGAACGGCTCCGTCTTCGAGGAGCCCTTCGAGGGAAGGAACCTCTCCAAACTGAACCTCTGCGAGGACGGTGAGTCCATGGCGCAGCGCTCCCTCTGCTCCCTTCTTCATCCCGGTGGCACGAACCCAGGGAGATCCTGGGGGGGCACACGGGGGCTTGGCTCACCCGGGGAGCAGCTCAGCAATTTGTCCCTGCGTGGATAAAAGCATCTGGCCTGGCTTAGGATCTGTGGGTCCCAGGGATGCAGAACCGAGGAGGAATCCCTGCGCCTGGAGGGGGCTGCTGGTGGGCGCGTTGGGGTCGGGGCGTTGGGGTCGGGGCGTTGGGGTCAGGGCGTTGGGGTCAGGGCGTTGGGGTCAGGGCATTGTCCCTGGTGGATGCGTGTCACAGAGCACGACTTTTTTTCCTCCAAACTCTTGCTCTCGTGTGTGCGCTCTTGTCCAGAGATGCCCCACGGTGGGGTTGGTGGCACCGGGGCGCGGTGGGACCCGCATTTCTCATGGGACCTCTGCCTCCACCGCGGCCTTGCTGAGCTCTTTTCCTCTCCTCGTGGCCCGTCGAGTGGTGTCTGTGTTGCTCTCCATCCTGGCTCGGTCCCTGCCGGGAGATTTTGTCCCCTGGAACAACCCCCTGAAGGAGACAGAGCAGGGACGCAAACCACGGCGTTTCCCCAGCTTCCCTCCAGGATTTTTTCACGAGGCCTCTGCAGCCGGGACGGGCTGAAGCGGAGATGGGAGAGGTCCCCTCGGCTGGCAGCTTCGCTCAGAAACCACCTGGGGGCTGCCAGCCAAAGCAGGCTTGTTCTGGGGGGGTTCCCAGCAGCGCCGTGCCCCCCAGGCACAGCTCCGTGGGGATGGGGGTCTCGCCTTGCCAGGCTCAGGCACTGGAGCGCGGCGCTTGGGGCATCACCGGGGCGGGTGATGGGGAGCCCGGGACAGGCTGCAGCCAGGCTCTGGGAGGTTCCAAATTGTTTTTTGGATGCTGGCGTGGTGCAGGTGGCTCGTGGTGCTCAGTGCAAGCAGCGATGTGGCCTTACTGGGGCTGGGGACCCTGGGGCTGGGGACAGCTGCGGGGCCGCGGGGCGCATTTCCAGTGCCAGTGAAAGCTGAGATTTGACGTCTCCAAACTCGCTGTCACCCCACAAGGTTCCCAAACCTCATGGTTTGGGATGCCCAAGCAAGGGGCAAAGCCAGCAAAGAGCCCACAAGGATGGATTTCAGGGAAACACCCAACATTGGGGTGAGGATGGATGCTGCACCCTGGGCGCAAACCCAGCGCCTTCTGCTCCCACCCCAGGTTTGGGGGCGAGCCCTGCCTGCTCCCGGCCCCCACCTCTTTCCGCGGCCGGGCAAACCGCAGCCTGGCTCCCCTGGGGGTGGGCAGGGGAGAAATATTTTGCTTTTCCCCTTGGTTACGGGGCCGGAGCACACCCCTGGGCCGCTCGGAGCGCGCTGTTGTGAAAGCCGGGCTCGGCGAGCGCAGGCAAGGGAGGAGTGGGTGGTTCGGGGCGCGGGGCCAGCTCCTCCCGGAGTCTCCCAGGACCTGATCTAAGTGTTAATGTCAGAAAAATATTGCAGCTTTCCTCATTATGAAACCCTCGGCTCCAGCTGTTTGGCCGGTGACAGCCCGCCCCGAGCAGCAAATGGGAACCGCATGCGGGTAATGAGTTGCACATTGGGTGGGTTGGGGAGGGGGGGGGAAAGGATGGGGGGCCCTGCCCTACACCTTCTGCTGCTCCAGGCGCCCTCAAACCCGGCTTCTCTTGGGATCCAGGGGTCAGCCAGCGTGACCTCAAGCGGTTTATTATTTCGGAGCCTGGAGGAGCCTCCCTCAGCCCCAAAACGGGCCCGGGTTGAGCTCTACACCCAGCGTAACCCTTCAGGGGCTGGGGGCTCTGCCCAAGGGCTGTGAGGTGATGGAGAAGGGGACAACCCAGCCCCTTGTCCCTCCAGCACCCCGTAGGTCCTTGGGGTGGGATGGGGTGGGCTTTGGGGATGTCTCGGGGTGCGTCGCTCGTGGCCACAGGAGGGGGTCCCCTCCCCAGGGGGCCTGGTTTTGGGGCTGTTGTGCCTCACCTTTTTGGATTAATTCTGGAGCTGGGTGGTCCAGGGCTGTGCCTGGGGCTTAAAGGGCAGAGAGCAATGGGATTATGGCATCCGAACACCGAGGGGCTGGGAGTTTTGGGGCTCTGCTCCTCATCCTTCAGTCGGCGTCCACGGGGACATCTGGGATCTGGTGAGGGGCAGACCCAGCAGCACCCTCCAGCCCGTGGGAAGCTGCTGGTTCCCGGCCGCTCTTGGAAACCCCTCTTGGAGAAGCGCCTTTCGCTTGGGGTTACCACCACCCCATCACCCCCTCGTTTGCGCAGTGCCCCCGGGCTCACCAAGCGGCTCCGAGGCATTCATCCAGAGCAGTGCTGCAGCCCTGGGGCTGGGGATGGAGGCACCGGGTCCACCTGCAGCTCTGGGCTGTGTTGCATCACAAAACTTTGGGATTTACCCGTGCGGGGCGCAGGCTCTCACCCACCTCCCTTCCGTGGCAGGACCTCTGCTGTCCCTCGCGGATTTGGGGCTGTGACGCCCATCCGGGCTCTGCCTCCCAGCATCGCCCAAACTCTCCCAAAACACAGGTTTGGGCGAAGCCCCGAAGCAGAGGGCTTTTCCCTGGTGCTGGCTTCACCCTGAGAGAACCTTTCACGTGCTCCCTTTGTGCTTTCCTTCATTTTTTCCTTCTCCCTGCCCTCTGTGCCGGTGTTTTCCCCCCAGGGTCCCCGCCAGGCTCTCCGCACCCCATCTATGCTTGAAAGCAGACACACACAGACGTGCTGCCCCCCTCCCCACAGCCACGAGGCTGCCGAAATCCCCCCGGAGGTGGCTGTGGGTGGGAGCAGAGCCCCCCCCCAGTGACGCCGCGCTGTGTCCCCAGGTGCCGGGCGCAGGATGAAGGCGGCCGGGCGCTGCGGGCGGCTGGGCTCGCTGGCGGCGCTGAAGTACGCCGTGCTGGGGCTCTACCTCCTCGTCTTCCTCATCCTCGTCGGAGTCTTCATCCTCGCAGGTAAAGGCCGGGCATGGGGTGATGTTTTTTTTTTGGGGGGGCATCTCTCCAGGCTGGCTTGGGGAGGGCTAAAACCTGGCAGCCCGAATCTCTCCGGGGTGCCGTGGCCACCGGTGGCATCCAGGGGGTTCTGTGCACACAGACCCCCCCCCAGGACCCTTTTGGGGACCCCCAGGCTCTCTCAGACGCAGGCAGGGCATTATCCCTGCGCAACACATCCCTCCAGCCTCCCCTCCTTGGATTTGCTGAGCGCGGGGGCAGAGCCCAGAGGGCAGGGACGGGAAGGCTGCCCACGAGTGCCTCTAATTGCTCCCAGCCCTGCGCACGCATCCCCTGTGCTTGGCTTCACTGCTGGCTTGTCCCCCCCCCTCGCCGTTTTTGGGAGGATGCCCACACCGCTGGAAGCCCCCCACGGAGCAGCTGTAACCCCCCGTGTGGGTCCTGCGGGGCGGGGGGCTCCCATGGGTGCCCCGATGAACCCAAAGATGCTCCAAGGCATGGGCCCGTCGCTTCCCGGGTTGGACCCCCCCAGCACCTCCCTGCTCCAGCCCCCGAGCGCTCCCCAGGGCTGGGCAGAGCTGATCCGATTTCTGCCCCCCCTCCACGAGCCCTTTTGAGGTCTGAGGGTGATTTTTTTTGGTGGGTCCCCTGCAGCAGGGAGCAGGACGGGTTCCTCATTTCCCTCCTCGCCGCCCAGCCCGTGCCTGTTGCGAAGGGCAGATTTTAGCTTTCCGTGGGCTGGGGAAGGGACAGAGGGAGGTTTCGCTGGAATTTGGAAGCCTTTCCCACTGATTTCTTGCATTACATTGTTTTAATGTTGTTGTTGGAGCGAGGAGCCCTGCGCTGGGGATGCCACGAATTGTGCAAAGGGCTCGGGGCAGGCGCGCATGTCCTGGGCTGAGCTACAGCTGCTCGCCTGAGAGCAGCTCCAGCAATAACAGGAACGAGATTAGGGCCCCCGACGACAGCGGGGAGAGCTGGAGCCGTGGGCATCCTCAAAGCCTCCCTCCCAGAGCCAGGATTTCGGCTGTCAGGTTTCAGCAAGACCCCCGGTCAAATCGCCTCGCCCTCCTGGCTGTGGATGGGAGCTTCAGAGAGGCAAAATTCAGCTGAACCCAGGGGGGTCCGACCCCTTTGGGGGTGCCAAAACCCCGGATCTGATGGCAGGAGAGCAGCAGGACCCAGCCCTGAGACCCCGTGGGCTGGAGAGCCAAAAATTTGGCTGCTGGGGGAGCATCCAAAAGCGCTGGCCGAGGAGAAGCGGCGGCTCAGCAGGGCGGTGGAAAGAAGTGGTGATGAAGTGGATGAGCAGGCGACGGATGGATTGGGGCCCTGGGAGCTGCTCCGCCTGCCAGCGCCTCGTTGTAGGGCTGTTAATGGGGAGAACCTCCTGCTGGAGGGATTTCAGCTCGGAGGGGACCCTCCCGGATAGCTTGGGGGCTGGGGCTAAGCTCTCCAAACCTCCTTGTGGGACCAGGGCAGCTCCGAGGGGGGATGCTGAGCCCTGTCCGTCCCTGCCGTGCTCCCTTTCTGCCCAGGGGACGTGAGGAAAACCCAAAAAAGCCTCCATCCCACCCCGTATTTTGGGTGCCCAGCAGCCCCGTGCATCCTTTCCCGGGGCGGGTGTGGGTTTGAAGCTGGCCCGGGCAGGCGTCCCCGCTCCGTGGCAAAGGGGTGGAAAATGAGCAAGCTGCTCCTCTGCCTGCGCCCCTCCCCGCTCCTGGGGTGTGCGCGCTCCTCCAGGCACCAAAAAGGAGGGGAAAAGGTGATTTTTGTGAAGCTGGGGCTCAGGGGGAGCTGGTGCTCAGTCCCCATCACCCTGGGGAAGGGGCTGAAGCCTGCGGGGAGCTGGGCTCGGCTGCTGGAGACCCAGCGCTTGGGGTTACGGGGGGGGGGATTCATGCCCAAGCCCTCCTTGTTCCCCAAAACGGCACCAAACCACGCCTGAGCACTCCTGTCTCAGGTTTTTTTCAAGATCTGGGTTAAATCCTAATATTACAGAGCTTACACCTGCATGCACAGCTCTGCACCGGGGTGTCTGAGCCCAAACCCGAGGCTGATCCCACTCCTTTGCGCACCTTCGTGCCCCTTTTTTTGGGGCAGCAGGAAGGGCTGACGGGGCTTGGGGTAGGGCTCTTGCGATCCTTTTCTTTTTTTTGGGATGGACTAAAACAGCTCATGGGTGCTCCCAGGGCAGGACCCGGGGCTGGGGCTGGGGATTGGGGCCAGGAACCGGTGGGGACGGCAGCCAGGAAGACAGCTTGTCCCGAAAACACAATAGTTTGGGGGTGTGGGGGGGGAGCAGCTGCTCGCCGAGCCCTTTTGGGACCATGAGCTCAGCCCCAGGGCTGCCAGGCCTCGTGCTGGAGCTGGCAGCGGGCTGATATTTTGGGTGTCCGAGGCGGGGAGGGCGGGAGGAGGCTGTGTGGGACCAGCACCCGCCCATCTCCTGCTCCTCCGGCTCAGCCTCGCGCCCGCGGTTGTGCCGGATGAGTTTTTGGAAATTGTTTATAGGGTTTGGGGCAACTCCGTA
Organism: Anas platyrhynchos; assembly: GCF_047663525.1. Taxonomy (NCBI): domain Eukaryota; kingdom Metazoa; phylum Chordata; class Aves; order Anseriformes; family Anatidae; genus Anas; species Anas platyrhynchos. The sequence goes on along the minus strand of NC_092589.1, from coordinate 119,578,453 downwards.
TTTATAAATAACCACAGGTAGAAGGGGAGGGAGCTTGCCCGTGCATCCCAGCCCCCTGGAGGACCTGCCTTTTTGGGGATTTCTGCCCGTGATGGCCACTTGGGGCCTCTTCTCCCCTCGGTTTTATTGCGAGGAAGCTGATGCCTTCATCCAAACGCTGATCTTAATCCCAACCCAATGTCCTCCATCGGTTCCTCCTCCTCAGAAATGGGCAGGATGGTGCCGGGGTTGCTCCAGCTGAACCCCAACACCGCCGAAGGAACAACACTGATTATTTTTTTCCCCTTATTTCTCATTATTCCTGCGGGTTTGGCTTCGAGTCCCTCCTCCCCAGCCCTGGATGTGTTGGAGACCCAGCGTCACAGGGAGAGGCAGGGGGTGGTGATGCCCCCAGGCTGGGTGGGGGGTTTGAGGGTGCTGCTGGGCTTTACTGGGTGCCACTGGGCTTACTGGACAGCTACGAGCTGCTGAGATCAAAGCGGCTGGATCAGGGGTGCCCCCATCCATCCCGGGGGGCTGTATAGGATGGAGCGGGGCCGCACCTCTCCATCAACCCCATCTCCACGGGGGGTTTTCTGATGCCCCCCTCCCGTCTCTCCCTCGCAGTCTCCCGCCCGCAGACGTCCCCCGAGGACCTGAAGGCGCTGCTGGGGAACGTGAACCGCCTGAACGAGAGCTTGAGGGACGTGCAGCTGAAGCTGCTGCACCTCCCGCTGAAGGGCGAGGTGATGGAGCACGTCTGGCGGCTGCAGGACCTGCTGCAGAACCACTCGGACTCCTTGTTCCTGCTGACGGGCTCGCTGCAGAAGCTGGAGGGGCTTCTCTGGAGCCTGCAGAGCCAAGCCAGCCAAACCGACAGGGCCGTGTCCAGCCTGTGGGACAGCCTGGCCCAGCAGAGCGACGCGGCGCAGCAGGAGACCTACAGGCTGGCGGTGGAAGGCAACAGCAGCCGGCTGCTGCTCCAGCACCACGAGCACCTCCTCAGCCACCTCGGCAGCCGGCTGGAGGGGCTGAGCGAGCAGGTGACGGCCGCCAGCGGGGCCGTGGATGCCATGAACAGGACCTTCTCCTACGACGTGAACGTCCACCGCGCCCGCATCCAGGACCTGCAGGTGCTGATCAGCAACGCCACCGAGGACGCGCGGCGGATGCGCCTGGTCCACATCGCCATGGAGCAGCAGCTGAAGCACGAGCTGGCCATCCTGGGCAACGTGACCGAGGACCTGAGGCTCAAGGACTGGGAGCACTCGGTCGCCCTGAGGAACATCTCCGTCATTCGGGGTAAGGCGAGGGCGTCTGGTTAGGGGATCGCTTAGAAGCATGGAGTATCGCGAGTTGGAAGGGATCCGTAAGGGTCATCGGATCCGATTCTAGGATTCTAGGATTCTAGGATTTTGGGTAAGGCGATGACATCTTGTTAGCAGCTCCCGTAGAATCATGGAATCATGGAATATCCCCAGTTGGAAGGGAACCGTAAGGATCATGGAATCCAATTGTAGGATTCTAGGATTTGGGGTAAGATGAGGACATCTTGTTAGTGGCTCCCTTAGAATCATGGAATCATGGAATATTCCGAGTTGGAAGGGACCCGTAAGGGTCATCGAGTACAATTCTAGGATTCTAGGATTTGGGTTAAGGCAAGGACATCTTGTTAGCAACTACCTTAGAATCATGGAATCGTGGAATATCCCAAGTTGGAAGGGACCTGTAAGGGTCATCGAGTACAATTCTATGATTCTGGGATTCTATGATTTGGGGTAAGATGAGGACATCTTGTTGCAGCTCTTTTAGAATCATGGAATCATTGAATATCCCAAGTTGGAAGGGACCTGTAAGGATCATCGAGTCCAATTCTAGAATTCTAGGATTCTAGGATTTTGGGTAAGGTGATGACATCTTGTTAGCATCTCTTTTAGAATCATGGAATCATAGAATATCCCCAGTTGGAAGGGACCCATAAGGATCATGAAGTCCAACTCTAGAATTCTATGATTCTAGGATTCTATGATTCTATGATTTGGGGTAAGGCGAGGACATCTTGTTAGCAGCTCCCTTATTATCATGGAATATCCTGAGTTGGAAGGGACCCATAAGGATCACAGAGTACAATTCTATGATTCTATGATTCCATGATCTGGGGTAAGATGGGGAAGGACATCTTTTTAGAAGCTCCCTTAGAATCATGGAATCATGGAATATCCCGAGTTGGAAGGGACCTGTAAGGATCATCGAGTCCAATTCTAGGATTCTGTGATTTGGGGTAAGACAAGGACATCTTGTTAGCAGCTCCCTTAGAATCATGGAATATCCCGAGTTGGAAGGGACCCGTAAGAATCATGAAGTCCAATTCTAGGATTCTATGATTCGGGGTAAGATGAGGACACTTTGTTATCAGCTGCCTTGGAATCATGGAATCATTGAATATCCTGAGTTGGAAGGGACCCATAAGAATCATGAAGTCCAATTCTAGGATTCTATGATTCGGGGTAAGATGAGGACACCTTGTTAGCAGCTCCCTTAGAATCATGGAATCATGGAATATCCCGAGTTGGAAACGACCCGTAAGGGTCATAAAGTCCAATTCTAGGATTCAGGGTAAGATGAGGACATCTTGTTAGCAGCTCACTTAGAATAATGGAATATCCTGGGTTGGAAGGGACCCATGAGGATCATCGACTCCAATTCTATGATTCTATAATTCTAGGATTTGGGGTAAGACGAGGGCATCTTGTTAGCAGCTCTTTTAGAATCATGGAATCATGGAATATCCCGAGCTGGAAGGGACCTGTAACGATCATTGAGTCCAATTCTAGGATTCTATGATTTGGGGTAAGATGAGGGCATCTTGTTAGCAGCTCCCCTCACTGGTGTATGAAGCCAGGAGGGTGTCCGTGGTGCTTTGGGGGTGCTGGGAGTGAGCCCCATGGCATGGTGATGCCCCATGGGGATGTCTCAGGTGCTTTGGGATGTAGCAAATCCATCAGGTTTGGGTCTCTGTGGGGTTCAGGTGTCTCCATCACCTTGGATGTTCTGTAGCTGGTACCCTGCTCGTGCTCCACACGAGGGAGGAAGCCCACCAGGTCCCCTCACTCACCCCCACCCCACCACCACAGAGCCCCGTTTTTCCATGCTCCCCTTCCCCTGCTCTTCTCCTCTTTCAGCCCATCCCAAATAACCATCCCATCCCTCCCAACCCTTGACCACCAACTCTAGCTTTCGTTTGGCTCCAAAGATGCGTGAAACAAGAGAGGGGAGGGGGCTGCACGCCTGGGCTGGGTGGGAAAGGAAAGGGCTGAGCTCTTTAGGGGCAGGGACAGCTGGGCAGGCTGCAAAATATTGGGGATCCCCCTGATTTGAGGCGCAAGAGCAACGGGGAGGAAGCAGCAGGCAGCAAGCCCAGGGTGGGCTCGGGGCAGCCCTGTCCCCAGCTGCGTTTTCAAGGCTGGAGCCCCTCGCCGAGGACTTTGGGGAGGCCAAAATATTAACAGGTTCAACAGGGGCGAGGGGAATTCACTCTGCTGCCAGCCCCCCCGAGCAGGGGTTGAGCGTTTTCCTGGAGCTTCTTGCAGATGGGAGCGAGTGCCGGGGCTGCTGCCAAGGCTTTTCCCTCCCTCTGGCCGCCGGCTGAGCCAGGAGGGGACAGATGTGGCTTCGTAGCAGCTGCAGCCACCCTGGCCCGAGCCTGCAGGTCTTAAATAACGGTGTCAGCAGCGAGGGAGGGTGCCCGGCCCCGCCGCCAGCCCCGGCCGCTTGCACAACGCGCTGGGTGGGATGGGGACGTGCTGCCGGCCGGCTCCATCTGGCCGGCACGAAAAGCCTCATCCAGAGGATTTTGGAGAGGTTTTTTCTCCTGAACGCTCACATCAGCCCAGCTGCAGTGCTCGGGAGGATGGAGCAGAGCAGGGGGCATCTGGAGAAGGGTTTTTGCCCCCCGCCACAAGCCCTGAGCCCAGTGGGGTGAGGACAGACTTGGCACAGGGGCCTCTCCTTGTCACCCCTCCGTGCTCCTCCATCCTCACCCTCGCTGTCCCTGGGTCCTGCAGAGCTTTTACTGGGTCCTGCAGAGCTTTTACTGGGTCCTCCAGAGCTTTTACTGGGTCCTGCAAAGCTTTTACTGGGTCCTACAGGGCTTGGCCTCCTTGGGCTCTTTTAGGGCACAGGGAGTCACTGGCTGGGCGCAGCACCACCTGCTCGTGCTCTCATCTCCTTCCTATTTCTTTTTTCTTGGTCCATCTACTCAGCTTTTCAAACTCCAGCAGGCCAGCGAGGGGATTTAGGGCCATGCAGTGACACCCCTGCCCAGCAGATCCCTCTTCCCACCCCAAATCCTCTCCTCGCTGTCCTCAGCTCTCCTGGGTGCCGGCGTGTTTTGCACCCTTTTTTTTTCCCCGTGAGGCTTTCTGGCTGACAGCTTTCTGCACGACCATAAGATTGTGGCTTTTGGGGTTTCTAAGCAAACAACACTCAACAATTTCCAATTATCGCCCTGGCTGGGGCAGGACAGCGACCGGATGACCCTTCCGGCCTCTCTCTGCCCAATTTTCTATCATCCCATGACTCATTGATTTTATTTATTTTATTTATTTTTTCATCCCGTCCAGTTTCTTCCAGCGGGCTCAGCTCCTAATTGCTTTCAGCTTGGTGGAGCTGGCCCCTAGCAGGCTCTGTCACCGATTTTGGGCCTTGCAAGAGCTTGCAGAGAGCTGGTGGCTCCTTCCTAGCCTCCTCTGTGCCTCAAATCCCCTCCTGTAGGCTCATCTCCGCCCTTCCAAAATGCATTATTTATTTATTTTTAAACTTTCCTGGAAGATATTTTCACTGGAGATGTCATGGGGTGGAAGGAAATTCCAGGAAATTTAGGCCTGCGCCCAGGTGGAGCTGCAAGGTGAAGTTTTCAGGCGTGTGGAACAGGGCGATGGGGTCGTTTTTGTCCTTCAGGGCTGCTGGCATCGTCCCCCGTTGTCATTTAGGGACTCCTGCAGCCAAATCCTCTTCGTTGCAGGGCCCCCGGGACCCAAAGGAGACCCAGGCCACGAGGGGATGGAGGGGGAGCCCGGCCTGCCCGGCCTGCCCGGCCTGCGAGGTAAGGATTGAAGCGTCCAGACCGGGGTGTACAGAGCCAGGGCCGCAACCCCCATGGGGTTTTTGGGGCCCCCAGCCCTTATGGAGCAGCCCCCATGGGGTGTTTGGGGCCTTATGGGGCAGCCCCCATGGGGTTTTTGGGGCCCCCAGCCCTTATGGGGCAGCCCCTAGCCCTTATGGGGCAGCTCCCATGGGGTTTTTGGGGCCCCCAGCCCTTATGGAGCAGCCCCCATGGGGTGTTTGGGGCCCACAGCCCTTATGGGGCAGCCCCCGTGGGGTTTTTGGGGCCCCCAGCCCTTATGGAGCAGCCCCCATGGGGTTTTTGGGGCCCCCAGCCCTTATGGGGCAGCCCCCATGGGGTGTTTGGGGCCTTATGGGGCAGCCCCCATGGGGTGTTTGGGGCCTTATGGGGCAGCCCCCGTGGGGTTTTTGGGGCCCCTAGCCCTTATGGGGCAGCTCCCATGGGTTTTTTGGGGCCCACAGCCCTTATGGGGCAGCCCCCATGGGGTGTTTGGGGCCCCCAGCCCTTATGGAGCAGCCCCCATGGGGAGTTTGGGGCCCACAGCCCTTATGGGGCAGCCCCCATGGGGTGTTTAGGGCCTTATGGGGCAGCCCCCATGGGGTGTTTGGGGCCCCCAGCCCTTACGGGGCAGCCCCCATGGGGTTTTTGGGGCCCCCAGCCCTTATGGGGTAGCACCCCTGGGCTCCCCCACCCATCAGGGCACTGCTGGGGGTCTGACGTTTCGGGTTCTCCGTAGGGGGCTTTTTTCCATCTCAAGAATGCCTTTTTTTTTAAATTATTATTATTTTTCCCCGTTCTTCACTCAAACCATTGTTTTTGAGAGAAATCCGATTTACAAACCAAGCTCGAGGCTGTTTCTCATTTCCAGCCAACCCTAGAAACACCGGGGTTGGCGCCCAGGACTCGGGGACGGCACCGGGGCTGCCAAGGACCCCCCCTGGGCGAGGGATTTCTGTCCCCAGAAGGATGGGGGTGGCAGGATCCGTCCCCAAAAATATTGCACCCCACTCCGATGATGGACCCACACCAAAATGGGGGGGCTCAGCACCCCATAAAACCCCATTTTTCATTGCCCCGTTGCCCCCACGGGGGTGGAAACCCGGCTGCTGTCCCAGAGCCCTCCCCAAAACTCTTTTTTTTTTTTCTTTTTATATTTTTTTTTTCTTTAAACAGCAAAACCAAAACAAAATCCCCGGAGGCTTCACCTGCCCGGAATTAGATATTTTGGAAATAAAATTCCAAAAAAATAAATAATAATAATAATAAAAAAAAAAGTTTGGCAAAGCCCAGCCCAGTTTGGGCACAGATCGGTGCCAAGGGTGGGGGGCTCTGAGGGGGGGGTCCCGGTGCTGCATCGTGACCCCTTTGCTTCTCCCCATCCTCCAGGGCTGCCCGGGGAGAGAGGACCACCGGGGCCGCGTGGCCTGAAAGGGGACCAAGGGGACCTCGGCCCTCCGGGGCCGCCTGGGATGCGAGGATTCAGAGGTAAGGGGCAGCCTTCAGGGCCCCCAGAGCCCCCCCAGTACCCCCCCAGTGCCACCCCTGCCATGGGCACGACCCCTGCCCCCAGCCCAGGCTGCCCCCAGCCTGGCCTTGGGCACCCCATTTGTGCCAGGCTTTTTTATTTTATTTTATTTTATTTTATTTTATTTTATTTTATTTTATTTTATTTTATTTTATATATTTTTATTTTATTTTTAATATTTTTATTTATTTATTTATTTATTTTTATTTTATTTTAATTTAATTTAATTTATTTTTTCTATTTTTTATTTTTTATTTATTTTATTTTATTTTTAATATTTTTATTTATTTTATTTTATTCTATCTTATTCTATTTTATTTTATTTTTTTTTCTATTTTATTTTATATTTTTATGGTCCCCTTCTGGCTCCCCGTGGTTTTCCATCACCCCACCACACCCTACGGGCTCAGGGAGACCTCTTAAAAGAATCTCCAGGCTGCAGCCTAAATCTAAATTGGGACGGGTAACAACTCCCAAAACAGCCTCTTTCCACCCCAAAACACCCACTGGGGGTGGGCGGGGGAGGCAGGAAGAGCCCTGCCCAGCACCACCCCGCTCCTGCTGCCCCTTTTTGGGTTCATCCCGTGCGCTGCTCCTTGTGCAAAAGCTTCCTTCGTGCAGGCTTTTTTTTTTTTTTTTTCCTGAAAGCCCCAAAACCCACGCAAATTTCAGGCAAAACCCGTGCAGATTTGGCTCTTCCGATCCGAGGAGCGAGCCCTGAGGGCAGCTTTGACTCTCCTGGCTGGAGGAATTTGGTGATGGCACCAACCCCACGCTCCCACCACCCTCTCCGGGACCCGTGTGCCTTACCCCAGGGCCAAAATCCAGAGGTCAGAGCGCTCAGATAAGGGAAGTTTCGCCCCAAAACCCCTTCTCCAATAAATCACGCAGCACGCTGGCGGCGAGTGCCGAATTTCTACGCTTTTTGGGATTCTCTGAAATTGATAGGAAACAGACCCGGAGCGAGGCAGCTCTCCAAGCCCAGGCTTCGAGCGCAAGCTGCTTTCCTGCACCACCAGGCTCACGCCCCTCGGAGGGGGCTCACACCCCTCCCCGAGCGCAGGAGAGCCGGCAGCCTGCCCTGGGGGACCCCAAAACCTCTCCCCAAAATCCCTGGCTCAGACCACAGCGCTTTTTTGGGGCGAAAAAAGCACCCCCAGCCATCCCGGGTTTGGCCTTTCCTCTCCCAGTTGCGTTCCTCTCCCGGTTGCTTTCCTCTCCTCGTTGCTTCCCCTTGTTACGTTTTTCTCCTCCTAGATGTCTTTTCCCCTAAAATTCCCCCAAAAAGGGATTATTTTCCTCGTTTCCATACAGCGGGGGGTGCTCTCCAGCTCAGCTGGGATTTCGTCCCAGCAGGGATGCTCCAAGCCCAGGCAGCAGCGGTGCCACCCGCCGGGCTGCCCCCCTGCCCACCAGGGAGCTGCTCTGCGAAAAAATAGGGAAAAATGGGGAAAAAATAGGGAAAAATGGGGAAAAAAATAGGGAAAAATGGGGAAAAAATAGGGAAAAAAAAGGAGAAAAAGCTGCCAGGAAGAGCCCAGAAACAGCCTGGGAGAAGCCAAGGCTGCGTGGGCAGCGTCAGCTCCGGGGATGGAGCAGGAGGCACGATGCTCATGGGGTTCGCTCCCTGCCGGCATCTTCCCGGCTCTTCCCTCCTCATCCTCAGCCAAAATCGCTCCCCAAAAGGTCCCGGTCCCGTTCGTACCAGCCCCAGGATGGCACAAATTTTGGGACAGGACACGGGGGTGGGGGGGCTCCAGGCTCAGGGCACCCCTTTACTCCCCTCCACCTCCAAACCTAAATCTCAGCACATCCTGGTGGTGACGGCGGTGCCAACGGGGTGCCGGCATCATTTTGGGTGAAAAAAACTGCTTTTTTTTTAACGGGGCCAGCAGCCCAAGGGCTGAGCTCTGCCTTTTTTTCATCACGTGCAGCCCAGCAGCAGCATCTCCAGCCCCTCTCCTTCCTCATCTGGTTCCCATCAGCTCCGGGCAGCTTTTCTCCATCTGACACAGCTGGGGCTGCCCGGGGGGGGGGGGAGCAATTTCGGCTTCCCAGAGCCTCCGAGTTAAAGGGCAAGAATTTCCTGTGTGCTTTTATTTCTTTTTTTTTATTATTATTATTTTATTATTTTATTTTTTTTAATTTATTTTTTATTTATTTCTTTTTTTTATTATTTTTTTTTAATTTTTTTTTTTCTGCTTTATCAGAAATCTCCGGGCGGCTGCGGGTGCGTCCTTGGTGGCTTTCTCTACGCGGAGCGGGGCCGGGGGGGGGGCTGCTTTGCCTGGGTGGGGGGCTCTGAGATGTGAGAAAGCCCCCCCCCAGAGCCACCCCCCCGGCACGAGCTTCATCCCCTCTCCTCTTCCTCTTCCCAGGTGACCGAGGACCCAAGGGAGAGAAGGGGGACCGAGGCGGAGAGCTGGGTAAGTGCTCCTGGGGGGGCATCTCCCTTTCCCCCCATCACCCCGTGGCGATGGGAGCCAAACCCAAGGGGGCTGCAAAGAATCAGCCCCTTTTTTCACTTTTTTATTATTTTTTTTTAAGTTTATTTCTCCCCTTTTGCTTCGCTGGGGAAGGGAAAGGAGGAGTTTGGGGGTGCTCGGAAGAAACGGGCGCAGCAACACGGAGGAAAAAAAGGAGAAATTAATTTTTGGGGTCGTTGGGGGTGATTCAGAGGGGAAGGGGCTGGGGGGCTGCGCTCGGAGGGACGGGGCTGTGGCTGAAGCCCCCCAGGGTCTGATCCTGCGCCCCTGCAGCACGAGGGGCAGCTTTTTTGGGGCATTTCCCCGTGGCCCCGATGCTCAGCGCATCCCCAGCTCCAGCTGGAGAGCCCCCAGGGTGCACGAAAAGAAAAAAAAAAGCCTTGGGGGGGTCTGGATCCATCCTGGAGCCTGGCCCCAGCAGGTCCTGGAAACCCCAAATCTCCCAGATCCCCAGCGAGCGTGCCCTCCTAGGGAACATTTTCCCCAATTTGGGGAAAATTCCTTTAATTGGTGTCCCCCCTAAGCCGCCTTCGCCCCCGATTCGGCACAAAGCGCAAAACGAGGCAGTTTTGGTAAAATCCCAGCACGTGGGGGCTGCACCCAAAATCTGAGCCTGCTTGGGGACCTGGGCGAGAGGGGTGGCAGAATTCCTAAAAGCAAGAAAAAAACACAAAATCTGGAGAATTGGTTGGGTTGGGGGGTTGGCACCCCAAAATCCCAAACCCTTCAGCTCTCCAAGCGCCGGAGACGTGCGCATTTAGGGACGCGGTTGCGTGGTCCCCTCCATGTGTCTCTGGGTGTCCCCTGATGTCCCCAAATGTCCCCAAATGTCCCCCCCGATGTCCCCAGGGGTTGAGGAGGGGCTGATCCGGCTGGTGAACGGTTCGGGCCCCCACGAGGGGCGGGTGGAGGTGTTCCACGAGCGGCGTTGGGGCACGGTGTGCGACGACGGCTGGGACAAGAAGGACGGCGACGTGGTGTGCCGCATGCTGGGCTTCCCAGGAGCCGACGAGGTGTACCGCATGGCCCGCTTCGGACAAGGTCGGGGACAATTTGGGGACAAATTGGGGACATGGGGGGGGACACCACAAATTGGGGGAAAAAAATAATAAAAAAATAAAAAAATAAAAAAATAAATGGGGGGGCTGCAGGGCTGCAGGGGGAGCTGAGTCCCGGTGCTGAGCACGCAGCCGCTCGCCGCGCCGCCGCCACCCCAGGGTTTGGGGTTTTTTGGAAGAAAGGTTTATTGGGGTGATTAGTTTTTTGGGGGCTGGACACAACTTGTGATTTTTTTTATTTTTTTTTCCTGTTTGGAATAACAAAAGGTTTTTATTTTTCATATTTTTTATTTTATTTTTCTATTTTTTTGTTTTATTTTTGTGAGACTTCTGATTTTTTTTTCCTTTTTGGAATACCAAAAGGGTTTTGTTTTTTATTGTTTTTTATTTGTTTTTATTTATTTATTTATTTTTTTTTTAATTTTTATTTTTCGTATTTTTTATTTTATTCTTCTATTTTTTATTTTATTTTTATGAGACTTCTGATTTTTTTTTTCCTTTTTGGAATACCAAAAGGGCTTTATTTTTTTTTATTTTTATTTCATTTTTATTTATTTTTATTTATTTTATTTTTATTTTATTTTTATTTTTCGTATTTTTTATTTTATTTTTATATTTTTTATTTTATTTTTATGAGACTTCTGATTTTTTTTTCCTTTTTGGAATAACAAAAGGGTTTTGGTTTTTATATTTTAAATTTTATTTATTTATTTATTTATTATTTATTTATTTATTATTTTTATTTTATTTTATTTTATTTTTATTTTATTATTATTTTATTATTATTATTGTTATTTTAAAGCTTTTAAAAAAACCTCATGGCAACGCCTGGCACCCACCCTGGTGGCCTTTGCCCCCCCCCCAGCTCCCAAGCCCGGGGGGTGGGGGGGCCCTGTAACCCCTTCCCCACCCACTAGGACCATGGTGCCCACCCTATTGGGGTCCCTTGGGGGGGGACACCCCAAGCTCCAGGACCCGGTGGCCCTGGCAGCACCTTTAGGGGACCCCAAAAGTGCTGCGCCACCTCATTTGGATACCCTGGGGGGGGGCACAGGGTGGTGCCCCCCCCTCTGCCACACACCCGCAGCCCCCTAAATCTTTGGGACAACAGCGTGCGTCTTTTGGGATTTTTCCCCAAAAACAAGGATTGTGCCTCCTGGGTGGCTGGGGAACCCCAAAAATATAGGGTTACGCCCCTGGGTGAGCATCCCAATGTCTGGGACCCCCCCTGGATGAGGAGGGGGGCTCATCCTGACCCCTTTTTTTTTTATAGGGACGGGCAGGATCTGGATGGACGACGTGTCCTGTAGGGGCACCGAGGACAGCCTGCTGCGCTGCGGCTTCTCCAGCTGGGGCAAAACCAACTGCGGCCACGCCGAGGACGCCGGCGTCAAGTGCCTGGCGCCGTGAGGGGGGGGGGGGGCACCCCAAAATGGGGGCACCCCAAATGGGGGCACCCCAAAAGGGGATGACCCGAGAGGGGGCGCCCTGAGAGAGGACATCCCAAATGGAGCACCCCAAAAGGGGACACCTCAATTGGGGACACACCAAAAGGGGACACCCCAAATGGAGCACCCCAGTTGGGGACACCCTGAGAGGGAACACCCTGATTGGGGACACCCCAAGAAGGGACACCCCAGTTGGGGCACCCCAATTGGGGACACCCTGACTGGGGACACACCGAAAGGGGACACCCCAATTGGGGCACCCCAAATGGGGACACCCTGATTGGGGACACCCCAAGTGGAGCACCCCAATTGGGGACACCCCAAAAGGGGACGCCCCAAATGGGGATGCCCCGAGAGGGGGCACCCTGAGAGAGGACATCCCAAATGGAGCACCCCAAAAGGAGACACCTCAATTGGGGATACCCCAAAAGGGGGCACCCCAAATGGGGACACCCTGAGAAAGGACACCCCAATTGGGGGCACCCTAATTGGGGACACCCTAAAAGTGGACACCCTGATTGGGGATACCCTGATTGGGGACACCATGATTGGGGACACTCTAACAGGGGGCACCCTGAGAGGGGACACCCCAAAAGGGGACACACTGAAAGGGGACACCCCAAATGGGGCACCCCAATTGGGAACACCCTGTCATTGGGCACCCTAAAAGTGGACACCCTGATTGGGGATACCCCAATTGGGGCACCCCAAAAGAGGACACCCCAAATGGGGCACCCCAAATGGGGACACCCTGATTGGGGACACCCCAAAAGGGGACACCCCAAGAAGGGGCACCCCAATTGGAGACACTCTAACAGGGGACACCCCGATTGGGGCACCCTGAGAAGGGACACCCAGAGAAAGGACACCCCAAATGGGGCATCCCAAGTGGGGCACCCCAAAAGGGGACACCCCAAAAGTGGACACCCTGATTGGGGACACCCCAATTGGGGCACCCTGAGAGGGGACACCCTGTCAGTGGACACCCCAATTGAAGACACCCCAAGGGAGGACACCCTGATTGGGGACACCCCAAGAGGGGACACCCCAAAAGGGGACACCCTGAAAGGAGACACCATAAGAGGGGGCACCCCAATTAGGGACATCCCAAATGGGGACACCCCAAGACGAGACAACCTGATTGGGGACACCCCAAATGGGGATACCCTGATTGGGGACACCCTGTCAGTGGGCACCCCAATTGGGGACACCCCAAAAATGGACACCCTGATTGGGGACACCCCAAATGGGAACACCCCAAATGGGGACACCCCACCTGGGGACACTCTTGGGGTCACCGAGAGCCCCCGCCCGGCCTGGCCCCCGCTTCCCGAAATGTTTTATCCCAAATAAAGCTTTTTTATTACCCCCCAGCGGCCCCAAAACCTGGTTTCGAAGCTTTTGGGGTGCGGGGGGGGAGCCCCCCCCGTGGCTCCTCGCCCCTGCCTCGGGGTATTTGGGGGGGGGGGTCCCAATGGGATGGGAGGGCTGGTTGTGGGGTTTGGGGGGGCTGCAGCAGGGCGGGGCACCCCACAGCCGGACCCCGACACCTCCAGGGGCTGGGGGGCTCAGAGACCCCCCCCCAGGGATTTGGGGACCCCACAGAGACCCCTCCCCAAGGACTTGGAGACCCCATAGAGACCCCCATAGGGACTTGGGGACCCCCTGGAGACCCCCCCCAGGGATTTGGGGACCCCATGGAGACCCCCCCCAGGGGCTTGGGGACCCCATAGAGACCCCCCCAGGGATTTGGGGACCCCATAGAGACCCCCCCCTAGGGCTTAGAGACCCCCTGGAGACCCCCCCAGGGCCTTGAGGACCCCACACAGCCCCCCCCCAGGGCATTGGGGCCCCTGGTGCACCCCAGAGCCCCCCCCCACAGCTCTTGGGGACCCCCCAGAGCCCGCCCCAGGGACCCCCAGGGCCCCCCCCAGGCCCCGCCCACCCCCGCTCCGCCTCCCGCAGCTTTTTGGCCGCCCGCGGCCGCCGTAGGGGGCGGGGCTCCCGCGCGCGCAGCATTCAAACGGCAACGGCAGCGCCTGGGGGGGGGCTACTACGAGGAGTAGAGGTAGGAGTAGGAGGAGGGGGGGATAGGAGGAGGAGGGGGGTGAGTAGTAGCAGCGGGGGGAGGAGGAGGAGGAGAGGGAGGGGTAGTAGGGGCCCGAGGAGTTGTAGTAAGGGGGCTGGGGAGGAGGAGGAGGAGTAGGGGACTGAGTAGTAGTAGTAGTAAGGGGGCTGGGGAGGAGTAACTGGGCGTGTAGTAGTAGGGGATCGAGGAGTAGTGGGGGGCTACGGAGTAGTAATAGGAGGAGGGGGCCCGAGGAGTTGTAGTAAGGGGGTGTGGAGTAGTAGGGGGACTGAGTAGTAGCAGTAGGGGGGTGTGGAGTAGTAACAGGCCCAAGGAGTAGTAATAGGGGGCTGTGGAGTTGTAGTAGTAGGGGTCTGAGTAGTAGTGGGTGGCTGTGGAGTAGTAGCAGGGTGTGTAGTAGTAGGGGGGATGTGGAGTAGTAGTAGGGGGGATGTGGAGTAGTAGTGGGGTGTGGAGTAGTAGGGGGCCCGAGGACTTGTAGTAAGGGGGTGTGGAGTAGTAGGGGGGCTGAGTAGTAGCAGTAGGGGGGTGTGGAGTAGTAGCAAGCCCAAGGAGTAGTAGTGGGGGGGCTGCAGAGTAGTAGCAGGGTGTGTAGTAGTGAGGGACTGCGGAGTAGTAGTAGTGGGGGGCTCTGCAGTAGTAGCAGGGCGTGTAGTAATAGGGGGCCCAAGTAGTAGTAGTAGGCGGGGTGTGGAGTAGTATAGGGGGGCTACAAAGTAGTAAGGGGGTGTGTAGTAGTAGGGGGCTGTGGAGTAGGAGGAGGAGGCTTGCAGAGTAGTAGTAGTAGTAGGGAGCCCCCAGAGTAGTAGGGGGCCTGCAGAATAGTAGTAGTTAGGGACCTGAGGAGTAGTAAGGGGCAAAGTGGTAGTAGCGGTCCAAGTGGTAGTAGAGGGCCCTTGGAGTAGCAGCAGTGCTGTTTAGGGGCTGAGCCCAGCCCCCGGGGGGGGGGAGCTCCTCGGTGCTCTCCCCGGGGGGCTGCTGGTGGCCGTGTAGTAAACCCTCTACTCCCCGTTGTAGGGCTCAGCTTGCAGCCATGGAAGCCCTCAAGTCCCAAAACGTGGAGCAGAAGGAGAAGCCTGGTGAGTTACACCCAGGTGTAAGCACTGAGGATGCTCAGGCTGGTTGGTGAGTTACACCCAGGTGTAAGCACTGAGGATGCTCGGGCTGGTTGGTGAGTTACACCCAGGTGTAAGCACTGAGGATGCCCAGGCTGGTTGATGAGTTACACCCAGGTGTAAGCACTGAGTAGAGGTGCTGCCATCTGCTGTCCCCTCCTCAGTGCCTGCTCACCTGCGGGCTTGTTTATTTTTGTTGTGGGTGATTTTTTGGGTGATTTTTCTTTTTTTTATATGTGTGTTTTGTCTTTTTTTTTGTCTCTTTTTTTGTCTTTTTTTTGTCTGTCTTTTTTTTGTCTTTTTTTTGTCTTTTTTTTTGTCTTTTTTTGGCTTTTTTATCTTTTTTTTTTGGCTTTTTTTGGCTTTTTTTTTGTCTTTTTTATCTTTTTTTTTGGCTTTTTTTGTCTTTTTTTTGTCTTTTTTGTTTGTTTTTTTTTGTGATTTTTTGGGTGATTTTTTCTGTTTTTGGTTATTTTGTGATTTTTGTTTTTTGTGATTTTTTGTTTGTTCTGTGTTTTTTTTTTATTTTTTTGTGTGATTTTTTTATTATTTTGTGATTTTTCTTTTTTTTATATGTGTGTGTGTTTTCTTTGTCTTTTTTGTTTTTTTTTGTGATTTTTTGTGTTTTTTCTTGTTTTTTTTTTTTTTTTTTTTTTTCTGGGTTTTTTTTGTTTTTGGTTGTTTTTTTTGTGATTTTTTGTGATTTTTTTGTGTGATTTTTTTTGTGATTTTTTTGTGTTTTTTTGTGATTTTTTTTGTTCTTTTTGTGTGTGTGATTTTTGTTTGGTTTTTTTTTTGTGACTTTGTGATTTTTGTGTTTTGTTTTTGTGTGTGATTTTTTTTGTGGTTTTTTTTTGTGATCTTTTTTTTGCAATTTTTTTTGGGGTGATTTTTTTGGGGTGATTTTTTTGGGGTGATTTTTTTGGGGTGATTTTTTTTTTGGTGATTTTTTTTTTGGTGATTTTTTTTTCTGAGTGATTTTTTTGGGTGATTTTTCTGTTTTTTTTACCTTTTCCCAGAGCCGTGCGCAGCGTCCGTCACCATCCCGGCCTCCCCCTTCATGCAGAAGCTCGGCTACGGCACCGGGGTCAACGTCTACCTGATGAAGAGGTACGGGGCCAGGAGGGGGACCCCAAACCCCAAACCCTCCGCACTCCCAGACCCCCTTTTACCCAAATCCCATAAATCTAAATCGTGACCCAAACTCCCATTTCTGACCCAAAATCACATTTTTTTCCCCATTTAGGTCCCCGCGGGGTTTATCCCGCTCCCCTTGGGCCGTGAAGAAAATCAACCCCAAATGCAGCCGGACGCAGCAGAGCCTCTACCAGCAGCGGCTGAACGACGAGGCCAAAATCCTAAAGGGCCTCCAGCACCCGAACATCGTGGGTGAGCCCCCCCCCTATTAAATTCGGAGCGCTAAATAACCCCTGATTTGGGGAAATTTGGGGAAATTTCGGTAAATTTGGGGTTTTGCTTCTTTTTGGGTGCCGCGGGGAGGAGCAGCAGCGAGGCGATGCCCTCGAGGCGTGGAATTAGGGATGTGGGGTCAGGAAGGGTGTGGGATCGGGTTGTGTCCCCCCAAAATTTTCCCAAATAGGCTCCGGGGAGGTGTTTCAGGGCCAGGAGTGTTTGGAGGAGCCGCTCCAGGCTCTTATCTCCCCTCTTATCTCTCCTCTTATCTCCCCGCTCCGTTTGGCATTCGTTCCTCTGTGCCGCCCCAAAACGCCGCCTGGCTTCTGGCAGGAATTTGCAAACACACAAAATCTTGACCTTTCCAGCTTTAAAAAAAAAAACACTTTTCCTTTTTTCCTTTTTTTTCCCCTTTTTCCCTTTCTTTTTTATTTCCCTTTTTCCCTTTTTCCCTTTCTTTTTTATTTCCCTTTTTCCCTTTCTTTTTTATTTCCCTTTTTCCCTTTTCCTTTTCTTTTTATTTTTTTTCCTTTTTCCTTTTTCCTTTTCCCTTTCTTTTTTATTTTCATTTTTCCTTTTCTTTTTTATTTTTTTTTCCTTTTTTCCTTTTTCCTTTTTCCTTTTTTCCTTTTTTCCTTTTTTCCTTTTCCCTTTTTCCCTTTTTCCCTTTTTCCCTTTTTCCCTTTTTCCCTTTTTCCTTTTCCTTTTTTCCTTTTTTCCTTTTTTCCTTTTTTCCTTTTTTCCTTTTTTCCTTTTTTCCTTTTTTCCTTTTTTCCTTTTTTCCTTTTTTCCTTTTTTCCTTTTTTCCTTTTTTCCTTTTTTCCTTTTTTCCTTTTTTCCTTTTTTCCTTTTTTCCTTTTTTCCTTTTTTTTTCCTTAAAAAAAACATTGAAATATTCCCAGGTTGAGATTTCTGCAAACGCCACCGTGCCCCTGCGTTCCCAAGCATCCCCTATTCCCTCCCTGACACCAGCTGCAGGTGTCACCCCCCCAAATA
Source organism: Anas platyrhynchos (assembly GCF_047663525.1). Lineage (NCBI taxonomy): Eukaryota > Metazoa > Chordata > Aves > Anseriformes > Anatidae > Anas > Anas platyrhynchos. The sequence continues at coordinate 119,561,219 of NC_092589.1, read as the reverse complement.
AAAAAAAAAAAAAAAGAAAACAACAAATTCCCCTTTTTTCCTGATTCTCTGTCCCTTGATGATCAGGGAACCCCCCCCCGTACCCTTTTGGGGGGCGCAAAGCAGAGCTGGGGGCTTTTTAGGGGCGCTCCCCTTGCTCCGTGCCCAAAATCTGGGGCTCATCCCCCCACCTGGCGGGGTCACCTCTCCAGGAACCACCCCCCAAAACCACCGGGACCCCTTGGGGTGAATCCGTGCCAGCCCCCAGCCCCTAAAAACACCGGTGCCAGCTCCTTTTGCCTAAAAAGTGATTTTTTTATTATTTTTTTAAGGTTACCGCGCCTTCACCGAGGCCAACGACGGCAGCATGTGCCTGGCCATGGAGTACGGGGGCGAAAAATCCCTCAGCGACCTGATCGAGGAGAGGAACGCCGCCCGCCTCGGCCCCTTCCCCGCCGCCACCATCGGCAAGGTGGCCCTGAGCATGGCCAGGGGGCTGAAGGTGGGTTATGGGGTCGGGGAAACCAAAACCCCAAATTGTGGGGGGGGTGAGAGGGTGCTGCGAGGGGTCCTACAAGGTTGGGGGATGCTCGGTGCCGTTTTTGCGCCTCTCCCGGGCTGAAAAAGGTGATTTTGAGGGCTGGGAGTTGGGGGAAAAAGTGATTTTTTTTTAGGGTTTTGAGCATCGGGGGTGGGTCTGAACCACGGCACGGTTCCGAGAGCTGCTCCTAAAGCTCCGCGGGGATTTTTGGGGTGCTGGGAGGAAATTTGGGGCAGGGAATTTGGTGCTGCTGCAGGCGCAGCTCTGAGCTCCTGGAATAAGCCGGTGGCTGCTTCCAAGGGTTTATTCCCAAAACAATTCTCCCAGTTTTGCTCTAAAAAACCCCAAAACCAGAGTGAAGCAGCCCCCCCGCGCTAAAAAACCCCAAAATCAGAGTGAAGCACCCCCCCCGCGCTAAAAAAAAAACAAAATCAGAGCGGAGCAGCCCCCCCGCGCCCTGCAGGCGGGCGTTAACCCATCCCCGAAATTTTAACGTGAAAAACGACGGATTTGGTGCTTGGTTCTCTAACCCCGCTGGCTCCTCGGTGGTTACGGGTCCCCGCGGGGGGGCTTTAATTGCTTTTCTCCGTGTCCCCCCCTCCCCAGTATCTTCACAACGACAAGAAGCTGCTCCACGGGGACATCAAATCCTCCAACGTGGTGGTGAAAGGCGACTTCGAGGCCGTCAAGATCTGCGACGTGGGGGTCTCCCTGCCCCTGGATGAGAACATGACGGGTAGGGGGGGATTTTGGGGGCACCCAAATGCTCGGGGACTCCCCGATCCCTGGAGAAGGGGGTGCGGGAGCTCTCCAGGAGGTCCGGATCTGTTCCCTTTTGTTTTTTGGGAGCCGTCCCCTTTTGTTTTTTGGGAGCCGTCCCCTTTTGTTTTTTGGGAGCCGTCCCCTTTGGGGTTTTGGGAGCTGCGCCCTTTGGTTTTTGGGAGCAGCTCCCTTTGGGTTTTTTGGGAGCCGTTCCCCTTTGGGTTTTTTGGGAGCCGTTCCCTTTGGGTTTTTGGGAGACGTTCCCTTTGTTTTTTAGGAGCCGTTCCCCTTTGGGTTTTTGGGAGCCGTCCCCTTTGGGTTTTTGGGAGCCGTCCCCTTTGGGTTTTTGGGAGCCGTTCCCTTTTGTTTTTTGGGAGCCGTTCCCTTTGGGTTTTGGGGAGCCGTCCCCTTTTGGGCTTTCGGGAGCCGTTCCCCTTTGGGTTTTTGGGAGCCGTCCCCTTTGGTTTTTGGGGGCTCCTCCCTTTGTTTTTTGGGAGCCGTTCCCCTTTTGTTTTTTGGGAGACGTCCCCTTTTGTTTTTTGGGAGCCGTCCCCTTTTGTTTTTGGGAGCCGTTCCCTTTGGGTTTTGGGAGCCGTTCCCTTTGGGTTTTGGGAGCCGTTCCCTTTGGGTTTTGGGAGCCGTTCCCTTTGGGTTTTGGGAGCCGTTCCCTTTTGCAAGGAGCGAATTTGATCGGAATTTGATCAGAATTAGAAGCAAACAAAGCAGAACCACGGGGGTGGAGGCGGAGGGACCCCGGTGGCTTTGTCCTTACCCCCCAAATGTGTCGGGTTCCTTGCAGTGAGCGACCCCCAGGGCTCCTACATCGGCACCGAGCCCTGGAAACCCAAAGAGGCTCTGCAGGACGAGGGAGTGATCACCGACAAAGCCGACATCTTCGCCTTCGGGCTGACCCTCTGGGAGATGATGACCTTGGCCGTGCCTCACCTCAACCTGGGAGGCGGCACCGACGACGAAGGTTGGTGGCTGTTGCATTTTCTGGGGGGAAAAAAAGCCTTTTTGGAAGTTTCTCCCTGAATAGGATTGGGTTTTTCGGGTCCATCTCAGCACCACCAAGGTGCTGGGTCTGCCCTGGATGCCGTATAAAAACCTCACAAATGTTTTTGTCTGCGCCACCCCAAAAATCCCACAAAACCATAGACAGCCTGAATCCATCTGAGCTGTTCTTGGGTGATTTTTGAGGTGGAAAAAAGGAAAACGAGCGCCCTGCCTGCCCCTGTTTGGCTTTGTAACTCTAAATGAGAAGCTGATAAGTGACAGTAATTAATCACCGCAAACCAGAGCTTTGTGAGAGCTTCGGCACAGATGGAGAGCTCCTTGAAACTCAGCTGCTCCTCAAATTCCCATCAGCCTGGCTCCCTGCTCTGGGGGTGGGTTTAAAAAACGTCCCCGAGCCTCAGGGCTGTGCCTCCAGGAGTGTAGGAGCGATGCCCCGCCGTGGCTGTGCTGTTAAAAAGATGCAGAAAAGGGGCCAGGAAGCCACGCAGTGACCTCCTGCTGGAATTTGGGGGCAGGGATTTGAGCGAGGCAGCCGAGCCTGCTGCGACAGAGAAGCCAAAACCAGCTCCTGTTTTTTTGCCCTGCTGGGAGAAACAAGACGGGCACAGCTTTAACATCAAAAACCCTTAAAGAACGAGGAGAAAATCGGGCTCTGAGGGCTGCCGGAGCCCAGGGTGTCCCCCTCTTTTTCCAGACGAGTCCTTTGACGAAGACGATTTCGACGAGGAGGCGTACTACGCGGCGCTGGGGACGCGGCCGGCCCTGAACATGGAGGAGCTGGACCCTTCCTACCAGCGCATGATCGAGCTCTTCTCCATCTGCACCAGCGAGGAGCCGCAGAAACGCCCCTCGGCCGCTCACATCGTGGCAGCTCTGGAAGCCAGCCTGCCCCCGGAGTGACAACCCCGGCTCCTGAGCCAGCGAGGCCGTTCCCGAAGCTGTGTTACCCTCCTAGGTTGTAAAATCTGCTCCTTGCAGAGCCTAAATCTGTTCAGAAATAGCCCTTTTTAGCCATTTTTAGGTTTAAGGATGTGCCCTCGATGCGCTCCGTGCAATGCCCCCCCAGGTCTTCCTGAAGTGCCCCTGAGCTGTTTAAAACCCTCCCCTGGTTGTGTTTAACTTATCCCCGTCTCTGGTTGATGTTCGTGGCAGACGTTGAAAAGAATTTGTTCTCTAATTTGTGTAATTAGTGCTTTTTTTAAAAAAAAAATCCGAAGGGAAAGGGGTGCGGGTGGGCAGCACCCCCAGGGAGCAGCTCAGCACCAGGGGCTGCAGGCTCCTGGATTTGGGGTTAGGAAAGGGCTAAAAGAGCTGCTCCCAGTCAGAAAAGACCTGCTAGGACCTGGATTTGGGGTTAGGAAAGGGCTAAAAGAGCTGCTCCCGGTCCCGTAGGCAGCCTCTGGCTGCTGTTTTAGCCACCTCCTTTAACGAGAAGAGCTTTTTGGTTTCCCTTTCTCCTCCGTGCACAGAAAGGAGCCCAAGCAGCAGCGTTTCACACAATTTATTGAGCAGGCAGGGGTAGGTAGCTCCCCCTAAACCACGCTGGGAAGGTTCCAGACCTTACACAGCAGAGGCTGAGAGAGATCCTGCCCCGAGCCAACTATTTACACCCAGCCCAGCCCTTCACATTCATCTCCTGCACGCTCAGGATTGATTTCCAAGCACAGTGCACACCGAGCTCCGCTCCCGAGCTGCTCACACACGCGCGGGTGCAGAGCTGGGGGTTGAACACCTCGGGGAGGAAGCAGCCCTCTTTATATTAAAACTCTGAAAGGGAATTAAGTTACTTGCGATAAATTTTTAACTTTCAGAAGAATTATCTGCCAGCCGAGCGAGCTTCTGCTCGGTTTCACAGCAAGGTCCCAACCCCAACGCAGCTCTGTACGAACAGCGAAGCCTTCGAAGAGGTGGAAGGCAGCAGGAAAGCAGCGTTCAGCCAGGTTCCAGCACCAAGACATTACTTTTAAAAACCAAGGAATTAGCTCAGCTGGCTTCCCCCCCCCTCGATGTGTGATTTCCAGGCGGCTCAGTTGCTGTGCACGAAGTTGTAGACGAGGAAGCTGGGCGTCCCGCAGTACCTGGTGGCAAACAGCTTCCCGTCGGGCGTGGGGTCGGAGAAGGCGATTTCCTCCGTGCTCAGGTAGCTGCCGTACATGAAGGTGCTCCTGGAAGGAAGGAGAGAGCCGTCAGCCCCCGCTGCTCCTTGATTTAACCCCGATAATTACCCTTAAGAAGCTGTCGCTCCTTAAGCCTGGCTCTCACACCAGAGAGGAAGGCTTTGAGGACGCCGTTTGCCCTCCTGGATTCCAGCTGCAGGAACCAGGAGGCGTTTTAAGGTTAGTCCAAAAAAAAAAAAAGGAATTTTAAGCACAGACAGAAAGCATCACCGTGCCTGAGGACGTACACTGGCGGCTCTGGAGGCAGGAGAAACAGCCCTGGCTGATCAATTTTCTGAATATTGAGCTCCAGATATAACAGGATCTGGTTATATATTTATAAATCTACGTGTATGTTACATTTTAGATGCATATTTAGATATAAAGTGAGCAGATATTACCAGATAAACATTACTACAAGCTCGTGAGATAAATATTATCTAAATATTATCTAAATATTATGGTGAGATAAAAATTATCTAGATAAATATTACGACAGGCTCAAGGACAGCCACCAAGCACAACCTCGAGGCAGGGTTCGAACGGATGGGGGACGCCCTCCTGGTGCTTGAGCAGAGCCAAACACCCTTGAAAAGCTCCAAATTTCCTGCTCGGAGAAACTTGAAGTGTTTGCTCCATCAGTAAAAACCTCTTCCAGCACGCTTTCTCTTGGAAAACGCAGCCCGTGGAGCTGTGTGTTCCGCCGTTAGCTTGGCCAACACTCGTGCCAGGCTTCAAATTCACCTTATTTACACCACCAATATTTAGCTACACGAATAAACCCGATAACCCCAGGTTTCAACCCACCTGATAACCCCGTATCAGGACGAGGGGATCTCAGAGGTGCTCGGTAATAGGAGAAACTTCAGCACGTTGCCTCCGAGCGCTGCGTGCCACGATCCCCATTCCCTCCCCGAAAATATCCCCCCCCCTACCCGCTGGGATCCTCCAAATACCTGACCACGTCCAGCATGCGGCGCGCGACGCCCTTCCTGCGGGCCAGCCCCAGCACCCAAATCCTGCTGACGCCGCAGACGGCGGGCTCGGGGCGCGTGGAGCAGCGCCAAGCACGGTGCTGCTGCAGCGGGTCCTGCCCCGGGCTCTGCGAGGCCACCGGCTCGGCCAGCACCCGAAACGCCTGCAGGGGATAAGGAGAAGAGTGGAGATGCTGCTTCCAGCCCCTGGGACCCCACAAGGGGGTTTCACAGGGCAAAAAACCCAAAGCGGGGTCAGGTGGAAGCTTGCTCTGTGCAAATATCTCTCATGGATACCAGCACGAGGTTTTCCTTCGTTTTATTTTTCCCTCTCCTGTGCAAGAAGAGGATTTCCAGTGTATTGAGCCCGCAGTTTTTCCCCCTTCCCAATTAATTCCTAAATCACACCTGTTTGATTGACTCAGCCACGAGGCACCCCACAATCATCTTCTCGTTGGACACGAACAGGTACGTCTTGGTCTTGGCTGGGCAGCTCAGCGCCACTTGCTTAAATCCCAGCTCGTTATCCACGATTTCTCGCACGTCTTCAGCCTGAGGAGAAGCGAGAGAAGCGTCAGGTCACACAGTTCCTCAGCTCAGCACAAAAACCCCTCCAAAAAGGGCTCACTTCCCTCCAAAAATCCCGTGCTCGCTCAAGGTCAGGCTCCACGAAGCAGCCACAAAATGTTTTGCAACTTTTTTTTTTTTTTTTGAAATTTTGAAATCCCGTGATGCCAGCACTCACTGCAGCCAGCCTGGCAGCTCTGTTGTTTTTCAGACAGCCCCAAGCGGGCTTTTTGGGTGCTGTTTTTAAATAAAAACACTTCCCCATTTACCAAGAGCCCCCTGGCAGCAGCCGTTCCCTCTGCCTGCACCAAGAGGGGGCTCTCGCTCGCATCTCCCCCTTGCAGAGCGCTCAAGGACTGAAGAGCCCAGCTTGTGCTGGTTATTTAGGGACAAAACATTGGGGCAGGGGTGGGATGTGCATCCTCAGCACCCCAAATCACTCACGCCAGAGCTGCTGTGACCCCGCCGAGCCCCATGAATTTCCAGGGGATGTCTGCTCGTGCGCCGGGGAGCGCAGCCAGAACTCCCCCGCAGCACAAGCCCCAAAACAAAAAGCCCTCGCACCTTCTTGACGGCGTATTTCGGGTCAGCTGGAAGGATCAGGACGATTTTCCCATCCCAGAACTCCGCCACAACCCGCTCTTTCTTCCAGCCCTGTGGCAGAGAGAGGGGAAAAAAAGAAAAAAACAAACAAAATAAAACACGGAGTTAGCGGTTTGGCGAGAGGGGAAGTGATTCAGCCGTAAGCTGAGCCACCTCAGCGTGCAGGAACAAAGCCAGCTCGCAGCCAGCCGACCTTTTTGCTGGAGCTGCACGGAGCTCTCACGCTCAGCTCGCTCTCGGGTGACAAAATATGACAAAATATGACAAAATACGACAAAATATTTGCCTGCGGCTGCCTCGCTGCCCCACCCCGGCCCTTACCACGTAGCGCAGCGCCTCCAGGAACCTCTCGTGGTGCTGGATGTGCTGGGCTTCGTCCTCGGGGTTGCCAGCCGTGTAGATCATCCCGCACGACTTGCAGCCCACGGCCCCAAAATGCTTCTGCCCGGCGTCCTGGGGGAAAAAAGGGAGGTGGATAAAGCGTGGGTCCCGCGGGCTCGGGTTCAAAACCACGCTCGGGCGAAGGAACGAGGGGAGGAAGGGGGTTGCGGCAACAAAAATCAAGGCTGGAGTGTTTGGTTTGGTGGGAATGCAGGGAGAGGAGCGCAGCTTTTTGCTTGTTTGCAGAACTTTCAGGGCTACAGAGCGTAAAATCACTCGCAGGGTACAAGGAACGCGGTATTTGGAACGAGCCCCGGAGCAGATGGAGGGGCGAAACTCTGCGCCAACGACGTAAAACAACACCGCGAAAACAAAGGCAAACCATGCAGAATTTTCTGCCAGTTCTCTTAAAAAAAAAAAAGAAAACAAAGCAGCAACATTTTCACAGCTCTGAGTGCAGGGAGGGGGAGAAAAGGAACCGGGCGGCAGTGCAGCAGCAGGTTGTTCAGCACTGACGTGCACCAAAGCCTCGATTTTTAAGGATTTGGTTTATTTCCCTGCATGCGAGCTCCTGCAGCAGCTCTTTTCCCTTCTCCGTGTCCCCTTTTGGGTGTCCCCATCCATCCCCTGTGTCCTGAGGGTGTCCCCTCTGTCGGTCCCAATTCTGCCACCGTCCTCTGCCGTGGGCTGGATCCACTCGGGCAGGGTGAAAAATAGGCAGGGACCCACCTGGGGCAAGAGGGTTCCTGCTTCTGCCTGCCTCCTGGAGGAGTTTTTGTTAAATATTTCTGGCTGCAGCGCTCAGTTCTTCACCCAAATCACGCTAAGTGTCAGCCCCTGGGGGCGGGTAGGGGGGAACGCGTAGGGGTAGGGTGTAAAGGAAAAGGAAAATGGGGAAAAAGTGGGGAAAAATAGCACTGCGATAATATATCAGTGTTATTTATCACCAGCTCTTCCAAATCTGATGGATTTTTCCTTATTAAACGCTTTCACTTTTGCAGAACAGTGCCAGGGAAAGCCCCCCCTCAGCACCACCACCACAAAACCGTGCCCTTACGATGATCATCTGGTCCCAGGAGCTCGATTCCTTCGCCCTCTTGCTCTTCTGCAGGCCGTGAGCTGCTTTGGCAGGGGGGCTGGATCCGAAGGGAGAGCTCAGATCGTCCAGAGCAGGCTGCGTCCTGAAAATCAACCCAGAGAGGTGTCAGCCCTGCAGCTTTCGGCAGCATTTTGGGAAAAACCTTTGAGGGGAGCGGGCTGGAGCGAGGCTGAGACGCGTTTTTCCCCGGGCTGGTGACCCAGACACGGAGGATTTACAGGAATTCACCAGTTCGTGATGTGGGTTTGAGCTACAGGGAACGAGCACTGGTTAAAATTGTCAAGAATTTTGTTTTTTCTAACCTTACCTTTCGGCTTCTGCGTGGATCGAGGCATTTCTCGAGCAATTTTAAACAGGAAAATCTGTCAGCGCTCCCCCTGACCCACGGGAGGAATTCGGAAAGCAAATATTGCAATCGGAGCTCGCTTCCAACACCTCTCCGTGGCACAGCCCTGCGGTAGCAGCGAGCTTTGGAAGGTTTCTTTTGGCTCGTTTAGAAGGAATTTTGAAGGTTTTTGTTGTTGGTTTTTGTATGGTCACAACAAAGCAGGCTCAGGGTGTTTCCCTTACGAACAAAACCTATCAAGAAGTTGATTCGATAGGGGAGAGGGATTTTTCTAATGATTTTAACTATTTTTTTATCTATCTAATTATTTTTATTTATTAACGATAGTTAAAAGAAAACCTTTATTTCCTTTATAGTTCCAAAAGTGAAGCCTATCAGCTCAAAACCACAGCAAAATCACAAGTTAAATGTACCACGGCGAGCAAACAAACGTGTATTTCCTTATTCTCAGGCTAGCAGCCACCGAAACCCAGCGCACCATTCGTTGTTTGGCCTTCCCTTAAGCAAAACAACAAAAAAACAAGAAAAAAAACAACTCCCAGACCTCACCAGGCTGATTTCTCTTATCTCAGTGCACGGAGACAGAAAGCCAAGCTCCTGTTCTGAGTGCGTGTGTGTGTAAAAATGTGTATTTGTATGGAAACGTATAAAAACTATTTTTTTTTATGCAGATATGGCTCGTCTGGGAAGAAAATTAACAACTTCTGGGACGAAGATGAACGTACCTTTTCTTGCCTGCAGGGAGAGCGCTGAATATGGGGTAGACCTCTGCATTTGAAGACGAAGCTGGAAAAGAGAAGTGAAATTATTGTGCTGCGCTCATCTTTAGCACACGTCGAGGCATGGAAAGAGGAATCCAAGCCCCAGCGAGGCTTCGGAGTGACACGGATCTGAACTCTGCAGACAGGAGATTTTGGGATTGCCAGGAAGCTGTTGGAGTACATTAAAGTTTTATTCAGGAGTGGTGCCCGCACGTCCTCACCTTCACGGCACTGATCAGGGCATCCTGAGCTTTCCCCTGACGTTTGCAATCAGAAGTTGCTGCTGTGGTCGTGCTCCTCTGGCTATTAACAGAGTTAATCAAGCCCAGGTTTTTAATTTTCCCTTATTTCGGCTAAGGCAAAGGGCTCGACTGCTCTCTGCTCTCATTTCTGACTGGATTTGCTAACAGACAGAGACTTCTCGGTAATCACAGGAACCTAAAAAAGTGCCTAAGCTGGAAAGTGGAGCTGAAAGCCTCCAAAACCCGGGCTGTGAGGATGAAGCAGTTCTTTCTAGGCTCAGGACGCAATAAAAACGTCTCTTGTTAACAGCAGAAGTGGAAAGGATTCAGGAAGAAGGCAGCGATAAATAACAAAAAGCCCCAAATTTCCTAGAAATGCAGGAGCTTCGAGGGCCAAGATGCTTCTTGGGAAGGGCCCCAGCAGACAAATAACAGGTGGAGGAAGCAGAAAGGGAGCCTTGCAAAGAAAAGTGGGGAGCAAAGCCAGAATCGTGGCCAGCAGCAGAGCGCGAGGAGCCTCGGGACACAGAGAGGGGGCACAGAAATGAAGAGCAGCAGGAAAACAGAGCCCGCAGCTCCAAAATCAAACAAGATCCCGTGTGGAGCAAGTGTAAAGAGGGGAAAAAATAAAGGGATAAGCTCAGGAGTGCTGGCAGCTTCCTCGAGAGATTGAGTCCAGATGTGCAAGGAGCGGGGCGAGAGAAAAACTTGGCTCCAGCAGGGGTGACCCAAGGCTATCGGGGCTGGAAAAGGTAACTTTGACAATGGGAAAAGGGAAAAAAAGCAGGAAATTGGGAGCAAAGCACAGAAATTGTACATTTCTGTAAGCTTCCTGGCACACGTTAGGGCGTGCTTGGAACGTGAGGCAGGAGGTGGAGGCCAGTGGCTTGTTTTGCCTTACAAAATAAAACCCACAAGCAACACATTTTCCTTTTATAGCCTTGGCGTTCCCAAGGGAGGAACGAAAGCCTCGCGATTCATTTCTAATTCCTGACAATTTCCTTGTATTAACGGGGGAAATTTGGCATAGATAAACCTGCTAGAAGAAAAACGGGGAGAGCTGACAGGGCCAAAAATGTCCTGGTCCAATAATTAGCGTCAAAAATTCACCGCCAAGACAAGAAATGCAGGGTGGAGCTCCCCGGGCCACCACCAGGAATAGATAACAGATGATAACGGCCCTGTAGATGGCAGATAAGGAGGTGGGAGAGATTGATTTTAAAAGGATTCCTACGCTGGAAAGGGTTGGGAAAAAACGAAATGGTTGGGAAAAAACAGAGTGAGATGAGGAGGAGGGGAAGAAGTGGGGGAGCCTGGCCAGGAGGGACAGGGCTCAGCGTGGAGGAAGCAAAAAAACGATGTTGGATGCCTGAGAATCAAGGTTTTAAAGGAAAAGTGGAAGAATTGGGGTAATTTAGTCCAAGAAGAAGGCAATAGGGGAAAAACTGGGTTTTGCTGAGCAGTAAGGTGAAGAGGAAGGCCAGGCTGGGTACCAGGACAAAACCCAATTTACGTCTGCTCGCCACGAGCACAGATTTGGTCGCTTCTGCCCAGCTTTTTGGGACACAAACCTGGAGCACAGCCTGGGAACTCAGCCAAGCTGCTCTCGGGGGATGCGAAAAGACCTTAAAAAGCCTCTTCCACCTCGTTTCCCTCCAGCAAATATCCAGAAGCCGAGGGAGGTGGGGTGCGACTCACCTTCCCTGTCCCCTTTGTGCGGAGATGGGCTCGGAGGAATCACATCAGCCGGCTCCTGGGCTGGGGCAGCGCCGATTTCCTCAGCACCCTGTGAATTAAAACAATTTTATTAGGGTCAAAAAAAAACCTCCCAGCTCTCGGGGAGCAGCTACAGAACCCCCTGCAGTTCGAGCACCCCTGCCGAGGTGCAAAAAGGAATTAAAATTCCAGCTTTTTTTGTCGTCTGTTGACACCTGGCTATTTTTCACCACGGTTCCTTCCTTACCTCAGGCTTAATTCCGAGAACATCCCCTATATATTAAGGATTTTTTAAGAGTTAATTTAATTTAGGTGCCTAATTAAAGCCACGCTCACCTGTCTGCATCCTGATTGTGACCTGAGCAGGGAACACGAGCGCTGTTTTAACACCTCATGCACCCTAGCAAACACTATTGCACCTTCCATCCAAATTAAGGGCTGCCTTTCCTTCAAAATTTGTAGGATTTTTATTTAAATTAACCAAGGGATTTCCTTTCTAAAGGGAAAAGCTCCCTCCCTCCCATATAGCCTTAAAATGCGCAGTTTAAGCAGCTCCAGAATAAAAGTTTTAGGTCTGAAGGGACAAATCCACCCAAAAAAAAAGGAAAAGGAAGGGAGGAATTCTAAAATTAATGGAAAAATCACTTCTTGGTAGCAGCTCCCCGGCTTGTCAGCCAACATCCTGAAGGATTTCCCTTTATTTAGTTATTTTCACTCTCTCGTGTCATTGCTCTCATTATTATTATTTTTTATTTTGTTTTCTGTAAGTGTTTGAGGAAGCCCACCTTGTCCAGGCAGCCCTAAAATGTTGGCTCTTTCTTACCTCTTTCTCTGCCATCCCTCGAGGCTGACACCCGAAATGATCAGGGCACGATTGTGTAATTTAAGAATTAGACAATTAAATTACAATTAAATTACAATTAAAGGAAATAAAGCGTTTGGTGCTTTAACAATCCCGGTGATTCTTTAAAACCAGAGATGTCTGAAGCTGAGGGATTTGTGTTTTTTTTTTGTTTCTTTCGAAAGAAACAAACTCTGGAAGCCTCCCACGTAAATTCCACTAAAATCAAAGTTTCCCAAGCTGATTTTTGCCTTAAACTCTGCTCTTTTCATGTTTTTTTTTCCCAGCCTTGGGGCAGTCAGCGGGCGAAGCAGCTGCCTCCAGCAGAACGTGAAACCAGATCAAGGCCAAGCTCAGCCCGTGCAGGTTTCCCTGCACCCCGCTGCCCTTTTTGCTCCCACGTGGCTTTGAGGCCAGAATTTGGTGAGAAAAACGCTTAAAGGTGTCACAAAATCGTCTGGGGACCTGCTCTGAGCTCTGTTTTGGGGCATTTCTGTGCCACCCTTACCTGTCACACCTAAAAACAAAAAAAAAAGCAAGGTCCACACCCTGAGCTAACCAACCCTCCTCCAAATAACAAACCTTGGGGGAGAAAACAGCCGGGGAGCAGCCCGAGGTGGCTGGCGCCTCCCGATTACGGCACCCAGCCCTAAAAAAAAAGCCCTAGAGAACCAGAAAATGTGTTTTTTTTTGTAAAAACGTGGTGCTGGGGAGCTGCCCTTCCTTTTTCAGGACCCTCTGACGTTCCTAACCAAGCTGGCTCAGCCCAAATCACCAGGACGCATCCCTCTGCCACCTACCACCTTCTCTGCGTCGCCGTCACCTGCAGCAGGAGATTTTTGGGGGCGCGAAGGGGCAGCAGGGGTGCCCCCCGTGCCCTGCAGGGACATTTTTCCTCCACTTTCTGCATTTTTTCCTTCCTTTCCGTGCCTCAAATCCTCTCCGGGCTCCTCGTTTTCCTCCTGAGGCTCAGCAATCCCGTTCTGGGACCCCCCCACTTTAGGATTTTCGCTTGGAGGAGCCGAAGGAGCTGCCCCCGCTGGGGTCCTCCCGCTTCTTTCCGCAGCCCCGGGGGGGATTTGGGGAGATTTGGGTTCTCCGGGGTTTTTTTTGGAGCGCGACCTCTTCCCGGCGGAAAAAAACGCCGCCCCCCCTTGCAGCTTCAAGGCCGGCTTCACCGTCAGGCTGAGCACTCGGAAGGGCGAATCCATCTTTTTTTTCACCAGGTTTTCCTTCTCCACGCCGATTTTCGGAGCCGGGGGGGCCGCCTTCACCTTCTTCGCTGCTTTGGGGTGGTTTTTTGGGGCGTTTTTGCCGTGTTTGGTGCTCGGAGCAACCCTGGCGCTCGTTTTCCCGTTGAGGTTCGTGCTCCTGCCGCTTCCAGCCCCCTTCCCCTCCCCAAAATTCAGCTTCCCCCCCAGCTGCTTCCTCTCCAGCAGGGTGAGGTACCGCTTCTCCTTGCTGTAGAAAGACACCACGGGCACCAGGGGCTGGCGGGAGGATTTCGGGGACGATTCCGATTTGGGAACCCGCAGGGGGGACACATCCAGCCTCCTGGAGGGCGCCGGTTTTTTGGGAACGACCTCGTTTTCCTTCCGCTCATCACCAGAGCCCGGCGACCACTGGATTTGGGACGCACACCAGTGCCTCCGGCACTTCTTGCGCGGAGAAAGCCCGGCGAGGAAGCCCAGCGGCCCTCTCCTCACCGGGGTCTCAAAAGCAGAGGCTGGGCTGCGAAAAGAAGCGAAAAGCAAACATTTTGGGTACAATTCCGAGCTTTTCAGATCTTATTTCCCTCAAATAACTCTTTAAGTTTCGCCCAGACGAGCTGCTGTACCAGCAAGTGCCCATAAAAAATACTTGCATCCTCCCTCCTCCCTCCACCTCAGCTTTTTTTTTTTTCTTTAATTTTCAGCTTTGTATGAAAAAATTCGGAGGGTTTTTGGGGGGATCTAACTCACCCCTCGGGCAGAAAACGCTAGTTTGGTTCTAAAATAAAGAGTTGGGTTGGTTTTTTGAGGAAAATTAAAGATTTAGGAGGGGTTAAAGGACCTGGCAGGGGGGCTGTGGCTCTTTTGTTTTTTAAAAAAAAGCATTAAATTGTGGTTTTATTAGGAAAATAAAATATTTAGCAGGCGTTAAACACACTTATCAGGGGGGCTGTGGCTCCTTTATAAAATAAAATAAAATTGTAAATTGATTTTATTAGGAAAATAAAAGGTTTAGGAGGGGTTAACGGACCTGTCAGTGGGGCTGCGGCTCCTTTGTTTATAAAATAAAACATTAAATCGATTTTAAGAGGAAAATGAGGATTTAGGAGGGGTTAAACACACCTGTCAGGGACGCTGCGGCTCCTTTATTTTTAAAATAAAACTAGAATTTGTTTTTATTAGGAAAATTAAAGATTTAGGAGGGGTTAAACACACCTATCAGGGGGAATGTGGCTCCTTTATAAAATAAAATAAAACTATAATTTGATTTTATTAGGAAAATTAAAGATTTAGGAGGGGTTAAAGGACCTGTCGGTGGGGCCATGGCTCCTTTTTTTTTTTAAAAAAAATAAAGCATTAGGTTAATTTTAAGAGGAAAATTAAAGATTTGGGAGGGGTTAAACACACCTATCAGGGGGAATGTGGCTCCTTTATAAAATAAAATAAAATTGTAAATTGATTTTATGAGGAAAATAAAAGGTTTAGGAGGGGATAACACACCTGTCAGGGGGGTTGCAGCTCCTTTATTCTTAAAATAAAACTATAATTTGTTTTTATTAGGAAAATTAAAGATTTAGGAGGGGTTAACACACCTGTCAGTGGGGCTGTGGCTCCTTTTTTAAAAAAAATCAAGCATTAGGTTGATTTTATGAGGAAAATAGAAGATTTAGGGGGAGTTAAACACACTTATCAGGGGGAATGTGGCTCCTTTGCTTTTAAAAATAAAACATTTAATTGATTTTAAAAGGAAAATAAAGATTTAGGAGGGGTTAAACACACCTGTCAGGGGGGCTGCAGCTCCTTTATTTTTAAAATAAAACTATAATTTGTTTTTATTAGGAAAATTAAAGATTTAGGAAGGGTTAACGTACCTGTCATTGGGGCTGTGGCTCCTTTTTTTAAAAAAAATAAAGGATTAGGTTGATTTTAAGAGGAAAATTAAAGATTTAGGAGGGGTTAAACACACCTATCAGGTGGAATGTGGCTCCTTTATTTTTAAAATAAAACATTAAATCGATTTTAAAAGCAAAATAAAGATTTAGGAGGGGTTAACGGACCTGTCAGGGGGGCTGCGGCTCCTTTTCTGCGGGGTGCGCGTGGCCATGGCTCCGCCGGGGCGCCTAGAAGACGATTTTAGTGGGGTGAGAGAGATTTTGGGTTAAAAAAGGAACAAATTGGTAATTTGGAAGGGAAAGGGGAGGCTGGGGGGGAGGAGGGGCGTGAGCTCCGTCCCGTCCCGATGTCCTGGGGAGGGTGAAACCCTACAGCACCTCAGGGCAGGGTTTTGGGGTTTCCCTGCCCAGAGGGAACCCAGCAGGGTTCCTAGACCCCAGACCCAGGATCCAGACCCAGAGCAGACCCCAAAACCAGACCCAGACCCTAGACCAAGACCCCAACCCCAGCCCCGTGATCCTAAACCCCAGACCCAGACCCTATACCCCAGATCTATGATCCTAGACCCCAATTCCCTGACCCGAGACCCATGATCCCAGACCCCAAACCTATGACCCTAGACCCAGACCCTAGACCCCAGACCCACGATCCCAAATCCCAGACCCCAGTTCCTACAGCCAGGTCCTAGACCCCAAACCCAGCTCCCAGACCCCAGACCCATGATCCCAGACCCTAGACACATGATCCTAGATCCCAGACCCAGGTCCTACACCTATGATCCTAAACCCAGCTCCTAGACCCCAGACCCATATCCTAGACCCACTTCCCAGACCCCAAATCCAGATCCTAGACCCCAAAACAAAGACTCCCAGACCCACGATCCTAGACCCTAAACCCCAAACCCAGATCCCAGACCCCAGTTCCCACACCCCAAACCTTAAACCCAGGTCCTACACCCCAAACGCCAGACCCAGACCCTAGACTCCACACCTATGATCCCAAACCCAGTCCCCTAGAACCCAGACCCCAAACCCCAGACGCAGACCCCACACCCCAGACCCATGATCCTAGTCCTCAACCCAAGACCCATGATCCCAGACCCAGCTCCTAAACCCCAAAACCAGTTCCCAAAGCCATGATCCTAAACCCCAAACCCCAGACCCAGGTCCTACACCCCAGACCTATGATCCTAAACCCAGCTCCTAGACCCCAGACCCAGCTCCTAGACCCAGTTCCCAGACCCCAAACCCAGATCCTAGACCCCAGACCCATAACCCCAGACCCCCAAACCCCAGCTCTCCAGACCCACGATCCTAGACCCTAAACCCCAAACCCAGATCTTACACCCCAGTTCCCAGACCCCAAACCTTAAACCCAGGTCCTACACCCCAGACCCCAGACCCAGGTCCTACACCCCAGACCCATGATCCTAGTCCTCAAGACCAAGACCCATGATCCTAGACCCAGCTCCTAGACCCCAAAACCAGTTCCCAGACCCCCAAACCAGTTCCTAGAGCCATGACCCTAGACCCCAAACCCCAGACCCAGGTCCTACACCCCAGACCTATGATCCTAAACCCAGCTCCTAGACCCAGTTCCTAGACCTCCAGACCCATAATCCTAGACCCTAAACCCCAGACCCCAAACCCAGATCTTAGACCCCAGTTCCCAGACTCCAAACCTTAAACCAAGGTCCTACACCCCAAACCCCAGACCCAGGTCCTACACCCCAGACCTATGATCCTAAACCCAGCTCCTAGACCCCAGACCCATAACCCCAGACCCCCAGAGCCACGATCCCAGACCCCAAACCCCAACCCCAGACCCCACTTCCCAGCCCCCAAACCTTAAACCCAGCTCCTAGACCCCAGACCCAACTCCCAGACCCCAAACCCAGCCCCTAAACCCCAGGCCCAGGCCCCAGACCCCACACCTCAGGCCCCAAACCCCAAACCCAGCCCCCAAATCCCAAACCCAGCCCCAAACCCTGGCCCCAGACCCCGAAAAGCCCCGATCCCAGACCCCAAACCCCGACCCCAAATCCCCACCCCGACCCCCTCCCCCCCCCCTCACCCCGCCGCCATCGCTCCCGCGCCTCAAACCCGCGCCGCTTCTCCCGCCCGCCCGGCCCCCCCTCCCCATTGGCCCATCTCCTTGTCACTCATCCCGCCTCGCGTCGCTATTGGTCGAGAGGCTCTCTGAACCCGCCCCGCTCGCCGTCCGGCCAATCAGGAAGCAGAGCTCGCCTGATAACCTGAGGGAGACTCCAACTCCCAGCGTGCCTTGCGAGCGCAGGGCCGCCTCCGGGCGGCGGGAGCGCGCGGTGCATGCTGGGACTTGTAGTCCCCCCCCCCCCAACATGAAACGCTCCTTGCCCGGTCCTTCCCTCCCGTTATGCGCATGCGCAGAGCCCTCCCCGGCTTCACCTTCCCGGCCGCGCGGCGCATGCGCACGGCCCGTAGCAACGCCGCCGGGCCCGCACTGCGCATGCGGCGTCGCCCCGCGCGCCTGCGCCCTGCTCGCTTCCGGCCCCCGGCGGCAGGAGCGGGCGGAGCGGGCGGCGGCTTCGGCGCTGCCATGGTGTTCTACTTCACCTCCGGCGGTGAGCGCGGGGCCTTACTGGTCCGGACTGGGCCTTACTGGTCCGGACTGGGCCTTACTGGACCGGGCTGGGGCCTTACTGGTCCGGGCTGGGGCCTTACTGGTCCGGGCTGGGGCCTTACTGGTCCGGACTGAGCCTTACTGGGCCTTACAGGGCCGGGCTGGTCCGGACTGGGGCCTTACTGGGCCGGCCGGGGCCTTACTGGTCCGGGCTGGGCCTTACTGGTCCGGGCTGGGCCTTACTGGTCCGGACTGGGGCCTTACTGGTCCGGACTGGGGCCTTACTGGTCCGGACTGGGGCCTTACTGGTCCGGACTGGGGCCTTACTGGTCCGGACTGGGGCCTTACTGGTCCGGACTGGGCCTTACTGGGCCGGGCTGGGCCTTACTGGGCCGGGCTGGGCCTTACTGGTCCGGACTGAGCCTTACTGAGCCTTACTGGGCCGGGCTGGTCCGGACTGGGGCCTTACTGGGCCGGCCGGGGCCTTACTGGTCCGGGCTGGGCCTTACTGGTCCGGCCGGGGCCTTACTGGACCGGGCTGGGCCTTACTGGGCCGGACTGAGCCTTACTGAGCCTTACTGGGCCTTACTGGGCCTTACTGGTCCGGCCGGGGCCTTACTGGTCCGGGCTGGGCCTTACTGGGCCGGACTGAGCCTTACTGAGCCTTACTGGGCCTTACTGGGCCGGGCTGGTCCGGACTGGGGCCTTACTGGTCCGGCCGGGGCCTTACTGGACCGGGCTGGGCCTTACTGGGCCGGACTGAGCCTTACTGAGCCTTACTGAGCCTTACTGGGCCTTACTGGGCCTTACTGGTCCGGGCCGGGGCCTTACTGGTCCGGTCGGGGCCTTACTGGTCCGGTCGGGGCCTTACTGGTCCGGTCGGGGCCTTACTGGTCCGGTCGGGGCCTTACTGGTCCGGTCGGGGCCTTACTGGTCCGGTCGGGGCCTTACTGGTCCGGTCGGGGCCTTACTGGTCCGGGCTGGGCCTTACTGGTCCGGGCTGGGGCCTTACTGGTCCGGGCTGGGGCCTTACTGGTCCGGGCTGGGGCCTTACTGGTCCGGGCTGGGGCCTTACTGGTCCGGGCTGGGGCCTTACTGGTCCGGGCTGGGGCCTTACTGGTCCGGGCTGGGGCCTTACTGGTCCGGGCTGGGGCCTTACTGGTCCGGGCTGGGGCCTTACTGGTCCGGGCTGGGGCCTTACTGGTCCGGGCTGGGGCCTTACTGGTCCGGGCTGGGGCCTTACTGGGCCGGGGAGGAGCCCCCGGCCCCATTTACCCCCCCTCCTCCAACCCCAATTTTTTGGGATGTTCCCGACCCCTTCCCACCGCGGGAGCACTCCAAATTTGTCCAAAATCCTCCAAAATTCACAAATTAAACCCTATAAATAATAGGGATTCCCCTCTTTATCAATATTCCACTTTTTTGGCAGCGTGAGCCTCATTTTCCCCAAATTCCTGCCTAAAAAACTTAATTCCCGAGCATTTAATTTCAATTTTGGGTCGTGCCCGTGCCCCTGGTGCGTTTTGGGTACAAACCAGAACTTTTTTTTTAACCTTTTTTTACTGGAAACGACGGAGCAGAGCCCCCCGGGGCTCCCCGAACCCCTTCTAATTTCTTTTTTCTCTCTCCCCCCCAGCTGTTCCTGCCGTTTACACCATCTACATGGGCAAGGATAAATACGAAAGTGAGTGAGCCAAAATTAAACCTGCTTGGGGGGGGCGCCTGGGGGTCGGTTTTGGGGTTCCCCGGGGAATTTAGGGCCGGGTGGCTTCGTGTTTTGCTCGAAACCTCGTCAAATCCTACAAATTATTCCAAATTTACCCCTCTGGGTAGAGTCACCGAGACTTCAGCTGCTCCTAAAAACGAATTTGTGCTCCGGAGTCCTTTTCCCCTTCCCTTTCCTTTAGGGAAACGGGAAGGAAACCGGAGGGAAATTTCCTCCTGGGTTTTTTTGTGCCTCCTGCTTGTAGGATTGGGATTTTGGGGGCTCCTCAACCTCACCCCCTGATTCCTGCCCCCCCCTCGTGGCTGATTTTTATTCTGGGAAGGCGATGCTGCAGTGACAAATTTCCTGACGCTTCTATTTTGCAGATGAAGACCTCATCAAGTACGGCTGGCCCGAGGACATCTGGTGGGTACCCAAAAAAACACCAAAAACCACCAAAATTCCCCGCTCTGGGAAGTTTTTCTTTTCCCAAAACCACCAAAAACCACCACGAAGAAAACAAAGTTTTTCTTCTCCCATCCCTTTGGTGCTTTCCAGCTCATGGCGGCGTCACCCGCGGGGAGTTTTTGCTTCACGCCTTGCTGCTGGAGGGCTCGCCCTGCATGCGGGATGAGTTTTTAGTAAAAAAGAAGGGGAGAAAATACTTAATTTTAATTTTTTCAGCCTCAAATCGATGTGAACGGCGCTCCCAGGAGGAGAAACCCCGAGTGCCTTGCACGCAGGCGTGGAAATGAGGAAATTTTCCCTGGTTCTGCCCGTGCTTCGCTCCTTAGGCAGTAAAGTTCCCCAAAACGGAGCGTTGCCATCCCTTATCTCCTGCTAAACGCGCTGATTTGGGTTTATTTATTTGGGTTTGTTTATTTGGGTTTGTTTATTTGGGTTTGTTTATTTGGGTTTGTTTATTTGGGTTTGTTTATTTGGGTTTGTTTATTTGGGTTTGTTTATTTGGGTTTGTTTATTTGGGTTTGTTTATTTGGGTTTGTTTATTTGGGTTTGTTTATTTGGGTTTGTTTATTTGGGTTTATTTGGGTTTATTTGGGTTTATTTTGCAGGTTTCACGTGGACAAGCTCTCTTCTGCCCACGTCTACCTCCGCTTGCACAAGGTGAGCTCACAACACCTGTGTTTAAAAGGCCCTGGGGAGCATTTCCCTGCTCCCACGAGCTTCTGAAACCCTTTTTGGGGAAAGCAGAGCACAAATTGTGCGCGTTGCTTCGAGCTTCTCCTTAAAAAAAATCCAAAAAAAACACAAAAAACTCCAAAAATCCATAAAACAGAGTGCAGGAGGGCTGGGCGTGCTCGCAGAGCTTCCCCTCGTGCCCCTGGTGGTTTTTTGGGTGCCCCTGGTGGTTTTTTGGGTGCCCCTGGTGGTTTTTTGGGTGCCCCTGGTGGTTTTTGGGGTGCTCCTGGTGGTTTTTGGGGTGCAGCTGCTGACATTGCCTCCGTCCGCGGCAGGGCCAGACGGTGGAGGACATCCCGAAGGAGGTCCTGATAGACTGCGCCCACCTGGTGAAAGCCAACAGCATCCAAGGTAATTCGGGATCCCGGCTGCAAGAAGCCTCCTGGAGCCGGTTCGGAGGCGTTGGCGTCCCTGCTCCTCACCGGGGGGGGGTTATTTCGGATCAAATACTCACCAAAATTCTCCTCTGGTACTTTTTTGGGGGGCAGATGTTGCTCGCAGCCTCGTTAATCTGCATCTGGAGCTCGTTAGCCCTGCCTGCAGCGCCCCCGTCACAGCAGCAAGCGGTGTTGTGGGGCTTTTCTGTTCCCTTTTTCCCCTTCTTTTTCCCCTTCTTTTTCCCCTTCTTTTTCCCCTTCTTTTTCCCCTTCTTTTTCCCCTTCTTTTTCCCCTTCTTTTTCCCCTTCTTTTTCCCCTTCTTTTTCCCCTTCTTTTTCCCCTTCTTTTTCCCCTTCTTTTTCCCCTTCTTTTTCCCCTTCTTTTTCCCCTTCTTTTTCCCCTTCTTTTTCCCCTTCTTTTTCCCCTTCTTTTTCCCCTTCTTTTTCCCCTTCTTTTTCCCCTTCTTTTTCCCCTTCTTTTTCCCCTTCTTTTTCCCCTTCTTTTTCCCCTTCTTTTTCCCCTTCTTTTTCCCCTTCTTTTTCCCCTTCTTTTTCCCCTTCTTTTTCCCCTTCTTTTTCCCCTTCTTTTTCCCCTTCTTTTTCCCCTTCTTTTTCCCCTTCTTTTTCCCCTTCTTTTTCCCCTTCTTTTTCCCCTTCTTTTTCCCCTTCTTTTTCCCCTTCTTTTTCCCCTTCTTTTTCCCCTTCTTTTTCCCCTTCTTTTTCCCCTTCTTTTTCCCCTTCTTTTTCCCCTTCTTTTTCCCCTTCTTTTTCCCCTTCTTTTTCCCCTTCTTTTTCCCCTTCTTTTTCCCCTTCTTTTTCCCCTTCTTTTTCCCCTTCTTTTTCCCCTTCTTTTTCCCCTTCTTTTTCCCCTTCTTTTTCCCCTTCTTTTTCCCCTTCTTTTTCCCCTTCTTTTTCCCCTTCTTTTTCCCCTTCTTTTTCCCCTTCTTTTTCCCCTTCTTTTTCCCCTTCTTTTTCCCCTTCTTTTTCCCCTTCTTTTTCCCCTTCTTTTTCCCCTTCTTTTTCCCCTTCTTTTTCCCCTTCTTTTTCCCCTTCTTTTTCCCCTTCTTTTTCCCCTTCTTTTTCCCCTTCTTTTTCCCCTTCTTTTTCCCCTTCTTTTTCCCCTTCTTTTTCCCCTTCTTTTTCCCCTTCTTTTTCCCCTTCTTTTTCCCCTTCTTTTTCCCCTTCTTTTTCCCCTTCTTTTTCCCCTTCTTTTTCCCCTTCTTTTTCCCCTTCTTTTTCCCCTTCTTTTTCCCCTTCTTTTTCCCCTTCTTTTTCCCCTTCTTTTTCCCGTGTGGGGCCAGAAAAACCCTCAGTGGTCACGTTCATGCAGAGACCTTTAAAATCTGCTCTCAGCAGGGGGAGAAATCAGAACTTTTTCCTTTTTCTCTCCTCCCCAGGCTGCAAGATGAACAACGTCAACGTGGTGTACACGCCGTGGACCAACCTGAAGAAAACGGCGGACATGGACGTGGGGCAGATCGGCTTCCACAGGCAGAAGGACGTGAGTGCTCGCTGCGGGCACGGGAGGACACATCCAACCCACCCAAATCCTCCCCGAGGAGGTGAAATAGGGTGCCAAAATTAAAGGATTTTTTGTGTTTTTAAGGTGTTTGGGTTTTTTTGGTGCTCCCCCAGGTGAAAATGCTGACGGTGGAGAAGAAAGTGAACGAGATCCTCAACCGGCTGGAGAAAACCAAAGTGGAACGCTTCCCCGACCTGGCTGCCGAGAAGGAAGCCCGGGACAGGGAGGAGAGGAACGAGAAGAAAGCCCAGATCCAGGAGATGAAGCGGAAGGAGAAGGAGGAGATGAAGAAGAAGAAGGAGCTGGAAGAGCTTAGGTAAGGGGGCGAGAAATCGCGGTGCCAGCGCCGGGGGAAACGGTCACGGCTCAGCGATTTGTTTAATCCCCGGCCCGGCGCGCTCAGCTGACCGGCTGCGGCGGTGTCTGCACGGCCCAGTGGTTTCCTTTGTCTCAAAAATAAAACAATTTCCCCCTTTTCTCCTCAAATAAACTCGTCGGGGAGCTCTGGGCCCCGGCTTTCGAAATCTCGAGGGAAATCAGGCCAAAAAAAAAAAACCCCTCGCGGGGTGGGAGCAGCCTCAGCCTGCTCCGGTTTTGTGTCCCAGCTTCCTGCTGCATCCCCAGCGTCTGGGGTCCTCGTTTTTCCCCTAAAAAATCGCTTTTAAGCCCAAAAGGTGGTTAGAAATGTCGTGCTGACCTTCCTGCCATGCAGCAAGTCTCGTTTTTCCCCCCCCCCTTTCCTGCCTCCCCACTGCTGGCCGGCCCCCAGGGCTCGCTTTGAGCGCTTTGTTGTTTCTTTTGAGCGATAACGAGGCTGGAATTCGAAAAACTCAAGGTTTCAACACCCGGAAAGATCCAAAACTCAAGGATTCCACACCCAGAAAGCTCAGGAAAGGGTTTAGAGGCGCAAAATAAACCAGGAGAAATCAGCAGCAGGCTGCTGAGCGAGGGCTCTGCCTTAATGCTGAGCCTTCCTCCGGTGCTGCCTCGTCACCACCCAAAAATTAAAAAATTAAAAATTAAAAGGGTTTTTCTGTCCCCTGGGACGATTTGAGCTCGGGACAAAGCTGCTGAGGCTGCGGAGAATGAGCCCGCACAGCACACGCGCTTTGTTTTGATTACCCAAAGAGCACGAGGTAAGCAAATACTCGCTCAATTTGGAAAGGAGAAATCGATTTTTTTTTATTTTTTCCCCTCTGGTCCTCGATCCTGTTTCATCCGAAACGCCTCCGTCAGTGGGTTTGGGAAATTTATCCTGTAAAATAACGCGATTTCCCTTCCAGGAGCTACTCGTCCTTGATGAAGGCGGAGAACATGTCCTCCAACCAGGTAGGAACCCGCAGAAAATCTGGGGGTGTGCACAAAATCCTCCTAAAATCCTCCTAAAATCCCCTTTCCCACCCCAGAGGAGGAGCATTTGGGTGACCCTGAGCTTAAAATCCTTTTATTTTTTGCACTCTGATCCCTAAAAAAGCGCCAGAGGAGGCCGTGGCTTTGAGGAATCCTCCACTTTTTCCTCCTGGCTCTTTGTCCTCTCGGATTTCGCTGAGAGGGCAGGAGCCCGGGGTAAATGGCAAAACCCCAAATCCTGCTGAAATTCCCCTTCGCCCCTTTCCCTCCTGACTTTTTCTCTCTTTCCCCGCAGGATGGCAACGATTCCGACGATTTTATGTAAAAAAAAACGAAAAAAACTCTTTTTTTCTCAAGCCTGAGGTGGTGCGGGACGCCTGGGGAAGTCGCCGTCGCCGAGAACACCAAAAAAAAACACCAAAAACACCAAAAAACTGACAACTCGGACCCCGTTTCTTCCCTGGTTCTGGCTCTGAGCCGCGGACACCTGGAAAGGGGGGAAAAAAAATCCCCGTTCCTACACCCACCTCTCCCCCCCCCGGGTGGAAGGAAGCAGACTTTGGGGCTCGGGGTTTTTTTCGAGGTTTTATTGCTGCAGCTTCAGATCCTGAGAGATTTGGGGAAGAAAAAGGCAAATTTGGGCTGCCTCGCTGCCGTTTTATCCCAAAAGGGGGCAGAAGCAGAGATTTGGGGTCCCCCAACCCCAAAATCCCACTGCTGATGGCACAGCCCTGGGGGCAAGGGATCCCTCTGCCATCGGGGGGGTGTAAATTTGTAAATGTGTTAATTAAGGCTCGTTAATTAAGGGGCTGCAAACGAGGGCTCCGAGCGCGGCACCGCGTGCCTCAGAACAACCCCCCCCCCCGGGGTTAATTTGGTTTAATTAACGCAATTTTTGGGAAAACTCCGCAGGGGGGGGGAGCTGGCGCGGAAGAGGGGGGTTTTGTGCAGTGCCCGCGCCCGCTCCGAGCTCCCCGAGCGCTCTGTGGGGTTTTTTTGGGGGGGTTTTGTGAACCGATCCCAATAAACGGTGCAGCACCTGGACAAATATCCCAATTTTCACTCATTTCGTGTTCCTAAAACCCTAAAACCTCCTCGTGTGCTGCTCCCTGTCCCCATTTCCCCCCCCCAGACCTTATAAATCCCCATTAGGGTTCCGAGGAGCCATCCCCTTTTTTTTTCTCTCTCCCCTTTCTCCTTTCCCATTTTCTGCCCCAATTTCCCCCCCGGGGGGGTGTTTGGGATTTGGGATTTCTCCTCCCAGCCTTGGGAAAGGGCTCGGGGGGGCCCTACACCTCCCCAAATATCCCCAAATGTCCCCCCCCAGGGTGCTTTTTGGGGGCACCCCATGGGTGCTGAGAGCCTCCAGGGGAGGAAACCTCCCCCTATAGGGCCGAATTTAGGGTGAAGGGTGAATTTTAACCCCCCCGAGAGGTGTTTTTGCTCTCGCTGGAACCAAAATGTTCAAAATTGAACCAAAATCTTGGCCCCAACGGAGTTTTTTTTAGGGGAGGAAGAGCCCCGCCCTGCCACCACGGCCAGGCCCTATAAATAAACAGGTTTTAGATCAGGAGGCGCCCGTCCCCTGAAGATCCCCTAAAGGCTGTGGGGTTTGGGGTCGGGGGGAGCCAGGGGGTTCAGCCCCCAGGATGAGGAGGAGGGGGGGGTCCCTGTAGGGTCCTGCTCCTTTTGGGGACCCCTCTTGGGGTGCTGAGCCGGGCTGGGCGCACGGATGGGGGAATTTGGGGTGTAAAGGGGGCCCCAAAACCCTACAGGGCTGCTCCCTGCCCTTGGGGCCAACCCTACAGCTGCTCAAGGGAAGAAAAGGATCATTTATGGGGTGGGGAGCTGCACCCTGACCCCCCCAGCACCCCAAGGAGCCCCCAAATCCCAGTGGGGCCACTCTTGGGGTGCCCATATCCCCTGGGGACACGTTTTTGGGGTCGAGGCAGGGTGGGGAACAAATTTCCCCCTTCCAGCTGCAAGGGAGTGCCGGGGGGGCCCTATAGGGTTGCGTCCCACCCCCCCCAGGGCCAAAATCCCAAATGAAAGGGCTCTTTCATGGGGTGAGGGCGGTGGCTGGGCTGCAGCTGCTGCTGTTGTGCTTGGCCCCGGCTGCGCTGGGCTTGGGGTTTCCGTGCTGGGAAACGGCCCCGGGACGGCACCTTTTGGGGTCGGCGTGTCCCCGACCCTATGGGTGTCACCTTTTGGGGTCTGTGTGTCCCCATCCCTATGGGTGTCACCTTTTGGGGTCTGCGTGTCCCTGTCCCTTTGGGAATTGCTGTTTGGGGTCTGCGTGTCCCCGTCCCCGTGGGTGTCACCTTTTGGGGTCTGTGTGTCCCTGTCCCCGTGGGTGTCACCTTTTGGGGTCTGTGTGTCCCTGTCCCTTTGGGAATTGTTTTTTGGGGTCTGTGTGTCTTCATCCCCCTGGGCATCCCCATTTGGGGTCTGCGTGTCCCCGTCCCTCTGGGTGTCACCCTTTGGGGTCTGTGTGTCCCCATCCCCTTTTACATCACCTTTTGGGGTCTGCATGTCCCTGTCCCCCTGGGCATCACCTTTTGGGGTCTGTGTGTCCCTGTCCCCCTGGGCATTCTTATTTGGGGTCTGTGTCCTCATCCCCATTTGGGGTCTGCATATCCCTGTCCCTCTGGGCATCCCAATTTGGGGTCTGTGTGTTCCCACCCTTTTACATCAACATTTGGGGTCTGAGTGTCCCTGTCCCCCTGGGCATTGCTATTTGGGGTCTGCATGTTCCCATCCCCTTTTACATCGCTGTTTGGGGTCTGAGCGTCCCCATCCCCCTGGACATCCCTATTTGGGATCTGCATGTCCCCGTTCACCTGGACATCACCATTTGGGGTCTGAGTGTCCCCATCCCCTTATGAAACCCTATTTGGGGTCTGCGTGTCCCCGTCCCTCTGGGCGTTGCTATTTGGGGTCTGCACGTCCCCAAATAGCACGGGGCAGGTTTTTGGGGTATTTTGCTCTGCGCCCCAAAAGAACCCTCACCCCGACGCTCTGTAGGGGCAATAGGGTCGGTGTTTGTGGCCCCCCCACCTGGCACCGAGCAGCCCCGCAGCTCTGCAGGCGGCGTTTTGGGGAGGAAAACAGGAAAACGGCGTGCCAACAGCAACAAACAGCGCTGCGGGACTGCGGGGGGGGCACGGGGATGGGGTGGGGATTTGGGATGGGGATTTGGGATGGGGATATGGGATGGGGATTTGGGATGGGATGGGGATATGGGATGGGGATGGGGGTATGGGGTGGGGATATGGGGTGGGATGGGATGGGGATGGGGATTTGGGATGGGATTGGGATGGGATGGAAATGGGGTCAGAATGGGGTGGGAATGGGGACTGGGATGGGATGGGGATGGGGATATGGGATGGGGATTTGGGATGGGATGGGATTGGGAGATGGGATGGGGGTGGGGATGTGGGGTGGGATGGAAATGGGGTCAGAATGGGGTGGGAATGGAGAATGGGATGGGATGGAGATGGGGACAGGAATGGGGATGGGGAGCGAGCCATCCCCAAATCCGTGGGTACCAAATCCCAATTCCCCCCCCCCAGGCAGGCAGCAGGTCAGGGCTGTGCGAGACCTTTATGGGATTTTTTTTCGCTCTGGCACCACAGGGAGGGGATCCCTGGCAGATCCCAATTTGGGGCCGGCTCCTTCCCCCAGCGCCCCGTTGGTTTTGGCACCGCGACCCCAAATCGGGTACCTGGGGCCCCCCAGCTGCCCCCTCCCTGCCCTAAGCAGGGGAAAAAAACCCACAACCTGCTCCGGGGGGGCAGATCCCACCACCCCACACAGCTCCCACCCCACAAAAATCGGCCCCAGGTGGCCCAGAGCAGCAGAAGATCTGTGGGGTTTGGGATTTGGGGTTTAGGGTTTGGGGTTTGGGATTTGGGGTTTAGGGTTTGGGGTCTGGGTTTTGGGGTTTGGGGTTTAGGGTTTGGGATTTGAGGTTTAGGGTTTGGGTTTTGGGTTTAGGGTTTGGGATTTGGGGTCTGGAGTTTTGGGATTTGGGGTTTGGAGTTTGGGGTTTAGAGTTTGGGATTTGGGTTCTAGGTTTTGGGATTTGGGGTTTGGGGTTTGGGATTTGGGGTTTAGGGTTTGGGGTTTAGGGTTTGGGATTTGGGGTTTGGAGTTTTGGGATTTGGGGTTTGGAGTTTGGGGTTTAGAGTTTGGGATTTGGGTTCTAGGTTTTGGGATTTGGGGTTTAGGGTTTGGGGCTTGGGATTTGGGGTTTAGGGTTTGGGATTTGCAGTTTAGGGTTTGGAGTTTGGGGTTTAGGGCTTGGGATTTGGGATTTGGGGTTTGGAGTTTGGGGGTTTGGGGTTTAGGGTTTGGGATTTGGGGTTTAGGGTTTGGGGTCTAGGTTTTGGGATTTGGGGTTTGGGTTTTGGGGTTTAGAGTTTGGGCCTTGGGGTTTAGAGTATGGGGTTTGGGGTTTAGGGTTTGGGATTTAGGGTTTGGTGTTTAGGGTTTGGGGCTTGGGGTTTGGGGTTTAGGGTTTGGGGTTTAGAGTTTCGGGTTTAGGGTTCAGGGTTTGGGATTTGGGGTTTAGGGTTTGGGGTTTAGAATTTGGGGTTTGGAGTTTGGGGTTTGGAGTTTGGGATTTGGGGTTTAGAGTTTGGAGTTTGGTGTTTAGGGTTAAGGGTTAAGGGTTTGGGATTTGGGGTTTAGGGTTTGGGATTTAGGATTTGGGGTTTAGAGTTTGGGGTTTGGGATTTGGGGTTTAGGGTTTGGGGTATCCCCCTGATTAGCCCCAGCCCAGCAGCACCGGGGGGGGGCTACATAGGGGGCCTCTCCCCCCCCCCCAACCCAGCTCCAGCCAAGCTGTAGGACGGGGCGAGGAGCCCAGGCACCCCCACGGGGCCTGCCGCCCCCACCCCAAATCCCCAGCCAAGCGCTGCCCCTGCCCACACCAGCACCAGGAGCCCCCCAGAACCCCCTAAAACCCCCCAAACCCCCCCCAGGAGGCAGGAGCCGCGGGTCCCTTTGGGGTTTTTATTGTGCCACGAGTACAAAGCGAGGGGCTGGGGGGGGGGGGCAGCATCTGGGGAAAAAAGGGGGGGGGGGCAAACCAGCTGCACCCCAAACCCTATAGGGCCTCGTCCCGCGGGACCCCATGGGCTCGTCGCCCTCACCACCCAAGAGCCAGGGGCCAGCCCCACTGCACCCCAAAATTTTGTAGGGTTGGAGGGGTCCGGACCCCCCCCACACCTGTCCCTTGGGGCTGGCAGCGGGGGGGATGCTTTTGGGGTTGCAGGGGGGGGGGGCTCCAAGGCTGGCTCACGGGCCGGGGGGGCCGGGGGGACCCGGTGGTCCCGGGAGACCCCGTAAACCGGGATCTCCTTTGGGTCCTGTGGGGCCGATCCGCCCCACAGCCCCGGGGGGCCCGGGGAGCCCCGGTTTGCCCTGAGGACCTGGGGGGCCCTCGGGCCCCGGCCCCCCCTCAGGTCCTGGGGGTCCCGGGTCTCCTTGGGGTCCCGTTTGTCCCACGGAGCCGGAAAACCCAAAACTGCCCTTGGCACCCTTGAGGCCGGGGAACCCCTTGGCACCCAGGGGTCCCCTTTCTCCTTGGGGACCGGGGGGTCCCGGGGTGCCGGGGGGGCCGGGGGGGCCCGGTGACCCCAAACTGCCCGCGTCTCCCTTCTCTCCTCTGCTCCCCGCAGCGCCCTTGGTGCCCACGTCGCCTTTAGGGCCGCGGGGTCCTGGGGGTCCCGGTATACCTGTAGGGAGGAAGAGGAAGGGGGTGAGTGCGAAATCTGGGGGGCGGTGAGCCAGGGGGGTGCCCGGGGGGGGTTTTGGGGGATTCTGGTTAAAAACAGAGCTGATTTGGATTCTGGTTCTCTGTGTGGGGCACCCCCAAACATGCAGAGCCCCCTTGACCCCCTTCCTGCAGTCCCCAAGTGTCAACAGGATTTGGGGTCTGGGGACACCATAATTGCTTTTTTCTGGAGCAAAATCCCCCTTTTTCAACCCAAATCACCATGGAGAGCCCCCAAAAGGGCTGAGCTGAGGGGTCCAGGCAGCTCCGACCCCAAGACACCTCCGTGCCCATGGGCTCGATATTTGGGTACCATGCTGGATATTTAGGGTCACCCTAATGGCTGCGGCGGGGATGGGGGGGCTCCCAAAATTTCGGTGGCCGCCCTCACCTCGCAGCACGGCGACGTCCCTCAGGGCCTCCCCGTGCTTGGCGTCCACCCCCTTCATCTCCTCCAGCAGCGCCGACAGGTTGCGGACCTCGAAATCCAAGCGGGCCCTCAAGAACCCGAACCCTTCCCTCAAGCCCTCGGCTTCCCCCAAGGCACGGCCGAGGGATGCGTTGAGGTGCTCGAGCTCCTCGGCTTGGGCGTGGAAGCCCAGGGTGCAGGAGAGCCGCACGTCGTCCAGGTAGCGCAGCATGGCGTGGACGTGCCCGTCGGTGGCGTTGACGTTGGCCGCCATGGTGGCCAGCTCCAGGCGCTGCCCTTCCAACCTCCCTTCAAGCTCTTGGAACCTCTCGGCGGCCATTTTCTGCCCGTAGCGGCTGTGGTAATGGAGGTCGCCCAGGTTTTCCCGTTGTTCGTCCAGCGAGGAGGAGATGTTGTCCAGTTGTAGCTGCAACCCCATCACCTGAAGCACCAGCTCGTGCATGCCCTCCGCCGTCTCCCCCGCCCGCCGCCCCGCCGCCCCCAGCCTGCCCCGCAGCCCCTTCACCGCCTCCCCCGTCTCGGCGGCGGCCGCCCGAAGCCCCCCAAGGAGCCGGGTATGGTTGTGCCACCCGGCCTCCAGCTCCTCCATGGCCTCCTTCTCCTCCTCCACCCTCCTCTCGGCGTTTCGCAGCCTCCCCCAGCTCTGCCCCAAGCTGGCGTTGAGGCGTTGTATGGCCGCCATCGCCTCCAGCCTCTCCTCCATCAACGCCCGCAGGGACCCCCGCAGCCCCTCGGCTTCCTCCCGCCAGCCCCCGACCCTCGCCCAAAGCTGGCCCAAAGTGCGGTTGAGTTGCCCGGTGGCCGCCCAGCAGCCGGCCAGTTGGGCTCCCAGTTCTTGGCCCGAGGAGGCCAGGAGGTGGTGGGCTCGGGAGGTGTTGTCCAAGAGGGTCTCCTGGGCGGTCAGGGAGAGCCGCACGGCTTCCAGTTCGTCCTGGAGTTTGGCCAGCTCCTGGCCCAGTTGGGCCGGTTGGTGGCACTGGGAGCAGTTGGCTGAGGTCTTCTCATCTGGAGGAAGGGTGGAGGGGAGTCTCAGACCACCGCCCACCACCAGGACCCACAGAGCTCCAAGTGGAGGCCCAGAGCCCACCACCAGGACCTACAACCCTTCACCCTGAGGCCCTAAGCCCACCACCAGCACCCACAGACCTCCACCTTGAGGACCACCACCCTTAGTCCACCACCATGACCCACAGACCTCCAAGTTGAAGCCCACCACCCACCACCAGCACCCACAGACCTCCAAGTTGAGGTCCATAGCCCACCACCAGCACCCACAGACCTCCCTGTTGAGACCCTCAACCCACTACCAGAATCCACAGACCTCCAAATTGAGGCCCTAAGCCCACCACCAGCACCCACAGACCACCAAGTTGAAGCCCACCACACACCACCAGCACCCACAGACCTCCCTGTTGAGGACCACCACCCACCTCCATCACCCACACACCTCCAAATTGAGACCCTCAGCCCACCACCAGGACCCACAGACCACCACCCCAAGACCCTTAGCCCACCAGGACCCAAAGACCTCCCTGTTGAGGCCCACCACCAGCACCCACAGACCTCCAAATTGAGACCCTCAGCCCACCACCAGCACCCACAGACCACCACCCTGAGGCCCTTAGCCCACCAGCACCCAAAGCCCTCCCCGTTGAAGCCCACCACCCACCACCAGAACCCACAACCCTCCACCCCAAGGCCCTTAGCCCACCACCAGCACCCACAGACCTCCAAATTGAGACCCTCAGCCCACCACCAGCACCCACAGACCTCCCAGCTGAGGTCCATAGCCCACCACCATGACCCATAGACCACCACTCCAAGGCCCTTGGCCCACCAGGACCCAAAGACCTCCAAGTTGAAGCCCACCACCCACCTCCAGCACCCACAGACCTCCAAATTGAGGCCCTCAACCCACCACCATGACCCACAACCCTCCACCCCAAGGCCCTTAGCCCACCACCAGGACCCACAGACCACCAAGTTGAGACCCTCAACCCACCACCATGACCCACAGACCACCACCCTGAGGCCCTTAGCCCACCAGCACCCAAAGACCTCCCCATTGAAGCCCACCACCCACCTTCAAGACCCACAGACCTCCACCCCAAGGCCCATAGCCGACCACCAGCACCCACAGACCTCCAAGTTGAGGTCCACCACCCACCACCATGACCCACAGACCTCCAAATTGAGACCCTCAGCCCACCTCCAGGACCCATAGACCTCCCCACCAAGACCCTTAACCCACCACCAGCACCCACAGACCTCCAAGTTGAAGCCCACCACCCACCACCAGCACCCTCAGACCACCCTGTTGAAGCCCACCCAGCCCCTGGAGCTCCACGATGGACTCACCCAGCCCCTGCAGCTCCCCCCGGATGGCCAGGAGCCTCTCCTCGTAGGACGCCTGCGCCGAGCTGATGCCGCCCGCGATGGAGTCGACCCTCCTGAAGACTGGGGGGGCGATGAGCTGAGGGGTCAGGGGGGCGCCGGGAACAACCCCAAATGCCCTCACCTCCCACACCAAAGCCTTTGGGACCCCCAAAAGAGCCTACAAAGGCTTTGCAGCCCCTCACGGGGGGCACAGGACCACCCTAAAAGCCACAGGTCCCCCCTCAAAGCCATGGGTGTCCTGTAGGGCAAAGCCCCCCATGATCCACCAGGTCCCACCCCCACCCCCACGCAGGCAGCAGGAGGGCCAAAAAGTCAACGAAGACCATGGGGTGGGGGGAAAATTGGGGGATTTGGGGTCGTTTCACCCCATCCCGCACCAAGCCTCGTGTCGGAGGAAAAGAAAGGGGGAAAAATGGGGAAAAAAGGGGGAAAAATGGAGCCCCCCCCGTGCTCACCCAGGGTGGCCAGCACGGTGACGGCCACGATGAGCAGGATGGAGAAGACGTAGAGGACTTTGACGGCCGTCTGCAGGGACAGGTCCCTCTGGCAGCGGCTGCAGCTGCTCCCTGTAGGGTGGAGGGGTTTAGGGTCAGGCCCTGCTGCTGCCCCCACCCCCCCGTGGAAAATTGGGGAGGGGGGCGGCAACGAGGTGGTCTCGGCGCTCACCGGTGGTGCGGAAGGACGGCATCGCCTCCTCCTTCTCCTCCTTCTCCTCTTCCTCCTCTTCCTCCTCCTCCGCTGCTGCTGCCACCAGGGCCTCTGCTGGAAGGGGAGGTGGCCCCATGGGGTCAGGTGGCCCCATCCCATGTCCCCATCCCCTGTGACCCCATTCTGTGCCCCCCATCCCCTGTGTCCCATCCCCCTGTGCCCCAATTCCATGTCCCCATCCCTGTGCCCCCAACCCTTGTGCCCCCACCCTGTGTCCCCCATCCTGTGTCCCCATCCCATGTCCCCATCCCATGTCCCCATCCCACATCCTCATCCCGTGCCCCAATTCTGTGTCCCCATCCCTGTGCCCCCACCCCCTGTGCCCCCATCCCGTGCCCCCACCCCATCCCCCCCCCAAGCTCCCCAAGCTGCTGCACCGATAAAAAAAAAAAGCAAAATAATCGCTAAAAAAAGCAAAACAAAGCCCCCCCCCTGAGCCCTCAGCCGATTCCAGACCCCCCCCCTTTAATGGGGCAGAGCACACCGATGGGGGGGGCACAGAGCCCAGGACCCCCCCCCAGCAGCAACACCATGAATCCCCCCCCCCCGGGGGGCACCAGGCGAGCGCACCACGACCCAGGAGGGGGCTGTACCCACCACCTACACCCCCCCACCCCCAAAATTTGCCCCCCCCTGACCTTCTCCAGGTGCCGGGGGCAGAAGCGGGGGCTGCTCCGTGCTTTCCACGCCGGGGGGGCCGCGAGGGGCCGCGTCCCATGGCCGGAGTGCTGGCACCGCCAGCGTCCCCCGCTTATAAACCCCGCCGCCCCCACGGAAACCCGGGGCGGCACCTGGGTAGGGGGGGGTTGGGGGGGGTTAGGGGGGGCCCTCCCGCTCCCCTCCACGGCCCTCCGGCCTGTCAGTTTTCAGCTGTCCCAAATTTTGGCTTTTTTGGCCCCAGGAACGAGCGGCAGAGGCTTGGGAGGAGGAGGTGCGCATTGGAAGCCCCCCCCTATTGATTTGGGGGGGTCTCGGAGCGGGGCTGAGCCCACCCCACAAAAAAAGCTGCCCATGGGGTGGGAAAAGAAGGGGGGCAGCCCCACAAGTTTGGGCACCCCATGGCCGCCCCCGATTTTGGGCACCGTGCCGGGGACCCGCGCTCGGCCACCGCCATCCCCTCTACCACCACCCTCACCCCTCTCCTTACATCCCCCACCCCCCAAAAAAAGCCCCCGCCCCCTTTGTGCGACCCCGACTCACCTCTCATCACCCCAAAACCTCCCGGCCAGCAGCGGGGCCGTGGTGACCCCAACCCCGTTGCCACCCCAAGGCCTCAGCGCCCCGCTCCCCGTCGCGCCGTGCCGGCCAGCATGGCCGGGGCTGCCGGGCTCCCCCGGCCCCTCGCTCCCCCCCAGCTGGGCCAGAAGATTTTGGGAACCCCTCAAAAGGATCCCAGTGGGCGGGGGGAAGCCCCCAGGACCCCTTTTTCCCCCATGGGGAGCGGGATGGGGAGCGGGAAGCGCGGCCGGGCTTGGGCGGCGTCCAGCGGAGCGCGAGGGGCTGGGGGAGAAAGGCAGCTCCCTCCTTCCTTCCCTCCCTCCTTCCCTCCTTCCCTCCGGCCCTAATGGTTACCAAATGGCTGCCTGAGTGCCCCGCCGAGCCGTGCCGAGCCGTGCCAAGCTGTGCCAAGCCGTGCCAAGCTGTGCTGAGCCATGCCAAGCTGTGCCAAGTTGTGCCAAGCTGTGCCAAGCCGTGCCGAGCCGTGCCGAGCCGTGCCAAGCTGTGCCAAACTTTCCCAAGCCGTGCCAAGCCGTGCCAAGCCGTGCCAAGCTGTGCCAAGCTGTGCCAAACTGTGCCAAGCTGTGCCAAGCTGTGCCAAGCCGTGCCAAGCCGTGCCAAGCTGTGCCAAGCGGTGCCAAGCTGTGGCAAGTTGTGCCGAGCCGTGCCAAGCTGTGCCAAACCGTGCCAAGCTGTGCCAAGCTGTGCCAAACCGTGCCAAACCATCCCAAACCATCCCAAACCGTGCCAAGCTGTGCCAAGCCGTGCCGAGCCGTGCTAAGCTGTGCCAAGTTGTGCCACACTGTGCCAAGCCATGCCAAACTGTGCCGAGCTGTGCCAAGCCATGCCAAGCTGTGCCAAACTGTGCCAAGCTGTGCCAAGCCGTCCCAAGCCGTGCCAAACCGTGCCAAGCTGTGACACGCTGTGCCAAGCTGTGCCGAGCCGTGCCAAACCATGCCAAGCTGTGCCAAGCCGTGCCAAGCTGTGCCATGCTGTGCTGAGCCGTGCCAAGCCGTGCCAAACCGTGCCAACCTGTGCCAAACCGTGCCACGCTGTGCCAAGCTGTGCCGAGTCGTGCCGAGCTGTGCCGAGCCGTGCCAAACCGTGCCACGCAGTGCCAAGCTGTGCCAAGCCGTGCCAAGCTGTGCCAAGCTATGCCAAGCTGTGCTGAGCTGTGCCAAGCCGTGCCAAGCTGTGCCAAACCGTGCCAAGCCGTGCCGAGCCGTGCCAAGCTGTGCCAAGCTGTGCCAAACCATCCCAAACCATGCCAAGCTGTGCCAAGCCGTGCTGAGCTGTGCCGAGCTGTGCCAAACTGTGCCAAACCGTGCCAAGCTGTGCCGAGCCATGCCGAGCCGTGCCGAGCCGTGCCAAGCTGTGCCAAACCGTGCCAAGTTGCGCCACATTGTGCCAAACTGTGCCACGCTGTGCCGAGCCGTGCCGAGCCGTGCCAAACCGTGCCAAGCTGTGCCAAGCCGTGCCAAGCTGTG
This sequence comes from Anas platyrhynchos, assembly GCF_047663525.1. Lineage (NCBI taxonomy): Eukaryota > Metazoa > Chordata > Aves > Anseriformes > Anatidae > Anas > Anas platyrhynchos. The sequence continues at coordinate 119,525,356 of NC_092589.1, read as the reverse complement.
CCAAGCTGTGCCAAGCCGTGCTGAGCCGTGCCAAGCTGTGCCAAGCTGTGCCAAACCGTGCCAAGCCGTGCCAAACCGTGCCAAGCTGTGCCAAACCGTGCCAAGCTGTGCCAAGCTGTGCCAAACCGTGCCAAACCATCCCAAACCATCCCAAACCGTGCCAATCTGTGCCAAGCCGTGCCGAGCCGTGCTAAGCTGTGCCAAGTTGTGCCACACTGTGCCAAGCCATGCCAAACTGTGCCGAGCTGTGCCAAGCCATGCCAAGCCGTGCCAAACTGTGCCAAGCTGTGCCGAGCCGTGCCAAGCTGTGCCGAGCTGTGCCAAGCAGTGCCAAATTGTGCCACACTGTGCCAAGCTGTGCCAAGCTGTGCCAAGCCGTGCCAAGCTGTGCCACACTGTGCCAAGCTGTGCCAAGCTGTGCCGAGCTGTGCCAAACCGTGCCAAGCTGTGCCGAGCTGTGCCACATTGTGCCAAGCTGTGCCAAACTGTGCCAAACCATCCCAAGCTGTGCCGAGCCGTGCCAAGCCGTGCTGAGCCATGCCAAGCTGTGCCAAGCCGTGCCAAACCGTGCCAAGCCATGCCGAGCCGTGCTGAGCTGTGCCAAACTGTGCCAATCTGTGCCAAACCGTGCCAAGCTGTGCCAAACTGTGCCAAACCATCCCAAACCATCCCAAACCGTGCCAAGCCGTGCCAAGCTGTGCCAAGCCAAGGGGAAGGACGCTGCGGGGTTGGGGAGATGCTGGGGGCCACTTTGGGGGGCTGCGCCCAGTGGTGCTGGGGGTCCGGAGCCTCGGGGTTGGGTCCTGGGGTGGGGACGGGGGACGGGGTCCTGGTCCTTGGGGTTGGGGTCAGGGGGTTGGGGGTTGAAGCCGTGCGCTTGGGTCAGGGGTCAGAGGTTTGGGGTTTTTGGGGGTTTGGGGGCTGGGGGCCTGCTTTGGGGCCGTGGTTGTGGCTGTGGGGGGCAGGGGCTGTTTCCCCACGTGGCGTTTTCCCCCTTTTTTGCCATTTTCCTGCCTTTTCTGCAATATTTCCCCCCCCAGCACCTGCCCACCTCCTCCCCCGGGTTCCCGTCCTGTCCCCATCCCACATTTGAAGGCATTTCAAGGCCGTCACTCCTCCCCGGCCCCATTTTGGGGCCTTTTTGCTGCTTTCTGCAGCTCCCCCGCGTGCCCTCGGGCCGTCCCTGATGACTCACGGCTGGTGGCACGGCTCCAGGGTGGCCGATTTGCCCGATTCCTCCTCTTTTTGGCGCAGCTTTTTCCACCGCCGACCCGCTCAGTGCTGCGCCCCACGGCCCCTCTCCAACCACGGGAGATTTTTTTGGGGGGCAGGCACCGTTTTCTCCCCAAATCGGGTGGCTGGAGGTGAAAAACCCCAGCCCCTGGCACCAGTAAAAGGGGGGTGCCCACCCCTGGATGATTTTGGGGGGGTGCCCCCAGCCCCAAACCGGGGCTGGGGGCACCAAATTTCGGATGAATGCGCCGAAAAGATTTAATAAAAAACCCACAGAAGAAAAAGATTTAATGATAAAAGATTTAATAAGAAAAAATTTAGTAAGAAACTCACAGAATAGGACAAAGACACCGACAGGCCCCGTTTCCCACCCCCCCAGCCCCTTTACACCCTTTTCTCCCCCCCCTCCCCAAAATCCTCTCCCTCTCCCCCCCCCAACTCCCCATCTCTGCCTCCTTTTGGGGTCCTCTCCGTGCCCCTGCACCTCCTCGGCCGCCCCCTCCTCCCTTTTTTCTCCCCCCCCATTGCGCACAGCCCTCGAGCAGCCCCCCCGAGCCCCCCTAGCACCCACCCCCTGCCCCAATTCCCCCCCCGCTGCCCCCCAGGCTCCCCCCTGCCCCCCTTTTCCCGTAGGCGTCCCCGTCCTGGCGCAACCTCGCCAACCAGGGCAGGAAGGGCTCCAAGGGACCCGGCGCCCCCTCGCCCTCGCAGGGGCTGAGCCGCAGCTCCAGGGGGAAATTCGGGATGATTTGGTGGGGGCCCAGAGCCCCCCCCACGCCGTGCAGGGAGCGCACGGCCGCCAGGATCAGCGGCAGCCTCCTCACCCAGCTCTTGCCCGCGCTCTGCGCCAGGCGCTGCAGGCTGCCCACCACGAGCTCCAGGGATTTTTGGGGGGGCTGCAGGGCGCCCGTAGCCCCCAGGCTTTGCCGCAGGGCATCCCGCAGGAAGGTTGAGCCCTGCTGGCAGCCGACGGCGCGGGGGGTGCCGTAGGGTTCCCAAATTTGCTCCCGGAGGATCCGGGCAGCCTCCTCCGCCGAGGCTTGGCGCATGGGGAAGGCGAGCGGCCAGCGCGAGGCTTCGTCCACCGCCACCAGCAAGAAGCGGGGCCCCTCCTGGTTGGGGGGCAGCCCCTCCTGGTTGGGGGGCAGCCCCCGGATGAAACCGAGCTGCAGGCAGGACCACGGCCCTTCGGGGCGTTGGGGGGGCAAGATCCCTGCCTCCCCCTCGTCCCGGGCGCAGCGGGGGCAGCTCCGCACCCAGCGGCTCACCTCCTCGCCGTCCCCTTCCCAATTAGCCAGCTGCCGCACCCCGGCCAGGGTTTCCCGCACCCCCACGTGCCCCCGATGGCACCGGGCGATTATTTCCTGCTTCTCGGCCTTCGAGGGCTCCCAGTTCTGCCGGTGCTTCACGGTTTTGATCCCGTCGGGAATCCTCTGAGCCCTTTTGGCCACTTTCTGGCTCCACTCCGCCTCCTCTCCGTCCCCGGCGGCGTGCCTCAGGTGCAGCACCCCTGGGTTGGCGCGCGCCCAGCGCAGGACTCGGAGCCACGGCTCCTCCTCGCCGCTCGCCCCCGGCCCCCTGCCCAAATCCTCAGCCTCCCCTCGCAGCTTTTTCACCAGCGCCTTGGAGCTGGCGTAGACGTAGAGGGGCCAGGAGCTGCAGTGGCGCTGCAGCAGCTCCCAAATCGCCTCCAGCTCCGCGCCGGGCGCCGAAACTCCCTTCGACAACCCCAGCAGCCAGCGTTCGGCCAGGTTGGTTGCTGCAAAACCAAAAAAGAGAGGCCCTCCTTGGCCCTGAACGCCGCCAGCCGTGAACCAGACGTTGCCCGGGGGCGTGCGGGGTGGCAGCAGCTCCAGGGAGGGCGCGGGGGGCACGGGGGAGCCGTAAGGGGGGTGCCCCCCGTTGGGCTGCGCGTTCCCTTCCCCTCTGTTGACCAGCAGCAAGGTCCACTGCTCCGGGGCAGGGCTCGGCCAGCAGAAACTCCTGGTTTCGCCCCAAAGGAGGTATTTCCAAGGGGAATGGGGCATTTGGATCACCACGGGGGCCGGCCCGATGAACTCCTCCTCGAAAGCCTTCAGCGCCCCGAGCGCCGCCAGGCACCCCTTCTCCCCGGGGGAATAGGGCACCTCGTGGGCTTTCAGGAGCCAGGAGCTGAAGCTGACGGGCACCAGCAGCCCCCTCTCGTCCTCCTGCAGCAAGGCGGCCCCCGCAGCCCCCCGGCTGACCCTCAGCCTGATGACGAAGGGCTCGGAAATCTCCGGGAAGCGCAGGGCAGGGGCGGCGAGGAGGGCGCGCTGCAAGCGGCTCAGCGCCCGCCGCTGCTCCGGACCCCAAACCCATTCCTCCTCCTTCCTCGTCAGCCTCTGCAGCGGCTCCACCAGCTCCTTGTAGCCCTCCACGTGCTCCTGCAAGGAGCTCAGCCACCCCAGCAGCTGCCGGAGCTGGTGCAGGTCTCGGGGACAGGACAGGGTCCTGACGAGCTCCAAATTGCTCTCGGTGATCTCGCGCCCCCGCGCCGTCACCGTCATGCCCAGATAATTCACCGCGGGCTGCACCAGCTGCGCCTTCTGCAGCTTGGCTTTGAAGCCCGTGCTCTGGATCAGCCTCAGGACCCTCTTGGTGCGGGCTTCCGTCTCTTTTTGGGTCCTGCCGGCGATGAGAATGTCGTCGGTGTAGTTGGAAACCCAACCTCGGTCCGCCGGGGGGAGGCGGGAGAGCATCTGGAGCACCCGGCGGTGCACGATGCTGGTGGTGCCGCAGAAACCGGGGGGGAGCCGGGCGAAGAGGTACTGGCGACCCCGAAAAGTGAAGGCGAAGAGAGCCCTGCTGGAAGGAGCCAAGGGGATGGCGAAGGAGCAGCGAGCCAGGTCGACCACCGAAAAGAACCTGCTGCAAGGGCTCAGCGCCGTCACCGCCCGGGTTTTGGAGAGGGACTCGGTGGCCACCCCGGTGGCGACCCTATTGAGGGCGTCGCAGTTGAGCGTCAGCCTCCAAGTCCCCTCGGGGCCTTCCCGGTCCAGCCAGAGGGGGCTGTTGGAGGGGGACGTGCCCCTCACCACCACGCCGGCGTCCAGCATCTCCTGCAGGATGGAGCCCACCACCTCCTCCAGGTGCCTGGAGAAGGGTTTTTGGGGTTGGAAAGGCACCGGCCCCGTGGTCCTCACCTCCACCTCGCCGTCCACCAGCCCGCAATCCAGCTCGGATCTCGCCCACAGGCTTGGGAATTCCTCCTTCCACCTCTCTTTGCTCCCGTCCTGCAGCTCCGTGGGCTCCAAAATCCACATGATGGGGTGTGGGGGGGGGGAAACACCGCCGGGGGGGCCCTTCCTTCCTCTCGGGGATTCGGATTCGGGGAGGGGCTGCTTCCGAAGGGAAGGTTTCGCTCCGAAAAACTATGGCACGAAAAATGCAGCAGAAGGGTTAAAAGCTGGGTCTGAGCCTCGGGGGGGGGAGGGAGGAGGAGGAGGAAGGTGGCAGTTTGGGAGGAAGGTGGCGGTTTTTTTCGTCCTCCTCCCCCAGGCTGGAAGATGGCAGCTGGGTCACGGTGTCCCCTCCTCTTCTGGCACCAAGGCCTGGGGGGTGGGGGGGGGGGGAAAGCGGAGCATTAGGGGGTGCTGCACCCCAAACGGGACCCCCCAGGAGCCGAGGGGTGCACAGGGCACCGAGTGTTTGCCCACAGGGGGGGCTGCGAGGAGGTGGGGGCCCGGTGGTGCCTGCGGGGGGGCTGGCAGAGCGCAGCTGCGCACCCAAAGGTGCTGCTGGTGGCTTGGGGGGGGGGAAAAAAGGGGGTGTAGGGGGGTGCCAAAGGGGTTTAGGGGGGTGCCAAAAGGACTTAGGGGGGTGCCAAAAGGGTTTAGGGGGGTGCCTAAGGGGCTTAGGGGGTGCCAAGGGGACTTTTGGGGTGCCAAAGGGGACTTCTGGGGTGCTCCAAGGGGGCTTAGGGGGTGCGAAAGGGACTTAGGGGGGTGCCAAGGGGGCGCACCGCTGTGCAAAGGGGGCTTAGGGGGTGCCAAAGGGGATTTATGGGGTGCAAAAGGGACTTTTGGGGGTGCCAAAGGGACTTAGGGGGGTGCCAAGGGGGCTCGCCGCTGCGCAAAGGGGACTTTTGGGGTGCCCAACAGGACTTAGGGGGTGCCAAAGGGGTTTAGGGGGTGCCAAAGGGGATTTTTGGGGGTGCCAAAGGGGACTTTTTGGGGTGCCAAAGGGGATTTTTGGGGGTGCCAAAGGGGGCTTAGGGCGTGTTGAAGGTGTGGCAAGGGAGCGCACCGCTGTGCAAAGGGGGCTTTTGGGGTGCCAAAGGGACTTAGGGGGGGGGGGCAAAGGGAACTTTTGGGGTGCTCCAAGGGGATTTTTGGGGGTGCCAAAGGGGGGGGGGGCTCACCGCTGTGCCGAGGGGGCGTCACCGCTGGGTCCCGCCGGTTTCCTCCCCACTTCCCCTGCCGGGCGCTGCGAGCATCGCCCTCGTTGCGTCTGTTCCGGGAGCTGGGGGGGGGCTTACGGCGAGGGGGGGGGGCTTACAACAAGGGGGGGGGGCTTACAACGAGGGGGGGGGGCCAAGCTGCGGTTTCTGTCCCCGAGCCCCCCCCCAGCCCCATTTTCCTGGGGAGCTGCGCTCCGGGGGCTCCTTAGCGCTGCGCCCCCCCCCTTGTGCCCCCCCCGGTCCTGTTGGCACCCAGAGGGGACCCCCAGGAGCAGTGGGGGGGGCTCCAAGGCCTGGGGGGGGCTCCTCGTTTCCCCCCCCCCATAACGCCCAGGCCTGGGGGGGGGCTCCTCGTTTCCCCCCCCCCATAACGCCCACCCCTTGGGGACCCCCCCCGGGGATGCTCTGCGCGACCCCCCCCTGCTCCGAGCCCAGCATCACACTTAATGGGGGGGGGGCTTTTTTTTGGGGGGGGGGGCGTTTTATTTTGGGGGGGGGCATATCCCAAGCGGGGGGGTCCTTTTTTGGGTGGGCGCATGCCCCTAGGGTGTCCTGGAGGAGGAGGAGGAGGGGGGGGGGCTGCGTGTGGTCGTGCCTCAGTTTCCCCTTTTGTGTTGGGGGGGGTGCAGGGTGCTGGGGGGGGGTCAGACGAAGGATTTGGGGGGGTCTGGGGGGGATTTTGGGGGGTCCCCAGGGCTTTTTTTGGGGGGGGCGCTGGGTGCGATGCGCTGCGCCCATCCCCACGGCACCAGGGCGCAGCGTAACCAAAGTTGGGGAGGGAAAGGGGGGTCCGGGGGGGTCCGGGGGGGGTCGGGGGGGGGTCGGGTCGGGAGGGGGGGGGCCGGGCAGGGCCAGGCGGTTCCAGAAAGCTCCGGGGCCGGGAGCGGGGCGGACCCGCAGCGCCTGGGGAGGATAAAAAGGGGGCGGATTTTGGGGGCGGGCGGCGGAGCGCGCCGGGGACGCACGGAGCGGAGCGCAAGGTCCCGGTCCCTTCCCTTCCCTTCCCTTCCCTTCCCTTCCCTTCCCTTCCCTTCCCTTCCCTTCCCTTCCCTTCCCTTCCCTTCCCTTCCCTTCCCTTCCCTTCCCTTCCCTTCCCTTCCCTTCCCTTCCCTTCCCTTCCCTTCCCTTCCCTTCCCTTCCCTTCCCTTCCCTTCCCTTCCCTTCCCTTCCCTTCCCTTCCCTTCCCTTCCCTTCCCTTCCCCATCCCATTATTTTTTGGGGAGCCCAGCAGTTATTTGAGGTCAGCAATTATTTTTTTTTGGGAGGGGGGCAGAGCCCCCTTGCAGCCAAGCTCTTGCCCAATTTTTTTATTTTTTTATATTTTTTTGGGGGGGGCTCAGGAGCCACTCTGGGCTATTGCACAACCCCTTCTGTTTTACTTTATTTTACTTTATTTTATTTTACTTTATTTATTTTATTTTACTTTACTTTCCTTTACTTCTTTTTTTTTCCTTTTTTTTTCCCTTTATTTTACTTTTTTCCCTTTATTTTACTTTATTTTACTTATTTCCCCTTTATTTCCCCTTTATTTCCCCTTTTTTCCCTTTATTTTACTTTATTTTACTTTTTCCCCTTTATTTCCCCTTTTTTCCCCTTTTTTCCCCTTTTTTCCCCTTTTTCCCCCTTTTTCCCCCCTTTTCCCCCTTTTCCCCCTTTTCCCCCTTTTCCCCCTTTTCCCCCTTTTCCCCCTTTTTCCCCTTTTTCCCCTTTATTCCCCTTTATTCTCCTTTATTCCCCTTTTTTTCCCTTTATTTTCCCTTTATTTTACTTTATTTTCCCTTTTTTTCCTTTTTTCCCCTTTATTTTCCCTTTATTTTCCTTTTTTCCCTTTATTTTCCCCTTTTTTCCTTTATTTTCCTTTATTTTACTTTTTTTCCCTTTACTTTACTTTATTTTCCCTTTTTCCCTTTTTTTCCCTTTTCCCCTTTTTTTTCCTTTTTTCCCCTTATTTTACTTTTTCCCCTTTTTTCCTTTTTTTTCCCCTTTTTTCCCCTTTTTTTCCCTTTTTCCCCTTTTTTTCCCTTTTTTCCCTTTTTTTCCCTTTTTTCCCCTTATTTTACTTTTTCCCCCTTTTTCCCTTTTTTTCCCCTTTTTCCCTTTTTTCCCTTTTTTCCCCTTTTTTCCCTTTTTTCCCTTTTTTCCCTTTTTTCCCTTTTTTCCCTTTTTTTCCCTTTTTCCCCTTTATTTTACTTTTTTCCCTTTATTTCCCTTTATTCCCCTTCATTTCCTTACTTTATTTGGGGAACCCCCCCGGGGGGGGGGGGCTCCCACCCCCCTACCCCACACCATACAGGTCAGCCCCCAGCCCCCCCCCAACCCCCCCTTAACCCCCCCCTTAACCCCCACCCCCTGGGGGTGCCCCCCCCATTCTCAGGGACCTCTGCTCTGTCCGGGGCCGGGGGGGGGCCGTGGGAACGGGGGTGCCCCCCCCCGTGGGAAGGCAGCAGCAGCTCCCCTGGCCCCGTGCCCGTGGCCGGGTGCCCGCTGCTGACTCACAGCCCCGTGCCCATTTTTTTGGGGGGGGGGGGCAGCATCCTTCTGCCAACCCCCCCCAAAACCAAATAACCCCCCCCCAAACCAAACAACCCCCCCCCATTAAATAACCCCCCCCAAAACCAAAAAAACCCCCCCCCCAAAACAAACAACCCCCCCCAAAACCAAATAACCCCCCCCCTTAAATAACCCCCCCCCCCATTAAATACCCCCCCCTATTAAATAACCCCCCCCCATTTTTGCCAGGACCATGGCACCGCCGCTGCTGCTGCTCGGCCTCCTGCTCGCCTGCGGGGGGGGGGCCCAGGCCCTCGTCCCCCCCAGCGAGCTCAAGCGTAAGTGGGGGGGGGTCTAAGGGGGGTATCGGGGTTGGGGGGCACGGGTTGGGGGTTATTTTTTTTTTGGGGGGGTCTGCTGTGGGTTGTGGGGTGCTGGGCTTAGTGGGATGGGGGGGCTCAGTGTCCTGGGGGGGGGTTTATGGGGTTCAGCATCCTCTTGGGGGGGTCGGGATGGGGGTCAGAGTTTTGGGGGGGGGGTCAGGATGGGGTTCAGCACCCCAAGGACCAGCAGTGGCATCCAGACGGGGTCACCAGGCTGCTTCTTTGGGGTGGGGGGCACACGGTGATGGGGGGGGGGGGGCTACCCAAATCCCCCCCCCCCCGGAGACCCCAGGGATGCGCCGAGCCCAGGCGAGATTTTGGGGCCCCTCCTCTCCATTTGGGCACGCCAAGAACCCCAAATCCCCGCATCCCCTGGAAGGGACCTCTTTTATTTTATTTTATTTTATTTTTGGGGGGGTCGCAACCATCCCTGGGGGGGCGTCCCCCCCCCCCCATACCCCTTTTTACTTCTCCCCCAGGCGAGATTTTGGGGCCGCTCCTCTCCATTTGGGCACGCCAAGAACCCCAAATCCCCGCACCCCCTGGAAGGGACCTCTTTTATTTTATTTTATTTATTTTTTTTTTTTTTTTATGGGGGGGGTCACAACCACCCTGGGGGGGCGTCCCCCATCCTTTTTACTTCTCCCCCGGAGACCCCAGGGATGCGCCAAGCCCAGATGAGATTTTGGGGCCCCTCCTCTCCATTTGGGCACGCCAAGAACCCCAAATCCCCGCACTCCCTGGAAGGGATCTCTTTTATTTTATTTTATTTTTTTTGGGGGGGGGTCGCAACCATCCTGGGGGTGTCCCCCCCATCCTTTTTTTACTTCTCCCCCAGGGCTGTCGGCGGCCGGCAGCAAGTACGTGGAGGCGGAGGTGGAGAACGCCGTGGGCGGCGTGGGGCGCATGAAGGCGCTGCTGGAGCGCAGCAGCAAGGAGCACCAAGCGCTGCTGCACAGCCTGCAGGAGACCAAGCGGAGGAAGGAGGTGGGCGAAGAGGATGAGGAGGATGAGGATGAGGATGAAGGCTCGGGGGGGTTGAACCGGTGCTGGGTGCCTTGCAGGAGGCGGTGCAGCTGGCGCAGGAGAAGGAGAAGGAGCTGGCGGCGAGGCAGGGGGTGTGCAACGAGACGATGCTGGCGCTGTGGGAGCAGTGCAAGCCCTGCCTCAAGCACACCTGCATGAGGTTCTACTCCCGGACCTGCCACAGCGGCTCGGGGCTGGTGGGGAGGCAGGTGAGGAACACACGGGGGAACATTTTGGGGTCGTAAAAGGGGTCTCGGTTTGATTCTGAGCCCCCCCAAAACCCGGCAGCTGGAGGAGTTCCTCAACCGCTCCTCGCCCTTCTCCGTCTGGGTGAACGGCGAGCGCGTGGACGCGCTGCTGGAGCGGGGCGAGCGGCAGGAGAGGAGGCTGGAGGAGCTGGAGGAAGGCTTCGGGATGCTGGAGGACGGCGTGGACGACCTCTTTCAGGACGCCACGAGGGTTTACGGTCGCCGGGCCCCATTTTTCGCGGCCCCCTTCGGGGGTTTCCGCGAGGCTTTCCTGCCGCCCCCCGCCGTGCGGCGCGTCCGCGGCCAGAGGTTGGCGAGGGAGCTGAGCCCCTTCGGGTGGCACCACCCGGCTCGGGGTTTTCACCACCTTTTCCAGCCCCTCCTGGAGCTGACGCAGCGGCTGCTGGACGGGGGGGCCGGCTCCTGGGAGCACCCCCTGGTAGGATTCGGTCCAGGTAGGAGCTTGGCACCGTCGGGGACAGCGCTTCCCGACACGGCTTGGGGTTGGGGATGAGCTCAACCCCGCTACGAGACACCGGAGAATCCCCACGGGAGGCTGGGAGCTGTTGGCAGACCCAGGCTGTTGGTTTTTTTTTATGTATTTTGATTTTTTTGGGGTGTTTTTTCCCCGTCGGGGCTGCCAGGGGAAAGGCAGGTGTTGGTTTTGGGCGCGTTCCCACTCCCCTAGGGGCTTGCGCCATCGCCTCCGTCTCCGGTTCCTCCGTGTAGGGCGGCCGGGAACGGGGCTGTGTCGAAACCCGGGCTGGCACGGAGTGCCCGGGGCTACAAAACGCCTCGTTTCGGGGCCAGGAAATGTTTTGCCGTGAAGTCAAAACTTCCGTGGAAAAAAAAAAAAAACACCAAAACACTCGGGTGTTGCACAAGCACCCCGCGGCGCCAGCCAGGGCGCATCCACCCCAAACCGAGCCCGGGGAGCGCCCCCCATTCCCCATCCCCGACCCCATAACTCTGCCCTGGGGGCTGGTGGCATTTTGGGGTCCCTGAGGGTGCCCCCGACTCCCCGCAGAGTCCCGAAACTTCACCAACGATCGCATGGTGTGCCGCGAGATCCGCCGCAACTCGGCCGGCTGCCTGCGGCTGCGCGACGAGTGCGAGAAGTGCCGCGAGATCCTGGCCGTGGGTGAGTTTGGAGAGGTCGGGGGGGCACCTATTTTTTAATTATTTTTTTGGGGGAAGGGAATGAGACACAAAACCCTCTTTTTGGGGGGAGAGCAGCGGGGTGCTGAGGGTGCCGTGCGCCCCGCAGATTGCTCGCAGGGGGATCCGGAGGCTGGGGAGCTGAGGGAGGAGTTCGAGGACGCCGTGCGCTTGGCCGAGCGCTTCGGGCGCCGCTACGAGCAGCTGCTGGGCGCCTTCCAGGCCGAGCTGCTCAACGCCAGCAGCCTGGCGCAGCAGCTGGAGCGGGATTTCGGTTGGGTCTCGCGCCTCGCCAACCTCAGCCGGGGCTCCGACGGCTTCCTGCAGGTCACCACGGTGCGTGCCCGGGTCCCCAAGGGTCCCCCCCATGGCCCCGAGGGGACTCCGCAATCCTCCAGGGTGCCCCCATGTCCCCAAAGGTCCCCCCGGTCCCCAAGGGTCCCCCTTGCCCTTTCCATCCCCAAAGGTCCCTCCACGTCCCCAAAGGTCCCTCCTCGCCCTCTCCAACCCCAAGGGTCCCCCCTTGCCCTCTCCAACCCCAAGGGTCCCCCCTTGCCCTCTCCAACCCCAAGGGTCCCCCCCAGTCCCCAAGGGTCCCTCCTTCCCCTTTCCAGCCCCGAGTGTCCCCCCGTGTCCCCAAGGGTCCCCCCTTCCCATCCCCATAGGTTCCCCCAATTCCCAAGGGTCCCCCCTCACCCTTTCCATCCCTGAGGGTCCCCCCCAGTCCCCTAGGGCCTCCCCTTCCCATCCCCAAAGGTCCCCCCTGGTCCCCAAGGGTCCCCCCATGTCCTTTCTATCCCCGAGGGTCCCCCCGTGTCCCCGAGAATCCCCCCCTTGCCCTTTCCATCCCCAAGGGTCTGCCCCTGGCCCCGAGGGTCCCCCCCAAATCCCTTTCCATCCCTAAGGGTCCCCCCATGTCCCCCCCTGTCCCCAAGGGTCCCCCATGTCCCCAAGGGTCCCCCCATGTCCCTGAGGGTCTCCCCTTGCCCTTTCCATCCCCAAGGATCCCCCCCATGTCCTTTCCATCCCCAAAGGTCCCCCCCGGCCCCAAGGGTCCCCCCTTGCCCTCTCCAACCCCGAGGGTCCCCCTGTGTCCCCAAGGGTCCCCCCTTCCCCTTTCCATCCCCAAGGGTCCCCCCTATGTCCCCAAGGATCCCCCCCATCCCCAAGGGTCCCCCCTCACCCTTTCTATCCCCAAGGATCCCCCCCCCCCCGTCCCCGAGGGTCCCCCCATGTCCCCGAGGTCCCCCCCCAGTCCCCAAGGGTCCCCCCTTGTCCTTTCCATCCCCAAGGGTCCCCCTTCCCTTTTCCATCCCAAAGGGTGCCCCCATGTCCCCGAGGGTCCCCCCATGTCCTCCATGCCCCCCCTGTCCTTTCCATCCCCGAGGTCCCTCCCTATCCCCAAGAGTCCCCCCTTTCCCATTCCATCCCCAGGGGTCCCCCCCGTCCCCAAGAGTCCCCCATCCCTGAGGGCCCCCCCTTGCCCTTTCCATCCCCAAGGGTCCCCCTGTCCCCAAAGGTCTCCCCCCGGTCCCCAAGGGTCCCCCCTTGCCCTCTCTAACCCCAAGGGTCCCTCCCACGTCCCCAAGGGTCCCCCCTTATCCCCAAGTGTCCCCCCGTCCTTTCCATCCCCGAGGGTCCCCCCTTTTCAGCCCCAAGGGTCCCCCCAATCCCCGAGGGTCCCCCCTTCCCCTTTCCATCCCCAAGGGTCCCCCTGTCCCCAAAGGTCTCCCCCCAGTCCCCAAGGGTCCCCCCTTGCCCTCTCTAACCCCAAGGGTCCCCCCTTATCCCCAAGTGTCCCCCTGTCCTTTCCATCCCCGAGGGTCCCCCCTTTTCATCCCCAAGGGTCCCCCCATGTCCCCAAGAGTCCCCCCAGTCCCTTTCCATCCCCAGGGGTCCCCCCAATCCCCGAGGGTCCCCCCATGTCCCCAAGAGTCCCCCCTTCCCCTTTCCATCCCCGAGGGTCCCCCCCATCCCTGAGGGCCCCCCCTTGCCCTTTCCATCCCCAAGGGTCCCCTGTCCCCAAAGGTCTCCCCCTGGTCCCCAAGGGTCCCCCCTTGCCCTCTCTAACCCCAAGGGTCCCCCCTTATCCCCAAGTGTCCCCCTGTCCTTTCCATCCCCGAGGGTCCCCCCTTTTCATCCCCAAGGGTCCCCCCATGTCCCCGAAGTCCCCCCCAATCCCCAAGGGTCCCCCCATGTTCCCTAAGGTCCCCCCATGTCCCTGAGGGTCCCCCCTTCCCATCCCCAAAGGTCCCCCCGTGTCCCCAAGGGTCCCCCACAATCCCCAAGGATCCCCCCTTGCCCTTTCCATCCCCAAGGGTCCCCACCCCATCCCTGAGTGCCCCCCCCCCGTCCCCAAGGGTCCCCCCCTTCCCCCCCCCCACCAGAAAGCGTGTCGGGGCAGACAGAGGCAATTGCGCACCACCGCCCTGCACCCCACACCGCCTGTGGGGCCGGGGGGTGGGTTTTAGGGTCTCAACCCCCCTCCATGTCCCCCCCCCCCCCCAAAGGTGTTATCCAAAGTCCCCGACCCCTCGGACCCCTCGGCGCCCCCCGCCACGCAGGTGACGGTGCAGCTCTTCGACGGGGAGCCCCTGGCCCTAAGGGTGCCCGAGGACATCCCCTGGGACGATCCCCGCTTCATGCAGAGCGTGGCCGAGCAGGCGCTGCGGCACTACAAGGACAACGCCGTGTGAGTGCTGCCCTAAAGGCGATCCTAAAAGCCCCAAACCCCACGTTCGGGGCGATTCCGAAGGCGGGAGTATGGTGGGAGGGAGTCTAAAGCCATAAATCCCACATTTGGGGTGATCCTAAAGCCTAAAACCCCGCATTTGGGGCAATCCTAAAGCCGGGAACCCCCCCCAGGGGACGATCCTAAAGCCCAAAACCACATTGGGGATTATCTTAAAGCCCAAAACCCCATATTTGGGGCCATCCTAAAGCCAGAAACCAAGTCTGGGGTGATCCTAAAGCCAGAAATCCCACATTTAGGATCGCCCCAAAGCAGGAATCCCCACATTTAGGGCAATCCTAAAGCTGGGAACCCACCATGGGGGCGATCCTAAAGCCCCAAACCCCACATTTGGGGCCATCCTAAAGCTAGAAACCAAGTCTGGGGTGATCCTAAAGCAGGAATCCCCATGTCAGGGGCAATCCTAAAGCCAGGAACCCCCCATGGGGGACGATCCTAAAGCCCAAAACCACATTGGGGATGATCCTAAAGCCCAAAAACAAGTCCAGGGTGATCCTAAAGCCAGAAATCCCACATTTAGGATCACCCCAAAACAGGAACTCCCACATTTAGGGCAGTCCTAAAGCTGGGAACCCACCATGGGGGCGATCCTAAAGCCCAAAACCACATTGGGGATGATCTTAAAGCCCAAAACCCCACATTTGGGGCCATCCTAAAGCCAGAAACCAAGTCCAGGGTGATCCTAAAGCCAGAAATCCCACATTTAGGATCGCCTCAAAGCGGGAATCCCCACATTTAGGGCAATCCTAATGCTGGGAACCCACCATGGGGGCAATCCTAAAGCCCAAAACCACATTAGGGGCGATCCTAAAGGCCAAAAGCCCACATTTGGGGCCATCCTAAAGTTCAAAACCCCACATTTGGGGCCATCCTAAAGCCAAAAACCAAGTCTGGGGTGATCCTAAAGCCAGAAATCCCACATTTAGGATCGCCCCAAAGCAGGAATCTCCACATTTAGGGCAATCCTAAAGCTGGGAACCCACCATGGGGGCAATCCTAAAGCCCAAAACCACATTGGGGATGATCCTAAAGCCCAAAACCCCACATTTGGGGCCATCGTAAAGCCAGAAACCAAGTCCGGGGTGATCCTAAAGCCAGAAATCCCACATTTAGGATCACCCCAAAGCAGGAATCCACACATTTAGGGCAATCCTAAAGCTGGGAACCCACCATGGGGGCTGATCCTAAAGCCCCAAACCACATTGGGGGCGATCCTAAAGGCCAAAAGCCCACATTTGGGGCGATTCTAAAGCCGGGACCCCCCCATTGGGGGCCATCCTAAAGCCAGAAACCAAGTTGGGGCGATCCTAAAGCAGGAATCCCCCATGGGGGACAATCCTAAAGCCCAAAACCCCACATTTGGGGCCATCCTAAAGCCAGAAGCCAAGTTTGGGGTGATCCTAAAGCCAGAAACCAAGTCTGGGGTGATCCTAAAGCCAGAAACCAAGTCTGGGGTGATCCTAAAGCCAGAAATCCCACATTTGGGGAGATCCTAAAGCCCGAAACCACACTGGGGGCAACCCTACAACCCAAACCCCCCCTGTTGGGGGCCATCCTAAAGCCGGGAACCCCCTGTAGGGGACCACCCTAAAACCCAAAACCAAGTCGGGGCGATCCTAAAGCCCCAAACCCTACATTTGGGGTGATCCTAAAGCAGGAAACCCCCTATTTGGGGGTGATACCGGGCTCACCCCCCCCTCCTGTCCTTCCCCTACAGGGAGTAGCCACCCCATTACCGCAGCAGCCCCATAGGGGGGCTCGGCCCCCGTTGCCTCCCCCCACTGTCGGCACCGTTCCTACAACTGGACCCCAAAAGGCCGGGACAGAAAACGAAGGTAGAGACCCCCCAGGGCCTTTTAGGGCCGCGCCCCCGCCTCAAATAAACCTCGCAAAAAGCAGCCGTGTGCGCCTGGATTTGGGGCGAAATGGGGGAAAAATGGGAAAAACGGGGGAAAAATTCAACCCGAGGGTGCTCGGGGCCCTAAAAATAGGGTGTGAGGGACCCCAAAAAGGACCCCATGGGGGGACAATGAGGACCCAAATCCTGCTATGGGGGGGACACAGACCCCAGTGTCCTCCTGGGGAAAGGGGACCCTATTGGGGCCGTCCCCCACCCCGTGACATCCCCTTTAGGGTCCCCGACCCCGTGCCATCCCCTTTAGGGCCCCCCACCCCGTGCCATCCCCTTTAGGGCCCCCCACCCCGTGCCATCCCCTTTTAGGGCCCCCCAACCCGGTGCCATCCCCTTTAGGGTCCCCCAACCCATTGCCATCCCCTTTAGGGTCCCCAAACCACCACTCAGTGCTCCGAGGTCACCCCCACTTTATTTGGCACAACCCCAAAAAATGGTTGGGGGGGGGGGGCGCGCAGAGCAGCGGGGCCAGCCCCGACCCCAAACCCGGGAGCTCCCCACCGTGCGCACCCCATTCCCATATCCCAAAAAAAAGGAGGAGGAGGAGGAAGGCTGCCCTATAACACCTTGTCGAGGGCAAATTCAGCTCGGCAGCCCCAAAAGGAATCCGGATAGGGGATTTAGGGCTGCGCAGGGATATAGGGCGGATATAGGGTGGATATAGGGTGGGGGCTCAACCCTCCCCATTAATACCCCCCTGCTCCCCCTGCAGCAACCCCTCCCTCTCCCCCTCGCCACCCCGTTGGGCGCAGGGATTTAGGGCTCGATGCAACCCGTTATAGAGCGCCGTGCCGGCCAGCAGCACCCCAAACCCTACAAGCTGTAAGGCGTGGAAGCTCTCCCACCCTAAAATCAAGCCGAAACCCCAAACGGCCAGGGTGCGCAGGCTGTCCAGGACCATGCGGGTGGTGGCGCTCAGCTCCTTGGTGACGCTGAGCCCGGCGAAATTAAAGAAGGCGATGCTGGTCACCGTCCCTAATAGGGCCACGGAGATAATAGGGCGGCGGGCCACCTGGCAAAAAGCATCGGGGGCGTCCTCCAAAACCCCCCTGGGGTTGGAGCTGAAGCCCCCCGCCGGGATGTAGTACATGGGGATCAGGAGTAGGGCCAGGAGGACGAAGCCGAAAAATCCTATAAGGGTGAAAAAGCCTATAAGGGTGGAGGAAGGGGTGGGAGGGAGGTAACGGGGTCAGGCGTGGCCCCAAAAGGGTGGATCCCACCCCGCAAACCTGTCCTAGAGCTGGGGTTGGGGTCCAGCAGCCGCTCTTTGGGGGTTGTTATACCCTGAGCCCCCCCAAAATGGTGCTCCCCATATTGGGTTTGCACCCCATGCACCCCAAATCCCTCCCCAAAAACACCTGTCCCCATATTGGGTTTGCACCCCATGCACCCTATTACCCCCTAAACCCCCCCAAAACAGCTCTCCCCATATTGGGTTTGCACCCCATGTACCCTGTTACACCCTAAACCCCCCCAAAACACCCCTCCCCATATTGGGTTTGAACCCCATGTACCCTATTACGTCCTGAACCCCCCCCAAAACACCTCTCCCCATATTCGATTTGCACCCCATGCACCCTATTACACTCTGAACCCCCCCAAACACCTCTTCCCATACTGGATTTGCACCCCATGCACCCTATTACATCCTAAACCCCCCCCAAAACACCTGTCCCCATACAGGGTTTGCACCCCATGCACCCTATTACATCCTAAACCCCCCAAAAACACCCCTCCCCATACTGGGTTTGCACCTTGTTACATCCTAAACCCCCCCAAAACACCTCTCCCCATATTGGGTTTGCACCCCATGCACCCTATTACACCCTGAATCCCCCCAAAACACTCGTCCCCATATTGGGTTTGCACCCCACACACCCTATTACCCCCTAAACCCCCCCAAAACACCTGTCCCCATACTGGGTTTGCACCCCACACACCCTATTACATCCCAATCCCCCCCCAAAACACCCCTCCCCATATTGGGTTTGCACCCCATGCACCCTATTACATCCTGACCCCCCCCAAAACACCTGTCCCCATATTGGGTTTTCACCTCATGCACCCTATTACATCCTAAACCCCCCCAAAAACACCTGTCCCCATACAGGGTTTGCACCCTATGCACCCTATTAGGTCCTGAAACCCCCCCAAAATGCCTCTCCCCATGCTGGGTTTGCACCCCATGCACCTTGAAACCCCCCAAAACACCTGTCCCCATATTGGGTTCTCACCCCATGTACCCTATTACATCCCAATCCCCCCTAAAACACCTGTCCCCATACTGGGTTCGCACCCCACACACCCTATTACCCCCTAAACCCCCCCAAAAACCCCTTTCCCCACACCAAATTCACCCCCCCACACCCCCTATTACCCCCTAACCCCCCTCCCCATACCATTTCCCCCCTCCCCTTCACCAAAACCCACCCCAAACCCCCCCTTTTACCCCGTGCCCCATAAAACCTTCGGTCCCCACGGCCTGCAGCGGGTGCACGTCGTGCTTGGAGACGAATTTCTCCTCCAGCACCATCTGGGTGGCCACGATCACCTGCGCCATGACGATGAGGAGGTCACCTGGGGGGGCCAAAAAAATTAAAAAGGGGGGGTCCCAAATCTTCTAAATAGGATTAAATAAAAAATTTATAGGGTTTTTAAAGAAATAGGGGCGAGGAAACGGCGCCGGGCGCGCCGGGGGTCCCCGCTCCACCAGGGCGCACACCGGGTGCATCCAGCGGCTCGTTTTTATGCTAATTTTATGCTAATTACTACTATTAATTAAAAAAATAATTATTATAATTAGGTTTTGGGGTCCAGTTTCCATCCTACAGGGGCACGCGCATCGGTCTCCAATGGGGTTTTTCGTGCCGAAGGCTCCAAGTCTTCCTCTCCAAATTTTTTTCTCCTCCGTCCCCTTTGCGCTCCTTGGGCACCGTCCCAAATTTATAGGTTTTGTCTCCCAGACACCCTTCAGATCCTTTTTTTTTCCCCTTTTTCTTAATCTTTCGGCCACCTGGCCGGGTGTCGGATATCCCATAATAGTCCCCGGTTGTTCCCAAATCCCCAGCCATCAAAAACTTCACCCAAAATTCGCGAATCATTTTCGTTTTGACGCCTCGCCAGAAATTAAAACATTTTTCACCAGGAATTCATGGGGACGGCCCCAAATGGAGCAGCCTTAAATTAATCCCAAAAGAAGACAAAAAAAATTAAAATAAGGCTGGAACCGTTCGAAAAACCCCAAATTTACAAAATAGGTTCGTAAATTTGAGGAGCATTTCCCAAAAACTTAATAAATTGGATGAGGAGGGGGGGGATTTGGGACGCGCCGCGTTTATGGGGCAAGAATTAAATTTAGGATTCGGGCAGGGCTTGTTCTTTATGGCCACCGATTTTTAAGACATTCTTAGCACCCCAAAAAAAGGCTTTTTTCCCCCCAAAAAACGGGGAGCTCCACCTACCCGTGATCACCTGGCTGAGCTGGTGCTGCTGCCCGCGGCCGCCCCGCAGGTCGGCCAACCCCACAAGCAGCAGCCCCAGGATGGTGACCCCGATCCCCAACCACTGGCTCAGCTCCAGGCGGCGCCCCAAAAACCCCACAGAGAGGAGCCCGGTGAAGACGATGACGGAACCCCGAAGCATCTGGAAGCTGGAGGCGCTCGTCATATTTAGGGCTGGAGAGGGAAAAAGACAAAAAAATGACCCCAAAATCATTTTCGGCCCCACGGCGACGCCACCACCCTTTTGGTTTGGGTTCCCCAAACCCCATTGTTGGTTCAGGGGGTCCCCAAACCCCATTGTTGGTTCAGGGGGATCCCCAAACCCCGTTGGGGATTTAGGATGTTGTAGGGTCCCCCAAAAAGCCCCCCCAGCACTCACCCACGTACATGATGCTGGTCCCGGTCATGTCGCAGAGCGCCGGGGGCAGGAAGAGCAGCGGGTTATAGGGTCGCGGGGGGGCCATACGGGGTTCCGACCTCCTCCTGTCCCTCCACAGCAGCAGGTAGAAAACCCCCAAGCAGGAAAATTCCCCCAAAAACATGCCCACCGCCTGCGGGAGGATCGGGTAAGGGGGATGACGGGGGACGGAGCCTTTTAGGGTCTCTCCCCGCGACCCCAAATCCCGCTCTCACCTGTAGGAAGGGGTGCTGGAAGCGGTGCTCCCCCGTCTCGCCGCAGCCCCCGGCGCTGAAGTTGTCGGCCCATCTGTGGGGTGGGAGAGAGCCATGGGGTTAGGGGATGTGGGGCAGATCCTAAAAGGCACCCGGAGCTGTCCTCGTGTCCCCCTGTCCTCATCCTACATTTATTTAGGGACGAGTTGTAGGGCAGGAGGATGACGCCACACCCAGGGGGCAGCTTTGGGGACGGGGTCAGCTTTAGGGACAAGGGGACAGCTTTGGGGTCAGCGCTCCCCCAGGTAGGATCCGTGGCCACCCCAAACTGCTGCCGCTGGCCCCGTTCCCAAAAAAACAAAGCTGAGTGACAGGCAGGGAAAGGGGACACCGATTTCCACACACCGCAGCGACGCGGTGGCCCCGTGCCCAAAAGGATCGTAAGGGACACCCCAAAAGCACCCCCCTGGGTGGCCCAGCCCCGTGGTTTTGGGGTTTCTGGAGGAGGCCGGGCACCCACGCGGCCCCGGAACCCTCAGCTCCAGCCCCACGGCCCCAAATCCTGCCCCACAGCCCCCAGCTCCAGCCCCATAGCTCCAGGACCCCTGGGACCCCAGCACAAGCCCCATAACCCCCAGCTCCAGCCCCACGGCCCCAAATCCTGCCCCACAACCCCCAGCGCCAGCCCCATAGCCCCCAGCTCCAGCCCCACGGCCCCAAATCCTGCCCCACAGCTCCAGGACCCCCAGCTCCAGCCCCATGGCCCCAAATCCTGCCCCACAGCCCCACAACCCCTAGCTCCAGCCCCATGTCCCCCAGCTCTGGCCCCATAGCTCCAGGGCCCCCGGGACCCCAGGACCAACCCCATAACCCCCAGCTCCAGTCCCACAGCCCCAAATCCTGCCCCACAGCCCCCAGCTCCTGCCCCATGGCCCCAGGATCCCTGGCCCCTGCCCCACAGCCCCATAACCCCCAGCTCTGGCCCCATGGCCCCAAATCCTGCCCCACAGCCCCCAGCTCCAGTCCCACAGCCCCAGACCCCCCAACTCTGACCCCAAGCCCCCCATCCCCTGCCCTATGGCCCCACAACCCCAGCTCCAGCCCCACAACCCCAAACCACCACCCTAGGCCCCCCAGCTCCTACCCCACGACCCCAGGACCCCCAACCCCTACCCCACAACCCCTGGCTTCTGCCCTAAGGCCCCACAACCCCCAGCCCCATGACCCCCAGCCCTATAACCCCACGACCCCTGGCCCCTGGCCCCAGCCCCACAACCCCAGGACCCCAACCCCTGCCCCACGACCCCCAGCTCCAGTCCCACAACCCCAGGCCCCCCAACTCTGACCCCAAACCCCCCAACCCCTGCCCTATGGCCCCACAACCCCAGCTCCAGCCCCACAACCCCAAACCACCGCCCTAGGCCCCCCAGCTCCTACCCCACGACCCCCAGGCCCCCCAACCCTGACCCCAGGACCCCAAGACCCCCAACCCCAGCCCCACAACCCCAACCCCTTTACACTGACCCCACAACCCCACAACCCCCAGCACCATGGGGCAAGGCCCAGGCCCTCCAACAGGCCCGGGGCCTACCCCAACCCCCCCCACCCCCCCCAGGACCCCCGGCCCAGCCCCCCCCGTGCCTCAGTTTCCCCAAAAGCACCCCCCAACCCTATAGGGGGGCTCATAGGGGGTCAGGACCCGGTACCCCCCACCCCGGGGGGGTTCAACCCGACCCCTCCCGGCCCCCCCCGCGCTCACTTGGCCGCCAGGGTGTTGATGGAGCCGGTGAGCAGCATGAGGGCGGCCAGGCCCAGCTGCCGCCGGGACCACGACATGGCCCCCTCCGTCCCCTGCGCCGCCACCGCCCGCCCTGAGGCGCCGCCTGGCCGCGCCCCCTTATTTAACCCCGCCCCGCGTGACCCCGCCCACCGCCGCCGACCAATCGGAGGCACGCCCCCCGCTGTGGCCACGCCCCCTCACGTGGCCACGCCCCATCTCGGAGGCCACGCCCACAAACGCCCCTGGCCACGCCCCCTATGGTTAAGCCACGCCCACTCCCGCCGTGGCCACGCCCCCGGGGGTCCGCATGGTCCTAGCGCCCGGTCCCCCCCATGTCCCTATATCCCTCTTACCCCATATCCCCCCATATCCCCCCCATATCCCCCCATATCCCCATATCCCCCCATGTCCCCATAGCCCCCCATATCCCCCATATCCCCATACTCCTCCATGTCCCTATATCTCCCCATATCCCCCCATACCCCTCCATGTCCCCCTGACCCTATATCCCCCCCTGACCCCATACCCCCCCATGTCCCCATATCTCCCCCATAGCCCCCCATAGCCCCCATGTTCCCATATCCCCCCATGTCCCCATATTCCCATGACCCCATATCCCCCCACATCCCCATATCCCCTCCATGTCCCTATATCCCCCCCATGTCCCCATGTCCCCATATCCCCCTGACCCCATATCCCCCCATCCCCTTATCCCCCCCATATCCCCATATCACCCCCATATCCCCCCCATGTCCCCATGTCCCCATATCCCCTCATATCCCCCCCATGTCCCTATATCCTCCCAATGTCCCCATATCCCCCCATATCCCCCCATGTCCCCATGTCCCCATATCCCCCCATATTCCCCCATCCCCATATCCCCCCAATACCCCCCATATCCCCATATTCCCCCATATCCCCATATCCCCATATCCCCCCGTCCCCATATCCCCCTGACCCCATATCCCCCCATCCCCTTATCCCCCCCATATCGCCATATCACCCCCATATCCCCCCCATGTCCCCATGTCCCCATATCCCCCTGACCCCATATCCCCCCATCCCCTTATCCCCCCCATATCCCCATATCACCCCCATATCCCCCCCATGTCCCCATGTCCCCATATCCCCCTGACCCCATACACCCCCATGTCCCCATAGCCCCCCATATTCCCCTAGACCCCATAGTCCCCCATGTCCCCATATCCCCCCCATGTCCCTATATCCCCCCCCGTATCCCCATATCCCCCCATATCCCCCCTGACCCCATATCCCCATGATGTCCCTATATCCTCCTCTGTATCCCCATATCCTCCCATATCCATCCCGACCCCATATCCCCCCCATATCCACATATCACCCCCATATCCCCCCATGTCCCCCCTATGTCTCCCCTATGTCCCCCCCATAACCCCATACCCCCCCATGTCCCCATAGCCCCCCATATCCCCCCCCGACCCCATATCCCTTCCATATCCCCCCCATATCCCCCTGACCCCATATCCCCCCCATGTCCCCATATCCCCCCCATATCCCCCCATATCCCCCATATCCCCCTGACCCCATATCCTCCCCCATGACCCCATATCCCCCTGACCCCACATCCCCCCCCATGACCCCATATCCCCCCCCATATCCCCCCATATCCCCCTGACTCCATATCCCCCCCCGACCCCATATCCCCCCCATATCCCCCTGACCCCATATCCCCCCCCATGACCCCATATCCCTCTGACCCCATATCCCCTCCATATTCCCCCCATATCCCCCTGACCCCATATCCCCCCCCCGACCCCATACCCCCCCCATATCCCCCCAGTGCCACCAGATGTCGCCCTTGCTCCATTTGGGGGCGGGCGGGGAGGCCCGGGGGGGGCCTCACTACTGGAGGTCTTTTGGGTTCGCCTCCCAGTTCGTCCCAGCAGGGCCCAGTCGCCCCTATGGGATCCCCTGGGGGCACTGGGGGCCTCCGGCATCACCCCGAGGGGGCAGGGAGGGGAGGCCCGGGGAAAAGGGAGGCTGAAGGAGATGGGGAAGGGAGGCCGAGGGGATGGAGGCCCAGGGAAGGGAGGCCAAAAGAAGGGAGGCCAAAAGAAGGGAGGCCAAAAGAAGGGAGGCCGAGGGAGATGGGGTTCGGAGGCCAAGGGAAGGGAGGCTGAGGGGAGAGAGGCCAAAGAAGAAGGGGTTTGGGAGGTCAAGGGAAAGGAGGCCCAGGGAGAAGGGGGAGGGAGGCCAAGGGAAGGGAGGCCAAGGGTGATGGGGTTGGGAGACCAAGGGAAAAGAGGCCCAGGGAAGGGAGGCCAAGGGAGAAGGGGAAGGGAGGGCGAGGGAAGAGAGGCTGAGGGAGACAGGGAAGGGAGGCCGAGGGAAGGGAGGCTGAAGAAGAAGGGGTTTGGGAGGTCAAGGGAAAGGAGGCCCAAGGAGAAGGGGGAGGGAGGCTGAGGGAAGGGAGGATGAAGGAGAAGGGGAAGGGAGGGTGAGGGAAGAGAGGCTGAGGGAATGGAGGCTGAGGAAAAGGGGTCAGGAGGATGAAGGAAAGGAGGCCGAGGGAAGAGAGGCTGAGGGAGACAGGGAAGGGAGGCTGAAGGAAGAGAGGCCAAAGAAGAAGGCGTTTGGGAGGTCAAGGGAAGGGAGGCCGAGGGAAGAGAGGCTGAAAGAGACAGGGAAGGAAGGCTGAGGGAAGGGAGGTTGAGGAAGAAGGGGAAGGGAGGCTAAGGGAAAGGAGGCCGAGGGAGACAGGGAAGGGAGGCCGAGGGAAGGGAGGCTGAAGGAGAAGGGGCTGGGAGGCTGAAGGAAGGGAGGCCGAGGGAGAAGGGGAATGGAGGCCAAGGGAAGGGAGGCTGAGGGAAAGGAGGCCAAAGAAGGGGTTTGTAAGGTCAAGGGAAAGGAAGGCCCAGGGAAGGGAGGCCAAGGGAGAAGGGGAAGGGAGGCCGAGGGAAGAGAGGCTGAAAGAGACAGGGAAGGGAGGCTGAGGGAAGGAAGGCCAGTGGAGAAGGGGCTGGGAGGCTAAGGGAAGGGAGGCTGAAGAAGAAGGGGTTTGGGAGGTCAAGGGAAAGGAGGCTGAGGGAGAAGGGGGAGGGAGGCCAAGGGAAGGGAGGCCGAGGGAGAAGGGGGAGGGAGGCCAAGGGAAGGGAGGCCAAGGGAGAGGGGGCTGGGAGGCTGAATGAGGGGAGGCTGAGGAAGAAGGGGTCGGGAGGCTGAAGGAAAGGAGGCCGAGGGAAGGGAGGCCAAAGGAGACAGGGAAGGGAGGCCAAAGGAAGAGAGTCTGAGGGAAGGGAGGCCAAGGGAAGGGAGGCCAAGGGAGAGGGGGCTGGGAGGCCGAGGGAAGGGAGGCTGAAGGAGAAGGGGCCAGGAGGCTGAAGGAAAGGAGACCGAGGGAAGGGAGGCCAAAGAAGAAGGGGTTTGGGAGGTCAGGGGAAAGGAGGCCCAGGGAGAAGGGGGAGGGAGGCTGAGGGAAGGGAGGCCAAGGGTGATGGGGTTGGAAGGCCAAGGGAAAAGAGGCCCAGGGAAGGGAGGCCAAGGGAGAAGGGGCTGGGAGGCTGAATGAAGGGAGGCTGAGGGAGAAAGAGGAGGGAGGCCAAGGGAAGGGAGGCTGAGGAAGAAGGGGTCAGGAGGCTGAAGGAAAGGAGGCCGAGGGAAGGGAGGCCAAAGGAGACAGGGAAGGGAGGCCAAAGGAAAAGAGTCTGAGGGAAGGGAGGCCAAGGGAAGGGAGGCCAAGGGAGAGGGGGCTGGGAGGCTGAGGGAAGGGAGGCCAAGGGAAAAGGGGTCAGGAGGCTGAAGGAAAGGAGGCCGAGGGAAGGGAGGCCAAGGGAGAAGGGGAAGGGAGGCCAAGGGAAGGGAGGCTGAGGGAGACAGGGAAGGGAGGCTGAAGGAAAGGAGGCTGAGGGAAGGGAGGCTGAGGGAAGAGAGGCCAAAGCAGAAGGGGTTTGGGAAGTCAAGGGAAAGGAGGCCCAGGGAAGGGAGGCCAAGGGAGAGAGGGCTGGGAGGCTGAATGAAGGGAGGCTGAGGGAGAAGGGGGAGGGAGGCCAAGGGAAGAGGGGCTGAGGGAAGGGAGGCCAAGAAAGAAGGGATCAGGAGGCCAAGGGAAGGGAGGCCAAAAGAAGGGAGGCCGAAGGAAGGGAGGCCGAAGGAGACAGGGAAGGGAGGCCTAGGGAAGGGAGGCTGAGGAAGAAGGGGTCGGGAGGCCAAGGGAAGGGAGGCCGAAGGAATGGAGGCCAATGGAGAAGGGGCTGGGAGGCCGAAAGAAGGGAGGCCGAGGGAAGAGAGGCCAAAGAAGAAGGGGTTAGGAGGCCAAGGAAAAGGAGGCTGAAGGAGACGGGGCCGGGAGGCCGGAGTGGGACGAGGCCGTGTCTCCCAGCCCTC
The DNA here is from genome assembly GCF_047663525.1 of Anas platyrhynchos. NCBI lineage: Eukaryota > Metazoa > Chordata > Aves > Anseriformes > Anatidae > Anas > Anas platyrhynchos. The sequence goes on along the minus strand of NC_092589.1, from coordinate 119,499,480 downwards.
TCCCAGCACCCTGGGGGAAGTTGGAGGCTGGGAGGAGTGGGGACAGGAGGGGGGGTTGGGGACAGGGTTTTGGGGACGGTGGGTTGGGGCCATTTTTGGGGCGATGCTGCTTTGGGGATGTTGGTTTGGGGACAGTGTTTTCGGGACGATGTTTTGGGGTTGACGGTTTGGGGACATAGGTTTGGGGACATTAGGTTGGGGACAGTCGTTTGGGGTCGTTGGTTTGGGGATGGTATTTTGGGGACATTGTTTTGGGGACTGTTTTGGGGACAGTGCGTTGGGGATGTTGGTTTAGGGACATTGGTTTGGTGACGGTGTTTTGGGGGATGGCGTTTTGGGGACTGGTTTAGGGACATGGGTTTGGGGACCATGGGTTGAGGACAGCGGGTTGGGGATGCTGGTTTGGGGACGATGTTTTGGGGTGGTGGGTTGGGGACAGTGGTTTGGGGTCATTGGTTTGGGGACAGTGGTTTAGGGTCGTTGCTTTGGGGATGGTATTTTGGGGACATCATTTGGGGGACAGTTTTGGGGACGTTGGTTTGGGGACGTTGGTTTGGAGATGGTATTTTGGGGTCATTGTTTTTGGGGCACAGTTTTTGGGGCCAGCAGTTTGGGGACAGTGCCCTGGGGTCGGTGGGTTGGGGCTGGCAATATGGGGACAGTGGCACAACCCCTGTGCCCCCCCTGAAGCCCCCCTGGCTTGGGACCCCCCCATCCCCACCACCCCAAACCCCCTGCCCCTGGTGGTCCCCATCCCGATGCCGCATCCAGCACCAGGGTGACCATGGGAACCCCAAAATATCCCCACCCTGGGGGTCCCAAATCACCCCCCCAGCACCCCCAAAGCCTCTTTATTGGGGACGGGGCCAGGAGGGGACCCCCGAGACCCTTCTGCTGCCACCCCAAGGAGATGATGGTGGAAATCCCAGAAACGGGCACAGGGGTGACCCTCATCGGGGTCCCCAAAACCCCAAAACCCCAAAGGGACGGCGCGGGGGGGGGTCACGGTTCGACCCAGCCTTTATTTCTCTCCGGAAGGGAAACCAGCGGCGCAAACACAATTTTGGGAAAACGGGGAAAAACCTCGTCCCGGGGGGGGTAAAATCCTTTTTTTTTTCTGGGTATTTCTCTCCCCCTTTATAGGGTCACGGCGTAAACGCGCCCTCTCAGAAATGCACATTTTTTTGGGGGGTTAAAAGGTGAGAAAAGAAGCGCCGACGGGCCCCCCGGGGCCCCCCTTGGGTTTGTTTTATTTTTTGGGGGGGTCAAGAGGGGTCGGTGCACGTCTCGGTGTCCCCTCCTGCAGCCCCCTGCCCCCGTTGGGTGAAAATTAGGGTTTTTTCCCCCACTATTCCCTTTTTCTGTGATGGGGACGGAGCCCCCGTGCCCCCCCTGTGCCCCAGAGCGGGGGGAGCACCCCAAAAATTGGGAGCAGGGTGTGGGGTGCGATGGGGGGCAATGGGGTGTGATAGGGAGCAATGGGGGGCTATGGGGTGTGAGGGGGCACAGTGGGGTGCAATGGGGTGTGATGGGGAGCAATGGGATGCGATGGGTGCAATGGGGTGCTATGGGGTGCAATGGGGAACAATGGGGTGCAATAGGGTGTGGTGGGGCACAATGGGGTGCAATGGGGAAGAGTGGGGTGCAATGGGGTGCAATAGGGTGTGATGGGGTGCAATGGGGTGTAGTGGGGCACAATTAGGTGCAATGGGGTGCAATGGGACACTATGGGGTGTGATGGAGTGCAATGGGGTTGCTATAGGGTGCAATGAGGTGCTAAGGGGCACAATGGGGTGCTATGGGGTGCGATGGGGTGCAGTAGGATGTGATGGGTGGCAACGGGATGTGATGGGGCACAGTGGGGTGCAATGGGGTGCAATGGGGCACAATGGAGTGTGATGGGGTGCAACGGGGTGTGATGGGGCACAGTGGGGTGCAGTGGGGTGAAATGGGGCACATTGGAGCACAATGGGGTTCAGTGGGATGCAGTGGGGTGCGATGGGGCACAATGGGGTTCAATGGGGCACAATGGGGTGCAGGGGGGCACAATGGGGTGCAATGGGGCACAATAGGGTGTGATGGGGCACAATGGGGCACAAGGGGGTGCAGTGGGGCACAGCCCCAAGGGTGCAGCTTGGGGTTGTGACGATCAAGGGTAAAAAAACCTCCTCATGCCCCGCATTGTCCCCCAAAAAAACACTTTGCCCCAGGTGACGCCTCCATCCCCAGACCCGCGATGAAGATTGGGGTCGGGGGGGCACCCTACAACCCCAGCCCGGGCACCCCAACCCCTGGTGGCATTTTGGGACCCCCAGTGCCCTGCTCACACCTGGAGAGGGTACCAGGGGGTGCCAGGGGGTGCCAGGGGGGGTCTTGGGGTGCCAGGGGGGGTCTTGGGGGCTCCCCGGACAGGGATATGCGCTCCCCCCCTCTTCCCACCCCACCTCCCCAATTTTTTTCCCCCTTTTTTCCCCGCCGCTTTCCGCCGGCTCCCAGCGCCCTCTCCGGCTCTTCCAAAATTTCACATTTTCGAGGAGTGCCATTTTGCAACGTAAAAATAAAAATAACCCTTAATTTAAGTTAAAATAAAATAACCCGGCCCCCAACCCCCCCCATAACCCCCCTATACCCCCCCAACCACCACCACCACCGTCACCCTCCTGACCCCGCAGCCGCCCCGTGTCCTTTGGGGGGGTCCCCAGAGGGTTTGGGGGGGTGAATTCGGGAAGGGGGGGGTCGTTGGCTATGGGGTGTGTGGAGGGGGGGGGCTACACGGAGCTGCGGCGTTTCACCAGCCCCTGGAAGGCCGAGAGGCTGTGGAGGCCGGTGGAGACGGAGCTGATGGCCGACCGCCGCGCTCCGCAGAAGCAACGTTTGGAAGGGGTCTGGGGGCAACGGCCCGGGGACGAACGCCCCCGTTCCACGCAAGTGTCCGAAGTGGACAAGTCCCGGGGGATGATCATGGGGATGGAGTACTGCAACTTCTCCCGGCTCTTGTACCACAAGCACGAGCACATGGATTGGAAGTGGAGCACCTCGGCGTAGACATTACGCAGCCCCCCTCCTCCTCCTCCTCCTCCTCCTCCTCCTCCTCCTAACGCCATGCCCCCTGTGGAAGCCATTGAGGCACCGGGGGGGCTCATTTCATCTCCTTGCCCTCCTCCTCCTCCTCTCCTCCTTGCCCGGCCCGGTTGAGCAAGGCCCGGTGCTCGGCGTCCCTCTTCTCATCCTCGGCGTTCATGGTCATGAAGCGCAACACCACCAGGTTGAGGAAGGCCCCGATGACCGTCAGCCCCGTCAGGATGTAGACGAAGCTGAAGGCCACGTACTGCGGCTGGTTCTGCAGCGCCTCGTCCTTCTGCAGGGCCACGTAGTCCCCGAAACCGATGGTGGTCAGGGTGATGAAGCAGTAGTAGTAGGCGTGGAAGAAGCTCCAGCGCTCGTAGTAGGAGAAGGCCGCCGCCCCCACGCACAGGGTGCTGATGCAGGAGAAGAAGCCGATGGCCACCATGTTGGCCATGGAGACCTCGGCCCGCCTCATGCCCAGGCACTTCTTGGCGCGGTGCAGGAGGTAGCGGACGAAGGTGTTGATGCGTTCCCCCAAACTCTGGAACATCACCAGGGTGAGGGGGATGCCCAGCAGGGCGTAGATCATACAAAAAACCTTCCCGCCGTCCGTGCTGGGGGCCGCGTGGCCGTACCCTAAAAAGGGGGGGAGAAGGTGCGGAGAGGGGTTTGGGGTGGTCCCGGTGTTTTGCAAAGCCCCCCTGCTGTGGTCAGCCCGGGGGGGTGTGGGGTCTTGGGCCGCAAGGGTTGGGTGGGGATGGGATGGAGAAGGGGAAAAATGGGAGATTTTAGGGAATGGAGAGGGGAGGGGGCATGACTGACCTCTGTCACCCCATCCCTGTGTCCCTGCAGCCCTGTGTCTCTGCGTCCCCATGTCCCCGCATCTGTGTCCCCATGTTCCTTTATCCCTGTATGCCCATGTCCCTTTATCCCTATGTCCCCATGTCCCTTTATCCCTGTATCCCCATGTCCCTGTATCCTTGTATCCCCATGTCCCTATATCCCTGTATCTCCATGTCCCTTTATACCCATGTCCCCATGTCCCTATATCCCCGTGTCCCTATAACCCTGTATCCCATGTCCCTATAACCCTAGGGGGTTATAGGGGGTCCCTGCATCTCTGTCCCCATGTCCTTTTATCCCTGTATCCCATGTCTCTGCATCTCTGCATCCCCATGACCCTATATCCCTGTGTCCCTGTGTCCCTATGTCCCTGTGTCCCCACGTCCCTATATCCCTGTATCCCATGTCCCTTTATCCCTGTGTCCCCATGTCCCTTTATCCCAGTATCCCCATGTCCCTACATCCCTGTATCCCCATGTCCCTATAACCCTGTATCCCATGTCCCTATATCCCTGTGTCCCTTTATCCCTGTATCCCATGTCCCTATAACCCCATGTCCCTATAACCCTATATCCCATGTCCCTATATCTGTGTCCCTTGTCCCTTTATCCCCATCCCCGTGTCCCTACATCCCTGTGTCCCATGTCCCTATAACCCTATGTCCCTATAACCCCATGTCCCTATAACCCTACATCCCATGCCCCTTTATCCCTCTGCCCCCAGGATCTGCCATCGGCCCCCCGGGGGCTGCCAGTTCCCCATCCCTGGGGGCAGCATCTGGCCGTGCCCTAAATCTCCTGCCCGCGCAGGACGCACGCAGATGGGACCGGGTGGGGGGGGAGGATTCCGGCCCCGTAACGCAGCCCAGCAACAGCCAGCTCAGCCCGGGGGGGCCGGGGGGGCTGGAGCTGCCACGAGGGCAAACACCCCCCTCCTCCTCCTCCTCTCCTCCTCCTCCTCCTTCCTTCTCCTTCTCCTTCTCCTTCTCCTTCTCCTTCTCCTTCTCCTTCTCCTTCTCCTTCTCCTTCTCCTTCTCCTTCTCCTTCTTCTCCTTCTCCTTCTCCTTTCCCTTTCTTATTCCCTTTCCTTTCTTATTCCCCTTTCCCCTTCCTCTTTCCTCCCTTTCCCATTATTTTCCTTTTCCTTTTTTCTTTCCCTTTCCCTTCTTTTTTTTCTTTTTTTTTTTTACTTTTTCTTTTTTTCTTTTTCTTTTTCTTTTTCTTTTTCCTTCCTTTTCCTTTTCCTTTCCCTTTTCCTTTCCCTTTTCCTTCTCCTTCTTCTCCTCCTCCTCCTTTCCCTTTCCCTTTCCTTTTTCCTTTTCCTTTCCCTTTCCCTTTTCCTTCTCCTTCTCCTCCTACTCCTTCTCCTCTTTTCCCTTTCTTATTCCCTTTCCTTTTCTTATCCTCTTTCCCTTCCTCTTTTCCTTCCTTCCCCATTATTTTCCCTTCCTTTCCCTTTCCCTTTCCCTTTCCCTTTCCCTTTCCCTTTCCCTTTCCCTTTCCCTTTCCCTTTCCCTTTCCCTTTCCCTTTCCCTTTCCCTTTCCCTTTCCCTTTCCCTTTCCCTTTCCCTTTTTTCTTTTTCACTTCTTTTTCAACTTCTTATTTTTTCCTTTTCCTTTTCCTTTTCCTTTTCCTTTTCCTTTTCCTTTTCCTTTTCCTTTTCCTTTCCCTTTCCCTTTCCCTTTCCCTTTTCCTTTCCCTTTCCCTTTCCCTTTCCCTTCTCCTTCTCCTCCTCCTCCTCCTCCTCCTCCTCCTCCTCCTCCTCCTCCTCCTCCTCCTCCTCCTCCTCCTCCTCCTTCTCCTTCTCCTACTCCTTCTCCTCCTTTCCCTTTCTTATTCCCTTTCCTTTTCTTATTCCTCTTTCCCTTCCTCTTTCCCTTCCTTCCCCATTATTTTCCCTTTCCCTTCCTTCCCCTTCCCCTTCCCCTTCCCCTTCCCCTTCCCCTTCCCTTCCCCTTCCCCTTCCCCTTCCCCTTCCCCTTCCCCTTCCCCTTCCCCTTCCCCTTCCCCTTCCCCTTCCCCAGTTATTCAAAGCCTCCAGGACCTGTTCCCCATAAGAACAGCCGTGTTCCCCTACACGTGAAAAACATTTCCATATATTAGGGCACATGGAAAACTTTAGGATGTTCCCCTATACGTGGAAAACATTTGGGTATTAATTAATTAATATTAATATTAATTAAAATTGGGGACCCCCCCGGGCACCTCTCCCCCGGTGCCGGCACCGTCCCCGGGTCCCCGTGGGCCATTTCTGAGCGAAAACTATCGGGGCCGGCTGGACTTGGGGACGGCTTTGGGGACCCCAATGCTAGATTTGAGGCAAATTGACCCTACAAAAAGTTTTGCCCCTCCTGGGGCCCAGCCCTGCCCTCTGGGGACCCCCCCAGCCACAAAGCCGTGTGGGGTCTGCGGTCCCCTTTCCTCCTGCGCCCTGGGGGGTTTCAGGTCCCCTTTTTTCCTGTGGGGGGGAGCTGGGGGGCTCCAAATCCACCTGCTGCTCCCAGGGGACCCCAAATCCACCTTCTGCTCCTGGGGGACCCCAAATCCCTCAGCTGCTCCTTTAGCCCCATTTCCCCCAGACCATATTTAGTAAATTTACCCCAATTTCCCCAGGGCTATATTTAGGATATTTAATATATTCAGCCCCATTTCCCCGGGGCTATATTTAGGGTATTTAACCCCATTTCCCCAGGACTATATTTAGGATATTTAACCCCATTTCTTGGGGCTATATTTAGCACATTCAGCCCCATTTCCCCCAAAAAGTCCAAGCATCAACCCCCCTCCTCCCCCCCCCCCCAATTCCATCGGGCACTGCCTGATCCCTGCCACATTTTTGGGGTGAAAGTCGGGGATTTTAAAACCTGAAGGACTGGCAGGTGGTAGGGGAGACCCTGGGGGAGGGGGGCGAGCCCCAAAACCCCTCTTGCTTGCCCCCCCCATTTTCATCCTTTATGGGACCCTGCAGATGCTGTGTGCCCCCCTGCCCTATTGGGGACCCCTTCCCAGTGACCCCATTGTGGCAAGGTCCAAATCCTGCCCCCCAAAAAAACCTTACAAAGGGGGCTCAGCACCTTTTCCCTGCTTCCACCCCCCCCCCCCCCAAAAAAAAAAAAAAAAAACAGCCCCAGAGGGTGCCAAGAGGGGAGAAACCCTGGCACGTCCCCAAGGCTCGCGGCTGCCTCGTGGCCTTTTTAGGGCCGCGGAGGAGCAGGTGTAGGGCTGGGACCTGGAGCACGGCCAGGGGATGAGCGGGCAGCGGGCCATGGGGCTGCAAAAAGGGGGGGGGGAACGGTGAGGGGCTGGGGGGCTGCGGGGTGGGGGGTGCCGGGGGTGAAGGGGGTTAATTATGGGGCTGTAGGGGTGCAAGGTATGGGGTTGCAGGGAGTGAGGGGATGGGGTTGCAGGGAGCAAAGTTATGGGGCTGCAGGGGGCAAGGTTATGGGGCTGGGGGCTAGGGCTGCTGGGGGCAAGGGATATGGGGCTGCAGGGGGCAAAGGGATGGGGCTGCAGGGAAATAGGATATGGGGCTGCAGGGGGCAAAGTTGTAGGGCTGCAGTCCCCGTCCCCCCCCCGCGCCCTCCCCCGTGCCGCGGGCCCGATGCTGTCATGGAAAATCCCCGCAGCGGCCAAGGGCCGTGTTTGCGCTGACCCAAAACTGGCAATTTTTCACTCAATTCTGGGGCTCCGCCAGGCCTGTTCCCGGTTTCCAACACCCCCCCCCAAAAAAAGTTCTCCCATTCTCCCTGCCATGGGGCTGGGTGCTGGTGGCCCCCCAGAGGGAAGGGGTCTCGGGGGGGGGGATAAAAACCGTGCTCCAGAACCCGGCACTGTGCACAAGTACCCAGATTGTGCACCGGCACCCAGCTCTTTGCACGAGTGCACAGCACCTTGCACAAGCACCCAGCACCTTGCACAAGCACCCAGCACCGTGCACCAGCACCCAGCACCATGCACCAGTGCCCAGCACCTTGCACAAGCACCCAGCACTGTGCACAAGCACCCAGCACCTTGCACAAGCACCCAGCACCTTGCACAAGCACCCAGCACCATGCACCAATGCATAGCACCATGCATTTGCACCCAGCACCGTGCACAAACATCGTGCACCAGCACCCAGCACCCTGCACAATCATCCAGTACCATGCACTAGCACCGTGCACAAGCACCCAGCACCATGCACAAGCCTGCAGCACGGTGCACCAGCACCATGCAGAAGCACCAGCACCATGCAGAAGCACCAGCACCATGCAGCAGCACCCAGCAGCGTGCACTGATGCCCAAATTGTGCACCAGCACCATGCAGCAGTGCCCGGCACCGTGCACAAGCACCCAGCACCGTGCACTAGTGCCTAGCACCATGCACCAGCACCGTGCACAAGCACCCAGTGCTCTGCACAAGCATCCAGCACCATGCACCAGTGCCCAGCACTGTGCACAAACACCCAGCACTGTGCAGCAGGGCATAGCATCATGCACCTGCACCTAGCACCATGCACCAGCACTGTGCACAAGCACCATGCACCAGCACCCAGTGCTCTGCACAAGCACCCAGCACCATGCACTAATGCATAGCACCATGCACCAGCACCGTGCACAAGCACCGTGCACCAGCACCCAGTGCTCTGCACAAGCACAGAGCACCATGCAGCAGTGCCCAGCACCCTGCACAAGCACCCAGCACCATGCACCAGCACCCAGCACTGTGCACCAATGCATAGCACCATGCATTTGCACCCAGCACTTGCACAAGCACCCAGCACCATGCACCAGTGCATAGCACCACACACCAGCACCGTGCACAAGCACCATGCACCAGCACCCAGCACTCTGCACAAGCACAGAGCACCATGCACCTGCACCCAGCACCATGCACCAGCACCGTGCACAAGCATAATGCAGTAGCACCTAGCACTGTGCACAAGCACCCAGCACCATGCACAAGTGCCCAGCACTGTGCACCAGTACCCAGCACTCTGCACAAGCACTCAGCACTGGTGCACAAGCACCCAGCACTGTGCACCAATGCATAGCACCATGCATTTGCACCCAGCACTTGCACAAGCACCCAGCACCGTGCACCAATGCATAGCACCATGCACCAGCACCATGCACAAGCACCGTGCACCAGCACCCAGTGCTCTGCACAAGCACCCAGCACCATGCACCAGTGCCTAGGACCACGCACCAGCACCCAGCACCCAGCACCAGCACCCCCCAGCACCCCCGCAGCCCCTCTGCTCTCCCCACCGGGACCCCCCCGCCCCGAGGCAGCCGCTCTTCTCCCCCCCTTTTCCAGCCCCACTCCTCCCCGGCCAGGATTTCTCCAACCCTGCCATAAATCCTGCGCGCTGCGCTCGCTGCAGCCCGGCCGAGAAAAAAAATGTTGAAGCCAGCCCATAAATCACACGCGGGGCTCCGGAGCCGGGCCCGGCTTCCCAGCACCCAGATCGAGCTTGGCAATAGGAAATAGGAAAAAAAAAAATAAAAAAAAGACCAAAAAATCACGAAATTGGGCCGCGGGTTGGTTTTTGCCCCTCAGTAGGCTTCAGAGTGAACGGCCCCGATGGCAATACCCCGGGCAGGGTATTGGCACCCCCCCAGGGGTGTTTTTGGGGTGGGGGGGGGGCGTTTTAGGGCAACTGGTGGCCCTAAACCGGAGCAGCAGGGTCCTTCCCCACGGCGCGTTCACTCTGAAGCCTACTGAGGGGCTGGAGCAGCGATGGAAATAGCAGCGGGGGGGGGCGCACGGCAAGGCCCTGGCTCCGACGGGGGGGGGAAAAAGCAGCCAAGGACGGGCAGCGAGGCCAAGGGCTTGGGGGGGGCGCAGCAGGGGGGGGGGGCGAGCCAACCCAGCCTTGCCACCCTGTCCCCGTGTCCCCCCCCGAGGTGTTGGGGAAGGGGTTGTGGGGTCCCCCCCGGGGTGGTGCCCGCGTTCCCGTGTCCTCGTCCTTGTCCTCAGCCTCTTTTTTTGCCCCCCCCCCCGGGGGGGGCTGAGCAGGGAAGGTCCCGGCACCATCCCGCAGTTTGGGAACATGGGGGGGCCACCAGGAGACCCCCCCATGGGGGCAGAATTAGGGACACGGAGGGGACACCGCTGAGCCGTCCCGTGCCATAAACAACCCCAAAAGGGGGGGGGACAAGGGGGGGGACAGTGACAGATGGTGGCACCGTGGCCAGCCCCCGCCACCTGCCCCGAGCCCAAATGGTCACAACGAGGTGATTTTGGGAACAGGGGACACGTTTTGGGGCCGGTGACAGCCCCCCCCCCCCGGCACGTGGCACGGACACGGGGTACCCGTGCGCGCACCCGGCTGCCACCAGCGCTGTCCCCATGGGTGTCACCACGGGGGGGTCATCTCTCACGGACCCCCCCCCCACAGGGCAGCAGCACCCAGCCCCGGGCACCCTTGGGTGCCCCCCAGCTCCCTCCCCAAAACCAGACCCCCCCCCCCTCCCTGAGAGTGTCAAAAGGGACGGAGCCCAGGGGAGCTCGGGGACAGGGGGACGCGTGCTGGGGACAGGGCCGCCAGGGACCTTCAAAGCCTCGATTTTTGGCTCTTTTCCCAGGAAAAGGGGAAAAAAAAAAAAAAACACTACAAAAAAAAAGCACAAAAAGCACGGAAAACTTCAGAGCGGGGCCCAATTTTCCTCTTTTTCTCGTTTTTTTTTTTAAAGCTTGCCCTGCGCCCCCCCAGGATCCGTCCCCGGCTGGGGACAGGCACAAAGCCCCCCCCCCAACGACCCCCCCTGACCCCCCCACCCCTCTCACGTCAGACATAAGCTGCTTCCCCGAGCCGGCCCCAGCTGCTCCGCCAGCCCCCAGCCCATAATAACCCCCCCAGATCAGCCCTGAAGCCCCCCCAGGACCCCCCCCAACCACAGACCCCCCCCCCAGGGTCCTGCCTGCGGCACGCTGAGATTTTAGGGGTCCGGGGATGGGGACGTTTTGGGGCTGGGGGTTTATAGGGGTCCTGTGCCCCCCCCCTCTCTGTCCCCAGCCCCCTGTCCCCCTCCCCTAAAAGAGGGGGGAGCCTCCAGCCCTGCTGGACCCCAAAACCCCCCCAGGATCCCCCTGCAGGGCCTGGAAGTGGGGTCCCTGCCCCAAAACAAGGCTCAGCCCCCCCCCAAACAGCCTAGGGATTTAAGAGGGGGTGGGAATGGGGGGTGGGGGGGTGATTCCGGGCAGGGGATCCCCAAAATTGGGGGGCTCTGGGCTGCGGGGATGGGCAGGGGGTGTGGGGGGGTGTTTTGGGGTTTTGGGAAGGGGGCTGTCTGGGGTCGGGTGGTTTGGGGAGGGGACCTTTGGGGTGGGATTTTGGGGAGGGTGCCCTTGGGGTGGGCTTTTTGGGGAGGGGACTTTTGGGGTGGGCTTTTTGGGGAGGGGTCCTTTGGGGCCGGGCTTTTTGGGGAGGGGACTTTTGGGGTGAACGTTTTGGAGAAGGGTCCTTTGGGGTCAGGCATTTTGGGGAGGGGTCCGTTGGAGCTGGGCCTTTTGGGAAGGGGACTTTTGGGGTAAGCGTTTTGGAGAGGGTGCCACTGGGGCCGGGCGTTTTGGAGAGGGGTCCTTTGGGGCCGGGCGTTTTTAGGAGGGGACTTTTGGGGTCGGGCGTTTTTAGGGGGGGACTTTTGGGGTCGGGCGCTTTTGGGTGGGGACTTTTGGGGTCGGGCGTTTTGGGGAGAGGTCTGGCGGGGTGGGCATTTTGGGGAGGGGTCCTTTAGGGTGAGCGTTTTGGAGAGGGTGCCACCGGGGCCGGGCGTTTTGGAGAGGGGTCCTTTGGGGCCGGGCGTTTTGGAGAGGGGTCCTTTGGGGTCGGGCGTTTTGGGGAGGGCTCCGGCGGGGTCAGGCCTTTTTGGGGAAAGCTCCGGCGAGTCTGCACAGCTTCAGCAACCAACCGTGCAGCTCCCCCTAACACCCCAGGGCTGCGCGCAACGGGGGGCCCCCTCAACATCTCCCTCATCCTCCGGGGGCGCACAGCGCAGCGCACCCCTCATCCTCCGGGGGCGCACCCGCAGGGGCCGGGGGCGCATCGGCAGGGGGCCGGGGGGGGGCACGCCGTTACCTATGGTGGTGATGACGGTGATGGCGAAGTAGAAGGAGCCGGCGAATTTCCACTGCACGCCGGCCTTGTGCGGCTTGAGCTTGAGCACGACCCACTCGAGCTCGCGGAAGCCGGCGGCGCTCAGGTTGTACTTGCTCCGCAGCTCCTGGCTGCGCGCCTCCAGCCTCCGCCGCTCCTCCGTCTCCCCCTGGGACTCGAGGGCGTCGAAAACGGCGGCCCCCACCAGCAGGTAGGTGAAGGTGCACATGATGAGCGCCAGCGTGCGCACATTCTGCCGCTTCATGGTGCGCAGCAGCGGGCGGCGGAGGAGGCGGCGGAGGCGGCGGAGAGGGGGGGAGGCGGTGGTGGAGGAGGGGGCGGCGGGGCCGTCTGGGGCATGGCGGCGGCGAGGTGGAGAGGTGGGGGGGCGCTGGGGTCCCGGTGGTGGTGCTGGTGGTGGTGGTGGTGCTGGTGGTGGAGGTGGTGGAGGTGGAGGAGGAGAGGGGAGGGGGCGGTGGAGGAGGGGGCGGGTGGGGGCGGAGCTGTCCTTCAGCACCAGTGCGCCCCCCCCCGCAATGGGAATGGGGATTGGGAACAAGGGGGTGGTACTGGGAATGGGGGTGGTGGGAGTGGTGGTGGGGAATGGGCGCTGGGAAATGGGAATGGCACCGGGACTGGGCACTGGGCACTGGGACTGGCACCAGTACTGGCACCAGGCACCAAGCACTGGGTACTGGGAATGGCACTGGGAATGGCACCAGGCACTGGGAATGGCACTGGGTACCGGGCACCAGGTACTGGGCACTGGGCACTGGGAATGGCACCAGGTACCTGGCACCGGGCACTGGGAATGGCACTGGGAATGGCACCAGGCACTGGGAATGGCACCAGGTACCTGGCACCGGGCACTGGGAATGGCACTGGGAATGGCACCAGGCACTGGGAATGGCACCAGGACCAGGCACTGGGCACTGGGACTGTCACCAGTACTGTCACTGTGTGCCAGGCACTGGGTACTGGGACTGGCACTGGGTACCTGGCACTGGGAATGGCACCGGGACTGGGCACTGGGCACTGGTACAGTCACCAGTACTGCCACTGGGTACCAGGCACTGGGTACTGGGACTGGCACTGGGTACTGGGCACCAAGCACTGGGAATGGCACTGGTATCGGGCACCAGGCACTGGTACTGTCACCAGTACCACCACTGTGCACCATGAACCAGGTACTGGGACTGGCACCAGGTACTGGGCACTGGGTACTGGGAATGGCACCAGGTACCTGGCACCAGGCACTGGGAATGGCACTGGGCACTGGGCACTGGGCACTGGGAATGGCACCAGGACTGGGCACTGGGCACTGGTTCCATCACCAGTACCACCACTGTGCACCAAGCACTGGGTACTGGGCATGGCACTGGCTACTGGGCACTGGGACTGCCACTGGATACTGGGCACCATGCACTGGGAATGGCACCAGGACTGGGCACTGGTCCCATAACCATGCACCAAGCACTGGGGACTGGGAACGTCACTGGCACCAGCATGGCACCGGTACCATCACCAGTACCACCACCGTGCACCAAGCTTCGTGCGCTGGGACTGGCACCCGCACCAGCACGGGGGTCCCAGCGGGCTGTACTGGTACCAGTGCTGGCACGGGACTGGGAGCTGCCGTCCTGCTGAGCCGGGGGCAGAACGGAGCTGCCCACGTGGCCCCGGGACGCTTTTTGTCACCTGTTGACACCCGAAACGAGGAACAATTGCGCTTGGCACACGTGCTGGCACCTCAAGCAAGATGCCAGCGGGCAGTGACACGGGGCAGGGGACAAATCCTGCCCCCCAAAAATAAATCCCAAAAGAAATTAAAGATAGCACCAAGGCAGGAGGTATCCCGAAGGATCCCTGGGGGGCAGAGGGAGACCCTAAATGCCCCAAAGCAGCTCGGTGCCGGGTTTGGGGCTTGGGGATTTGGGGACCTGGTGGCACCGTGGTGCTGTTGGGGTATTGGGGTGCTCCTGGGGTGCTCCTGGGGTGCTCCTGGGGTTTTGGGGTGCTCCTGGGGTGCTCCTGGGGTTTTGGGGTGCTGCTGGATCCCCGGCACCGTCCCTGCTTTGCGCCAGGCGGAGCGGCGAGGTGCGAGCAAACAGAGCACAACACAAGCTGTCGCTGGCAGCTGCCGCCTCGCCCACCAGCGCGGCCCCGAAAAAAAGGCAGAGGAAAACCTCTTTTGGGGAGAATCCGGCAAAAATTTTTCCCCGCTGAACCCACGGACGCCAACCCCAGGGGTCCAGCTCCGGCAGCTCCAGGTCCCCCGCTTTTTGTGGGGGAAGGAGCAGCGAGAAGGGAACGGGTCCCCCCCTCCCCGTTCCCAAATCCCAAATCCCAAATCCCATATCCTGGCGGCCAGGTCACAGCATTTAGGGTGACTACTCCCTGCTCCTCCATCCCCATCCCTCCATCCCCGTTCCTTCACTCCTGAGCCCCCCCTTTCCTCCTCGGTCCCCCCCCCCGTGGCCGTGACTCATGCCCTGCGCAGCACAAAACGTCTCCAACCCCCGGCCACTTTCGCCTCTCAAAAACCCACAAAATGCATCCGGGCTCGAGCGAGGCCCATTTACTCCCTTCCCCGCTGCCATCACGGCTGCCAAAAATAAAATAAAATAAAAGGAAAAAAAAAGAAAAAACCCTAAAAAGCAGGCTGCCTTCCGGAGTCGGTCCCCGGGGGGGGGGGATTTGATTTTGTCTCGGTAGAAATTTGCCTCGTGCTGCTGCTCCGGGGGCACTGTGAATTTTGGGATGGGAGGGGGTGGAGATGGGGATGGGGATATGGGATGGGATGGGGATGGAATGGGATGGGATGGGGATGGGGATATGGGATGGGGATGGGGATGGGGATGGAATGGGATGGGATGGGGATATGGGATGGGATGGGATGGGATGGGATGGGGATGGGGATGGGATGGGATGGGGATGGGGATATGGGATGGGATGGGATGGGGATATGGGATGGGGATGGGGATGGGGATATGGGATGGGATGGGGATGGGATGGGATGGGATGGGATGGGATGGGATGGGATGGGGATATGGGATGGGGATGGGGATGGGGATATGGGATGGGGATGGGGATGGGGATATGGGATGGGATGGGATGGGATGGGGATATGGGATGGGATGGGGATGGGGATGGGGATATGGGATGGGATGGGATGGGATGGGATGGGATGGGATGGGATGGGATGGGATGGGATGGGATGGGGATATGGGATGGGATGGGATGGGATGGGATGGGATGGGATGGGATGGGATGGGATGGGGATGGGGATGGGATGGGATGGGGATGGGGATGGGATGGGATGGGGATGGGATGGGGATGGGATGGGATGGGATGGGATGGGGGTGGGGATATGGGATGGGATGGGATGGGGATGGGATGGGATGGGATGGGATTTGGGTATGGAGGGACAGGATGGCAGTGTGCCCTACAGTCCCTGGGGACACGACACAGGTCTGGGGGGGCTCACAGCCACCCCCTCTCCCCACCACCCCCCTAGAGCATCCAACCCATGGGGCAGGGCGCAGAGACGCCCCCTCCCCACCCCTTCCCCTCCCCGTGCCCCCAAAATCAACCCCTGCCCGGGCGAAGAGCCCTGAAAAAACCCCGAGGAAAACACCCGAAGGCTGCTCCGTGCCATCTGGAGCACAAAGAAAAGGGAATTTTAATTAAAAACTCATGAGCTGCTCGCTATAAATACACCGCCTCGGGAACACCCAGGGCTCGGCCGGAGGAGCCGTGGGGCGCACGGGGATTTTTGGGGGGGGTTTGGACCACCCCGTTTAGGGTGCTCGGATGGGAGCACCAATATCGGGCACGCTGCTGCCCTGGGGGAGGAGAAAATTGGGGTAACTTTGCCCAAAGTGCCCCAAAAAGGTGCTCCTCCAGGCTCTGGGGGTGCCCAACAAGGGGAGCTGTTAACCCTGAAGCCTAATGATGGGTTTGGAGGAGGAAAGGGAAAGGAAAAGCTCTCCTGGAACGGCTCTGGGTTGGATCAGGAACGTTTCTGGCTCGGGATTTTGTCCCCCATCGTGGAGAACCAGGTCGGGATGGGGCAGAGCAGCCAGCCCCCATCCGGACACCTCCGCCAGGAGTTTTTGGACACCCCAAATTCTGCTTTCAGTAGCCACGCGGAGACCTTCGCAGGGGGAACCTGCACCTGGGGACCTCTTGGAGAGCCCCCAAAGCACCTCCATCAGGGGTTATACTGGGGGATACTGGTTCTAGACTGGGTGATTTGGGAGGTTTTTTCCATCTTTAGTGAATTTATTCCGTGCTCAGCGGGCTCCAAGGGGGCGCAGCACGGCCTTGGGAGGGCGGTGGGAGCGCGGGGGTGCACAGTGAGGCTTCGCCTGGGTGCAGAGCATTTTGCTGGCCACGGGAAGGACAATTTGGGTTTTTATTTAGGGGGATCACACAAAGCTGAGACGCTCGGCAAAAAGCCGGGCGAGGGGGGACTCCTCCAAAATGCTCCGGACCATCCTCAGGCTCTGTTGGAGAGCCGAGCTCACGGAGGGGCTGGGGGGTCTGGAGGGCTCCAAAAACCCCAATAGGGACAGGGACAGGGACACGGGTGGCACCGGCTGCTCGTTTTGGCCGAGTCACCTCCGGGATGGAGGAGGTGATGTCCGGAGCGACCCCGGCTCCCGGCACCGCGGGGAGGAGGCTGGGAGCCAGGGGGTGCCAGGAGGGGATGGAAACGCCCGAGTTCGGCTTGTAAATTGGGGGGAAAAAAACAAAAAGGAGAGGGATTTTTTGGGGATGTGGCATGAAGCACCGGGGACACGCGGAGAGCGGTGTCCTTGGTGGCAAGGAGAGCAGAGGGGTGAACTCAGCCTGCTGGGATCTCGGTGGTTTTTGGGGTAAAAGGGGCTGTGAGCAGTGGGGTTAAAGCCCTCTTCTTGTCCTGAACGCTCTTGGAATGGTTGCGAGGGACTCCTGGAGGTCCCCCCCGCTCCAGCCCTATTTATTTAGGGGGATAACCTCCTGCTTAACCCGGCCTTGAAACCGAGAGCCTCCAGCGCCTGGTGTGACAGCAGAGGAACGAGCTCCGAGCAAATCCAATTTCCTCCGGAGAGCAAAAACAACCCCTGGCAGGCGAGGGAACAGCACGGCCCCCGGCTGCTGCTCCCCCCGAGGACACCACGGACCCCGGTGCGCTCACCCCGCAGCCCCTCGGCACCATCCCCGGGGGGGCCACGGGGACTTTTTGCTGTCCCCTAAACCCCAGAATTAATACTAACGGATCCCAAACCCCCCCAGGAAGCAAAACCAGGAGATGCCAGGCGCTGTCAACGCCCCCCCCTTGCCCGTTTCTGGCTGCATCACGCTGAGGAAATTGGCTGCGGGCGCGGTGCGGAGGCGCAGCTGCGTTTTTTGGGGGGCCTGGGCGAGGCTGATTTCATCAAACCGCCGCCAGCCCGTGCCCGGAGGACCAGGGGGGAGCAGGGGGGAGCAGGGGGGGGGCAGGAGGGGAGCGGGCAGCAGGGATCCGCAGCCCCCCGGAGCCAAAAAATCCAAGTCCCAGATGGGAACAGAGCGGGAAGAGCACCCCCGGAGCAGTGCGCATCGCGGCCAGGCAGGCAAAATGGGGGGGGGCTGCTCCTGGTGCCTCCCCCGAGAGTTTCGTCATCCCCTTCTTTAATTTGGGTCTTTAATTTGGGTCTTCTTAGGGTTCCCAAAACGCCCGGGCTGAAGTTTGGTGTTTTCCCACCTAATCACACACAGAAATGGACCAAAAAGCAGCCCCCAGCGGGTAGCGGGTGCCGTGCCCCCGCTCCTGCACGGACCCAACCCAGAACCTCCTGGGGGGCTCCACCCCAAAAACAGCCCTGCCTCCAGCCCCATACAAGCATCCTATATGGGCCAGAAGACCCCCATAAAATTCGGATGCCTCAATCTCCCCAAAAACGCATCCCCCAGCTGCTCCATGGCACCAGCTCCATGGCGCAGCCCCAGGACGCTCTGAAAGAGGGGTGTGGGGGGGCTCCCACCCCAATAGGATCGCCCTGGTGAGGGGCAGGGAGCCCCCCTATGCCCTGATTAGGGTTTTTTTGCAGCGTAATAGGTTTTTTTTTGTTTTGTTTTGTTTTTTTTCCGCACAAAAGGGCCAGCACCAGGAGAGGAAAAGGGAACCCCGGAGGGCGAGCGCCCACCCGAGCGCACCCACGCTGGGCACCCTCCCGTCCCCCGTTTCCCCCCCCCCCAAAAAAAAAACCCAAAACCCTCTTTCCTCCCTCATTATCTCGCCGGGAAGGGATCCGGAGAAGACGGCGCAAAGCGCTATTTTAAGGGGCACAACCTAATGCGCAAAAAAGCCCGTTTTTCTGCCAAAATGGCCCCGGCGCTGCGCTCGGCCTCCCCGCCGCGGGGCCCCATGCCCAAGTTAGGCGAAAATATTCGGCGCCGCCGGCCGCCGCGGGGGCTTTTGGCCACCCACCCCAAAAAAACCTGTCACCTCGGCGGTGGTGGCCCCGCGGGGACGTGGTGGTGGCCCCCCCCTTTCCGTGCCACCCCCAAGGGTCCTGCGGGGGATGGATGGATGGATGATGGCAGCGCTGGGGCTGTCCCCGTGACCTTGTTCCTGTGTCCTTGTCACCGTCCCCGTGCCCTTGTCACCGTCCCCGTGTCCTTGTCCCCATCCCCGTGCCCTTGTCCCTGTCCCTGTGCCCTTGTGCCCGTCCCCATAACCTTGTCCCCATGACCTTGTCTCCATCTCCGTGTCCTTGTCCCTATCCCTGTGCCCTTGTCCCCATCTCAAAGCCCTTGTCCTCATCCCTGTGACCTTGTCCCTGTCCCCTTGTCCCCATCCCCATCCCCTTGTCCCCATCCCAATCACCTTGTCTCTGTGCCCTTGTCTCCATCCCTGTGCCCTTGTCCCTGTCCCCATCCCCTTGTCCCCATCCCCATGTCCTTGTCCCCATCCCTGTGCCCTTGTTCCCATGCCCTTGTCTCCATCCCCCTGTCCTTGTCCCCATCTCCAAGCCCTTGTTCCTGTCCCTGTGCCCTTGTGCCTGTCCCCGTGCCCTTGTCCTCATCCCTGTGCCCTTGTCCCCATGCCCATATCCTTGTCCCCATCCCCATGCCCTTGTCCCCATACCCATGCCCTTATTCCTGTCCCCTTGTCCCTGTCCCCTTGTCCCCTTCCCCTTATCCCCATTCTCTTGTCCCCATCCCTGTGCCCTTGTCCCCATCCCCATGCCCTTGTCCCCAACCCTGTGCCCTTGTCCCCATCCCCATGCCCTTGTCCTCATCCCTGTCCCCTTGTCCCCTTCCCCTTGTCGCCGTCCCCTTGTCCCCATCCCTGTGCCATTGTCCCCATCTCCATGTCCTTGTCCCTGTCCTCTTGTCCCCATCTCTGTTCTCTTGTCCTCATCCCTGTGCCCTTGTCCCCATCCCCTTGTCCCCATCCCTGTGCCATTGTCCCCATCCCCATGTCCTTGTCCCCATTCCCGTGTCCTTGTCCCTGTCCTCTTGTCCCTACCCCTGTGCCCTTGTCCCCATGCCCTTGTCTCCATCCCAATGCCCTTGTCCCTGTCTCCTTGTCCCCATCCCCATCCCCTTGTCCCCATACCAATCACCTTGTCCCCATGCCCTTGTCTCCATCCCCCTGTCCTTGTCCCCATCTCCATGCCCTTGTCCCCTTCCCTGTGCCCTTGTCCCCATCTCCAAGCCCTTGTCCCCGTGCCCATGCCCTTGTTCCTGTCCCCTTGTCCCTGTGCCCTTGTGCCTGTCCCCGTGCCCTTGTCCTCATCCCTGTGACCTTGTCCCTGCCCGCAGGATCCCTGGGGAGCACAGGCAGTGGGTTGTGGGGCAGCATCACCCCAACTTTAGGACAGATTTGGGTTTTTCCTCCGTTTTTCAGCACGGTGAGGGGACTTTCCTTGAAAATCCCATCGTGTTTCTTCCTGGGGTGTTATATTTATTTATTTATTTTTAATTAATTTATTTTTTTAGGCTTGCCATCTGCCAGCCCCTGCTCCTGCTGCCGAGCGTTTGGACGGGGAATAAAAACCCTAAAAACACGGGGCAGGGGGATAAATAATTCATGGGGCAGGGACTGAACAAAAAATAACACTTTTTTGGCCAAATCGTGCCACTTTCCTCCTCCTCCTTCCCTATCGCTTTCTGCTGCAGTGAGCCGGGATGGGGAGAGCACGCCTCGATCAGCTGAAAAATGGGGGAAAACCCCACAAAATCCAAACCCCATCTAAGCTCCCGTTTGCCCATCCCTGGGCAAAATCCCCGCTCCCTCTTCTTGGGTTGGGGGCACCCCTGGGTGCTGTGGGGGCACACACAAATCCTGACCTGGAGGAGAATGAGATTTTGGGGACACCTGGGGTGGCCCCAAAGGTGTCCGGACCTTCCTCCTGGGTGTCCGACCCTTCCTCCTGGACCCTCGCCATCCTCCTCCTCCTCCCCCAGGACCCGGTTTTTAATTTCGGTGGGGGCTGGAGGAGGGAAATGGAGCAGGACACGTGCTGGCCGTGCCTGCTGCCCGCAGTCACAGGCTCGTTTTAGCTCGGACGAGGTGCCAGGGCATTGTCAGCAAGGAGAAAGGGACAGCGAGGGGACAAAGGGCTGGCTGCCGAGGGGTGGCCGAGAGATTTTGGGGCCCCCACACATGGGGGCTGTCCCCTCCGTGTCCCCTCCGTCCCTGCTGCCTGGAGCGGGGCAGGGATGGATGGATGGATGGATGGAGGGATGGATGGAGGGATGGATGGAGGGATGGATGGATGGATGGATGGAGGGATGGATGGATGGATGGATGGAGGGATGCAGGAGCTGGGGTGGGATGCTCAGCATCCCGGTACCCAGCACAAATCCTGTCCTGATCCCCTGAGACCTTGCCCCAAAACGATGCTGCAGCCCTCGGGCATCCACACACCTAAAAAGAACATTTTTTTTTTTGCTCCATCCTCGGGAAATCTGCCCCAAAATTAAGTCTGGAGCGCTGGAGGCTTCTATTTATTTATCTTTTTTTTTTTTTTTTTATCCTAAGCAACACAATCCGCCAGGTCCTGCCCACGGGGGCTTACCCAGCTGCTGCTGCCCGTCTCGTTGGCACCAAGGGACAAGGAAAGGGTCACGGCCGTGAAACGGGACACCGGCAGGACACCCGGTGTGCCCCGGGCAGGGAGGGGAAATAAACCCTCTGGAGGGGAGAATAAACCCCCTGGAAGGAGAATAACCCCCCTGGAGTGGGAATAAATCCCCTGGAGTGGGAATAAATCCCCTGGAGAGGAGAGTTTGTTGGGTGGCAGAGCTTGGGCGCACGGGGCTGTGGTTTGGCACCCAGGACCCACCTTGGATAACAAATTTCCACCTTTATTAATGCACTTAATATTTATTAAGTGTCGTAAGCAGCGATTTGCACTCGACCCATGTCCAGACAGCTCCTTGCAGGGTGTCGATGATGAGCCCCATGGGCCACCAGCACCCCACACCATGCGCCCCCAGCCCTGCTGCTCCGCTCAGCCTGGTGCAGAGCCACCAGCCCTGCCAACAGAGGCTGGGGGGAGCACCAGCATTTCTCCACGTGTTTTTTTTGACCCTGCACATCTCTGCCTGGTCCCTCCTCATCGTCCTGTTGACCCTATTTAGGGGGATCTTGCTTCCTCGCTCATCCCCCGGAGCCTCGCTGCGGCCACAGGGAGCGCAGGGGGCCAGGCAGGGCAGGGAGCTGCGCCCAAGGGGGTTTGGGATGAGGCTGGATTTGCCCAGCCACAGCACCCCAGCTCCTTCCAAATTAATTCCTCCAGCTTTTCGGGCTAGCTCCAAGCAGCCATCCCGTGGGAAAGGGAGATCAGCGATTGCAGAAGCCCCCACGGTGCCGGCGCCGTGCCCATCATCTTGGAGCCGGGTGAGCAAAGGGATGAGAAGCATCCTTCATCCTCCCTGGGTCATTCCTGCCAGGAAAAGCCCTCGGAGGGCTGGGACGAGCATTTCTCCAAGAGCTGGACCCCCCAGAACTGGGAGGGACAGCCTGGCCGTGCCCCCAGGAGGTGCCTGCAGCAGCCGGGGAGCAGAGGCAGGGACAGCACGCCCCGCTATCAGCCCTGCCAGGTGGCTGATGGAGAGCTGCGATTGCCACAGCAGGTCCCCAAAATGCAATTAGTGCCCTTAAAACAGCAGCTCCACGAGGCTCCAGCTTCCAGGGGCAGCGTTGGAGGGCAAGGCTTGGCTGGGTGGATGGGGGGGAGCCTGAAGATAACGCCCCGGCGGTGATCTTGGAGAGGTTTGCAGGGGGGAGGAAGGTTTTGGGGAGCTCGGAGCAGGGGTATCACAGCCCACGTCTGCTTTGGAGCTGCTGGAGGGTGGCAGGAGAGGGGCTGAGGCCACCCAGCCACGCAGAGAGCACCTGGGGCTGCCCCCATCCTGCCCCCTCTGCGCCCCTTTCCCCCCGCGGACGGGGGCAGAGCTCGGATGTGGGGCACGCAGGAGAGTTTGGGGCCCACACCTCCCTTTGGATCGAACAAAATCAGGGCACAAATTGCTCATCACCTGCTTTTCCCCTCCCCACTCTGTATTAAAACCCCTCCATCCCCTCCCCTTCCCACGGCAGAGCGCACCGGGCCAGCTCCGCGTGGCTCTAATTGCGGCTCTGCTCCGTGTCAGCCTCTTGGCTGCTCTCAAAGATCACGAGGAATTGATTTTTTAATTTTTTATTTTTTTATTTTTTGCCTGCGAAGCACTCAGAAAGGCTTATTTTTAAATTCTGCTTTCCTCTAAAGCATCCCATTTTTCTTCCTGCCCGATTTAGATCCTCGGATAAACAGGATCACCCTGCGCGGGTAATAAATATCCCTGACCCCATCCGAGCCCTTCGAGGTGGGTTCGTGGTGAGCTGGCTCCTGTCTGGCTGCGCGGGGAGAATAATTAACACCACGGCCAGCAGTGCAGGAAGGTAAAAGGAACTGTGAGATCCAGGCATTAAAAAGGAGGTTTAAATACCCAAAGTCTGGCTGCGTGA